>NC_052152.1:54049205-54722079 GCF_902713615.1 Scyliorhinus canicula | reverse complement strand
AAAATTAGATTGGATGAAAATTTTCCAGAGTGGAAGCGGGCAGTTGAGTGGAGTACTCCAAAAATACCCGGAGGTCTTCCAGGAAGGTTTGGGGGAAATCATAGGCACCAAAGCAACTTTGCACGTGGACCCAGAAGCCAGGCCGGTACCTTTTGCATGAAGGAAGAAAGTAGATGATGAAATAGAAAGGTTACGGCGCGACGGCATTATCAGACCAGTACAGTTCTCAGAATGGGCAGCGCCGGTGGTACCAATATTGTAGCCAGACGGCTCGATACATCTCTGTGGAGATTTCAAACAGACTGTAAACAAATACGCACTGCTGGACAAATACCCAACCCCGAAAATAGACGACCTATATGCCAAATTGGCAGATGGGCTTTTGTTCACGAAACTGGACATGAGCCATGCCTACCTGCAGTTAAAACTGGACAAGGACTCCCAGAAGTTCGCTACGATCAACACCCTGAAGGGCCTTTTTCGTTATACTAGGCTACCTTTCGGAGTGTCATCAGCCTGCGCTATATTCCAGCGTACGATGGAAAATATTCTGCAGGGACTACCGCAGGTGGCGATTTATTTGGACAATGTCTTAATCACGGGTAGGACAAACAGGGAACACTTAAGGAACCTGGATGAAGTGCTTTGCGTTTTGCAAAGGCAGGCGTACGGCTAAAAAGGGAAAAATGTGTTTTTCTGGCCCCACAAGTGACGTACCTGGGATATAAAGTAGACGAGTCAGGCTTACACCCATTAGAAGACAGAGTAAGGGCAATAAAAGAAGCCCCAGCTCCCACCACGGTCCAAGAGTTACGATCATTTTAGGGTTGGTAACCTATTATGGAAAATTTATTGAAAATAGGGCATCAATCCTAGAACCCCTCCATCAGCTACTAAAAAAGGGGCAAGAATGGAAATGGTCTGCCCGCCAAAACCGAGCATTTAGGAACATTAAGGAACAGCTGTCATCCGAAAATGTCCTAGAGCATTATGACCCAAGGAAGGAATTGGTGGTCACTTGTGATGCATCCCCCTACGGGGTAGGAGCCATCTTAGCCCATAGAGGAAGGAATGGGGAAGAACGGCCAATAGCCTATGCTGAGAGGAAGTACGCCCAAATCGAGAAGGAAGGACTGGCGGTGATATTCGCAGTAAATTTCTTTTTACCAGTATCTGGACCATAAGCCGTTATTAGGGTTATTAAAAGAAGACAAGTCAATACCCCCGATTGCATCAGCTAGAATCCAACGCTGGGCGTTGCTACTGGCGGCGTATAGATACGTACTGGAGCACAGACCGGGAACGCGAGTAGCAAATGCAGATGCTTTGAGCAGACTTCCCCTCTGCCGCAAATACCAAAAGTAGAGGAGACAGTAATGACTCTAAATTTTTTGGACACCCTATCAGTAGACGCACAACATATTCGGTTGTGGACACAAAAAGACCCAGTTTTAGCCAAGATGAAGCACTTACTGCTAACAGGGGAACTGGAAAGACCAGTGGAGCCCCAGATGCACCCATACTGGAACAGAAGTGACCAAATGACGGTAGAAGACGGTATCCTATTATGGGGAGCCCGGGTAATAGTCCCAGCTCAGGGTCGTCAGGCAATCTTAACTGAGTTACATCACGGACACCCAGGGGTGTCTAAAATGAAGATGCTGGCTCGAAGCTACGTTTGGTGGCCAGGTTTGGACACAGACATAGCAGCCTTGGTACATCGGTGCCAGGAGTGCCAACAGGGGCAAAGAGTGCCACCAGCGGCGCCATTGCACTTGTGGGAATGGCCAGGCAGACCGTGGACCTGCCTGCATATTGGCCACGCCCGCCCTTTCATGGGCTCAATGTTTTTGGTGATAGTGGACGCCCACTCCAAATGGTTGGACGTCCACCGGGTAAACGCGGCAAGCACAGCATCGACAATTGAAAAGCTCAGGGCCTCGTTTGCAACACATGGACTTCCGGAGTTATTGGTGTCGGACAACGGAATGGCATTCACAAGTGGGGAATTTGGAAAATTCCTGAAGGAAAACGGAGTCCGTCACATCAAAATGGCCCCTTACCATCCAGTGACCAACGGCCTGGCAGAGAGAGCGGTCCAGACACTTAAAGCGGGACTCAAGAAGCAGCCAGCAGCGTCAATGGACACCAAGCTCTCCCGCTGGCTGTTTGATTACAGGACCACACCGCATTCCACAACGGGCATACCGCCAGCTGAACTCTTAATGGGAAGGCGGCTGCGAACGAGGCTGAGTCTCCTTTTCCCAAATTTAACGGGGAAAGTGGAGAAACAACAGGAGGCCCAACGCAGGGGGCATGATAATAGTCGGCAGCAGAGACATTTCCAGGTGGGGGCACCGGTTTGGGTCAAGAATTATGGGAATAGACCAACGTGGGTCAAAGGCACGGTAGCGTCCCAAACAGGGCCCATATCCTATGAGGTTTCGATAGGAGGTAATGTGCTGAAGAAACACCTAGACCAAATAAGGGCAGCGGAACCACACATGGAGGCAGGCGAAGCAGGACTGCTTCAAGCTGGGATAGCCCAGATGGAAAGGATACCCACACCCCAGCCACGAGCAATTTCTCCAGACCCCGTCACCCAGTCGTCAAGAGTCGGAGATGGACACGTTCGACGAGGCCGCCGCGACACCTATCCCCAAGGAGGAGGAAGAACAACTTCCAAGGAGGTCGTCAAGGAAAAGACGGGCACCTATAATGTACAGCCCGCCCACTTCGGAGAACGACCCGGCGGATGGCACAGAGGTGACAGACCCAGACATGAGGAGCAGGAAGAAGCTCAGAGGAATGCCAGCTGGCAGGAATTCCTTGGACCTTGGGGGGGGGGGGGGGGGGAGGGGTGTAATGAACTCCAATTGGCTTTATCGGTTGTCCAATTGGAGTATGAGCTCCCTCAATGATAGGTCATTGAGGGGGCCCATATAAGCACCGTGGGTAGGCTTTGTGAGCCAGTCTTAAGTTGACTGGACTGCTAGCAGCACTGTTTGTAGCTGCTCCTGTAATATCGTTATTGTAAATAAATATTGGTGTGGTGACGGAACTCCTGCCTCCCGTGGATTACTACAGTGTGTATAATTCTTTTTGAAAAATGTCCACAGGAATCTTGAAATATCATGCAACATGTATTTTATTCTATGCTGGAACTTACTTGGGGTGGGCAAAATTCATGCATTACATCAGCCCATTGACATCAAGGATGTCATAGTCACTACTTCAGGTTTCTCTGTGGGTGCACCTATACACCACTCTAGTTGGCTCACACCATGTGGGATGTGCAAGAGACCATCAGCACACATCCCACACTATAGCACTGCAGGTAGGCCTACATAGTGCAGCTGCCTAATGAATTTTGGACCAAGGGTGACTGGGATATTGTTAAATTCAGACAAAGATCAAACGGAGCCTGCCGAGATAGGCATTAATGTGGATTTGTACTGGCCCAGCTAGTTTAAATTCCAGTAGACTCTCTGGATAATGGGTCTTGCAATTAGAAGTAAGGACGGTAGGTGCACTTGATACTCTTAGTCGTTAATTTGAATTTTCACTTGGCGGAACTTTCTAAGTCATGGAAATAGAACTTTCCTTCAGTCCGAAGAAACAATTAACCCATCTGTTCTCGAGGAAGGTGTAGGATTTGATGTACTGTGCACAGGAAACATAATTTCAAACAGTATTAAGTAATGCCTATATTATCACAGATTGTTGACAATGGGGCAGAAAGGGTTCTATCCAGGACACTCTTCTTGTAATCAAGGTACTGGCTCATTTCAAGTACTGACTACAGAATTTGAAACTCGTTAACTCGGAGAGCAACATAATATTTTGCACTATATAAAGCAATAAAGTTTTGTTTTCATTCTTTTTCTTCTTCAATAATCTGTACAATATTTTAGTCGGCTTTGTGGTATTCTATTTTACAGTGCAAGGTAAATTATACATTCAATGGGTTAACAGGTTTTTGCACTTTTCTCAAGACTCGATGGAGGCAATAATGATTTGAGACAGAAGGTTGGTCTCTGCAAAATGCTGATGAGCGATCAGCATTGGACCACAATCACAGATGGTTTGCTAATCTGGGAGGTGTGGCTAGGACAGCAACAGAAGGGGGTGGGGTAGTGATATAGAGTGAATCTGGCAACCTCACTGGGGCTAATATTGCTAAACTAAGAGCAAATTGAAGAATACATTGACATTTCTTTTATTCATTAAAGGGATGTGGCTTTTGCTGGCCAGGACAGCATTTACTGCACACCCTAATTGCCTTCGAGAAGGTGGTGGTAAGATGCCTTCTTGCACCACTGCAGTCCATGTGGTGTAGGTACACCCATTGTGCTGTCAGGGAGGGAGTTCCAGGATTATGACCCAGTGAGTGAAGGAACAACAATATATTTCCAAGTCAGGAGCATGAGTAGCTTGGAGGGAAACTTCCAGATGGAATTGTCCCCATGTATCTGCTATGGACCTGGAAGAAGGAGAACCTCCTTCTCCCTTGGTTGCGTGAACCTCCATAGATCCATTGCCCCCATCTGCTCCTTAAAGGCAACCAGTTTCTCACCATTGCAGATTATTTCCTAGATTTAAAAAAAAATCATTTATGGAATATGGGCGTTGCTGGTTAGGCCAGCATTTATTGCCCATCCCTAGTTGCCCTTCAGGTGATGGTGAATTGCCTTCTTGAACCGCTGCAGTCCCTGAGGTGTAGGTACACCCACTGTGTTGTTAGGGAGGGAGTTCAAAGATTTTGCCCCAGCAACAGTGAAGGAACAGCAATATATTTCCAAGTCAGGGTTGTGACTTGGAGGGGAGTCTTCAGGTGGTGGGATTCCCAGGTATCTACTGCTCTTGTCCTTCTAGATGGTAGTGGTCGTGGATTTGGAAGGTGCTGCCTAAGGAGCCTTGGTGAGTTACTGCAGTGCATCTTGTAGATGGAACACACAGCTGCAACTATGCGTAAAGGAAGTGAATGTTTGTGGAAGGGGTGTCCATCAAGCAGGCTGCTTTGATCTGAATTGTGTCCAGCTTCTTCAGTGCTGTAGAAGCTGCACTCATTCAGGCAAGTGGAGAACATTCCATCATGCTCCTGACTTCTGCTTGTAGATTGTGGACAGGCAAAGGGGATGCAGGAGGTGCATTACTCACTGCAGCATTCCTAGATTGTAGCCACAGTATTTATACGGCTTGGCCTGTTGAGTTTCTGACCAATGGTAACCCATGGGATGTTGTGGGGGATTCTGTGATGGTAATATCATTGAATGTCAAGGGGCGATGGTTAGGTTCTCTCTTGTTGGATATGTTCATTGCCTGGCACGTGTGTGGCATATGTAACATATAGAAACAATTTGGTCCACTAAGTCCAGCTCTTCCACAGATCTTAGGTGTACAATCAATGCATTCATTTTGTGAATAATAGTAGTTCATGTAGGTGTGTTATAAAAATGACTTGAAGAGTGACCATTCAATACTGTGTGCCAGCTTGCAAGCAAGCTATAATTGCAAACTAAAAATAAATAAATTCTATTGATTTACTTCAGACTGGTCAGATTGATTAAGTACTCTTTAAAACAACGACAACCTGAAATTCTCGTATGTGGTCAGGTACAAGAAAAACATTGTTCTTAAGCAAATGGTATTAAAGTATTTATTAGGACGAATATCTTATTACGTTTATGATATGTGCATTTTTTCATTTGGTAAGAACATAAGAGAAATATGTTCGCGAGATTATCCAAACAGACTGCTAAAAATTCTGTTCAGGTTTTCATGCAGCACAAGATGGAAAATGTGATTAATGAATGACCTAAACTATGATTATCACTCATAGGCAGCTTTTACTCATCAGATGAAAAAAGTGAATAATTGAATCATTCACATGGTTAATCTGAATCTCATTTAAGATTCATCTTTGATGCTCACAATATCTCACGTTAAGTAAACAAGCAGAGTAGCATGTTGTTAACTAGTTGATTGAACAGAAGCATACAAAATGGTGTTAATTTACATAATTATAAAAGGTTGAGCATTATGGCTTAACAACTGACTGAATTTATTTTAGTGAACCATTTACTTTTTCATCAATCTTGTTTATACTCTGTTTATATGCCAGACAATATATCTGATTTTCATACAAATTAAAAATTCAATATTATTGGTTTTGTTTCATATACATCTATTTTCAATTTGCTCTACCTCTGTAGGAATTAGAAATGGCAAAATCATGGAGAGAGCAATTGATTAAATATACTCAGCGAGTGAACAACAGAGGGGAGGGCGATGGGGCAATAACAAATTAACTGCAACATTCAGAGTGACAGCCTCTGTTCCATGAGACAATGATTGCGCCTTGGTGGTTAACTCTCTATGTTAAGCATTTCCTTTAAAAAAAATCCAATTGAAGGCTAATTTAGTGTGGCCAATCTACCTACCCTGCACATCTTTGGGTTGTGGCATTGAGACCCAGGCACACACGGGGGTGCAAACTCCACAAGGATAGTGCTCGGCCCCGGGATCGAACCCGGGTCCTCAGCACCATGAGGCAGCAGTGCTAACCACCACGTCACCATGCCACCCTAGCATTTCTAGTGTGACTCAGGTGCTCCACTCTGGCAGCAGACTCTGTTGCATTTGCTGCAGAGAAAGCCAATAGGCTAAGGTTCATGATTTGCTGGCCTCGGCTTTCTCTGGGCCCTCTCCTCAGCCAGCTGAGCTTTTCATTTCTGTTCGCCTCTTCAAAAGCCCTTCCAAACAGTCAGCTTCCAGAGGTGACGGCTACCAACGACTGTCTCCCACTTGTCAATGCCCACAGTCTTCATATTTTACTTGCAGATGCCATTGTAGTGTTAGTATGGAAATCCAGGGGTAATGACCCAACAGCCAGTTCACCACACAAAAGGTCTTTATGTATAGGGCCTTGGCCTATCTGATGAGCCTGGCTAAGTCAGTGCAGGTGGTGTTGGCTTAGCAATTAATGTATGCTGATGGAATTAGCCTGCTCCAGGTCCTCTTGAGTTGGCGATCTGGTCCTAACAAGGGATGCCAAGGATACGTCTGAGACAGGAAAAGCGGAAACTGTTCAGTCTCGTTTCCTGTCCAGTATATGTTGTCCAGGTCCCACCATATAGGAGTGCGGTGAGGACACAGGCTTGGTACACTCACATTTTGATGGTTCTCGGTCAGTTTGCCATTGTTCCACATGCAGCTTTTGCAGCGCACTGTGTTTATTTCAGCTTCAAATGACAGATTGCTGGTGATTGTGGAGTTCTCAATGTGTGAAGCTATTCAACAATCTCCAGCGACAAATTGTCAATACTGATAGATAGGGTTTGGCAACATCATGGACCATGATATTAGTCTTCCTGACGCTGATGAATAGGCGTGAAAGTTTCTCAATTTTCCTTGTTCCTCGGTATGCAATACTAGAGGTTAGCACTGTTGCTACACAGCACCAGGGTCCCAGTTTCGATTCCCGGCTTGGGTCAATGTCTGTGGGGAGTCTGCACGTTCTCCCTGTGTCTGCCTGGGTTTCCTCCGGGTGCTCCGGTTTCCTCCCACAAGTCCTAAAAGACGTGCTTGTTAGGTGAATTGGACATTCTGAATTCTCCCTCTGTGTACCCGAACAGGCGCCTGAGAGTGGCGACCAGGGGGATTTTCACAGTAACTTCAATGCAGTGTAATGTAAGCCTACTTGTGACAATAATAAATATGACAATAAAGATTATAATAAAGATAATAATGCAAAATTGTTGGCTTCGAGCAACTCTCTGATGGGGATTTGGCACACCTTTGTCTTGAATCTTAGCCGAGCAAGGCTGAAACGTTTTCCAACAGTTCCGGTATATAAGTACACACCCTCTGTAGATGACATGAAGGCATATGGCAGCAGCAAAGAAGAATATGCCAAAGAGTGTCTGTCAGTCGGTGCCAGAACACAACCTGTTTCACCCTACTGTGCATCTTAAAACTTTCAGATATTGCTGATCTTACCCATCACCCCTTAAATCAGCCATATTTCTGTCCTAGCCCACTTCCCCAGGTCATCCTTTCACACCCAATGGGGCCTCCATAAGGTATCCACAGCCACCGAATCTTAAACATCGGAACCTGAAGGGTGCCCTCAACGTCAGCCCTCCCATCCTACCCCCTCCCTCATCCCTCAATCTAAGCCAAAGGAAGAAAATAACTAAAACCATACTCTCTCCATCTCCATATTGTCCCCCACATCTCTTCTGTTTACTAGCCTTCCCGCTAGTATGGTGGCCCCGACACAAGGCCCTCACCTTCCCCTTCACCGGTCCTACCTCAACAACCCACACCCGACAATCATAAACTCTGTCCCCCCTCCACATCTCCCCTAGTGTACGCACCCAAATCTAGAACAAACAACTCCTAACATTAGAAAAAACAGGGAGGAGAATAAAAGAGGAGGAAAAGAGAAACACAAATAAACAACAGCCGAACTAGCACCAACACAATCCAAACTCAGTCAAACATATTTACAAACTCTCGATTCCATGAACACAGAACACAGAACAGTACAGCACAGAACAGGCCCTTCGGCCCTCAATGTTGTGCCGAGCCATGATCACCCTACTCAAACCCACGTATCCACACTATACCCGTAACCCAACAACCCCCCCCCCCCCCCCCCCCCCCCTCCTCCCTCCCTTAACCTTACTTTTATTAGGACACTACGGGCAATTTAGCATGGCCAATCCACCTAACCCGCACATCTTTGGACTGTGGGAGGAAACCGGAGCACCCGGAGGAAACCCACGCACACAGGGGGAGGACGTGCAGACTCCACACAGACAGTGACCCAGCCGGGAATCGAACCGGGGACCCTGGAGCTGTGAAGCATTTATGCTAACCACCATGCTACCCTGCTGTCCATGGTCACACAAAAACCTGCTTGCTTCTTCTGGAGTCCCCATATCATATTCCGGATTTCAAAACGTGACCCACAGTTGAGCCAGATAAATAATCCTGAATTTCACGCCTTCTTTATGTAGGATCGCCCTTGACCCTATTGAATCCGGCCAGCTCTGTGCCCCAATCTGGATAGACTCAGACCACACTCCCTCCCATGTGCTCATCTTTGTCTGTCTAGCCCAGTGCAAGATTTTCTCCATGTTCAGGAATATGCAGGCGCCCCGCCATCATGTTCGGCTGCTTCTTTCTCAGCGCTCTATGTGCTCAGGCGACCTCAAGGGGACAATCAAAGGCTCCCTCTCCCATCAATTTCTCCAGCATCCGTGCAACATATTCCTGGCCTGCAAGCCCTTGATCCCCTCCGGCAACCCCACTATGTGAGGGTTTTGGCATTGATCATGGCTTTCAAGCTCGTCCACCTTGTCATGCAGCTTCTTATGGCTGTCTGCCACCAAGGTAAATTCCGCCCACAACATGGCCAACTGGTCCTCATGGTCGGCCACAAACGCCTCCATTTTTGCAGCAACACATCCTGGGCTTCAGGTTTTTCCTCCATTCTTTCCAAAGCGCCCAGATCGGATCTGTTACTCTGGCCAGGTCTTCTGAAGTTTCAATCTTCTGTTTTTAGAATTGGAGCATTAGAAAGTGGACTAGTTGGTCAGTCGACTACTGTGCCGGAAGCACAGTCTCCGAGTCTGCTGCCATCAACCCCGCTCACAAAGGCCTCCTGGTCTGCCTGTAGACACTGTGTTTTCGCACTTATCTTGGGAGGGTGAGTACTGGACATACCACATTACAGAGAAACTTTCACCCACACTGTTTGATGCAATGCACAATCCTGCCTGGTTTGGCCGCCTGATTGGGTTAAAAAGGTCAAAATGCACTACCTTGCGCCGGAGAAACCAAGTACGTGACCGTCTACAGCATGGTCACCACCGGAAGTCCGACTTTGTAATTTTTCTGCAATGAAAGTGTCATAATACCTCCACTGTAGCATCGCTTAATGGACCTTGATTTGCTATTATTTGTAGCACAAATGTTAACAAATAGTATTTTGAAAAGCTAAACATATTTTTTTGAAAATTAGATGCTGTCTACAATCTTGCTATTAATTCAGGGTTGCTATTTTGCAATGGAAAAAAAAAATGAAAAGCATGAAGTTAAATGACCACTTGGATTCTGTCCCAGTTCACAGGCACGCTCTTTTTATCTCAGTCCATATGATCCCAAAATATAATTCAAGGAGCAAAAACAACTGTATTTGAACCTTTTTTGCCGACATGACAAACTTAAAGCATACCTCTAGTTTCTTTTATAGGAAGTGGATCAATCTAAAACAAGTCAATAAAACATATTCATTCATTTTGATCCTTCGATCATTTCAATGCCATTTGTGGGAATTTGTTGTGTTTTTGACTGTCAATTTCCCCCACATTACAACTGCAATTCAAAATTCGTCATTGGATGTGAAATGTTTTGGATGTCTATATAAATTGCAAGTTTTTTTTGTTACAACAAAGCCCAAAGAAATTTCAGAATTGCTGGGCCAATAATTCAAAATATTATCAAAATATTTGCAGTTCATACAGTCGAAAACACTGGCATTCTTCCACCTATAGCAAACACATCCATTTCAGATGGGTGTCAGCATATGATGTTGCTTTGCTGATGGCAAAGAGGCCAATCCCTTAGAGGCAATTTCTGCCACAACTATCACACATGAAGCTACCAAGTTTAATTGTGGGTTGTTGATTTCGGAGTTGGCATCTGTTACTAAACTGCTGTAGCCACTTGCCGTCATGGTAGTGCGCATCAACTCACAAACGGTGTCACCACTATATTCCTCGGTTATCGGCTAGCAACATTCAGGTGTGATAATTAATGTCTGGGACCTTTGTGTCACTCTTGCAAGTATCCTTGAAGTGGTGTTTTGGGCATCATACTGGTCATCTGGCTCTTGTTACCTTACCACACAGTAAACCTTTGGTATGGGACCATCTTCCATCTTGAGGGCATGCCCGACCAATGAAGCCATCTCTGTTTAATGAGTGCTAACAAATGTGAGAGCTCTGTCTTTGAGAGGACTGCTTCATTTGTGACTATGTCCTGCCTCAATATATCTATAATGTGCTGCAGAGAATGAAGATGGAAATTGTTGAGCTTCCTTTCTTGACAGCAGTAAGTCGTATGTGTTTCACAACCATACGACTGAGAACGAAAGCTTATAAACCATCAGCTTGTTCAAAGGGTCAGCTTGATGTGTGTTTTGTGAATTGGCCAAAGGTGGTATCTGCTTTCCCTACACATTGATCATGTACAAACAGTAGCTAGATTTCACAGCCTTCCATTTAAAAATAAATAAATTTAGAGTACCCAATTATTTTTTCCAATTAAGGTGCAATTTAGCATGGCCAATCCACCTATCCTGCACATCTTTTGGGTTGTGGGGGTGAAACCCACGTAGACACAGGGAGAACGTGCAAACTCCACACGGACAGTGACCCAGGGCCAGGATTCAAACCCAGGTCCCCAGCGCCGTAGACAGCAATGCTAACCACTGTGCCACCGTGTTGCCCTTTCACAGCCTTCCATCAGGCATGATTTTGCCAGGGTGGGGGCACATAGAATTCATGGGAAGCCCAGCCACTACCTTCCTTCCTATCCCTGTGTTTTCCCCATAATATGGAAAGTGGATAGTCGACGAAATCGGCTGAAGACCCATAGCCAAGTAGGTAATTTCAAAACGGTTAATTGAGGGAAAAGCAAATTGAGACTGATTGAATGGCTATTTAAACATAACCTGATGGTGATGCATAACCTAGTAAACAATAGGACAATAGAACAGAGGCTCAAATCAATAAGTCAAATTTAGGAATAATCTGAAGACGTCCTTCGCATCACTGTTAATTAGCATGCGGAACGACTTCCAGTTATGGAAGTAGAGAGGACAATGTTGGAAATATTCAAGCAACAATTACATGTTGTGATGGGGAAAGTGTAGCATCTTTCTGGAAGGAAAACCTCAATGAGTCCTTTTCATACTTGTCTCTTCTGAAGTTTTCAAATTAGTTTGTGCTGCTTAATCAAATTCTGGTCTTGCATGTTCATTCAATCACATTTATACTACAGTGGAGGAGACCACCTGCTTGTATATATTAGAAAAGATTTGTAAAGTGTTAAGAGGCCTGGATGGATGCTCATTTGGAGGATCGGTGTAGACTCGATGGACTGAATGGCCTCCTTCTGCACAGTAGGTATTCTATCATTCTAAGCCCCAATATTTACATTGGAGGTTGGAAACTCCAGCGGGTTTTGGGTTGCCTGTGCATGCGCAAGCTGGGAAGTGGCTGCTGTTAAACTGGGCTAAAATAAAGATTGAAGAATTGGATAAAAGGAAATTGGTAAGGATTCAGCTGCA
The DNA here is from genome assembly GCF_902713615.1 of Scyliorhinus canicula. NCBI lineage: Eukaryota > Metazoa > Chordata > Chondrichthyes > Carcharhiniformes > Scyliorhinidae > Scyliorhinus > Scyliorhinus canicula. Next base: position 54,709,715 of record NC_052152.1, on the reverse strand, counting down.
CGGAAGGCTTTTGATATGTGGAATGGCCTATTAACAGGGTGAACAGATTTTTACCAAACTGAAATAGATAACAATAGGGCACAGAATTGCAGCAGCTCAAAAGGAGAAATGAGAATTAATGTCACACTTACATGATAAAAAGAGGAAGCTCATGTAACAGCTGACGGGCAAAAAGATCACTGCCACACCCAACAGGAAGCAGAATTTTCACCCAAAACAAGCTTTTGTCTAGAGGCTGCTGTTTAAACCAGAGATGTTTGCTACTATAAACCAGAAAAAACTTTACCAAAAGAAAGATACGGGCTGTGTGTAGTAATTATTGCTCGCTTTGGCTAATGGTGTTAAAATTTATGGGACGTTGTTTTGGGGAGGTGTATTCTCAGGATTTTGGAAAGTAGAGAGATTCGGAACGGGGTTAATTTAGGTATATTTTAGGTGTAGCCATTATTGTAGTCAAGTGTAATTTTTATTCTGCATTGTTCTAGTTTGTTTTACAGTTTAATAAACATTTTTTGATTAAAAGATTACAACACAACTGAAATATTCCTCACTGGTTTTCATCTCTTTCCTCATATTATACTAAATTGCAAACAAAACAGTTAGAAACTGGCATTCCAAGTTTCCCTTCAAGGATTTGGAATACCTTCACATTTAACATTAATAGTGCTCTTAACACTGTACATGCACAGTTGGTGCCTTTTACCGTCTCTAAACTAGAAACCAGCCCTGCGCAACTCCGCAGAGAACAGCGAATGGTGCAAAATGCAAGCCAGGTGGCCTAGACCACTGCACCGTTCCATAGGTTTCCACAGAACAGGATGGGGAGGAGGACAGGGAGAAATCTCAGAAAAACGTTCCAAGTAGGGACAAAGACAGGAGTCAGGAAGAGGTCCCACAAGTAAAGTTAAAAGAAAGGAGCACAGGAAAAGGTTCAAGAATTTAACAGAGAGCTATGAGGAGTAGACCTAAAGTGAAGCACGTTTGAGAAAAGCCCTGAAGCTCCAAGGAGCAGCCGAAGGTTGGTGACTCCTTCCATGGGCTTTTTGGGGCAATGGTGTTCTAACACCTACGCCAGACCGTTAATAGACTACAGCTCCGCCTTCAACACCATTAACAGCACGGTAGCACAATGGTTAGCACTGTGACTTCACAGCACCAGGGTCCCAGGTTTGATTCCAGCTTGGGTCACTGTCTATGTGGAGTCTGCACATTCTCCCAGTGTCTACGTGGGTTTCCTCCGGGTGCTCCGATTTCCTCCCACAAGTCCCGAAAGACGTGCTGTTAGGTGAATTTATAAAAAAAATAATTTTTATTAAAATTTTCACTAAATATCAACAACAAAAAGAAAAAAAATTACAAAGAATAGAAAATAACAACCCCCCCCTACCCCTGTGCATATACAAAGGGAGAGATAAATGAACACCTGTCATTCCCACAAAACAACTACCCGTCCCTTCAACAGAAAGGACAGAAGGCCCCCCCCCTCCCGTGTATACACAAAATAAGAAACAAATAGCGCCCACCATTAGCACAGAACATCTATGCACGTCCCTTCAGTCCAAAACAAAGACACCCCCCCCCCCCCCCCCCCCCCCCCCGATTGCTGCTGCTACTGGCCTTCTCCTATCGTTCTGCCAGGAAATCCAGAAATGGTTGCCACCTCCTGAAAACCCCCTGCACCGAACCTCTCAGGGCAAATTTCACCTTCTCTAATTTAATAAACCCTGCCATATCGTTGACCCAGGCCTCCATGCTTGTGGGCCTCGCATCCTTCCACTGAGGAAGAATCCTCCGCCGGGCTACTAGGGACGCAAAGGCCAGAATGCCGGCTTCTTTCGCCTCCTGCACTCCCGGCTCCACCGCCACCCCAAGTATTGCGAGCCCCCAGCCCGGATCAACCTTGGATCCTACCACCCTCGACAGCGTCCTTGCTACCCCCTTCCAAAATTCCCCGAGCGCTGGGCATGCCCAGAACATATGGGCATGATCTGCTGGGCTCCCTGAGCACCTAATACACCTGTCCTCGCTCCCAAAGAACCGGCTCATCCTTGTCCCGGTCATGTGAGCCCTATGCAGCACCTTAAACTGTATGAGGCCAAGCCTCGCACAAGAAGAGGAGTTCACCTTCCCCCGGGCGTCCACCCACGTCCCCTTCTCTATCTCCTCACCCAGCTCCTCCTCCCATTTACCCTTCAGCTCCTCGACCGAGGCCTCGTCCATCTCCTGCATCACTTGGTATGCTGCCGAGATCCTCCCCTCTCCAACCCATACCCCTGAGAGCACCCTGTCCTGGATCCCACGAGGCGGCAGCAGAGGGAACTCCGCCACCTGCCGCCTGACATACGCCATCACCTGCATGTACCGAAAGGTGTTCCCCAGGGGGAGCCCGAACTTCCCTTCCAGCTCACCCAGGCTCGTGAACTTCCCGTCTATAAACAGGTCCCCCAACCTCCTGATACCTGCCCTGTGCCAACTAATGAATCCGCCATCAATTCTCCCCGGAACAAACCAGTGGTTCCCCCGTATCGGGGACCCTATCGAGGCCCCCACCTCCCCCCTGTGCCGCCTCCACTGCCCCAAATTTTGAGGGGAGCCGCAACCACCGGCCCCTGGTATACCTCGTTGGAGGGAGCGGCAGCAGCGCGATTACCAGCGCCTCCAGGCTTGTGCCCACACAGGACGCCTTCTCCATCCTCTTCCATGCTGCCCCTCCCCCTCCATCACCCACTTACGCACCATTGCTGCGTTGGCAGGACAATAGTACCCAAAGAGGCTGGGCAGCGCCAACCCCCTCCATCCCTGCCCCGCTCCAAGAACACCCTTCTCACCCTGGGGGTCCCGTGAGCCCACACAAACCCCGTAATGCTCCTGTTAACCCACCTGAAAAAGGCCTTCGGGATAAGGATGGGGAGGCACTGGAACAGGAACAGAAATCTCAGGAGCACCGTCATCTTGACTGACTGCACCCTACCCGCCAGAGACAGCGGCAGCATGTCCCACCTCTTAAACTCCTCCTCCATTTGCTCCACCAGCCTTGTGAGGTTAAGCTTATACAAGGCCCCCCAGCTCCTGGCCACCTGAACCCCCAAATACCTGAATCTCCTCTCCGCACTTTTCAGTGGGATCCTACCAATCCCCCCCCTCCTGGTCCCCCGGGTGTACCACAAACAGCTCGTTCTTCCCAAAGTTGAGCTTATACCCTGAAAAATCCCCAAAGGATCCCCATCACCTCCGGCATTCCCCCCACTGGGTCCACCACATACAACAATAGGTCATCCGCATAGAGCGACACTCGGTGCTCCTCCCCACCCCGGGCCAGCCCCCTCCAATTCCCCGACTCCCTCAGCGCCATAGCCAGGGGTTCAATTGCCAGCGCAAAAAGCAGGGGGGGACAAGCGACACCCCGCCTCGTCCCTCGGTATAACTGAAAATACTCCGACCTCCTCCTATTCGTGGCCACGCTCGCCATCGGGGCCTCATATAACAGCCTCACCCAACTGACAAACCCCTCCCCAAACCCGAACCTTTCCAGCACCTCCCACAAGTACACCCGCTCAACCCTATCAAAGGCCTTCTCCGCGTCCAGCGCCACCACTACCTCCGCCTCCCCTTCTACCGTCGGCATCATTATAACGTTCGAGAGCCTCCGTATATTAGTGTTCAGCTGCCTCCCCTTCACAAACCCCGTTTGATCCTCGTGGATAACCTGTGGCACACAGTCCTCTATCCTCGTGGCTAAGATCTTTGCCAACAACTTGCCATCCACATTCAAGAGTGAGATCGGCCTTTATGACCCACACTGCAGGGAATCCTTGTCCCGTTTAAGAATCAAGGAGATCAGCGCCCGAGACATCGTCGGGAACAAAGCCCCATCTTCCCTTGCCTTATTAAAGGTCCTAACCAACAGGGGGCCCAATAGGTCTGCATACATCTTGTAAAATTCAACGGGGATCCATCCGGCCCCGGCGCCTTCCCCGACTGCATATTCCCTATCCCTTTGACCAGTTCCTCCAGCTCAACTGGCGCCCCCAGACTCTCCACCTGTCCCTCCTCCACCCTTGGGAATCTCAGCCGGTCCAAAAAGCACCCCATCCTCCCCTCCTCCGTCGGAGGTTCGGACCGATACAGTTTCTCGTAAAAGTCCCTGAAGACCCCATTAATGGCTACCCCCCTTTGTACCACATTTCCTCCCCGATCCTTAACCCCACCGATCTCCCTAGCCGCATCCCGCTTCCGGAGCTGGTGTGCCAGCATCCTGCTCGCCTTCTCCCCATATTCATACACCGCACACTGTGCCTTCCTCCACTGAGCCTCCGCCTTTCTGTTGGTCAACAAGTCGAACTCAGCACGAAGGCTGCGCCGCTCCCTCAGCAATCCCTCCTCCGGGGCCTCCGCGTATCTCCTGTCCACCCTCGCCAACTCCCCCACCAATCTCTCCCTCTCTCTCTGTTCCCTTCTCTCCCTGTGGGCCCGAATGGAGATCAACTCCCCCCGAACCACCGCCTTCAGCGCCTCCCAAACCGTCCCCATTCGGACCTCCCCATTGTCGTTGGCCTGCAGATACCTCTCGATACATCCTCGAACCCCCCCCCCCCACTTCCTCGTCTGCCAGCAGCCCCACCTCCAAGCGCTAAAGCGGGGGTTGGTCTCTCTCCTCCGCCAGCTCGAGGTCCACCCAGTGCGCGGCATGGTCAGAAATGGCTATCGCCGAATACTCAGCATCTTCCACCCTCACAATCAGCGCCCTACTCAAAACGAAAAAATCAATCCGAGAATAGGCCTTATGCACATGGGAGAAGTATGAAAATTCCCTGGCCCTCGGCCTTGCAAACCTCCATGGATCCAGCCCTCCCATCTTGTCCATAAACCCCCTCAGCACCTTAGCCACTGCAGGCCGCCTACCCGTCCTGGAACTGGATCGATCCAGTGGCGGATCCAGCACCGTGTTGAAATCTCCCCCTCCCCATTATCAGGCCCCCCGCCTCCAAATCTGGAATCCGGCCCAACATGTGCCGCATGAAACCCGCATCGTCCCAATTCGGGGCGTATACATTGACCAGCACCACCCGCTCCCCCTTGCAGCCTGCCGCTTACCATCACATACCTCCCGCTACAGTCTGCCACCACATTCGACACCTCAAACGACACCCTCTTCCCCACCAGGATCGCCACCCCCCGATTTTTTGCATCCAGCCCCGAATGAAACACTTGGCCCACCCACCCCTTCCTCAACCTAACCTGATCCGCCACCTTCAGGTGCGTCTCCTGAAGCATGGCCACATCCGCCTTCAGCCCCTTCAGGTGCGCAAACATGCGGGCCCGTTTGACCGGCCCATTCAGTCCCCTCACATTCCAGGTGATCAGCTGGATCGGAGGGCCACCTGCCCCCCTCCCCCGTCGACTAGCCATCACCCTTCCGTAATCCGCCACGTGCCCGCGCCCCCCTCATCAGCCCGTTCCCCACAGCGACAGACCCCCATCCCGACCCCCTCTACACGCTCCACCTCCTCCTCGGCCATTCCAGCAGCAACCCGGTATCCTCCCCTCTTCCCTCCCCCCCACAAACCTCCCCACCCCTCCCCAAGCTAGGGCCCCCCCATAGCTGCGTAACCCCTTCCATTGTACTTCCGTAAGTCAGCCGACTCCTGCTGACCCCGGCTGCTCCCGCCACCCCAGTGACCCTCCCCAGTGCCACACCACCATCCCCCCATTGGCGGCTTCGCCCCCTGCTCCGCCAGCACGGGAGAAAAGCCCGCGCTTCCATCCCAAGCCCCGCCCCCCTGACCCAAAACGCGGGAAAAGGCGGGCACATGACCCAACAGGACCGCGAACCCCACCCAAAATCCAAACATGACAAAATACCTAAGCAAACAGATAACAGTCCCGAAAAGCAAAAATAAAAAGCAGAACAGCAAAAAACATCATCCAATAGAACCGATAAAGCGAAAGCTGTGTACAACGTTCCCCAACCCCCAGTCCTCAGTTCAAGTCCAGCTTCTCTGCCTGGACAAAAGTCCAGGTTTCCTCCGGGGAGTCAAAATAGAGCCGGCGGTCTTTATAAGCGACCCACAGGCGTGCCGGCTGTAACAGGCCAAACTTGACCCCCTTCTTGTGGAGCACTGCCTTCGCCCGATTGAAACCAGCCCTTCTCTTCGCCACCTCCGCACTCCAGTCCTGGTAGATCCTAATCTCCGTATTCTCCCACTTGCTAATCCTCTCGTTCTTTGCCCATCTCAGCACACACTCACGGTCGACAAAGCGGTGAAAACGAACCAGCACCGCCCGAGGCGGCTCACGTGGCTTGGGCTTCCGCAGCAGCACCCGATGGGCACCCTCCAGCTCCAAGGGTCCCTGGAACGACCTCGCACCCATTAGCGTGTTCAGCATCATAGCCACATAGGCCCTCAAATCCGAACCTTCCAGCCCCTCTGGGAGGCCCAAAATCCGCAGGTTCTTCCGACGGGCCCGGTTCTCCATCTCCTCCATCCTCGCTGACCACTTCTTATGGAGCGCCTCGTGCAACTCCACCTTCACCGCCAGGCCTAGGAGTTCGTCTTCATCTCCAAGGCCTTTTGTCGAAGCTCTCGGATCTCCACACCCTGAGCCGCCTGGGTCGCCATGAGCTTGTCCAGGGAGGCCTTAAACGGCTCCAGAATCTCTGCCTTCAGCTCCTTGAAGGAGCGCTGAAGCAGCTCCTGCTGCTCTCGCGCCCACTGCTGCCACGCTACTGCTTCCCTGCCTGCCGCCATCTTGCTTTTCCTGCCTCGCACATTTCTCTGCTCCAAAGCCGATTTTTTGACCGCTCCGCTCCTAGTCCAGGCCATCCACCAGTGGAGAGTCTTAGAAAAAATGTTCCCACACGGGGCAAAGTCCAAACAGCACCGCTACGGGCCCTTAAAAATGCCCAAAAGACCGAAAATAGCGGGAGCCACCGAACGTGCGGCTTAGCTCCACATCACCGCAACCGGAAGTCGTGCTGTTAGGTGAATTGAACATTCTGAATTCTCCCTCGGCGTACCGGAACAGGCGCTAGAATGTGGCGACAAGGGGCTTTTCATAGTAACTTCATTGCACTGTTAATGTAAGCTTACTTGTGACAATAAAGATTATTATTATTATCCTGACAAGACTAATAACTAAACTCTGCAATCTTGGACTTAACCCCTCACTGTGCACCTGGATCCTTGACTTCCTCACCAACAGACAGCAATCTGTCAGGATAGACAACAGCATCTCCTCCGCAATAGTCCTCAACACCGGGGCCCCGCAAGCATGTGTGCTCAGTCCTCTACTGTACTCGCTATACATGACTGTGTGGCAAAATTGAACTCCAATTCGATCGATACATTTGCGGATGATACGACTGTGGTGGTCATATCTCAGACAACGACGAATCAGACCACAGAAGGGAGATAGATCACTTGGTTGCATGGTGTACCGAAAATAACCTCTATCTAAATGTTGGAAAGACCGAGGAACTGATCATCGACTTCAGGAAGTGTAGCACGACACCCCCCCATCTACATCAATGGCTCCGAAGTGGAGATGGTCCATAGCTTTAAGTTCCTGGGGGTCACCATCACCAAAAGTCTGTCCTGGTTCACTCACATTGATGCAACAGCCAAGAAAGCCCAACAACGTCTCTACTTCCTACGGAAGCTAAAGAAACTCGGCATGTCTGCGTTGACTCTCACAAACGTCTACAGATGTGCCATAGAGAGCATCTTATCTGGCTGCATCTCAGCTTGAAATGGCAACTGCTCGGCCCAAGATCACAAGAAACTGCAGTGTGGTGAACTCAGCCCAACGCATCACACAAGCTTTCCACCCTCCCATTGATTCTGTCTACCCCTCCTGCTGCCTCAGGAAGGCAGACAGCATTATCAGAGACCCCTCACACCCAGGCTTTGCCCTCTTCCAGACCCTTCCCTCAGGCAGAAGATATAGAAGTCTGAAGACTCTCACATACAGACATAGGAACAGCTTCTCCCCCACAGCTACTAGACTCCTAAAAAGGCTCTCCCTCGGACTGATCTGTTCCCTGTAAGAACACTATTCACGACACCCTATGCTGCTCATGTATTTGCTTTGTTTGGCCCTTGTTTCACACTGTAACCAAACACTATTTGTTGATGTACCATTTATCAGTGTACTCTGTTGATTATTCTTTTTGTCTACTATGTATGTAATGTGTACGTTCTCTTGGCCGCAGAAAAAATATTTTTCGCTGTACTTCGGTACATGTGACAATAAATATCAATCTATCTAATCTACCAATCTTGGCACAGTTGATTATCTGAAGTCATGCTTTGAAAGTGATTTTTTTTTTAAATTTTAGAGAACCGAATTATTTTTTCCAATTAAGGGCAATTTAGCGTGGCCAATCCACATACTATGCACATCTTTGGGTTGTGGGGGTGAAACCCATGCAGACACAGGGAAAATGTGCAAACTCCACATGGACAGTGGCCCGGGGCCGGGAAAACTTGTGTCTCCAACGCCGTAGGCAGCAGTGCATACCACTGTGCCACCATGCCACCTTGAAGGTGAATCTTGAGTGTACTTAGATATCCAGGGAAAAGGAATTGTGGAAGGCAAGACCGAAACCCTGGATCTGGATCTTTGTTGAAGGTATCTGTGTGGGAGTGATGTTAAAAGAATTCCAAGGCAAGTTCTTCAAATGTGGAGATTGGAAAACCTTGCGAGAAAGATCAGGTTTCCTTGAGATTGGTTAGCTTAGGGCCATTGGAGGGCCAGCAATAGGGCCGCCAATGCTGCCTGGGAGGCAGTGGCAGCAGTCATCAGTTCTAGCAGCGTGACCAGGAGGACAGCCACACAGTGCAGGAAGAAGACCAGCGACCTCCACCAAGTTAACACCAGCCCCTGGAATCAGTTCTGCCTGCCACCCCAGATCTCCAATCCCACCAACCAGGTCAGCAGCTGGCACCTCGCACCCCCTCACATCCAATCACTGCGCTTGTTCCCCAGCATACCTGGCACCCACTAACATAACCCCATCATGTCCAGCTGTGGTGCGCACACATGCCACCTGCTACAGATCCCTCGATGCACCAAGCGTGTGGCTCTCAATGGCCCCTCTCTGTCCCTGCAGGAGACGTTAGCCTATAATAAGCCTGAAGGGCTGCAAGTCAGATATCAGTGCCGTCACTCTCAATGAGGAGGGGGCCCTGGAGGTTGCAGGATTGATCAAGGAGAGAGCAGTTACCAACGATGAGGTTGACCTGTGCCACAGAGGCGAGGATCGATCCACTGACCCCCCTCCAGATGATCTGCCTCAAGTGAGTTGCTCATGTCTGACAAAATGATTCCTCCCTCTGACTGACCACATGTCCCTTTTCCCCGCAGGATCTCTACCTGATGGGGTCAGTCAATCTGGGGTCGGGCAATCAGAGGTCGCTCTCCCCCTTCACCCAAGAGTACACCTCAGAGGAGAGCTCCAAGGAGACCACCATCAAGTCGTGACAACTATCACCCCAACCTTCCACCAGCGCAGAGACAACACCTCGGTGGGTGACATTAGTGGACAGGCTTCAGGGCACAACCCGATGTACTCCACAGTTGTTGATGACACATCAGAAAGGAACATCCAAGGGAGTCAGCAGTTGGTGGTCTGCTGGATCCCAGGACTCAACTGAGTCCCAGTCAGATGCTGAACCTCCGGGCAACGTTACCCCAGAACTGATGCAGACACTAGGGCACTACCATGAGATCCAGGAGGGGATGTCAGCGACACGCCGGCGAATGCTTAGCCCATTACAGGCTACAGGCACAGGTGATGCCATCAGCAATACGTAGCACTGAGGGAAAAAAAGCTTGGTTTAGGACCGCAATGGAAAGCCTGGAGCACGACATCAGCATCCTGAGTGGTGGTGTCCAGGGCATGGCTAAGTCAGGTATGGCCATGGCTGAGGGCCTCAACAGTATGTCCAGGTCGCTGAAGGATGTGTCCAGATGCGTGAACATTGTCGAGGCACTGCAGAGCATGGCCCAGTCGCTGAGGGACATGACCCAGATGCAGATAGGCATTGGCAATGCACTGCAGAGCATGTCCTAGTCGTTGAGTGGTGTGATCCAGATGCAGGTAGGCATTGGCAACGCACTGCAGAGCATTGCCCAGCCACTGAGGACCATTGCTGAGGGCGTCAACACCATTGTGCAGACAATGAGGAGCTGCCAGGACTGTCAAAGCTGGATGTTTCAGAGGCCTCTGGAGATCACTCCAGCTACACCTCCATCCCATGGAGACCTCCAGGGTTCTACCAGCAGAGTTTGGGAGGAGGAAGTGCTGGAAGCTAACCCAGTGCCTGCCACCAGGGAGACAACAGGAGTCTCCAGTTCCTCAGAATTGTCTCCCAAGCAATGCTTCTCAAGCAATCCTACAGCACTTTTAACTTCTGATATCCTGATTATTTAAACTCATTTTCAAAAAGACTTGGATACTGCCAACCAGTTTCTTTTAACCCATCTCAATACTCTATCCCCAATCCCATGTGCCTTATTTTTACACACTAATCTCTTATATGGGACCTCCTTGGAAGCCTTCCGAAAGTCCAAATAAACCACATCCACTGACTCCCCCTCATCAACCCTTCCAGTCACATCCTCAAAGAATTCCAGCAATTTGTCAAACATTACTTTCCTTTTGTAAATATATGTCAAGTCATTCCGATCCTGTCACTATTTTCCAAATGCTCTGCTATTAAAGCTTGTATAATGGACTCAAACATTTACCCCACTACTGATGTCAGGCTGATAAGTCTATAATTACTTGAGCGTGATTTAATGGAAATTAAACAGAGTCCCGTGTCGGGTGTGTTTAGTGGGGTGTTTACCAGAGCTTGTAGCATCGAGAACAACCCTGCTATTAACCGGGACTTCATTTTTGTGCCTCGGCGAGGAACGCCCCGCTGAGGCCGTGCTTAGGCTCATTTCCTGCACTGATGAGCTCAGCTAGCCAGTGCAGGAAGAGATCGGGGCGCCATTTTTAAATGCCGCCCCAATCTCTGGACCCCCCACTGTGGCCTCCGAAACGCCCCAATTTACCAATTAGGGAGTCCTTAGACCCCCCCTCCCCTTCCCCCATGCCCCACTTAATAAGGGCAGGGCACCCCTGGGCGTGATCCTCAGCATGGGCCAGATGGCACCTGGACACCACCAACCTGGCAGTGGCCCTGCCAGCCTGACAATACCACCTGTGCATCCTACCACTGCAGCATTATCAGGGTGCCAGGTGCTCAGGTGATACTGGGAGTGTCAGGGTACCACCCTGTCTGGAGCCTAAGCATCCGGGGGGGTCCCCGAACACCTGGGATATCACCCCAAGTGCTGGTATGCCTGGTCCATGTTTGTGGAAATCAGTGCTAAATGACGGTCACTGGGGGTCTTCAAGGCAAGGCCGTTTGGTCCCACGCCTTGGGTAACTCAGGTGTAAATATATTTAAGTGAGCTTAACTGTGCAAATCCTGGATCTTGGATAAATATGCAATTCTGGATTTTGCCCATTAGGGATCCAGATTGCGCGATCTCCTTAGATTTACTGGACTCGTTGCATCCGGAGTCGGGCATGACAAAGCCATTGGATTGTTCCTGGTTTTCTCTCCATCTCTCTTTTTAAACAGTGGAGGTTGCATTAGTTATCCTCTAATGCATAGGAACTGTTCCAGCATCTATAGAATCTTGGGAGGTGACCACTAATGCACCACTATTTCTAGGACCACTTCCTTAACTACTCTGGGATATAGATTATCAGGCCCTGGCATTTATTGATTTCCAATCCCATCAATTTCGGCAAAACCATTTCCCTACTAATACTGACTTCTTCATTTCCTCCTTCACCAAACTCTGTGTTCCCCAGCATATTGGGTACTTTATTTGTGTCCTCCTTTGTGAAGACAGAACCAAAGTATGTATTTAGCTGATCAGCCATTTTTAAAATTCGCTATCATGAATTCCCCAGTTTCTGAGTGTAAAGTACCCACATTTGTCTTCACCAATCTTTTTCTCTTCACACACCTATAGCAGCTTGTGCAGTCAGTTTTATAGTCAGATTAACTCTTTTTTTGTCTTCTACACATGCTACTAGACCTGCTGGGAAATTGCATCAAGTTCTGTCTTTATTTTGGTTTCCAGAAACCCCATTACTTTACTTTTATGTTGGGTATAGGTTTTATATTTTTCAGCCATTAGCACTAGGTTGCAATATTACAACTGAAAGTAGAAAAAGAATTTGATATTTGACCTGAACATAATTTTCTGCTGCACAATTACGGTACACGTTGAAAAATTTAATAGCCATAAAAGCAAGGTGCTTGAGCCGTGTAAATGAATATGTGCTCACTGAAATATTAATAAAGCGAGTGATGACATTGCTATCCAAATTAAGATGTAGGAGTTGTGTGCTGATTTTTGTTTTTGCCACACAGACTAGAGGGCAATCACTCTGTCTGTCATTTTGTTTAATTTTAGACATAAGTTTAATTTCTCCCCATTTTGTAGCATTTTATAGTGTGTGGCACGGTGGCACAGTGGTTATCACAGTTGCCTCAAAGTGCCAGGGACCCGGGTTCAATTCCGACCTTGGGTGACTGTGTGGAATTTACACATTCTCCCGTGTCTGTGTGGGTTTCCTCCCACAGTCCAAAGATGTGCAGGTTAGGTGGATTGGCCATGATAAATTCCCGTTTAGGGTGGTGTTGCAGGAATAGGGCGGGGGATTGGGCCTAGGTAGGGTGGTTTTCCAAAGGGTTGGTGCAGACTTGATGTGTCGAATGGCCTCCTTCTGCACTGTAGCTATTCTACTCACCCTTTTACAAATTAATTCAAAAATAACAGGCTCTGAAAATTGCTGAAAAGCAAAATGAAAGTATGAAAACTTTTATAGACAAGGAACAGTATATGATGCTGCCAAGAACAATTTTAAAGTACTTAACAAATCAAATCTGCAAGCCATTAAAATTAAATCCAACTCAATAGCCTAATCCTACTTTCTCCCCATTACCCTTGATCCCATTCACCTCAAGTGACCTTCCTAGCCACCTCTTGAATGTATTCAATGTCCTAGTCTCAATTACCCCCTGTGGTAATGAATTTCACAGGCTCATCATTCTTTGGGTAAGAAATGTCTCTCCATCTCTGTCCTAAATGGTTTACCCCGAATCCTCAGTCTGTGACCCCTGGTTCTGGAAACACCCACCATCGGGAACATCCTCCCTGCATCCACCCTATCTAGTCCTGTTAGAATTTTATAAGTCTCTATGATACCCCCTCATTCGTCTGAACTCCGCGAAAACAATCCTAACCTAGTCAATCGCTCCTCATTCGTCAGTTCCGTCTTCCCCCCTGGTAAACCTTTGCTGCACACCCTCGAGAGCAAGAACAACCTTCCACAGAAAAGGAGACCAAAATTGCACATGATATTCTAGGTGTGGCCCCATCAAGACCCTGTATAATTGCAATAACACATCACTGCTTCTGTACTCGAAACCTCTCACAATGAAAGCCAACATACCATTTGCCTTCTTTACCATCTGCTGCAATTGCATGCTTACTTTCAGCGACTGGTGCACAAAGACACCCAGGTCCCGCTGCACACTCCCCTTTCCCAATTTACAGCCATTCAGGTAGTAATCTGCCTTCTTGCTTTTGCTTCCAAAGTGAATAACATCACATTTATCCAAATTATACTGCATCTGCCATTGATTTGTCCACTCACCCAACCTGTCCAGATCATGCTGAAGGATCACTGCATTCTCGTCACAGTTCACCCTCCCACCCAACTTGGTATTGTCTGCAAACTTTGTGATGTTATATTGTATTCCCTCGTCCAAATCATTAATATATATTGTGAATAGTTGGGGTCCCAGCACCGATCCCTGTGGCAGCCCACTAGTTACTGCCTGCCAATTTGAAAAAGACCCATGAATCAATACTCTTTGTTTCCTCTCTGCCAATCAATTTTCTATCCATCTCAATACACTTCCCCAATCCCATGCGCTTTAATCTTGTATGATAATCTTTTATGCAGGACATTGTCAAACACTTTCTGAAAGTCCAAATATACCACATTGATTGGCTCCCCCTGGTCAACTCTACTAGTTACCCCGCTAGTCAACTCTGTTAGAATACTGAAGGAGGCAAGAGAGAAAATTGACAGAAATTCTTTGGATCCTCACTGTCTTCAGGTGATGTCCCGGAGGAGTGGAGAATAGCCAATGTTGTTCCATTGTTTAAGAAGGGTAGCAAGGATAATCCAGGGAACTACAGGCCGGTGAGCCTAACGTCAGTGGTAGAGAAATTACTGGAGAGAATTCTTTGTGACAGGATCTACTCCCATTTGGAAGCAAGTGGACATATTAGCGAGAGGCAGCATGGTTTTGTGAAGGGGAGGTCGTGTCTCACTAACTTGATCGAGTTTTTCGAGGAGGTCACAAAGATGATTAATGCAGGTAGGGCAGTGGATGTTGTCTATATGGACTTCAGTAAGGTCTTTGACAAGGTCCCTCATGGCAGACTGGTACAAAAGGTGAAATCACATGGGATCAGAGGTGAGCTGGAAAGATGGATATTGAATTGGCTAGGTCATAGAAGGCAGAGAGTAGCAATGGAAGGGTGCTTTTCTGATTGGAGGGCTCAGTGCTAGGACCTTTGCTGTTCGTAGTATATACAAATGATTTGGAGAAAATGTAACTGGTCTGATTAGCAAGTTTGTGGACGACACAAAGGTTGGTGGAATTGCGGATAGCGATGAGGACTGTCAGAGGATACAGCAGGATTTAGATCGTTTGGAAACTTGGACGGAGATATGGCAGATGGAGTTTAATCTAGACAAATGTGAGGTAATGCATTTTGGAAAATCTAATACAGGTAGGGAATATACAGTGAATGGTAGAACCCCCAAGAGTATTGACAGTCAGAGAGATCTAGGTGTACAGGTCAACAGGTCACTGAAGGGGCAACACAGGTGGAGAAGGTAGTCAAGAAGGCATACGGCATGCTTGCCTTCATTGGCCGGGACATTAAGTATAAAAATTAGCAAGTCATGTTGCAGCTGTATAGAAACTTAGTTAGGCCACACTTGGCATATAGCGTTCAATTCTGGTCGCCACACTACCAGAAGGATGTGGAGGCTTTAGAGAGGGTGCAGAAGAGATTTACCAGGATGTTGCTTGGTATGGAGGGCATTAGCTATGAGGAGAGGTTGAATAAACTTGGTTTGTTCTCACTGGAACAAAGGAGGTTGAGGGGCAACCTGATAGAGGTCTACAAAATTATAAGGGGCACAGACAGAGTGGATAGTCAGAGTCTTTTTTTCCCAGGGTAGAGGGGTCAATTACTAGGGGGCATAGGTTTAAGGTGTGAGGGGCAAGGTTTTGAGATGTACGAGGCAAGTTTTTTTACACAGAGGGTAGTGGCTGCATGGAACTTGCTGCCGGAGGAGATGGTGGAAACAGGGACGATGGTGACGTTTAAGGGACATCTTGACAAATACATGAGTAGGATGGGAATAGAGGGATACAGACCCTGGAAGTTCAGAAGATTTTAGTTTAGACGGGCAACATGGTCGGTGCAGGCTTGGAGGGCCGAAGGGCCTCTTCCTGTGCCGTACCTTGCTTTGTTCTTTGATCTTTGTTACATCTTCAAAGAATTCCAATAGATTTGTCAAGCATGATTTCCCCTTCATAAATCCATGCTGACTCTGTCTGATCCTGCCATTGTTTTCTAAATGCTCCGCTATGAAGTCCTTGATATGGATTCGAGAATTTTCCCCACTACCGATGTTAGGTTTACTGATCTATAATTCCTTGTTTTCTCTCTACCTCACTTTTAGAATATTGGAGTGACATTAGCTACATACCAATCTGCAAGGATTGCTCCAGAACCTATAGAGTTCTGGAAGATGACCACCAATGCATCCATTATTCCCAGAGCCACCTCCTTGAGTACTCTGGGATGTAGATTATCAGGCCCTGGGAATTTATCAGCCTTCAATCCTATCAATATCTCCAGCACCATTTCTCTACTAATATTGATCTTCCTCAATTCTTCCCTCTCACTAAATTTTGCATTCTCCAATATTTCTGGTATCTATTTGTGTCCTCTTTTGTGAAGACTGAACAAAGTATGTATTCAGTTGCTCAGCCATTTCTTTGTCCTCTATTATACATTCCCCCATTTCTGTCTGTAGGATACCTACATTTATCTTCACCAATCTGTCTCTTCCCGTACTTATAGAAACTCTTAGCATCAGTCTTTATGTTTCCTACAAGCTTAATTTTGTACTGTATTTTCCCCTTGTTAATCAATCCCTTGGTCCTTTTTTGCTGAATTCTAAACTGCTCCCAATCCTCAGACCTATTATTTTTCTTGGCCAATCTGCATGCTTCTTCCTTGGATCAGATATTATCTCGAATTTCCTTTATAGGCCACTGATTGGCCCTCTTACCCATTTGGTTTTGTGCCAGTCAGCATGGCTTAGGGACAATCTTGCTTGATCAACTTTACTGAATCTCGAGGATGTAACAGAGAAGGCAATGATAATGCAGTGGATGTAATCTATCACGATTTTCAGAAGGCCGTTGCTAAAATGCCCCATTATATACTCACGAATAAGGTCAGAGAATGTGGAATTAGGGGACAAGTGGTGGAATGGATTGTTAGTTGGCTTCGAGGAATAGATATTGGGAATAAAGGGTAGTTATTCAGAAAGAGAGAACATAGAAAAGTGCTGGGACCAATGCAGTTCACAGTTTACATCAGTGTTCTTCAAAGTCGGGGGTGTGACCCGCGGGTGGGTCGCGGAGCCGTTGTCCGCAGCGCCCCCGATCACGCAAATCCCGCGCAGCAGCCAGCTTTTCATAACGCCGGCTGCAAGCGGCCGGGAACATGTAAAAACAAATTTGGCCGCATTGCGCATGCGCGCATGATGATCGGCGCGCAGTGCGGCCGCTATTTTTTAAAACGGTTGCAGCTTTTTGTTAAGTTCTGTAGTGGTTTTTATTCATTTATTTTATTCAGTTGTTTTATTTTTTTAATTTATTTTATTCATTTTGGTTTTTTTACAAGTTTGGGGGGCTTTTATTCATTTTTTCATTTATTTTATTCATTTTGTTTTTACAAGTTCGGGGGGTTTTATTCATTTTTTTCGTTTACTTTCCTCATTTTTTATTTTTTTTTACAAGTTTTGGGGGGAGGGGGTTTATTTGATAAAATTTTAAAGGAAATAAATCCAGAACTTTGGATGGATACTCCATACTTTCCGACACTGGAAGGCTTCACCTTCATCCAACAGGTCCATTGGAGGAGCGTGTTCGAGGGCCAAAGGGACCCAAAACCATTTCCTCCATTTTTGTCAGCAGCAGACAAGGTAAGTGAAAATGGTGGGTCACGCAGGTCGGCCGGCGTGGGTCGTGAAGGTCGGCCAGCGTGGGTCGCGAACGTCGGCCAACGTGGGTCGCGAAGGTTGGCCGGTTGGTAAAAATAGGTCCCCGGAAAAAAAGTTTGAAGAACACTGGTTTACATGAATGATTGAGACTTTTCTAAATTTGGGGAACAGTCAATACTGAGGAGAACTGCACCAAATTAGAGGACAGTAATAAACTTGCAGAATGGACAAATAATTGGCAAATGAAGTTCAACACAGATAAATGTGAGATAGTGCATTTTAGTCGGAAGAATAGGGAAATCATTTATAACTTGGACGGGTGGGTCCACATGGGGCAAATTGGGCTACAAATACACCAATCACTAAAAGTTACACCACAGGTTAGCAAGTCCATAAAGAAAGAAAAGTGAGCTTTAGGTTTTGTTTGTAGCACGGTAGAATTGGAAAGTAGGACAGTTATGCTAAATCTAGATCAAACCATGGTTCGACCACACTTTTGAGTACTGCATGAAATACTGGTCATCATATTATAAAACGGATATGGAGAGACTGGAGATGAAGGTTTATAATGATACCAGAAAAGGGTGGGAATACATATTAGACAGAATGGGTTTCTTTTCTCTTGGGAAAATGGCTGAGGGTAACCTAGTCATCAGATAAGCTGGTAATGAAAAGAAATTTGAGAGGATCTGCTTGGGATATAAATTTTAAGTATATAAATACACCACAGAGTAAAACCACTTTACATGCCTGAGTATATGTATGACATTCTGAGATATATTTACATTTTATGAAAAATAACATTATATTATGCTCTTCTACCAGAAATAGAGAGTACAATATCACAATGCTGCAAGTGCAGTACTGTGAATAACAAAGTGGGCTTCATCGACAATTAGTCATTGTTATTTAAAAGAGTTTACTTAGAAATTACAATTTAGAGTCATCCAAGCATGTGATGCTATTACCACACAACATAAAACATTGTTAATTGTACTGACAACTGCCCATTCTACACCCACTTTTTTCAACTAACAATCGTTGCCTTGAACAGTCAATCCTTGCATACTGTTATACGCCAATAAATATAGATGCCCAATTTTTATCTAGCATATTTTCCCATCAAGTAAAAGGAATATAAATACTTGTTAGTATAAAATGAAAGCCATTAATGTTGTTCAAAGAAATAATGTCAGAAAATGTTTGTGAAACTGGCTTCAAACTGTGATTCCCATACTGGAGAAAGGATCAGTTTGTATTTAAAATAAATTCAGTCACGCGTGAAAATATGCACATAGACTGATGTCGAGATACCTCGATTTGTGGCAGGAGAGGATACCAGCCTTCTGGGTGATTCAGTGTCACTTGATCTAACTTTTGCAAATACCAGCTCAGATACTAGCACCAGACAATCTTTAGAGGCCAATCTAGAGAAGTCATATTGTGGTGATACACCGGACATGTGTGGAGGAGATTGGGCAGAGGGACTAGGGCGCCACAAGTGCCAGGTCACTTGACAAAGAGATTGTATTCGAGCTCAACTCCAGTGAATTCAGATGTTGACTTTGAGGGCCAAAGCTACCAAAGAAGGCTGACATGTGTACAACAGGAAATCTGCACTTGATAGCATGTCAGCTAGTTTACACACAGAGTTATATAACACGGAGCGGCCCAGCTCCAACTTGCGGCAAAGTTTCATACAATGTGGTCAACTCAATCACACAGCAATAATGCCACTATCACGGAGCTTCATGGTTCTCACAGCTGCCATGGAAGCTCATAAGGTTGTCATCTTTGTTTGGAGGGTCATTGTAAACATGGGTTTCTAGACCATCACCTCCCTCTTGCACTATGTTCATAATCAGTGCCCTATGATGCTGAGGCGCAGTCTGGCCAGGTTCATGATAGGAGTTGCACCTGCTGTCTACTCTCAGCGCTGGACAGCTGGTTAGTGATGCCCGTACCAACTGGGGTTATTCATGAACGCCCGCCTTCTCAGCCTTACCCCTTGCCTGAGGCGGCATGCTAGCCAAACGGAGCTGGGCTTGCCCCTGACATTTACACTGGTGTGCAAGGAGTACACCCTCAGTGTATAATCCATCCCTGCCACCAATGGAGAAACTCAGTCTAATATGGCAGGGGGTGTATTTTTGGCTGATAATGAGAATCTGCGTCCTGCGCACCACTGGGACTCTTATCTCATTCAGTATCTGAATAACAGGCAACCCGGAATTTCAAGATCATGAGATTCGAGGATATATTTCCCATGGAGCACTATGATGCTCTCCATAGTGAATAAAACATTTGAATGTTGCAATTAACCCGCACTAGCCCCATTTTGGCCTCCTCCCAAGATCTCCACCATCACAGATGCCACTCCAGCTAATTCAATTTACTCTATGTGATATCAAGCAATGGTTGAGTGTGCTGGATGAAGCAAAGTTATGGGTCCTGACAACTGACAACGTCCCAGTTGCAATTCTGAAGACATATTCTCCAGAACTAGCCACGCCGCTAGCTAAGCTGCTCTGATACAATTACAACATTGGTAATTCCCTGACAAAATGGCAATGCAGGTGGAGAAGGTAGTCAAGAAGGCATGCGGCATGCTTGCCTTCATCAGCCAGGGCACTGAGTTTAAAAATTGGCACGTCATGTTGCAGATTTATAGAACCTTAGTTAGGTGGCACTTGGAGTATAGTGTTCAATTCTGGTCGCCACACTACCAGAAGGATATGGAGGCTTTGGAGAGAGTAGTGAAAAGATTTACCAGGATAATGCCCGGTATGGAGGGCATTAGCTATGAGGAGAGGTTGGAGAAAACTTGGTTTGTTCTCACTGGAACGACGGAGGTCGAGGAGCAACCTGATAGAAGTCTACAAGATTATGAGGGGCATGGACAGAGTGGATAGATAGAAGCTTTCTTCCAGATGGAATAGTCAATTACTAGGAGGTTTAAGGTGCGAGGGGCAAAGTTTAAAGGAGATGTGCGAAGGAAGTTTTTTTTTTTTACAGAGGGTGGTGGGAGCCTGGATCTTGTTGCCGGGGGAGGTAGTGGAAGCAGGGATGATAGTGACTTTTAAGGGGTGTCATGACAAATACATGAATAGGATGGGAATAGAGGAATATGGTCCCCGGAAGTGTAGGGGGTTTTAGTTCAGACGGGCAGCATGGTTGGTGCAGGCTTGGAGGGCCGAAGGGCCTTTTCCTGTGCTGTAATTTTCTTTGTTTTTTGAAGTGTAAAATTGCCTAGCTCTATCCGATCCCACTAATTACCCCCTCGTCTATCTACTCAATCACCAGCAAAATGATGGAAAGAGTCTCGACAGTGCTATGAAGCAGAATTTACTCACTGATAATCTTCATTAGGCTCTGCCAGGACCATGACTGTAGACCTCATGACAGCTAGTCCCAAACATGGACAAAAGAGCCAAATTCCAGAGTGGAGGTGAAAGTGGCTGTCCTTGATATTAGGCAGCATTTAGTTCAACTCCACTTTCTTGCCTTCTTCCTCTATCTCTTGTGCCCAATTCATTTTTTTTCCAATTAAGGGGCAATTTAGTGTCGCCAATTTAGTTCCACCTACCCTGCACATCTTTGGGCTGTGGGGGCGAAACCCACGCAAACACAGGGAGAATGTGCAAACTCCACATGGACAGTGACCCAGAGACGGGATCGAACCAGGGACCTTGGCGCCGTGAGGCAGCAGGGCTAATCCATTGTGCCACCACGTTGCCCCTTCTTCCTCCATCTCTAGATAGATTAAATTCAATCTCAGTCTTGAATACCTAACGGTGGAGCAACTACAACTCCCTGTGGCAGACAATTCCAAAGGTTCACAACCCTCAGTGAAGAAATTTCTCCTCCTTTCAGTTCTAAATGGCTTCCAGTCCTGAGGCTGTGCCCACGTGTTCTAGATTCTCCAGTCAGGGGTACAATCTCTCAGTGCCTACCCTATCAAGCCCTTTCAGAATCTTGTGTATTTCAACGAGATTACCTTTCATTCCTTTAAATTCCAGAGAATATAAACCCAATTTACTCAGCCATTCATCAGAAGACAACCCTCATTCCAGAGACTAACCTAATGAGTGTTCATTACACTGTCTCCAATGCAAGTTTATCCTTCCTTAAATATGGAGACCAAAACCCTATACAATTGCAGCAAAAGTTCCTCATTATACTCAAATTCTCTTGCAATAAAGGCCAATATGACATTAACCATCCTAATTGATTGCCATACCTGCTTGCTCACTTTCTTTGTGCCTAGGATGAATACACTGAAGTCTGTTTGAATACCAGCATTTACAATTTTCATGCCTTTGAAAAAACATTCTGCTTTACTGTTCCTACTAATAAAGTGAATAACCTTACAGTTCCCCACATAATACACCATCTGCCATTTTGTTGCCCACTCACTTTTTAAAAATAAATTTAGAGTACCCAATTCATTTTTTCCAATTAAGGGGCAATTTAACGTGGTCAATCCACCTAGCCTGCACGGGCGTGATTCTCCGACCCCCACGCCGGGTGGGAGAATCGCGGGGGTGCCGGGTGATTCCCGCCACGCCGCCCTGGCACCCGCACGCGATTCTCCCACCCCCCTCAAAACGGCGTGCCGAGTTTTATGACAGGCCGCTCGGAGAATCGCCGCTTGCCGTTTCGAACGGTCGAGCGGCGATTCTCCAGCCCGGATGGGCCGAGCGGCCTGCCCAATCCGACCGCTTCACGCCGGCGCCAACCACCCCTGGTCGCTGCCGGCATGAACAGCGCACGAACACTGTGTGTGCGGTCTGTGGGGGGGGGGGGGAGGAGGATCGAGCACTGGGGGGTGCTCAGGAGGGGTCTGGCTCGCGGTCGATGCCCACCCATCGGCGGGCCGGCGTCTCTAAAGGACGTACTCTTTTTCCTCCGCCGCCCCGCAAGATCAATCCTCCATGTCTTGCGGGGCGCCCGCAGGGTGGTCGGCAACCGCGCATGCGCGTCATTTAAGCGCCACCGGCCGTGTAATTTATGCAGCACTGCTTTGACGCGGGCGCCAAGGCCCGGTGCGAGAAATTGACGCGGCGCCGCTCCTAGCCCCCTGGGGGTGGGAGAATAGGGGGCGAGGAGCGGCCTCCGACGCCGGAGTGAAACACTCCGGTTTTCACTCCGGCGTTGGCACTTAATCTCCCGTTGGGAGAATCGCGCCCCACATCTTTCGGCTGTGTGTGCTAAACCCACGCAAACACGAGGAGAATGTGCAAACTCCACACGGACTGTGACCCAGAGCCAGGATCGAACCTGGGACCTCGGCACTGTGGGACAACCTGGGTAATGGTGTCCACTCATTTAACCTATTTCTCTTTACAGCTGTTTGTTTCCTCTTCGTAGTTTATATTTCCACCTAACTTTGTATCATTGCAAAACCTGGATACATTACTTTTGGCCTCTGTCTATGTCACTAATATAGATTATAAATAGCAGAGGCCCTTGTTGGGCAGCACGGTAGCACAGTGATTAGCACTGTTGCTTCACAGCGCCAGGGTCCCAGGTTCGATTGCCGGCTGTCTGTGCGGAGTCTGCACGATCTCCCCGTGTCTGCGTGGGTTTCCTCCGGGTGCTCCAGTTTCCTCCCATAAGTCCCGAAAGACTTGCTTGCTAGTTATAATGGCCGGATTTAGAACAGTAGGCTAAGACAGCTGGCTGTAATGCAGAAGAAGACCAGCAGCACGGGTTCAATTCCCGTACCAGCCTCCCGAACAGGCGTCAGAATGTGGCGACTAGGGGCTTTTCGCAGTAACTTCATTGAAGCCTACTTGTGACAATAAGCGATTATTATTATTATTTTATTGGACATTCTGAATTCTCCCTCAGTGTACCGAACAGGCGTTGGAGTTGTGGCGACTAGGCGACTAGGGGATTTTCACAGTAACTTCATTGCACTGTTAATGTAAGCCAACTTGTGACACTAATAAAGATCATATTATAGTGTCACAAGTAGGCTTACAGTAACACAAAGTTACTGTGAAAATATTCAGCACCATTCACGACTCCTCAGACAATGAAGCAGTCCACGTCCAAATGCAGCAAGACCTGGACAATATCCAGGCATGGGCTGATAAGTGGCAAGTTACATTTGCGCCACACAAGTGCCAGGCAACGACCATCTCCTTCAAGAGAGGATCTAACCACCGCCCCTTGATAGTCAATGGCATTACCATCACTGAATCCCCCACAATCAACATAGTTGAAACTGAACTGGACTAGCCATATTAATACTGTGGCTACTAGAACAAGTCCAAGACTAGAAATCCTATGGTTAGTAACACACCTCCTGACCCCCCCCCAAAACCTGTTCACAGTCTACAAGGTACAAGTCAGGAGTATAATGGAATACTCTCCACTTGCTGGATGACTGCAGCTCCAAAAACACTCAAGAAGCTTGACACCATCCAGGACAAAGCCGTCCGCTTGATTGCTCCCCCTTCCAGAAACATTCAAACTCTCCACCACTGACAAACAGTGGCAGCCGTGTGTACTATCTACAAGATACACTGCAGGAACTCGCCAAGGTTCCTTAGACCTTCCAACCCATGACCACTACCATCTAGAAGGACAAGAGCAGCAGATATCTGGGAACCCCACCACCTGGAGGTTCCCCTCCAAGTCACTCACCATCCTAAGTTGGAAATATCACTGTTCCTTCACTGTTGCTGGGGCAAAATCCTGGAACTCCCTCCCTAACAGCACAGTGGGTGTACCTATACCTCAGGGAGAACAGCGGTTCAAGAAGGCAACTCGACACCATCTTCTGAGGGACAACTAGGGATGGGCATTAAATGCTGGCCTAGCCTGCGACACCCATATCCTGTAAATGATTTTTTTTTTAAATCAGGGAATCTGCAATGGTGAGAGAACTGCACGCCTTTAAGGAGCAGATGGGGGCAGTGGACCCATGAAGGTTCATATAACTACGGGAGAAGGAGTGCTTCTTCTCCCAGATCCATACGAGAGTCGACTTATGTGTAGTTGGGATATCAGTGCTTCCAGGGGTGTAGGGGTGAAATACTCCACAACAATAATAATAATAATAATATTTATCAGTGTCACAAGTAGGCTTACATTACACTGCAATGAAGTTACTGTGAAAATCCCCTAGTCGCCACACTCCTGCGCCTATTCGGGTACACTGAGGAGAATTCAAAATGTCCCCTTCACCGACCGAGCCCAACTTTCGGGATCTGTGGGAGGAAACCAGAGCACCCGGAGGAAACCCACGCAGACACGGGGAGAACGTGCAGACTCCGCACAGACGGTGACCCAAGCTAGGGATCGAACCAGAGTCCCTGGCGCTGTGAAACAACAGTGCTAACCACTGTGCTACTGTGCCGTAATCTTGGACCATGCACCACACTACGTGGATGTGAAATTGGAGATGGGCCGGGCCAAACGCCCAGCCCGCCCCCCCCTCCCCCACCCCCATGGAGGCTGGACACAGCCCTCCTCGTCAACAAGGCGCTCTGTGAGAGAATGTCACAAGCCATCGACGGGTATGTAACCTGCAACCCGAAAAGTCTCACCCTCCACATTCTGGGAGGCACTTAAGACAGTAATAAGGAGGGACAGTAATTATATAGGGCACTTAGAGACAAGAAAAGAGGGAACCTAGGTATCCACTGGTCGGCTCTCTACTGAACGTTGACTGGCGGTACTCCACAGACCCGACCGTGAAATTACTGGCTGAGGGGAAAAAAATTACGAATGGAATTTGACCTGCTCTCCACCGGGAAAGCTATGAACCAGCTCTGCTGAGGATCTTTATGAACAAGGCCAGCTAACTGCTGGCTCACCGGCTGAGTAAGCAGACAGCCACAAGGGAAATATCGCAGTTGAAAGTCAAGAATGGTAAACTAGTCACAACGCCAGACAAGATCTATGAGGCCTTTGTGACTTTCTACCAGGAACTGTACACCTCCCAGCCCCCAGAGGGGGACTCAAGGATGTACCCGTTTCTCAATTGGCTGGACATCCACCTGTGGGGGAGGAAATGAGGCAGGGACTGGATGTGCCGCTAGAACTGGGTGGAGTCATGGGGGATATCAATTCCATGCAATCAGGAAGGCACCTGGTCCTGACAGATTGCCGGTGGACTTCAATAAATAATTGGGAGATGTTCAATGATTCATTGTTCGTGAGGGACCCTGCCACCCACGGTGGCACAGGCCTCGACATCGCTGATCTCAAAAATAAAAGGATCATACAGATCCATCTTAACCCTAAACACAGACACCGAAGTACTGGTGAAGGCCCTGGAAAGGTGACTGGAGAGTTGCGTGCCAGAGGTAGTTGCAGAGGACCAGACTGCCTTTGTCAATGGGAAAAGGCTAACAGCGAACTTCAGGCGCCTGCTCAACATGATCATGACCCCAAGCGGGGGAAAGACACCAGGTGCGCGATTCTCCGAAATGGAGACTAAGTGTTCGCGCTGTCGTGAACGCCACAGGGGGCCAGCATGGGGCTGGAGCGGTTCATGCCGCTCCTTCCCGGCGCCAAATGGGCGCCACACCAACCCTCGTATGTGCAGTTGGGCCGCGCCAACCCACGCATGCGTGGGGGACTTCTTCAGCACGCCGGCCCCAACGCAACATGGCATGGGGGGTTCAGGAGCCAGCCGCGCAACAAAGTAGGCCCGGGGGGAGGCCGGCCCACCAGTCGGTGGGCCCCAATCGCGGGCCAGACCCCATCGGAGGCCTCACCCCAGGGATGGAGCCCCCCTCCCCCCCCCCACCCCCCACAGGCTGCCCCCCGATCCTTTGCGCAGAATTCCCGACAGCAGCGACCAGGGTTGAACGGCGACTGGCGCCGCGCCACATGCGCCGGCGCAAATTCTCCGCACCTCAGAGAATCGCGCGCCGGCGTTGAGGTGGCGTGGCGCGGTTGTGGCAATTCTCCGGCCCGGCGCGGGCGGGGGTGGAAGAATCGCACCCCAGAGATGACCATCTCTCTAGACACAAAGAAGGCCTTTGACAGGGTCGAATGTAGGTACCTCACAGAGGTACTGGAATGGTTTGGGTTTGGCCAGGGTTCACCTCATGGGTGAAACTATTCTACAGTGCTCCCATAGTGAGTCTATGGACAAACACTACCAGTTTTTCCGGCTGCAGAGAGGCACGAGAATGGGATGCCCACTATCCCCGTTACTATTTGCCCAGGCAATCGAGCCTCTGGAAATCGCTCTTAGATCAGCCTAGGGGTGGAGAGGCATTCAGAGGAGAGACAGAAAGCATAGAGTCTCACTCTATGTGGATGACCTGCTCTTCTACATCTCAAACCCCCCTAGACAGCATGGGAGGAATAACGGAACTCTGAAAGTTGTTTGGGGACTTCCGTGGGTTAGAAACTGAACCTGAGCAAGTGAAATCTTCCCCATGAACCCCCGCGCGGGGGCGGGGGTTGCGCAGAGTTGGGAACGTTGCCGTTAGGCTGGCCCAGAAAAATTCCCATACCTGGTGATCCAAATAGAATCCATAGATGGAACGGAACCTGTCGACTCTGGTGGAGGCGGTAGAGGGACCCGACAGAGGTGGGATTCAACCCCCTTTCCCTGGCGGGGAGAGTGCGAACGATCAAAATGAACATGCTGTCCAGCTTCCTGTTCAAATTTCCCGATCTTCATCCCCAAGGCCTTCTTCACCAAAATTACTAAACTAATCATGGGGGTGGGGAGGTCCCAAGGATCTGGAAAAAGGACTACAGAGGAGAAACATCGGAGGCCTCTAATTCTACCACTGGGCTGCCACCACAGAAAGGAGATGGAACTGGAGATGGAATGGTCAAGATGGAGGAGAGTTCCTACACGGGGATGTCCCTCAGATCGCTGGTCACAGCTGCACTCCAATCCCTCCCAGCCAGATACTCAAAAAGCCCAGTGGTAGCAGCCACACTGAGGTCGTGGAACCACGATGACAACATTTTGGTATGACCGCAATGTCCAACATTGCCCCCATCTGCAAAAATCACAGACTCATGCCTGCGCCAATGGACCCCTCCTTCAATAGATGGAGGCAGGATGAAGGGACACTGATGGTAGGGACCTAAACGTAGATGGCAGAGTAACGAACCTGGGGTACTCATGGAAAAGCTCCAACTCCCAAAAGGGACGAGCTATGATACAGCCAAATTAGAAACTTCCTTCGAAAAGAGACAATGAAGTTCCAGCAGAAACTGGGACACACTACTGGACAGACTTCTGACCGCAGACGAACTGGGGAACCATAACTGCACAGATATGTACCGATGGATACCAGAAGAGGTAAGCACACCCCTGGACGAGACAAGGGGGAAATGGGATGGAGATAGGGGGATGGACTCTGGATCAAAGCACTACACAGGGCGAGCTCCACCTCCTCACATACAGGGCTGAGCCTAATGCAGCTAAAGGTGGTGCACAGGGCGCACCTAACCAGAACAAGAATGAGCGGGGTCTTCCAGGAGGTGGAGGACAAATGTGAATGATGCCAGGAAGGCCAGCCAACCGCACCCACATGCTCTGGTCTTGCTCCAGGCTTGTCAGGTACTGGACGATCTTCTTTGTGGCCATGTCCAAGGTTGTGAGGGTTAAGGTGGAGCCGTGCCCGCTAGTGACGATCTTCGAGGTATCAGAACAGCCAGAGCTCTTTACGGGGAGAGGAGCAGACGCCCTAACATTCGCCTCCTTTATTGCCTGCTGAGGACTCCTGCTTGACTGACGATTGGCAGTGCCACCCAAGGCCACAGACTGACTGTCTGATCTAGCAGAATTTCTCAGACTAGAAAAGATAAAATATCCATCTGAGGTTCAGAGGAAGGAGTCCACAATGCGTGGAGGCTATTCACCAGCCTGTTCCAAGACCTGTTCGTGACCAGCAGCCAATAATAAAGGGGATGGGGTGGTGGTGGGGAGAGACAAGACTGGCAATAGTTGAGGAAAGGATGGGGAGAATGGATAAGCGGAAGGGGGAGGGGGTCTGAGAGGGGGAGAATGGATAGGCGGAGGGGTGAGAGGCTTAAGGGAGGAGAGACCGAGGTGGGGGGTGGGGGAGGACATTAAGCAAAACACAGGACAAATAGGGAACCAGAGGGGACAAACAGTGGGGATGTGCACAACCTCAACCGCAACAGCAATGTCAAGGCAGACGCCAAACATGCCACCCCCCGGATTTATTTTAGTACCAGGAGGCGGCAGATATACGAACAAAATATTGCTGTTGCACTACCTGACCACCGGGGGCTCACAAAAACAAGGCCCCACTTTGCACCTGTACAAAGATTACTTTTGAATACTCCCGCGTCTATACTGATGCATTTGTTGTATAATTAAGTTTCCTTTTGTTTGTTTTCCTTTCTGTATACCCACTTTATTTACTGAAACTCTTCTACAGTATAATGTGGTAACAGTGGAGAAGGGCACAATGTATGCAAAACCAATAAAAAATATGTTTTCAAAAAGTTCTTAAATAAAAAGGAAAGAAAAACTTTAATTCACTATTTATACCTGCCACTGTATATTCAAATTAAGCAATTCAATACAATTTAACTGCCACTTATAAATAAAGTTAACAATCAGGGTTCTTGCTTCTTTGTGCAGATCTTTGGAGAGACCCTTTAAGGAACAATCTGAAAATCCGCCTGTTCTCAGACTTGAATGATATGGCAAACTGAAAAGCTACATTAATTATATCATCTGTTATCCCAAGCACAAGGCATTCTCCAGTTTCTCCCACAAAGATGTCCCATAGTCTGTTTAGTTAGGACTAAACACAATCCCTCATAAATTATGTACACCCCAGGGAACCGCCTAAACATAAACAATATTCCATTAACCATCTACATGTAAACAAGTAAATGGTTAAAATCTATGATTCCCTCAACTTTATAACCTCTTAATCATGCTTTAACAAACATACCACCTTTATGTATTTGAATACGAGGTTAAAATAACATTACTACAAAAAATATAATATATAAACAATTTCTTACATTCATCACAGCTGTGAGACTACTTGTGTTTCATGGACAGCAGCAGGTCAAGAAAGTGGCTCACCGCTTTCTCAAAGGCAATTAGGAATAGACAATAAATGCTGGCCTTGCCAGCAATGTCCACGTCCCATGAACATATTAGAAAGAGGTTGATTTGGCTTACATCCCCATGTTCATCCTTTCTTTGCCAATCCAAAAAACACGTGCATGGAAATAATTAATGAGTTTTGGATAAAGAGGCAGTGACCCAACAATTACCTCAAAGAGGGAATCAAACATAATATCATTAATAAATGAATGTGGACATTATGTTTCAGTCTTTAAAAATCTCTGTGTGGCAGGATTGTTATAGATTTACCTGTGCATCTGACATGCGGCCCTCGTAACTGGCTTTAGTATCCCAGGGTGATTTTTTTCATACAGAGAAAAACCTAGCACTCATTAAAATTCACATTTAAATATGTAACCTCATTAGGGTTTCATTTACATAATCACACTGGCAGTAGTCTCTGGTACCAGCAGAAACTTTATCAGACTTCTTTTTCTTTCCAAATTTAGAGTACCCAATTATTTTTTTCCAATTAAGGGGTAATTAAGTGTGGCCAATCCGACTACCCGGCACATCTTTGGGTTGTGGGGGTGAAACCCACGCAAACATGGGGAGAATGTGCAAACTCCACACAGACAGTGACCCAGAGCCGGGATCGAACCTGGGACCTCGGCGTCGTGCGGCAGCAGGGCTAACCCACTGCGCCACCGTGCTGCCCCAACTTTATCAGACATAGTAACTTTATCAGACATGACAGTTCTCCTACAATGTTTGGTTGGTTTTGCATAGTTAATCTTAATTTCTGGAGTGAAACCAATTTGAAAATGTAGGTTCTGATATTTAATGGAATTAAACGTTAAAACGTTTCTGAACAATTGTGATACACAAAAGCACTGGAATCATTTTAGTATTTTCAATAAAGGGGCATACAATTTTAACACTTAATAGAAACACAACTGTTTTTTTTAGGTTAAATGTGCATGGGGACTCTCCCAATTGTGTCATAGCTGCAGCAGATTGCTGGAAATTCTGCAGAAATCGTGTAACACTGTTTACGCTACTTCTCTGGGGTTCTCTTCCATTGAAGCTCAGCAGACAACAGGGAGAGTTCTGAGGAAATTCAATCCTAGAAATGTAAGATAATAATTTACAAGAGTTCATTGCTCCAACTGCATGAATGCACAAGCACAATTGCTATATTCATTGGTAATTTGAATAAATATACAACAAAGATGAGTTAGCCATTCGTGTCAGATTCTCTTTCCCTTTTATACTTACATATACTTTCCACATGGTTTATAATGGTTCCTGGCAATATTTTGAAGTATAAACTTAATGGAGGATTGAATGAATTGGCAAAAACAATTTTAAAAATGCCGAAATAGGTGCACATTCATTGACCCTGATGGAGATTCTTTTCAACACTCAGTAAGGAAGGACTGAGTCAGCCACACCTATCTACAAAGTTCTGCCTTATGATTTTGCAACAAAGCTACACAGAAGCAACAAATGTTTTTGTTCACTGATGCTCTTTGAGAGCTCACCAACATGTACATATTCCTCGGAGTTTGCTTATGACCATGGAAGGTGTTCCTGGTGCTCTGTCAGAACCTTTTGAGATTTTGTGCGGCATAAAGCTGATCAAAAGGTTACTATAAAAGCATTTCTGCATTGATGCAAAGTTGTTTCTGTCCTACAATGTCAATGGTAGGAGTGGAAATTGGAAATCAGATCAGTAATTTGACTCCATTTGCATTAAGGCCAGGAGGTGCTCAGTCGTGCGTAATAGAAAGCCTCACACTGTTACTTTTTATTGAAGGTTCTGTTTAAATACATCTCAGGGTACGAGTATATTGCAAGTGCTCAGTTAGTTGAATGGTTGTCTTTAAAACTTTTTTATAAACATAGTACAAGATTTCTTAATGTTAGAAGAAGCATTTTTGTATAAATTCAATATTTGACTTTTGGCCACCAACACTCATTGAATGAATAAGGATGACATGAATTAGATACCAACCTCAATTTGGTGTATTTGTGCTGTACACACTATCAGACTTAAAGTTAATGCTGAGAACTAAGGCTTTTATCAGAACAAAGAAACGTACAGCACAGGAACAGGCCCTTCAGCCCTCCAAGCCTGCGCCGACCATGCTGCCCGTCTAAACTAAAATCTTCTACAATTCCGAGGTCCGTATCCCTCTATTCCCATCCTATTCATGTATTTGTCAAGATGCCCCTTAAATGTCACTATCGTATGACCCAGACTTGGGCCATATACAATCCCAAATGCATACTTGTGACTATTGAAAGCCTTTCTGTTATTATGAGGATATTTTAAGGAGTCAACGATCAAAACATTAAAAATGAGCTGCTGTGATAGGCAGAATTTGTGCGAGGTACAAGCTTGTCCAAACTGCAGCCTGCAGACCCCATTGTTGAAAAGGCCAGCAAGATGAGTCATGAGTTTGAATATTTCTGCAGGGGACTGCTTCTTCAATGGAGTCTGTTTTTCTCCCACATGTGCTGTTGATAGGCTCCATGGTGAACCGATCAGCAACAAACGTGGAAGAGAAACAGGCTGTGATTGAAGAAGCAACAATCACTGGCAACTGCAGGTATGTACATATAGAACATACAGTGCAGAAGGAGACCATTCGGCCCATCGAGTCTGCACTGACCCACTTAAGCCCTCACTTCCACCCTATCCCCATAACCCAATAATCCCTCTGAACCTTTTTGGACACTAAGGGCAATTTAGCATGGCCAATCCACCTAACCTGCACGTCTTTGGACTGTGGGAGGAAACCGGAGCACCCAGAGGAAGCCCACTCAGACAAGGGGAGAACGTGCAGACTCCGCACAGACAGTGACCCAGCACGGAATCGAAGCTGGGACCCTGGCGCTGCAAGGCCACAGTGCCAGCCACGTGTGCTACCGTGCTGCCCACGTAAAGATGGAGAGACTCACGCTTTCCTCTCCGCTTTCACCTCGCTCGGGTCTGGCCGCAGCCACGATCCCCGCTTCTCCCCACGTTCCCCAGTAAGCACCCACATTCAGACGCCACAAGGCCTCAGGCTTCACTCCCGGTAGGTCGAGGGAGGGAAGGCAGCTGAGTGAGCAAGCAAGTGTGGATGAGTGCATAAGTGTGCGGCTGAGTGGATAAATGAATGGGTGGGTGAGTGAAGGGTGGGTGGGTGGGTGAGTGAGTGTGGGTGAAACGGTAGGCAGGTGAGTGGATGTGAGAGAGTGAGTGAATGCGAGAGTGAGTAGATGTGACAGAGTGAGTGAATGTGAGAGTGATAGAATGCGAGAGTGAGTGGATGTGAGAGAGTGAGTGGATGCGAGAGAGTGAGTGGATGCGAGAGAGTGAGTGGATGCGAGAGAGTGAGTGGATGCGAGAGAGTGAGTGGATGCGAGAGAGTGAGTGGATGCGAGAGAGTGAGTGGATGCGAGAGAGTGAGTGGATGCGAGAGAGTGAGTGGATGCGAGAGAGTGAGTGGATGCGAGAGAGTGAGTGGATGCGAGAGAGTGAGTGGATGCGAGAGAGTGAGTGGATGTGAGAGAGTGAGTGGATGCGAGAGAGTGAGTGGATGTGAGAGAGTGAGTGGATGTGAGAGAGTGAGTGGATGTGAGAGAGTGAGTGGATGTGAGAGAGTGAGTGGATGCGAGAGTGAGTGGATGCGAGAGTGAGTGGATGTGAGAGAGTGAGTGGATGGGAGAGAGTGAGTGGATGTGAGAGAGTGAGTGGATGTGAGAGAGTGAGTGGATGTGAGAGAGTGAGTGGATGTGAGAGAGTGAGTGGAGGGCAGGCGAGTGAGTGGATGTGAGAGAGTGAGTGGAGGGCAGGCGAGTGAGTGTCAGGGTGGGCAAGTAAGTGTCTGAGTGAGCATGAGGGCGGGCAAGCATGAGGGCAGACGAGTGAGCGTGAGGGTGGATGAATGAGTGTGAGGGTGTGGGAAGCTGAGTGAGTGTGAGGGTGGGTGAGTGTGAGGACAGATGAGTGTGAATGAGTGTGAGTGTGGGTGCATGTACATGTGTGTGGGCTGAGTGAGTGTGAGTGATGGTGGGTGAGTGTGAGGATGGGTGAGTGATGTGAGGATGTAGGAAAGTGAGTGAGTGTGAGGATAAGTGAGGGTGGGTAAATGAGTGGAGGTTGGTAAAATGAGTGAGTGAGTGAGTGAGTGAGGGTGGGTGGGTGCGAGGGTGGAGGAGTAGGTATGTGTGTGCACACAAGGGATGAGTCAGTGTGTGTGCACAAAGGGTGAGTCAGTGTGTGTGTGCACACAAGGGGTAGTCAGTGTGTGTGTTTGCACAAGGGGTGAGTCAGTGTGTATGCGCAAAAGGGTGAGCTGTGTGCCTGTGCATGGTTTGTCCGTGAGAGAGGTGTGCGCGTGAGCGGGATGCACGCATGTGGCAGTGAGGGATATGCCATATATATATGTGTGAGGGATACGTGTGGGGTGTGCGAGTAGTGTGTGAGAGGGGTCAGTGTGTGTGATGGGTGAGCGCACACGTGCACGATGGGTGCCTGCATGTGCGAGGTCTGTGCGTGTGCGGGGTGTGGGAGTGAGGTATGTGCCATACAAATGTGTGAGGGATGTGCGGGGTATGTGAAAGGGGTCAGTGCATGTGTGTGCATGCGTGTGCAAGTGATGTGTGGGAGAGGGATGTGTGTGCGCTTGTGGGGTATGTGGGTGCGTGTGTGATGTGCGTGTGTGTGGGATGTGTAAGGGATGTGTGTCTGCACCCGTTTGGGGGGAGGGGGGGTGACTGTGTGGAGTGTGCGCTAGAGGGTGTGTGCACGTGTGAGGGTACGCGTTGTGTGTGAGGAGTGTGTGTGCGTGTGGGCGAGGGGTGTGCGTTGTGTATGTGGGTGAAGAGTGTGTGTGTGTGTGGGGGGGTTTTGGTTTGTGTGTGAGGGGTGTCGTGTGTGGGGCGTGTGTGTTGTGTTTGATATTTATGCTCAGTTAGTTGTTTCTTTGCATTCAACAGCTTTTCTTATTGAAATTCATGTTTAATGTTGTGTCGAGGCTGTATTCTCCGCTTCGCGACACTGGATGCGAGAATTGTGATTGGGCGGAGAATCGAGCGAAATGGAAAAAATAGTTTTGCGTCCGGCGCCGATTCAGACACCATTCTCCGATCTCTCGCTTGCAGCATTATCCACGTTTGCGACCCACGCCAGCAGGTCCATGCAAAACCATCCTTTGCATGTATTGTAATATCATTAGCAGGTTGTTCGCTTCATGCTGCACCCCTCTTAGGCAGAAGTTACGCGGGAGAGAATTAGTGCAAGTATTACAAGAGGGGCCTGGGCGCAATGGCTGTTGAGCGGAAGTGATAAGGTGACAGAACGCTCAAAACTTTTCAAAATTGTGAGGCTCGCAGGTGGAGCGAGAGTGGCTAGGAAAGACTTGGTGCCAAGTCCGTGGACTCGGGGTGTCACCCTCGGGATCGGGGTGACCTCGCTCAGTCTGCCATTGCTGAATTTAAACGCACCCCTTTGGTTCTATTTACAGGCCCCAGCTGTTCATACTGATGACCGCTCACAGTGTCCTGTAAATATTCAGAGAGCCTCTAGTCTTATGGGAACTCACCCAGGCTGCCCTCTGGCAACCCTCAGAGGCCAGCTGTATCATCAACGGGATGGGCATGGCCAAGGTGAATCAGTGGCACCAGGTGATAGCACGCCTCTGCACACCATCAGAAGCGCAGCCCCACTGCAGGGGAAGAGCAGAGCTCACCCCAAACAAAGGACACACATACCATGGCCTTTAGCACCCTCCCTAGCACACAGCCATTCTCAGGGCAGAGGCCTCACCAGTGACACTATCAGGTAGTCCATCCCTCAGGACCACGTGCAGACCTCAGCCCTGCCTGCCCACTGCACCCCTGCTCCCATCCATCCTGCCCCTGGTCACGTTGCCATAACTTGTGTGTCACACCCAGGACCCACATCACACTGAAGCTAAGCTTTGTGGTAAACCACTATATTGTATTATACCTGCTGTATGTAACATAAGAACATAAGAACATAAGAACTAGGAGCAGGAGTAGGCCATCTGGCCCCTCGAGCCTGCTCCGCCATTCAATTAGATCATGGCTGATCTTTTGTGGACTCAGCTCCACTTTCCGGCCCGAACACCATAACCCTTAATCCCTTTATTCTTCAAAAAACTATCTATCTTTACCTTAAAAACATGTAATGAAGGAGCCTCAACTGCTTCACTGGGCAAGGAATTCCATAGATTCACAACCCTTTGGGTGAAGAAGTTCCTCCTAAACTCAGTCCTAAATCTACTTCCCCTTATTTTGAGGCTATGCCCCCTAGTTCTGCTGTCACCCGCCAGTGGAAACAACCTGCCCGCATCTATCCTATCTATTCCCTTCATAATTTTAAATGTTTCTATAAGATCCCCCCTCATCCTTCTAAATTCCAACGAGTACAGTCCCAGTCTACTCAACCTCTCCTCATAATCCAACCCCTTCAGCTCTGGGATTAACCTAGTGAATCTCCTCTGCACACCCTCCAGCGCCAGTACGTCCTTTCTCAAGTAAGGAGACCAAAACTGAACACAATACTCCAGGTGTGGCCGCACTAACACCTTATACAATTGCAACATAACCTCCGGGGCCTCACGGTAGCATGGTGGTTAGCATCAATGCTTCACAGCTCCAGGGTCCCAGGTTCGATTCCCGGCTGGGTCACTGTCTGTGTGGAGTCTGCACGTCCTCCCCGTGTGTGCGTGGGTTTCCTCCGGGTGCTCCGGTTTCCTCCCACAGTCCAAAGATGTGCGGATTAGGTGGATTGGCCATGCTAAATTGCCCGTAGTGTAAGGTTAATGGGGGGATTGTTGGGTTACGGGTATCCGTGTTACGTGGGTTTAAGTAGGGTGATCATTGCTCGGCACAACATCGAGGGCCGAAGGGCCTGTTCTGTGCTGTACTGTTCTATTCTATCCTATTCTCCCTAGTCTTAAACTCCATCCCTCTAGCAATGAAGGACAAAATTCCATTTGCCTTCTTAATCACCCGTTGCACTTGTAAACCAACCTTCTGTGACTCATGCACTAGCACACCCAAGTCTCTCTGAACAGCGGCATGCTTTAATATTTTATCGTTTAAATAATAATCCCGTTTGCTGTTATTCCTACCAAAATGGATAATCTCACATTTGTCAACATTGTATTCCATCTGCCAGACGCGAGCCCATTCACTTAACCTATCCAAATCCCTCTGCAGACTTCCAGTATCCTCTGCACTTTTCGCTTTACCACTCATCTTAGTGTCATCTGCAAACTTGGACACATTGCCCTTGGTCCCCAACTCCAAATCATCAATGTAAATTGTGAGCAATTGTGGGCCCAACACTGACCCCTGAGGGACACCACTAGCTACTGATTGCCAACCAGAGAAACACCCATTTATCCCAACTCTTTGCTTTCTATTAATTAACCAATCCTCTATCCATGCTACTACTTTACACTTAATGCCATGCATCTTTATCTTATGCAGCAACCTTTTGTGTGGCACCTTGTCAAAGGCTTTCTGGAAATCCAGATATACCACATCCATCGGCTCCCCGTTATCTACTGCACTGGTAATGTCCTCAAAAAATTCCACTAAATTAGTTAGGCATGACCTGCCTTTAATGAACCCATGCTGCGTCTGCCCAATGGGACAATTTCTATCCAGATGCCTCGCAATTTCTTCCTTGATGATAGATTCCAGCATCTTCCCTATTACCGAAGTTAAACTCACTGGCCTATAATTTCCTGCTTTCTGCCTACCTCCTTTTTTAAACAGTGGTGTCACATTTGCTAATTTCCAATCCACCGGGACCACCCCAGAGTCTAGTGAATTTCGGTAAATTATCACTAGTGCATCTGCAATTTCCCTAGCCATCTCTTTTAGCACTCTGGGATGCATTCCATCAGGGCCAGGAGACTTGTCTACCTTTAGCCCCATTAGCTTGCCCATCACTCCCTCCTTAGTGATAACAATCCTCTCAAGGTCCTCACCTGTCATAGCCTCATTTCTATCAGTCGCTGGCATGTTATTTGTGTCTTCCACTGTGAAGACCGACCCAAAAAACCTGTTCAGTTCCTCAGCTATTTCCTCATTTCCCATTATTAAAACTCCCTTCTCATCCTCTAAAGGACCAATATTTACCGTAGCCACTCTTTTTTGTCTTATATATTTGTAAAAACTTTTACTGTCTGTTTTTATATTCTGAGCAAGTTTACTCTCATACTCTATCTTACTCTTCTTTATAGCTTTTTTAGTAGCTTTCTGTTGCCCCCTAAAGATTTCCCAGTCCTCTAATCTCCCAGCAATCTTTGCCACTTTATATGCTTTTTCCTTCAATTTGATACTCTCCCTTATTTCCTTAGATATCCACGGTCGATTTTCCCTCTTTCTTCCGTCCTTCCTTTTTGTTGGTATAAACCTTTGCTGAGCACTGTGAAAAATCGCTTGGAAGGTTCTCCACTGTTCCTCAACTGTTCCACCATAAAGTCTTAGCTCCCAGTCTACCTTAGCTAGTTCTTCTCTCATCCCCTTGTAACATGCCTGGGCTTTCCCCTGCTGGCTCCGCCTGTGGCTCCTCCCTTCGGGCTTGGGTATAAAGGTGGCCAACCTCCGGCCCGGCCTTCAGTCTGGGGCCGGCTGCCAGCAGGTATCTTTAAGCTAATTAAAGTCACAGTTTCACTCTCAACTCGTCCTCTGTCGTTATTGATGGTACAATTGAATTAGCTTAAAGTTTTAAGATGGACCAATCACTCAAATGATTGAGAATACGGAATTCTCCGCACCTTTGGGGGCTAGGCCCGCGCCGGAGCAGTTGGCACCACGTCGACTGGCCCGAAAACCGGCACCAGCGGCCTTTCAGGCCCGCCGCCCAGTGCCGGGGCTGGCCGAAAGGCCTTCGCCGGTTCGCGCATGTGCCGGCGCATGCGTGCTGGGGGATTCTCTTCTGCCTCCGCCATGGCGGAGGCCGTGGTGGTGGCAGAAGAGAAAGAGTGCCCCCATGGCACTGGCCCGCCCACCGATCAGTGGACCCCGATCGCGGACCTGGCCACCGTGGGGGCACTCGCCGGGGTCCGATCGCCCCACGCCCCCCCTAGGACCCCGGGGGCCCGCTCGCGCCGCCGATCCCGCCACCACCAGAGGTGGTTCAAACCTCGGCGGCGGGAGAGGCCTCCCAGCGGCGGGACTTCGGCCCATCGCGGGCCGGAGAATCGCCGCAGGGGGCTCGCGCTCGACGTGGCGCGATTCCTGCCCCCGCCAATTCCCGGGTGGCGGAGAATTTCTGCCACGGTGGGGGCGGGATTTTCGGCGGCCCCAGGTGATTCTCTGACCCTGCGTGGGGTCGGAGAATTTCGCCCCTGATCACCTGGAGCTGGGCCCCCAAGCAGCCGACGCCACTACCACATTCGAACACTGGCTACGCTGCTACGAATCCTACATCGAATCCTCCGCCACTGCCGTCGCCGAGACCCACAAGCTGCAAATTCTCAACTCCCGGGTGAACCCACAAGTATACATTATTATCAGGGACGCTGCCTGTACGCGGATGCGATAACGCTGTTGAAAGGACAGTATGTCAGGAAAGTCAACGAGGTGGAAGCTAGGCATCTCCTTGTCATGAGGCGACAGCGCCCCGGAGAATCGCAAGCTGAATTTCTGCGCGCATTGCGGGTACTCGGCTGGAACTGCAATTGTAAGGCAATATTGGCTGTCGAGCACACAGAGTTGTTGATCAGGGAAGCCTATGTTGCAAGCATAAAGTCAAATTACACCTGCCAGCGCCTACTAGAAAGGGGTACACTTGACCTCCAAGAGACAGTACAGCTTTCGGGCTCATTAGAATTGGCCTTCCACAACATAGATTCCTACACCTCTGACCACGTGGCAGCTCGTGGATGACAAGGGCGCCGCCATCACCAGACCCGGGGGCGCCGCAAGACTGTGGCGCACAGCAACCCGCCAATTCCGGAGCCCCAATGTGCTACTTCTGTGGCCAGGGTAAGCACCCCAGATAACGCTGCCCAGCGAGGAGGGCAACCTGCAACTTGTGCGGAAAGGGCCATTTCGTTTAAGGTCTGCCAAGCCCGTCCTGTTTTTAAACCCAGCAGCGTTGCGTGTAGCCCGTGGAGGCCGCCATCTTCACCGCCATGCACCACGAGGGCCGCCATCTTTGAATCACCCCACTGCCTCCCGTAACCCCTGCTCACCCAATCGTAAGATGGCCTCCGCTACCCTCGATCAGCCCGCCCACCTTCCGCAGCTCGCCTCCATCACCCTCGACCAGTCTCGACCGCATCACCTCGCCAACTCCATGATGGCCTTCCGGATATGGGGCGGGATTCTCCGACCCCCTGCCAGATCGGAGAATCCCTGGGGGGCGGCGCGAATGCCGCCTCGCCGCCGGCTGCCGTATTCTCCGGTGCTATTTTTCGGGCAGGGGCGGGATTCACACCATGCCGGTCCGGGGCTGTTGGAACCCCCACCCCCCCAGCAATTCTCCGGGCCCAGATGGGCCGAGTGGCCAGTCCCGCCTGCGTGGGTTACGCATGGTCCCACACGGCAGGACCTGGCAGGTAAGTCGGCGGGAGCGGTCCACGGGGGGGGTGGGGGCATGGGGAATCCGACCCCTGAAGGGGCCCTCATAGTGGCCTGGCCCTCAATTGGGGCCCACTGATCTGCGGGCGGGCCTGTTCCCTGGAGGCACTTCTTCCTTCCGCGCCGGCCCCTGTAGGGCTCCGCCACGGCCGGCGCGGAATACGCTGGTCGGTCTGCGCATGCGTGGAACCACGCCGGCGGTTCCGTTCATGCGCGAGATTACACCGGTCCATCGGCACATGCGCAAACTCGTGCTGTCCCTTTGGCGCCAGCTGGAGCAGCACCAACCCCTCCATCATCCACCTAGCCTCCGAAAGTGCGGAGAATTCCACCGGAATGTTGACGCTGGAGTGGTTGGCGCCGGTTCTCCCACCGGCATGGGGACTTAGTCCCCAGAAAAGAGAATCCCGCTGATGGCTTTACAACGCGACTTACATTGCATCAGGGGAACACGTGCCTGAGGCAGCACATAGTAGCCCCATTTTGTACACTGAGGAACTCCCCAGTGTAGCGAGAGATCGGAAAGCCATTTTTAAATAGTGTCCCGATCTACGAGTCCCCTAAAGCTTTCCCCGTATGCACTATGGGACCCCCCCCAATACTCACACGGGGCCCCCCCGGCCCAATCACGCGTGCGCAAAAATGCCAGCTTGGCACATTGGCAGTGTCAACCTGGCAGTGTCATGCCAGCTGGCAGTACCACCTTGGCAGCACCAGATTGGAACCCAGGTGGCACTGCCAAGGTGCCAGGTGGCACCAATGTCAGGGCACCACTCTGCTCAAAGGGTATGCAGTTGGGGGCCTCCGATCCCCTGGGAGACCCCATGAGTGCAGATCCGTATGGTCCCCATTTATCCCCTTTCCGAGGCGAGAAGCCTCAGGTACCTCGGGAATCTGCACATTGAAGTGAGACTTGCTGTCTTGCTTCAATATGCATATTTGCCAAAATGTGATCCTGCTCACAATGGGTGGGATTTACATACGACCTTGGGAGGTATTGCGAGCTGGGTAATCCTGAGAGCGGGGTCTCCTGGCTTTTATCGGCCACGCTACGCTGCGGTGAGCTGACGTTCAGGCACAGTGTGGCAATTGGATCACACCTTTATAATATTAATAGCAATGAAGACTGTACACCAAACATACAACAATGAAATCATACAACTTCTGAATAGCAAGTAACAAGTATCATAAATAAAGTTTTTGAATGAATAATTCTGGACAATGAGGTCATACAACAATTTTGAAAATAATATTTTTAGTTAATTACATATAAACTTATTTTAAAACATATTTAAAGAATGAGACATGCTCATGCTTTTTTGAAGTTAAATAAATGCTAGATTTGTACAGCAATAAATTATTACATTTTTGTTATTGCATACATTTTCATGATCTCTCTTTCAATGGTGCTATGCAACTATATTGCAAACAATGAGAGCTCATTTGTTCTAAAATTTTGATTACTTCTCATTTCATAGAATTTACAGTGCAGAAGGGGGCCATTCGGCCCATTGAGTCTGCACTGACTCTTGGAAAGAGCACCCTACCCAAGCCCACACCCCGACCCTGTCCCCATAACCCAGTAACCCCACCCAACACTAAAGGCAATTTTGGACACTAAGGGCAATTAAGCATGGCCAATCCACCTAACCTGCACATCTTTGGACTGTGGGAGGAAACCGGAGCACCCGGAGGAAACCCACGCACATAAGGGGAGAACATGCAGACTCCAGACAGTGACCCAAGCCGGGAATCGAACCTGGGACCCTGGAGTTGTGAAGCAATTGTGCTAACCACTATGCTACCGTGTAAATGTGTCAATACATAAATGACTAGTGGTTTTGAACACAATGATAAAAGAAATATGCTTTGTGATCCATTCTTCTGATTTTTCTATTCTTATTTGCTTAGCGTCCATCATTTCCTCCGGAAGATGAATAAAGCTTTATACTAATCCTCATGGCAAAATTGCTGTGACTCAGATAACAAGGGAGATGAGACAAAGGGTCAGATTTTCCTCAACAATGGAGTAGCCCAGTTCAGAACTCAAGAAAGTCATCACAACTATGCTTGGCAGATTACAGCATGAGTCACAGCTCCATGTGATTTCCTGACCAGAGTACACTGAATCAAGTGTCACAAATATATATATATTGGCTACTGGACCATAAAAATTCAGGATTTACAAGAACAATTAATTCATTTACTTCAATATTTTCTGATTTTTCTCCTTAATTTCCATTTCTTGGAGTTTAGTATTCTACTATTTTTCCTTAAAAAGCAAAAGCCTCAGAACTTACCAGTGTCAGACCATTCATTGAATGGACAAAAAATGATTGCGAGCCAGCTGTTACAGGCTAGGAGATGCAGCGCAGTATATAAGCAGTATTGATATAATGCATTGTTTACCCAAGATAATTCAAATTAAGTGTTTATGATATACCAGATTTATTTCTTAAACTGATAAACGTTAACTATGGAAATATAATGTAGAATTAATATGCATAAGCTACTTCCATTTTTGAGTGGACAGATTATGCAGCTTCTATGATGCTATATCCCAAATTCTGGCATAGTTACAGCATTCTAATAACAATCTTTGAATTCTATAGTGCTATATAGAACAATTATAATTACAAAGCTGTAGAATGAACAATTCTGTATGCCATTTTTTAATGTTGGAGATAGATGTGGTTAGGAATTTGATAATGATATTTTGGAGCCTGGAAATTTGGGCACGCTTGAAGTCAGAATCCCTACAGTGCAGAAGGAGGCCATTTGCCCCATCGAGTCTGCACCGTCCCTCCGAAAGAACACCCTAACCTAGGGGGGGGGG
The DNA here is from genome assembly GCF_902713615.1 of Scyliorhinus canicula. NCBI lineage: Eukaryota > Metazoa > Chordata > Chondrichthyes > Carcharhiniformes > Scyliorhinidae > Scyliorhinus > Scyliorhinus canicula. The sequence continues at coordinate 54,666,809 of NC_052152.1, read as the reverse complement.
GGTTACTGGTATAGGTGGATACGTTGGCTTGAGTAGGGTGATCATTGCTCGGCACAACATCGAGGGCCGAAGGGCCTGTTCTGTGCTGTACTGTTCTATGTCCTATCCCTGTAACTCCACCGAGGGACAATTTAGCATTGCCAACCTACCTAACATGCACATCTTAGGCCAGATATGTGCACACATTTCCTGCCTACCATGTTGAGGCCTTAGCTGGGCATGCAGGGGGAATAGCATGGACCGGTAGCATAGTGGTTTTCAGTTGCTTCACAGCTCCAGGATCCCAGGTTCGATTCCCGGCTTGGGTCACTGTCTGTGTGGAGTCTGCACGTTCTCCCTGTGTCTGCGTGGGTTTCCTCCGGGTGCTCTGGTTTCCTCCTACAGTCCAAAGATGTGCAGGTTAGGTGGTTGGCCATTTTTAATTGCCCTCGTGTCCAAATAGGTTAGGTGGAGTTACTGGGATAAAGGGGATAGGGTGGAGGCGTGGGGCTTAAGTAGGGTGCTCTTTCCAAGGGCCGGTGCAGACGCGATGGGCTAAATGGCCTCCATCTGCACTGTAAATTCTATGATTAAATGGTGAGACCTACCCAGAGTAATTCTGGTAATTGTCCCCTAAACTCATTACATAGGAGCCAGGGTGGTGCAAACAGGAAGCTAATGAAGAGAGCTAATGTCACATTTAGAAATGCTGATGCCCTGCAACAAGAAATTCTGTGGTGCTTTGATACAAAAGTAGTGTAATTCTGGTGTGGGTGTTGGAATTTAGGATGTAAATCAGGTACAATAGCATTACACCCATTCTAAAATGTACGGTCTTATAGTGTACATATGCCAATGATGGCAAGGGGCAAAGCTGCTGTTTCAGATCTTCTGCCATTTACACTAGAATTGCACCAGATTTAAGCTAAAACTATAAAAAAAAGGAGGTAAGCTACCAACTGATTTGGAAAGCATAATGTGCTTTACAGACTTTGAATGTTCATAAATATTGAAACATCAGCCTTTATGGAAATAATGGGGGCAATTCTCTGGCTGGGTTGCGCCCAGTATAAATTGCATAAATTGCGGAAGAACCCCAAAACTGGTTTTGCATTCACACAGCCTGTTCCAGCTGGCTTGCAATCAGTTTTTTGTCCATTCAATGAATGGTCTGACACTGGGTAGTTTTGAGGAACAGAGGGACCTTGCAGTGTTTGTCCATAGATCTCTGAAGACAGAAAGTCACGTTAATAGGGTGGTGAAAAAGGCATATGGGCCACTTGCCTTAACCAATCGAGGCATGGATTACAAAAGCAGGGAAGTCATGTTGGAGTTGTATAGAGCTTTGGTGAGGCCACAGCTGGAATATTGTGTGCAGTTCTGGTCGCCACATTACAGGTTGGTGTGATTGCACTGGAGTGGGTGCAGAGGCGATTCACCAGGATGCTGCCTGGACTGGAACATTTTAAGTTACGAAGAGATGTTGGATAGACTTGGGTTATTTTCACTGGAGCAGAGAAGACTGAGGGGCAACTTGATTGAAGTGTACAAGATTATGAGGAGCATGGACAGGCTGGATAAGGAGCAGCTGTTCCCCTCACAGTCCATGACCTTTTACAAGCCTCTTTATTGACAGGTCTAGGCTATTTTAAAGGAAGGTTTAACTTTGTTTGTTTTTATAGCACTTCGCAGTCCATTAACTCCAAAGTGCTTCCCCTTTTGAGCAGGTGTTATTTCCAAGCCAGTTTTTTTTAAGAGACTGATTCTTTGTTCTGAAGTGCTTCCTAGAAAGAGCAGGTATTATGTTAAACTACTTTTTTTATCACCTGGGGTTTCCTCTGTTCTGAAGTCCTTAGAAAGATCAGGTGCTCTGTTTGACTGCTTTGTTTTCTGCTCAGGTCCCTCTGTTCTGAAGTGCTTGCCAGACAAAGCAGGTGCTCTCTCTGACTGGAAAGACATGGTGCTCTGAGTGCTGCCAGGGGAAGTGCGAGGTTGCCACTGCCAAGACACAGGGCCTGAAGGGAGAGTCTGGGGGGGGGGGGGGGGGGGGGGGGGGCTGGCTGAGGGAGGATAGGTCTGAAGGGACGTCCAAAAAAGGGGGGTCTTTGGCGAACCCATAATGGGGTGTTGCTCATTTGGGGTGAGGGGGAGGCCGTGCCAGCGATTCTGGAGTGCTGCAGTGTTATCTCTGCGGATCCAGCCTTGCTGGGTTCTTTGGGTCCCATGGCATGAATCACCCCGGCTCTAAAACAATTTCTAAGTATGTGTGCATTGCACTCTTGATCGTACCGATGGGCATTGCACCTCGGTTCCAGCCGGAGACCACGCTTAGAACTTTTTTATTGAAAATTATACCCAATATCTTTTCTCAACTGCACAACTTACAAAAGATTCTGTTAAGCGCCTTTCGATTATTTCTGACAAGAAGATATTTTGCTTCCCAGATTCTGACCTGGACATTTAGGATGGCGGAACTTCCCTTTCAACCACCTGAAGTATCAGCATATTGAGAATGTACCCAGCCAATATCGCCTGCCCTGCCGCCATTTAATGCTCCAACATGTGTTAATCGGCTGGCAGGAATTCCACCCCTCACTCAGGAGAAAGTCCTACCTCAGAGAGCTGTGGGTCAATCTGATTGGCTGAATGCTCTTGCATATCCAGAGGGCCAAAAGCTGCTGCGGAAAGGCCTAGGACTGCAAGAAGTCCCCAGACTTTAGTCTTTGGAGTCCAGGACTAGGTAAATGATAAGGGTCTCAGAGTGGGGAGGGGTGGTAAGGTCATGGGGGCTGGGTAGACGGAGTGGGTGTGTTGCTGGAGAGGCCGATAGGGAGGGAGCACCTACAGGACCTGATGTTAAAAGGAAGCTGCTGATGGAGGTGACTACCCCCACCCTTACCCACTGGAGGCCTGAAAATTGAGGTTGGGCTGGAAGCAACCCTCGAGTGGTCAATAATTGGTCAATTAAGGACGTCAATTGGGAAAAGGGTGGGCTGGCTGGCCTAGGCCTCTCCTGTCCTACCTTAAAATTTCAGAGAGGTTGGCGGGGGCAGAGCCTGGTTGGAAAGCCATTCTGAAAAGTTTACAAGCACTCATCCACCCTAAGAGCCCGCTGTCAGGGAACATAAAATTCTGCCATCTATCAGGGAGCCCTTACAATGAGGTTCATTATCGGCAGGTACATGCAAGTCTTTGCATCTAGATGAGACAGGAGAAGGGAAAACGATCAAAACAGGAATTAACAATGAAAAGATACTGGAGATGGAATTGACACATGACCATGAGGGGAAAGGAAAGACATCCTCCCTTCTTTTCACAGGCAACCCCAGAATCAGAATTCTCACCTGTGCCAAAGAAGAACCAGGCAACGTGCCTCAACGACTATTGTCCAGTGGCCTTGACATCGATCATCATAAAGTACTTTGAGAGGTTGGTCATGAGACAGAGCAACTCCATACTCCTAGCATGCCTCGATCCACTGCAATTCGCATACTACCACAGCTGGTCCACAGCAGGCGCCATATCCCTGGCCCTACACTCATCCCTGGAGCATCTTGGCAACAAGGACTCCTACATCAGACTCCTATTCATTGACTACAGCTCCGCCTTCAACACTATGATCCCAGCCAAGCTCATATCAAAGCTCCAAAACCTAGGACTTGGCTCCTTCCTCTGCAACTCGATCTTGACTTCCAGTTTGCTCACTGTGCGCTGGGTCGGCCTTTGAAAATGGTGCCCAGGATCATCGAGTATATATGGTGGGGCTGGTGAATCAGAGGCTGCTCTGCCAGCAATACATCAAAGGACCCGTGACTTGAATATTTTTTCCCCAATGTTCCGCCCTATGTGGCGAAGAAAACCGTCATTGCCATCAACAACCTTAATGCCGCTTTTTTCGCCCGACATCAGCCTATGTTGATATTTGAGAAAATCCTGGTCCACATCTCTGTGAAGAGGACATGCAGGTTCAGCCTAACAAAGTTTTGTCATTCAGTATTGTGATCTCGCTTTAAACCCTGTTGCCCATGTTGCCTGTTTCCTCCAGCATTGGCAATGCCTCTCGAAGTAACAGTGGCTGTTATTCCCTGCTGCTCTCACAGGCTTTTGTCTCTCCTCCAACTGTTGTCTGCCTGGTACTCTCTCTCCCTTCCCATTCCCTGCTTGTTTGATTTTATGCTTCTCTTATGGTCTAGCTCCAGCCCCAACACTATTTTCTGCCAACAGAGCATGTTTGAAGCTATGTAGGCTGTAGCTACACAGCCTTTCAATCGCCTCAAGGTTGATAGGTTATCCCAGGTGCTGCTGTGCCAAAATTACATAATCAAATGAATTAAGGTAATACTATATTTGCATATGTAAATTAAAGTTTGAAGAATACACCGAGGTTCAGAACTCGTATCAAAAACAAAACGTTTTGCATAGACTGTGCTTTTCATGGGATCCTAATGATTAAGATTCCTCTAATTGGTGAGGTTTGGTTACAACATTACTACTTATCAATTCATTTCTTGTGCACATGGAAGAAATGAGTTGACAGCAGATCTTGAAACATAGTGGCTGGATTCTCAGTAGCCGACTGTGAAATCTTGATCGGCTTTCTATCTGCCTTCTATCCGCTCCAAACAGATTGTGCAAAATGCTCGCCAATTATCTACAGGCAAGATTCAGCAATGTAACTCTATTATATCCTGACCTTTATTGGAAGGGTAATTTTATAAAACTGACTTTTTAGTTGCTAAAGGAACATCACGACAGATTGGTGTGTAGCTATTTGAAGTTTAACTGAAGGATACTAATTTAAATGTATGGCCTTACCTTTCAATGTATGGGCTTTCCTTTCAATTTAAATTGAGTATGATCAGGCCATTAATCATGGCTGTAAACAAATGATTTTCAATATGGAAATGAATACTCACTGAAAAATGGAGAATGGAGATCTATGGTTGCATGCTATGTATGGGTAAGACAATTGATCTGTACACTTCAAAAATGCAGAATATAAGATAGTAAGGTAATAAAAAGGAAGTCACGTCGGCTGGTCTGATAAGAGCTTTACAAACTGGCAAAGTTCAGCAATTTATTCAGCAGTTTATGAAATTTGACTTTAACTTACAGGGTCTGATGGTCCACAGCATTCTCTAAATAACTTCTGAATGTCTTTTCCTTGCAATTCAAGGGCAAGACAAGGGCCGGAAGAAAGTTCATTTACCATACCCTGTAGGAGGAACATAAAATGTATTGGTGCAGGTACAGAAAAATTGTGACAGTCGCTTCCCCAGCCATACTTGCACATTACAACATAGTTATTAAATGGGAAATTGAGCAAATTCAACTTAAACAATTTTTGATTTAAGAGCAGAAATTCTTCAGGTCTAAAATCAGATGAATAACAATTATTACTGAATGACAGCACTGAAGAACAGGCTGATTTCAGTTCACATACAGTAAGTCAGTGGTATTGTGGTATTAGCTCTCGTTTTAGAGAAAATCACAAAAAATACTAAACTGAAGAGACAGCATATTTGTTATTTTGACTCAACGTAAAGTTAACAGGCGTTTTACCAGAATCTCTATAGGTCAGAGCTGCCTGTGGAGGAGTCAGATATGTGGCGTTTCTGGAGTGGTTGCAGTGTCCTAAGATGGAGGAGGAGGATCGGGAAGGGTTGGAGGTGCTGTTGGAGGTGGAGGAGGTCCGGACAGGTATTGGGTGAATGCAGACTAGTAAGGCGGCGAGGCCGGATGGGTTCCCAGTGGAATTTTATAAACGGTTTGCTGATCGACTGGTGTCATTATTGGTGGAGATGTTTGAGGATCTTCTGGAGACAATCATGCAAGTTTTCATCTCACTTCTGTTGAAGAAGGATAAGGCCCAGTGAAGTGTGGGTTGTACCACCCAATTTCCTTATTAAATGTGGATGCTGAGATTTTGGCCAAGGTTCTAGCACTGAGGTTGAAGGAGTGTCTCCCTCAGGTTATTGTGGAGGATCAGGCGGGATTTGTGAAGGGTCTATGTTTGTCGTCGAATGTGAGGCAGCTTTAAACATGATATTTTCTCCAGCAGAAGGGAGGGAGCAGGAGGATATTGTAGATACCGAGAAGGCCTTTGATAGGGTAGAATGGGGGTCTTTGTCTTCAGTATTGGAACAGTTTGGGCTAGGGTGTAAATTTGGTTTGTGGGTTCGGTTGTTATATAAGGCACCTATGGTTAGTTAGTGTCCGTACAAATAGTGAATTCAGGAATCTTTCAGGTGCACAGGGGAATGAGGCAGGGGTGCCCTATGTCCGCCCTCTTGTTTGCGTTGGCAATTGAGCCTTTGGCCATTGCCCTGAGGGCCTTGGATAGGTGGAGAGAGATAAGGTGGGCAGGGATGGAACACAGAGTGCTCTATTATGCTGATGATCTTCTTTTGTATGTATTGATATTTATTGTCACATGTACCAAAGTACAGTGAAAAGTATTTTTCTGGGGCCAAGGGAACGTACATAGTACATACATAGTAGACAAAAGAATTGACAGAGTACATTGACAGTGGTGCTTCAACAAATAGTGACTAGTTACAGTGCGGAACAAGGACCAAACAAGCAATACATGAGCAACAGCAGCATAGGGCATCGTGGGTAGTGTTCTTACAGGGAACAGATCAGTCCGAGGAGAGTCGTTGAGGAGCCTAGTAGCTGTGGGGAAGAAGCTGTTCCTAAGTCTGGATGTGCGGGTCTTCAGACTCCTGTACCTTCTGCCTGATGGAAGGGTCTGGAAGACTGGAAGAGGGAAAAGTCTGGGTGTGAGGGGCCCCTGACAATGCTGTCTTCCTTCCTGAGGCAGTGGGAGGTGTAGACAGAATCAATGGGCGGATGGCAAGCTTGTGTGATGCATGTGTGATATGATGGATCCGATCCCCACAATAGGTTATAACATGAATTAAATGAAAATCTCTTATTGTCACGAGTAGGCTTCAATGAAGTTACTGTGAAAAGCCCTTAGTTGCCACATTCCGGCGCCTGTTCGGGGAGGCTGGTACGGGAATTGAACCGTGCTGCTGGCCTACCTTGGTCTGCTTTAAAAGCTAGCGATTTAGCCCAGTGTGCTAAACTAGCCCCAACATGACGTTGCTGAAACGTTTTGGGGCATTGTCAGGGTGTACATTGAACTGGGAGAAAAGTGAGTGTTTTCCAGTGACTCTGCTGGGAGCTAATCTGTGGGTGTTACTGTTCTGTTTAACGGGTTCTCATTTTAGCTATTTGGGGGTGCAGGTAGCTTGCGATTGGGCCTGGCTTTGGAAATTGAATTTCACAAGCTTGATGGGTAGAGTCAAGTCTGACTTTGTGGTGGGATAGTCTTCCTCTGTCCCTGGTGGGTAGAATTCAGTTGATGAAGATGAACATTTTACCACGGTTTCTGTTCTGTTCTAGTATTTGCCGTTTTCCTGCTGAAATTCTTCTTTGGGGGAGTGGAGAGATTGATTTTGCCTTTTATTTGGGTGGTTAAGGTGGCTAGGATTTTGAAAACGGTCCTTCTGACCAAGCAGTCAGGGAGCTTGGTGTTTCCGAGCTTGATGCGGGGAAGGTGCTGGGATGGTGTGGGGATCCTGTCAGCAAACCCAGTGGTGATCTCCACATTGAAGATATGGAAACAATTTCGGCGGCACTAAATTGGGGATGGTATCGAAGCAGCCACTGATTTGTGCGAACCACGGGCGCGATTCTCCGCCCCCCACGCCGGGTGGGAGAATAGCGGGAGGGCCTCCCGACATTTTTCACGCCCTCCCGCTATTCTCCCTGCCCCCCCACGCCACGAATCGCCGCTCGTCGTTTTTTTTACGGCGAGCGGCGATTCTCCGAGGCCGATGGGCCAAGCGGCCGGCCCTTCACGCCCATTTCAACACGGCAGCAAACACACCTGCTCGCTGCCGTCGTGAAACGGGCTCCAGATGCCCGTTTGGGGCATCTGGGGGACCGATTGTCACGGCAGTACCACGGCCGTGCCAAGGGGGCATAGGCCCACGATCAGTGCCCACCGACCACGGGCAGTGCGTCCGTAACGGACGCACTCTTTTCCCTCCGCCGCCCCGCAAGATCAAGCCACCACGTCTTGCGGGGCGGCTGAGGGAAAAGACGGCAACTGCGCATGCGCGGGTTGGCGTTGTCCAACCTGCGCATGCGCGGCTGACGTCATCGGCCGCGTCAGCTGGCGTGACACTTGACGTGCGTCCTTGACGACCGTCGTCAAGGCCGTGCTGCTGTGACGCACGGGGCCGCGCTCCTAGCCCCGCCCGGGGGAGGGGGGGGGGGGGGGGGGGGGAGAATTGGCCCTGGAAGTGAAGGCTGCCGTGTGTCGCGGTCTGTCCCACGGTAGCCTTTACGATTCTCCACATTTGCGGAGAATCTCGCCCCACATGTTTGAGCCGGCGAGGTTGGATGCCAGGTTTAGGGAATGCAGGTGGATATGTTTAGATATCTACAGGTTAGCAATTCCGTGAAAGAGATATTTCCGACAATCCCTGTGGTGTCGCCAAACTTGTTGCTGGAGAGGGTTTTGTCGCTGGTTAGGATGGAGGAGGGGAGTACCTCAGGGAAGTATAATGGCAGAGGGTTATGACGGAGGTCGGTGGTGAGGGTTAAGGCTAAGTGGGAGGAGGAGTTAGAGGATGGAGCGTGGTGCGAGGCTCTGCAGATGGTGACTGCAGCATCTGTGTGCGAGATTAGGGTTGATACAGTTGAAAGTAGTGCATAGAGCCCATGTGACTAAGTCTAGGATGAGCAGGTTGTTTGCAGGGATGGAGGATGGGTATAAGCATTGTGGGAGGGGCCTGGTTAATCATATGCACATGTTCTGGTCCTAAGCTTGTGGGGCTCTGATCTCCTTCTTCAGCACCATGTCAGCGACACTACAAATTGAACTGAAGCCCTGTTTCATAGGTGCCATATTTGGGGTGTTGGACCGGTCGGAGCTGCAGACAAGGTTGGGGGCTGATATTCTGGCCTTTGCCTCGCTAATTGCTCGAAGATACGTGCTGATGGGGTGGAGGTCAGCTTCTCCACCCAGTGCCTCCTCAAGGAGTTTTTATATCTCAAGAAAGTTTAAAAAAAATAGAATTTAGAGTACCTAATTCATTTTTGCCAATGAAGGGGCAATTCAGCGTGGCCAATCCACCTACCCTGCACATCTTTGGGTTGTGGGGGTGAAACCCACGCATACACAGGGAGAATGAGCAAACTCCACACGGACAGTGACCCACAGCCGGGATCGAACCTGGGACCTCGGTGCCGTAAGGCAGCAGTGTTATCCACTGCGCCATTGGGCTACCCTATATCTCAAGAAAGTTAAGTACATGCTGAGGGGGTGCAGTCGAGGGGTTCTACAAGAGATGGCAGCCATTTACTTCAGAGCTGGTGACCGTTAGTTGCTAGGGAGGGAGAGATGGTTTCTGTTGTTTTTTTGTGTTGTGTTTAGAGCGGTGTGTGTCAGGTGGTTTGTTACTGTTTTGCTGTTGTGCATAAAATTTAAAAACTTGGATAAATATATATATTTTTTAAGAACCTTGTTTTCTCTATACCTAAAGGTGACATATTTCAAAAATAAATGCACAAACCTCTGAGTCAAAATTATTCAACCAATCTTTTTAAAAATCACAACATTTTGCAGGATGATACTAGTCTATTGAAAATTCAACATGAATGGCAGAATTACGGCAAAGCACTAAACTGTTAATCAAGTGCTTCCCAAACTTTTTCTTAATGTGACTTCAATTTAACACCTCAGTCTTTGTATGACCCCAGAGTGAAAATTTGGGGAGCGCACGAGGGCTCTTGAGCAGTGTGTGGGGGTGGGTGGAAAGAGTGATGGAAACTTCAATTGCTGAATGGGTGGGTGTGGGGACAGAGCTGTTGTTTGGTCTGTGAGGGGGTAGTGGGGAACAGGAGTTCAGTGTTGAGGGAGTTGATGAAAATGGAGGGCTTCTCAAAAAAAAAACCGAACATTTTCACAGACTTATTTTGCAGCACCGAAATCGGGCCTCAGAGCAGTCCATTAGGTCTTGCTCTCCAACTGAGAAAATAACACCAAGATTTAAAAGGGCCTCACAGCTATTTAGAATTGAGTCACAGCAACCATTGCTGCCTCAGGAGGTCACGACCCCAAAATCATGGCTCACAATCACACTGGAGGTTGAGACCCACAGTTTGGGAAGCCCTGTGCTAAGCTTTGTACATACATAGAACATAGAACATAGAACACTACAGCGCAGTACGGTCCCTTCGGCCCTCGATGTTGCGCCGACCTGTGAAACCATCTGAAGCCTATCTGACCTAGACTATTCCATTTTCATCCATATGTCTATCCAGTGACCACTTAAATGCCCTTAAAGTTGGCGAGTCTACTACTGTTGCAGGCAGGGCGTTCCACACCCCTACTACTCTCTGAGTAAAGAAACTGCCTCTGACTTCTGTCCTATATCTATCACCCCTCAATTTAAAGCTATGTCCCCTCGTGTTGGTCATCACCATCCGAGGAAAAAGACTCTCACTGTCCACCCTATCTAACCCTCTGACTATCTTATATGTCTCTATTAAGTCACCTCTCAGCCTTCTCCTCTCTAACGAAAACAACCTCAAGTCCCTGAGCCTTTCCTTATAAGACCTTCCCTCCATACCAGGCAACATCCTAGTAAATCTCCTCTGAACCCTTTCCAAAGCTTCCACATCCTTCCTATAATGTGGTGACCAGAACTGCACGCAGTACTCCAGGTGCGGCCACACCAGAGTTATGTACAGCTGCAGCATGACCTTGTGGTTCCGAAACTCAATCCCCCTGCTTATAAAGGCTAGCACACCATATGCCTTCTTAACAGCCCTATTAACCTGGGTGGCAACTTTCAGGGATTTATGTACCTGGATGCCGAGATCTCTCTGTTCATCTACACTACCAAGAATCTTGCCATTAGCCCAGTACTCTGCATTCCTGTTACTCCTTCCAAAGTGAACCACCTCACACTTTTCTGCATTAAACTCCATCTGCCACCTCTCAGCCCAGCTCTGCAGCTTATCTATGTCCCTCTGTATCCTATAACATCCTTCAGCACTATCCACAACTCCACCGACCTTCGTGTCATCTGCAAATTTACTAACCCATCCTTCTACACCCTCTTCCAGGTCATTTAGAAAAATGACAAACAGCAGTGGCCCCAAAACAGATCCTTGCGGTACACCACTAGTAACTGAACTCCAGGATGAACATTTGCCATCAACCACCACCCTCTGTCTTCTTTCAGCTAGCCAATTACTGATCCAAACCGCTAAATCACCTTCAATTCCATACTTCCTTATTTTCTGCAATAGCCTACCGTGGGGAACCTTATCAAACGCCTTACTGAAATCCATATACACCACATCAACAGCTTTATCCTGATCCACCTGTTTGGTCACCTTCTCAAAAAACTCAATAATGTTTGTGAGGCATGACCTACCCTTCACAAAACCGTGTTGACTATCGCTAATCAACTTGTTCTTTTCAAGATGATTATAAACCCTATCTCTTATAACCTTTTCCAACATTTTACCCACAACCGAAGTAAGGCTCACAGGTCTATAATTACCAGGGTTGTCTCTACTCCCCTTCTTGAACAAGGGGACAACATGTGGTACATATTGAAATATAGAAGCTAAGTTTTGAAGCATATTCTCAATTACTGACAGACATGACGGGCTGAATTGGCAGCACGGTAGCACAAGTGTTTAGCACTGTGGCTTCACAGCGCCAGGGTCCCAGGTTCGATTCCCTGCTGGGTCACTGTGCGGAGTCTGCACGTTCTCCCGTGTCTGCATGGGTTTCCTCTGGGTGCTCCGGTTTCCTCCCACAGTCCAAAGATGTGCAGGTTAGGTGAATTGGCCATGATAAATTGCCCTTAGTGACAAAAAAAAAGGTTAGGACGGGTTATTGGTATAGGGCTTAAGTGGGTCAGTGCAGACTTGATGGGCCGAATGGCCTCCTTCTGCACTGTATGTTCTATTCTGTGCTGAAATGTCTATGATTCTCCAGTCGAACATATATATTGAATAGTAAAATATTCAGTTTTCACCAGTGATCTCGATCAAATATAAAACAAAGTTTTAAAAACTGGAATGTTAAATTTCATTTTTCCAAGGAGAAATATGCTAATATTACATGGTTACCAAAATAAATATTCCTTTTTTCACATCCTGACTGCTTAAGGTATCCAGGCTCTAAGTCTGTACAAATAAAATAGAATTTTTAAAAGTAATACAAGTTCCATTGTGCAGGACGATGATTTGCAATTCTGTGCTAAATAATATTGTCATTTGAGACTTAGGAGTCCCACTCTGGCATGACAATTTCTACTGCATTTGCTCCAGAGGAAAACAGTGGCCTGAGAAACTGCACAATTCGCTGATCCTGTTTTCTCTGGGCCCTCTCATTGGCCAGTTTAATGTAAAATGAATGAATGAAAAGAAATGGAAAGAGAATCAATCACATCACAGCTAAATCAGGTTATCTTATTAATTATTGTGGCTACAAGAGCAAGTCAGAGGCTGAGGATTCAGTGGCAAGTAACTTGCATCCTGATTCCCGAAAGCCTGACCCAAGGCACAAGTCAGGGGTGTGATGGAATACCCTCCACTTGCCTGGATGGGTGCAGCTCCAACAACACTCAAAAAGCCCCACACCATCCAGAACAAAGCCAGTTTAAATCCTGGAACTTCCTTCCCAACACACTATACGTGAACCTACACCAGATGGAATGCAGCATTTCAAGCAACTGCTCACCATCAGCTCCTCAAGGGCAATAAGGGATTTTTTAAAAAATGCACGATCGGCATCTCATCCACCCCCGTAAACATTCACTCTCTGCCCGACCTTCAGCAGCTCCAGACCTTGAAAGACTGCATCATCTTGGCATTGGCAGGAACAGTCTGATCAGGCTGGTTAGCTGACAGGAAACAGCACGGCCATTGGAAGAGTTGCAGGGAAAATCCTGTCATCTTGAGAGAGGACAGTAGATTCATACTTCATGGAGCCGCTATCATTCACCAAGGGTGGCACTTCAATAATCCTAATAATCAAAGCAAAATGCTGGATTGCTATGATACACTGAAAATCCTTTGTATATTGTAATCCACAGACACGATAGCAGCAATCTATGCTTGCATAGCAATAGGTTAACCTTGCACGACTGTGCTCTGAGCTTCCTCTGCAGCATGCAGATGTTGGGTGGTTGTAATTTGTGTTGCAATGGAAATGGAGACATCGGCTGTGGCAGGCTTACATTTTTGGGGTCCCCGTATTCTCGCTCTTCGTCAGGGCCCCACATCACACCCCACTGCCTTGTGACGGGTGGCCCGCCCCCAATGAAGGCAATGCCCTCCTGACCCCGTCCACCCTCAGTTCACACACTGCACGGCACAGAAACCCCAAATTACTGCTTGACAACTGTTACAATGTTCTTTAACTTATGACAACAACAAGATTGTACTGTTGCTAAACTATTTGAAATGCACAATATTCAAGGCACAGGAACCCAAAATTACTGCTCGACTAACTTATGCAAACAATAAGCCTGTACTAATTCATAAATTGAAATCCAGACCTACCTGTTAGACTGATGGTAGAGATGGGGAGATGGTCAATATTGCTATGTGTGTGTCTTGAGGTGAGGCAAGCATGAACTGGCTGATGAGCATTGGGATGGAGAAAGCAGCCGATATGACTGCAGCACAACACGCCAGTGCAGGACAGAATGAGCCAGAAAAGGTCCAACATAGGAGCAAATTTAGCACAAGTCCAGTGTGGGAGCCAATACTCCAGTGAAGTGGAATGCCCAGTCCAAGTCTAATATTAGAGGCATGCTGGCAACTGTCTGCAAGGGTTCCATTCTTTAATTGTCCAGAAGAGTAAGAAGAGGTTTTCAGAAGGCCAGTAAAGAGCAATGGAGGATGGTGGTTACTCACCGGCTATAACTGTCTGCATGTGACCACCGGCCATTATATCAGACCAGCAGATGTTCTCTCTTGGACAGAATTTAGACTGGAGAATAAACGTAGAGGGAGAGATTTTTTTAGATTTTCTTGCTTCGTCAGTTGTTTGCATGGCAATCTTGTAAGGATGTATTTTCAATTGTCAGTATTGCTGAACCTGTCAAACGCTTCTGACTCGTTGTACTTGGCAGATACTATTTCACTCATTTCGATACAGAGAAAAAACATTTACCAAAGGCATTTGTGATAGGTATTGTTAAAAAGATCTTGAGAATGGTTTTCACATTTGGAAAGGTTGCCTGCAAATTATCACCTACAAGTCTGAACAAATCAGATGATGATCACAAAGCACAGAGCTCATCATTTTTCAATGAAATGAATGAATTGTTTCGCTTCATTTTCAAAAAGATTTGTGTCTATGTCCTCGCAGTAAAATTCAATTAACCTGTTACAGCAGCTGCTCTTAGCATTCTCATCCAAATTGTTGTCGAAAGGCATGCAAAATAATTCAAGTCTTCTTCAGAGATTCACTTCAACTCTGCAATTGCACCATTATTGTGTCACAGATAACACTGACAGTCTCAATGATGATCTTCCCTTTCACTTTTATAGTGATTTCATTGTCTCTAATTCTGTCAAAAAATAAACTTCCTGTGTCTTGTACACTTCTCATCATCAGAGGAACCTGTATTCTTTATTAATGTAAGTGCCTCTGCTTCCACTGAGGTATAGTCATTTTGAACTTTCATGACAAAACTTCTAACTGAGGTGAACCATTCAATAAATTTGTATCAACATTTTGCAGAGATTTGCTGGCAGCATTAATGATTTGAAGTAGGCGGTTCCACAAAACAGTAAAAACAACAATTTTGTACTTTTCAAACTTCTTTGCTAAGGATTCTGCTTCAGCTTTCATACATGGTTTCTCTGAATTTGATGTGGCTAAATCTATAAGCATTTCTTTAGATTGACAAAGTTCAGACTCAAAGACAGAACAGCATCTGCACGAGTGGACCACCTGGTGTCACAAATTCTTTTGATTGTCAAATGTTGTCCGTGTGCCTGCTCTAAGCGCAATTGCAGCAAATTCCACAAATACGTGGAAACCAAAAGGCAGCATAGTGTAGGACTCAGAGGGTGATGGTTGAAGGTTGTTTTTGTGACTTGAAGCCTGTGTCCAGTAGCATTTGCAGGGTTCGGTGCTGGGTCCCTAATTGTTTGTGGTATACATTAATGATATGGATGTGAATGCAGGAGGTATGATAAGTAAGTTCGCAGATGACAGAAAAATTGGTGGTGTGGTAAATAGTAAGGAGCAAGGCCTTAGATTACAGGACGATATAGAAGAGTGGCAAATGGAATTTAACCATGAAAAGTGGGAGGTCATGCATTTTGGGAGACTAACAAGGCAAGGGAATATACAATGAATGGTTGGACCCTAGTAAGTACAGAGGATCAAAGGAGCCTTGGTGCACATGTTCAGATCTCTGAAGACAGCAGGACAGGTAGATAAGGTGGTTAAGAAGGACTATGGGATTCTTGCCTTTATCAACCGAGGCATTGAATATAAAAGCAGGGAGGTTATGCTAGAGCTGTATAAAGCGTTTGTTAGGCCCCAGCTCGAGTACCATGTGCAGTTCTGGTCACCACACTATAGAAAAGAAGTGATTGCACTTGAGAGGGTGCAGAGGAGATTCACCAAGATATTGCCTGGGCTGGATCGTTTCAGCTATCAAGAGAGTCTAGATAGGCTGGGGTTGTAATGGGCAGGAGGTTGAGAGGAGATGTCAAAGGGCCTCTTTCCATGCCATAATACACCATGACTCTAAGACTTCTAAACTGCTTTAGGCTTCGAACCTCAAACTATTTCCTCAAACTTTCTATGTTACTCATGTTTTCTGGTCTATTTATTCAAAAATATTCAATCAGTGGATCAGATTTTGGCCAGAAGGCAATGTCTTCAGGGTAGGTTTCTTCTATCACTTCAGCAGCAGAAGCAGCAGCACAATGCTTGAGAAGTATCTTGTAGTTGAACATCTTCAGGTTTTTCAGGAAATGTGCAGCGGGATTCTGCAATAATGGGGCTATGTCCCCAAGCCGGCCTGAAAACCGGCGGCAATCACTCCGGCATCAACAGCCCCCGAAAGTGAGGAATTCTCAACTTTCTCCGGGGCTAGGTTGACGCCGGAGTTGTTCCCGCAGCTCCAGCCAGCGCGGAACGCCCGACGTGATCCTGCGCATGCGCAGATCAGCCGGCGTATTTCCACGCATGCGCTGGGGTTCCCTTCCCAGCGCCAGCCTCCGGGCAATATGGCGGAGCCCTACAGGGGCCCGGCATGGAGGAAAGAAGGCCCCCACGGAACCTGCCCGCCCACAGATCGGTAGGACCTGATCATGGGCCAGGCCAGCGTGGGGGGACCCCCAGGGTCAGATCTCCGCCCCCCCCCCCCCACGATGGCCCCCGCACACTTACCTGCCAGGTCCCGCCGTGTGCAAGGTAATTCACGCTGGCGGGACTGGGCAAAACTTGATGGCCACTCGGCCCATCGGGGTCCGGCGAACCGCTGGAGGCGCCGCTGTCAACGGCCCCCGACCAGCGTGGCGGGAATACCACCGGCCCTTGAAAAACGGCGCTGGGGCTGTGTTGTCTCCGGAAATTGGCAGGTCGAAGTCATCAGACAAATCACCAAAACCTTTTGTGGATGTGAAGTGAAGTACCAAACGGTACTTTTGCTGAGCTTCATTTTCTTGATTGGCCTTCAACTTCCTCCATATTTGAAGTTAAGATTCACAGTGCCTCTTCATATTGTCTAGGGGTGATTTGTCTTGATTTCAATGATTCACAAATAAGTCTTCAAAATCTTCAGTCAACTGTAGCCTACTTCAGCAAAAGCAGGTGATTGTCTAAGTTGCTCAAAAGCAGTGATGCATTGAACAAAGTTTTTTTAAAATATAGAGTACCCAATTCATTTTTTCCAATTAAGGAGCAATTTAACGTGGCCAATTCACCTACCCTACATATCTTTTGGGTTGGGGGGGGTGGTTCGAAACACACGCAAACACGAGGAGAATGTGCAAACTCCATAATGACAGTGACCCAGAGCCGGGATCGAACCTTGGACCTCGGGGGGTCTGAACCTTAATCGGGGGGTCAGAAGAGGACTTCCACAAGACTTGGAAGCCATTCACCAACTTGTTCTAGGGCCTGTTTGTAACCAACAACCAATTGAGTGGGGGGGGAGAAACACAAAGAGCCATGGGTAGCAAAAGAAGGGGAAGGGGGTTGGAGAGGGAGGGGAGTAAAAACCCACAAAAGATTTGATTTGATTTATTGTCACAGGTACCCAAGTACAGAGAAAAGTATTTTTCTGCGGCCGAGGGAACGTACACAGTACGTACATAGTAGACAAAAGAATAATCAACAGAGAGCATTGACAAATGGTACATCGACAAATAGTGATTGGTTACAGTGCGAAACAAAGGCCAAACAAAGCAAATACATGAGCAAGAGCAGTATAGGGCGTCGTGAATAGTGTTCTTACAGGGAACAGATCAGTCCGAGAGGGAGTCGTTGAGGAGTCTAGTAGCTGTGGGGAGGAAGCTATTCCTATGTCTGGATGTGCGGGTCTTCAGACTCCTGTACCTTCTGCCTGATGGAAGAGTTTGGAAGAAGGCAATGACTCGATGGGAGGAGTCTCTGATAATGTTGTCTGCCTTCCTGAGGCAGCGGGAGGTGTAGACAGAATCAATGTGCGGGTGGCAACCTTGTGTGATGCGTTGGGCTGAGTTCACCACGCTCTGCCGTTTCTTGTGATCTTGGGCCGAGCAGTTGCCATACCAAGCTGTGATGCAGCCGGATAGGATGCTCTCTATCGCACATCTGAAGACGTTTGTGAGAGTCGGTGCAGTCATGCCAAATTTCTTTTGCTCCATAGGAAATATAGACATTGTTGGGCTTTCTTGCATCAACGTGAGTGGACCAGGACAGACTGTTGGTGATGGTAACCCCCAGGAACTTAAAGCTATCGACCATCTCCACTTCGGAGCCATTGATGCAGACGGGAGTGTGTGTCGTGCTGCGCTTCCTGAAGTCGATGATCAGTTCCTTGGCCTTTCCAATATTTAGATCGAGGTTGTTTTCGGTACACCATGCAACCAAGTGATTTATCTCCCTCCTATAGTCTGATTCATCGTTGTTTGAGATATGGCCCACCACAGTCGTATCATCCGCAAACATATAGATTGAGTTAGAGTTAAATCTTGCCACACAGTCATGTGTGTATAGGGAGTTCAGTAGAGGACTGAACACACATCCTTGCAGGGCTCCGGTGTTGAGGACTATTGTGGAGGAGGTGCTGTTGCCTATCCTGACAGATTGCGGTCTGTTGGTGAGGAAGTCGAGGATCCAACTGCACAAGGAGGGGTCAAGTCCAAGATTGTGGAGTTTGGTTATTAGTCTTGTCGCGATAATGGTGTTGAAGGCAGAGCTGCAGTCTATGAACAGCAGTCTTACATAGGTGTCCTTGTTGTCGAGGTGTTCGAGTGTTGATTGTAGAGCCAGGGAGATAGCATCTGCTGTGAACCGTTTGCGGTGCTAGGCAAACTACAGTGGATTGAGACCGTCTGGAAGGCTGGCAGTGATCCGTCTCATGACTAGCTGCTCGAAGTATTTCATGATAACAGACGTCAGGGCTACCTTTGCACTTCTTTGGTACTGGTATTATGGTGGTCTCCTTGAAGAAGGTGGGGACCTCAGAGCGGAGGAGTGAAGATATCTGCGAATACACTCTGCCAAGAAGATTGCGAGACACAAGGGGCACAGCTGCAGGGGGGTAAACCCAAAGGCAAAAGGAGGACCAGAGGGAAGGGCAACAAGCGACGATGCACAAGCCAGGGCCAACAACAGGCAGGCAGAGGCAGACTGCCCAAATAAGGCCCACAGCCGCCGAAGGGAGATGAAGCACAAAATTATAAATATGTACAGCGAGCATAGTCTGTTCGCACTTTGGTTGATCTTTTTACAAAACTTTTTTTGAGTTGGTGGCGGAGGCAGAGACCCTAAACTCTTTGAAAAAGTGCCTGGATCTATACCTTAAGTGCTGTAAACTGCAGGACTATGGGCCATGTGCAGGAAGATGGGATTAGAAAGGGCACCTGGGTGTCTTTGGGTTGGAATGGACAGGATGGGCTCAATTTCCCCCTTCTGTGCTGCATCTTTTCTATGGTTCTGAGCCCTGTGCCAAGTTGGCTTTGGAATCCTCCATGGTCCTTGCCAGTGACAGCATGCTTTCTGGGGGGGGGCTTTCCCAATTCTTATTACTATCCGAATCCTCTGCAACAGAATCCAGGTGTAACCGTGTTCTTTTTTGCTGTGTGTTCCTCCTGCCCTGGTTGCAGTCCACTTGTGCCTAGTGTATCAGATTCACTTCTAATCTACCCTCAGAATTACACAGGGTGTAAGCAGCTAAGCTGCCAATGCAAGCGACTGTGTATCTTATCATTCTCTTCTTGTTGTTCCTCCACTGCCTGACCAGGTTTCAACCTCTTGGGTAACTGGAAGGATAAAAGCATAAGGTTGTGGTGCAGGAGGGAAGGGTGTTGGTTACAAAATTAAGAGGCGCATATGCAGCTTGTTAATCAGAACAGGGTCTGGATGAGGAGGAAGAGTGATGAGAGACCTAGGATCACGTTTTAGGATTTTGCCATCTTCAATGGTTTCTGTCCCTCTGCTAGCTACAGTTCAGCAATGGGCATTCCAACAATGGCCAGCACTATTCTTTCCATGGGGATTAGATATACAGGTTCGCCTGTCCCCCTCCGGGTTAACTTCTTTTCCTTCTAGCTTTGTGCTACCTTATTCTGCAAGAGAAGGGAAAGTATGCGCCCGCAAGCGTAATGCAGTTTGTTAGTTGATGCGGCAGTCATGGTTAAATAGCAGGCAGTGAGTGAAAGTTGAGAGTATGAGGCTTTCAGCACTGCAAAGTGTATGAGGGCAAGATGAAAAATATGACAATTAACTATGAGATCTGATTAATAGGGGTTATTGTGAGTGATGAGAATGTGGCGATTTAAACAGGGCCTGAGGTACGAGGTAGGATCTGACATTTGACAATGCATTCCAGGACAGTGACCACTCATGTGAGGTCACTGAAGTCCTTGTGTTGTTGTGTCTTGGTCCTTGAGGCTTACATCCTGGCATTGGCCTCATGGTTATATGCTCTGCTGCTTTTTGACATATGTCTGAAAGGCTTCCTTTTCCTCTGCGGTTACAGTCACCACTCCTCCTTTCCAGCTCCTCCACAAAGTACAAGGTCTGAAAATCTTGGAGCCTACTCTCTCTCTTTCCCCTGTTGTGCCATTCCTCACCCTTTCCCAGGTCACTTTCTCTTCAACAACGACATCAGCATCTGCTAATGCCACAATGCTCCTCCCCTTTAAGTGGTTCTAGCAATTAAATATCGACTCCATGTTGATATGTGCTGCCAATGAACAGTACAGTTAGCGCTGACTGGATGCAGAGATCATGGAAATGTGCAGGCAGCAGGATATTGGTATACTTTGCAATAAACAGACAGTGTTTGGCAGTGTGATGCCCTTCTATTCAATTCAGCCCCCTCAGAATCTAAACCAGGAATTATAAATAAGCTTGAAATTAAGTACAGAAAGTGAAAGAAAATTGGGAAAGAAATTGTTTTAAGTGAGAGATAAGAGACAGATAGAAGTTTTAAAAAAAATCTCTAGCACTCATTAAATTCTTAAAGGAACGAAACATCACTCTTGCAAAATTACATTTTCAGGGCTTTGGATTGTTTGACAGTAATTATATGAAGTGTCACACCATTAAAAATGGACTTCTACCTGAATGCACCAGCCCCAACGACTTCTGGCCACACTTAGTAGATAATTAATGGCTTATTACTGCAACTTCATGCCCTGACATGAATTTCAACGCTATAGGCAAGGTAACGTTATCGTGTCGCTTACAGAGCAGCAGGGTAATTTGCACCAAAGCGTCTGGAATTCATTGTGCTTGTGCAAAACTCTGGAAGTTGTTGTCCGATCTATCGTATAATCAAAGCGAGTGCTGCTCATCTCATCATTACTTTCGATGTAAAATCTAAGCAAATAGATATAACTCTTGGCTCATTACCTCATGATCAAAGGCAGAGAGAAGTACAGAATTGTTCTAATATATATCCTGGTATTGTCTTGTACATTTGACAGGAGTGTGATACAAGTCTATGCGTCAAAGCACTCCTGACATATGATTGGTTCACCATTAGACTTGGATTAGTTCCAGGAGAGGTGGTCTGAAGGAACCACTTTGAATTTGAATTTCCTGTATGCAAAATGTAGCACTCAATTCCCACTTTTGAAATTTCCCCACGCACCAGGCATGATACTCTCCTCCTCTCCTGGCAGCTAGGTTTGGAAAGGTACATTAAGTGAGAATAGACAAAATGAAAAGGCAAATCATGCACACTAGGAGCTCAGTGTTCCTCAGGCACTTGAAAGTGTTATATAGACAGCCCAATTATTATTCTATTATGTACTGGCTTATGTGCACAAAATGCACTGAAATTTGAAGGAAACAGAAATGCCACCATCCATTAATTTATCCTCATTGAATGAGCAACTGGCATTATGGGGATTTCTGTGACAGGGTGAGTGCACCTCTCAATCACTGCAGTTGCACACTCCGACCTTGAACTCACTTAAGCTTCTAAACAATTGGTAATGCACACCCGCGGGCACATCCTGGAACCTTGCCTCAGCTAACATAACAATTACATGAAGATATCATCAGTTTTGTCTGGTGTAGATAGGGAATATCAACTATGCATAAAGTACATGACGACAAGAACAATGGAAGAGACAGATAATCCCAGCAAGAAGAAAGAAGAACCACAGGCAGCAATAGCTTTCTCACATTACAACACATTACAACACTTGGACAACAGAATAAGAATATTCAAGTATTGCCAAAAAAAGGGATATGCTGTCAAGTCATTTTGGCTTGTATTCATCAGGACAGACGCAAGAATGCCAAATTTCAAAGGGAACTATTTATACTGCATGGAAGAAGGGGTGCTGATTGGTTAGCAAATTGGTTCTAATACTATACTTCCCCAAAAAAATGAGCAAAACATGCTTTAGCATGTTTTGTCTCCAGCCAAATCGGTCAACAGACAGAGTGACATATCCTTACGTGAGTTCTTCAACATTTTTGAAATGCTGAGGGAATTGGAATTCATCTTATGCACCATTAGAAAATGATTTTTGTTTCCATAAAGCAGGGATCCTAAAGAAAATTACTTAATTTTCACACAAATCACATTCATATGTTTTGGTCCTGTCCAAAGCTGGAGGATTACTGGAAGGAGGTTTTTAAGGTAATCTCTAAAGTGGTGCACCTGAAACTGGACCCGGGCAATCGGGAGGCTATATTCGGGGTGTTGGACCAGCCGGGGTTGGAAATGGGTGCAGAGGTAGATGTTGTAGCCTTTGTCTCGTTGATTGCCCGAAGGTGGATTCTGTTGGAATTGAGATCAACCTCTCCACCCTGTGCCCTGGCGTGGCTAGGTGACCTGCTAGACTTCTTGACTCTTGAGAAGGTCAAATTTGAACTGAGGGGAAGATTGGATGAGTTCTACAATTCATGGGCGTTATTCATTATGCATTTTTGAGAATTGGATTACATCGAACATTAGGGGGGGCGGTTAGGAGAGTTAGGGCAGGAACTGTATGTGTCAATGGTGACTATGGGTGATTCTTGATTCCTTTTTATTATTTGTTTATGCTGACATGCGGGCTAATGTTTGGGGATTTGGTGGGAGGATGGGATTGTTGTTATTGATATGGGGATTGACATTGCATTCGTTACTGATTATTGTGTATTGTTGGTTGTAAATTTGGGAGAAAATGTGAAAAAGGAGAATAAATATATTTAATACAAAAACTTTACCTCATTTCATGTGTATTAATCCACAACAAATTACAATAGATGACAAAAAAATCTATGAAGCGTATTGTGTAAATTAAATCAAGTTATTAATTTGGGTATAAACATGCCGTGGAGATCTATGCAAGTTCTTGATTATTTAGTTGTAAAGAAAGTGCTAACAATAAAATAAGGTAATAAATATCTAAACATTCAACAAATAAAATACCTGGAATCCAATAATTTTCCAATGAAATGGGAGTGGCTGAGTAGAACTATTGCCAAACAGCACTCAAGAGTTACATAATGCACTTCCGGTTGCGGCTATGCAGAGCTAAGCCGCACGTTCGGCAGCTCCCGCTTTAAAAGGACTTGTGGGCACTTTTAAGGGCCCCAAATGGCGCTGATTCGACGATTCCCGGTGGATAAAGGGGTCTGGAGCAAAACCCCCCCGGGATTTATTGTTCGGACTTGAAGTGGGGCGAGGAGAAAAACGGCAGCAGCTCCCCTGGAAAAGCGGGGGAAAGTGGACAAAATGGCGGCCGGTGGAGCCCCTGAGGAGTGGAGGCAGTGGGCTGAGGAGCAGCAGGCGGTCCTACTGCGCTATTTCACGGAGCTGAAAGGGGAGTTGTTGGAATCCCTGAAGGTGACGACGAGTAAGCTGCTGGAGACCCAGACAACCCAGGGTGCAGCAATCCTTGAGTTGCAGCAGCAGGCCTCTGAGCGTGAGGAGGAGGTTTCGGCCCTCGTGGGGAAGGTGGAGATACACGAGGCACTTCATAAAAAGTGGCAAGATCGATTCGAGGAGATGGTGCTTCGGTCACGGAGGAAGAACCTGCGGATCCTGGGCCTCGAGGAGGGGCTGGAGGGGTCGGACCTGCCGGCCTATGTGGCCGTGATGTTGAACTCGCTGGTGGGGGCAGGATCCTTCCATCTGCCCCTGGAGTTGGAGGGGGCCCATGAGTACTGGCCAGGCGGCCTAAGGCCAATGAACCCCCGCGGGCGGTGCTGGTGCAGTTCCAGCGGTTCAGTGACCGGGAGTGTGTTCTCCGATGGGCCAAGAAGGTGAGGAGTAGTAAGTGGGAGAATTCGGTAGTGCGTATCTACCAGGACTGGAGTGCGGAGCTGGCCAAGCGGAGAGCTGGGTTTAACCGGACGAAGGCGGTGCTCCATGGAAAGCACATGAAGTTCGGCATGTTGCCGCCTGCGCGCCTGTGGGTCACCTACAAGGACCGGCATCACTACATTGAGTCCCCGGAAGAAGCGTGGGCCTTTGTGCAGGCTGAAAAGCTGGACTCGAACTAGAGATTGGGGGCTGTAGGAGTTTTTCTATTTTATTCATGTATCATTGTTTATGCTGTAGCGGGTTATTCTGTTTGTTTTGTTTTTTCCCTCGCTTTCGGACGATGTGGGTTATGGTTCTGTGTTCTAAGGGGGGTACTGGGGTTTGTGGTTGATCTGCGTCTTTGTTTGTACGGAGTTGGTGGTTGGGTTGGGACTGCGGTTTGGGAGCTGCATGGTGGGGTGGCGCAGTGTGAAAGCGCGGGCTTTTCTCTGGTTTCCCGCGCTGCGGGCCAAGGGGGTGGAGCTGGTGGCGAGGGGCGTGGTTATTAGACCGGGTTTCCCGCGCTGAAGCAGTGCCAAGGAGCTGATGCAGGGGAGGAGGGGGGACCTTATATCGGGAGGGGTCGGAGTTAGAGCGGGAGCTGCCGGGGTCAGCAGAGGTCAGCTGGCTCACGGGAGTACAGTGGAGGGAAAGTCGCGGCTAGGAGGGGTCCTAGCCTTGGGGGGGGGGGGGGGGGGGGGGGGGGTACAGGGTTGCTGCTGGATTGGCCAGGGAGGAGTTCGGGGGGCAGGCAGGAGGCCAGCGGTGGCCAAGGTACTGAGGGGGTTTATGGACCAGATGGGAGGAGTGGATCCCTGGAGGTTCGGGAGGCCGAGGGCTCGGGAGTACTCTTTTTTCTCCCATGTGCACAGGGTTTATTCCCGCGTTGATTTCTTTGTATTGAGCAGGGGATTGGTCCCGAGGGTGGAGGAGGCCGAATATTCGGCTATCGCGATTTCGGACCATGCTCCGCATTGGGTGGATCTGGAGATGGGGGAGGCGCGGGACCAGCGCCCGCTTTGGCGTCTGGACGTGGGGTTGTTGGCTGATGAGGAGGTGTGTAGGAGGGTTCGGGGATGTATCGAGAGGTACCTCGAGGTCAATGATACTGGGGAGGTCCAGGTGGGGATGGTGTGGGAGGCTCTGAAGGCAGTGATTAGGGGGGAGCTGATCTCCATCCGAGCTCATAGGGAGAGGGGGGAAAGGAGGGAGACGGATAGACTGGTGGAGGAGCTGTTGAGTGTGGATAGGAGGTACGCGGAGGCCCCGGAAGAGGGATTGCTGGGGAACGGCGTAGCTTGCAGGCCAAGTTTGATTTATTGACCACCAGAAAGGCAGAGAGACAGTGGAGGAAGGCGCAGGGAGCGGTCGATGAGTATGGAGAGAAGGCGAACAGGATGCTGGCGCACCAGCAGCGTAAGCGGGACACGGCTAGAGAGATTGGTGAAGTGAAGGATAGAGATGGAAATGTGGTGCGGCAGGGGGCAGAGGTCAATTAGGTCTTTAGGGACTTCTGTAGGGAACTGTACCGGTCGGAGCTGCCGGCGGTGGGAGGGAGAATGGAGAATTTTTTGGACAGGTCCGATTTCCAAGGGTGCAGGAGGAGCAGGTGGAGGGACTGGGGGCGCCGATCGAGTTGGAGGAGCTGGTCAGTGGGATTGGCCACATGCAGTCGGGGAAGGCGCCGGGACCGGATGGGTTCCCGGTTGAATTTTGGTCAGGACCTTTAACGAGGCTTTGGAGGGGGGTGTTCTGCCCACGACGATGTCTCGGGCACTAATCACCCTGATCCTGAAGCGTGATAAGGACCCCTTGCAGTGCGGTCCATACAGGCCGATTTCACTGCTGAATGTAGGTGCCAAGTTGCTGGCGAAGATCTTGGCCACTAGAATAGAGGACTGTGTGCCGAGGGTGATACATGAAGATCAGACGGGTTTTGTGAAGGGGAGGCAGCTGAACACTAACGTGCGAAGGCTGCTAAATGTGATAATGATGCCGGCAGCAGATGGAGAGGCGGAGATTGTGGTAGCATTGGATGCGGAGAAGGCCTTTGACAGGGTTGAGTGGGGGTACTTGTGGGAGGTGTTGGAGAGGTTCGGGTTTGGGGTGGGGTTTATTAAATGGGTGAGGTTGCTGTACGAGGCCCCAATGGCGAGTGTAGCGACAAATGGGAGGAGGTCCGAGTACTTCAGGCTCCACCGTGGGACGAGGCAGGGGTGCCCCCTGTCCCCCTTGCTTTTTGCGCTGGCAATAGAGCCTCTTGCCATGGCTCTCAGGGAGTCGAGGAGGTGGAGGGGTTTGGTGCGAGGTGGGGAGGAGCACCGAGTGTCGCTGTATGCGGACGACTTGCTGTTGTATGTAGCAGACCCGGTGGGGGGGAATGCCGGAGGTGATGGAGATTCTTGCTGAGTTCGGGAGTTTCTCGGGATATAAATTGAACCTGGGCAAGAGTGAGCTGTTTGTCGTACACCCGGGAGATCAGGAGGAAGGGATTGGTAGGCTCCTGCTAAAGAGGGCAGTGAGGAGTTTTAGGTACCTGGGGGTTCAGGTGGCTAGGAGCTGGGGGACTCTGCACAAGCTCAATTTTACTAGGTTGGTGGAGCAGATGGAGGAGGAATTTAAAAGGTGGGACATGCTGCCGTTGTCGTTGGCGGGTAGAGTACAGTCCGTTAAAATGACGGTGCTCCCAAGGTTTTTGTTTTTGTTTCAGTGCCTCCCCATTTTCGTTCCGAGGGCCTTTTTTAGGAGGGTGAACAGCAGCATTCTGGGATTTGTTTGGGCGCACGGGACTCCGAGGGTAAGGAGGGTCTTTTTGGAGCGGGGCAGGGATAGAGGAGGGCTGGCGCTGCCCAACCTCGCTGGGTACTATTGGGCGGCTAATGTCTCGATGGTACGCAAGTGGGTAATGGAGGGGGAGGGGGCAGCATGGAAAAGGATGGAGATGGCGTCCTGCGGAGGCACGAGCCTGAAGGCACTGGTAACGGCTCCATTGCCGCTCCCTCCAACGAGGTACACCACGAGCCCGGTGGTGGCGGCCACCCTCAAAATTTGGGGGCAGTGGAGGCGACACAGGGGGGAAGTGGGGGGCTCAGTGGAGGCCCCGCTGCGGGGGAACCACCGGTTTGTCCCAGGGAACATGGATGGCGGGTTCCTGGGGTGGCACAGGGCGGGCATTAGGAAGTTGGGAGACCTGTTTATTGACGGGAGGTTCACGAGCCTTGGTGAACTGGAGGAGAAGTTTGAGCTCCCCCGGGGAATATGTTCAGGTACCTTCAGGTCAAGGCGTTTGCTAGGCAGCAGGTGGAGGGGTTCCCTTTGCTGCCCCCGCGGGGGGTAAGGGATAGGGTGCTTTCGGGGGTGTGGGTCGGGGATGGGAAGGTGTCTGACATCTACCAGGTAATGCAGGAGGTGGGGGAGGCGTCGGTAGAGGAGCTGAAGGCTAAGTGGGAGGTGGAACTGGGGGAGCAGATTGAGGAGGGGACATGGGCGGACGCCTGGAGAGGGTGAACTCCTCCTCTTCATGTGCGAGGCTTAGTCTCATCCAGTTCAAGGTGCTGCACCGGGCCCACATGTCCGGATCTAGGATGAGTAGGTTCTTTGGGGGCGAAGACAAGTGCGTCAGGTGTTCGGGGAGTCCAGCGAACCATGCCCATATGTTCTGGGCATGCCCGGCACTGGAGGAGTTCTGGAAGGGGGTGGCGGGGACGCTGTCGAAAGTGGTGGGATCCAGGGTCAAGCCAGGCTGGGGACTCGCGATATTTGGAGTTGGGGTGGAGCCGGGAGTGCAGGAGGCGAAAGAGGCCGATGTTTTGGCCTTTGCGTCCCGAGTAGCCCGGCAGAGGATCTTGCTGCAGTGGAAAGGTGCGAGACCTCCGAGTGTGGAGACCTGGATTAATGACATGGCGGGATTCATTAAGTTGGAGAGGGTCAAGTTCGCCCTGACGGGGTCGGTACAAGGGTTCTTTAGGAGGTGGCAGCCTTTCCTCGACTTTCTGGCTCAACGATAAGGTACTAGGTCAGCAGCAGCAGCAACCCGGTGAGGGAGGGGGGGAAAGGGCGGGGGGGGTGGGGGGGGTTTAGGGGGGATAGCGTTTAAGTTAATTTGCTTTTTGTTAATTTATTCTGTTGTTTATTGGGGTTGGGGGGGGTGGGGGGGTTTGTTATATTTGTTGTTACGGGTGCCGGGGGATGTTTATTATTATTATTGTTATTGTTATTATTGTTTTGTTGATATATATTTTTCAAAAAATTCCAATAAAAATTATTTTTAAAAAAAGAGTTACATAATGCCAGCAGTTAATAAACAGCTAAAAATGTTATATATCAGCAAGCCAAATGAAGTTTGTCCAAGCAGGAGAATGGACTTTTCCCAATTTTAACTGTAAGAGTATCCGGTACACAACATTAAAAAATTTAAACCGCTCCCTGTTGGATCACAATTCTAAAATACACCAGTGCAACCATTTAGTGCAAATGTCTGAGTTTCCTCCTTCCACAATTTTAGAACAGGTTAAAACAAAATACCAGTGCAAAAAAGGACAAATTTGAGGATTTTTCTCTACATTTCCTTATGAAAAATACTTACAACAAGTTAGAGATTTGTACAGACCAAGATGCCAATTCATGGTTCAGTGAAAAATTAATGGTTAGTTTCTGCATTTTATCTTTTTTGCAGGAATGCCCCTGCCACTTTCAGGCTGGCACAGTTTTGGCTGAGTATCTTTAATGCTCATTCATCGTCTTTATCATCTTCCTACTTACATTGTATTCAGAAACAACTCCTTTGTATACTTCAAAGAACTCCTCGGCATTGACTCGTTCTACATTAAACTGTGGGTAGAAGAAAAAATGTAAACCACAAGAGTTGATTTTCGTTATTTAAATCAGTTTCATTTTCACAACAAATTAGCTCTTCCACCATACAGTTGTTTCCTACCTTATGGGGAGGAAAAGTAAGGTGATCCTGCTAGCAGATTCATTTAACATCAGATAATGTGCCAAGTTATGCACTTCACCATATAGAAAAGAAAACTACTCAACAATTTCCTTTTCTCCAGAGAAGGTGTGTACATTTATTCTCCACCCCTCTCCCACTTTCCCACCCAGTGCCCACAGGAGAACCAGATTTAAACAGTGAGAATTGAATTCTAGGTTGAGTCTCCTTATTGGCAGCACAATGGTCTGAGGATTCTGCCTGACGAGCAACAACATCTTATTTTTTAAATAGGCTTCTATCAAAATATTAGTCAAGTCTACAACCTGGCAAGATTCCTGTGGTTTGGATTGAGGGGTAAATACTTGTCAGGACATGGAGAACTCCTCCTGATCTTCTTCGGATAATGCCATGGGATCATTTATGTATGCCAAGAGGAAGCATTGAGCCACAGTCTCAATGTTTCATTCCAAAAGATGGCACTCCTGATAGCATGGCACTCCTGACAGCACGGCACTTGAATACCAGCCCAGATCTTGCGTTCAAGTCTCTGCGATGGACCGTGGTCCACAACTTTCTAACTTGAAGATGAGGATCAGCCACAGCTAACATGGGAACACGAGCCAGTTAGAGAGTGGGGTAACCTATGGCTTTCGGCTGAAGGTTACAGCACTCCTACAGTGCAGCACTCCACCAGACCTTTATTGAACTAAATAGATTAGAGCGAACCATAGATCACAATCTCACGTTATGCAAGGCCAGACTAAGTTAGATTTTACGAAGTGAGATTAATGGACTCTGGAACAGGTGGGAGGTTCACGCTGATTCTCTAAACTCATTCAAGCGAGAGCTGCACCTGTGCCTGGCTGGGGCACAGAAAACCTCATACAAAAAGTAGACACCAAAGGCTGGAGTAATCTCCTAGATTAGTGTTGATCACCTAAAGTGGCCAGAGAAAAGATTTTTTCAAATATCTAGCCTGGATTTTAAATACAGTTTTTCACCTCTCCCAGAATGTTTAATGGAATTTCAGTATGCTGGAGTGTTTATATTACAGTGGCAGTTATTCAGGACAGGTTGGATGCACCTTTTCCTGTCTTCTCTTGCCGAATGTGTATTTGTGTATATATTCGTATCAAGTTTCCCTGAATTATGGCCAGAATTTTATCCTCTCACACAGGTGGGTTTTTAGGCAGGTGGGGGGAGTAAGGTAAAAATTGAAGAGATAGGATTCCATCAAGATTCCTGACCGCTCCGACCACACAGTGATTTTTCCCTGGGGCAGGCAAGACTTTGGCTGGGAAGTCCACTCTTGCCCCAGTTGAGGCCTTTAAAGGGCTAATTAACAGTCCACATTAGAAACCATCCTTCTGAAATCAGGCATGCCCCAACCCCTCCGTGAAGTCTGGTGTTGTCTGGAGCTCCCTCTCCCCTGGCCTGTCCTAAAACTGCAGTGTTTCAAGATGGCAGATCGTCACCAGCTTCGCTAGGGCATCCAGGAATGGACAATGGATGCTGGCCTAGCCAGCAATGCCCACATCCCATAAATTAATTTTACAAACCTCGATCACCTCCTTTGCGCAGCCCCAGGCCTTCCCTACCCTCCATGCCCTGGAGACCTGTGAACTTACCTGGATCTCCAGTGCCTGAACCTAGTCTCAGGCATCCTCCTGCATTTCTTCTGTCCACTACAGCGTTGTTGCTGCAGGGACTGGAGAGGTGCCGGCCAATCAGGATGGCCAACAGCTCTCTAAGACAGGACTTCGCCATGAGTGAGAGGTGGGAGCCCTGCCTGCAGTCACTTAATGCTCAATCGAGTGTGAAATGTCCGTTAGGTCGGAGGCAATGTGTTCCCTGCTAACTCTTTGGATGGCGAGAAGAAAAACCTGGCCATCTGAGAAATTAAGTGTTATGCGCTCAAGTTTCTGGATGAAGTTTGAATCTGCAGTTGTCTACTTTAGGGGCAAGAGTACTACTACCAAGCCAAGGACACCATCAAAAGCAAATATATTTTTGCAAAAGCATTAAATAAACCATTAATATAATATTCAAAAAGCTAACAGCTCTTGATGCCCTCAAACATACGGCTTCCTTCAATTTACTAGCTAGTATCCATTTTTGTCCTCTGAACTCCCTACTCAACATCCATTTTTGTCCTACTAGCAGCACAGGAACAGGAATAGGCTATATTTAGCAGCCAGAACCCGTCCTATCATTCAATGAGACCATAGCTGAACTGTGACCAAACCTGTAATCTTTGAGAAGATCTTTCCCTCACAAATCGTTTGGTTAACAATTAATCTCAGATTTTAAGTTCACAATTGAACCAGTGTCAACTGCCATTTGTGGAAGGACTTCAAATTTCTAACACCATTTGAACACCATTCTAACACCATTTGAATGTCAAAATTATTGCCGTACCAGCCTCCCCGGACAGGCGCCGGAATGTGGCGGCTAGGGGCTTTTCACAGTAACTTCATTGAAGCCTACTCATGACAATAAGCGATTTTAAATTCATATAATTGCACTCCTGTGATGGTCTGGTTTTTAGGCAATGTTCCACAGTCTTCGGTCCTTTAACTGCCAGAAATCCTTTCTCTCCGTGAATCTACAAGACAGTTATGTTTTAAAACATCTTCTTTCAAGGTGGTCCTGAATAGAAAAAACCCAAAACCAAATCTATTGAAAACCAAGAGAGAGTTTTCACATCTCAACACGTAAAAGGAATGGTTGCTTTTTGGACAGAGAGAAGAAAGAGAAAAGAGAGAAAGTGTCACAATGCCATCTGCAAGGGTATCTCAACTTGAAACACCAGTTCATGGGGGTGTATAAATTTGTTTTCGGAATTGTATGAGGAGTCATGTGAAACACCAGTAAGAATAACCAGCCCAGTCATAGTGTAACAATTATTAAAGATTATTTATTAAATTAAAGAGACAACTACACACGAACAGGACAATTAAGAATATGAATCACTAAAAACGCAGTTTATGTAGAACATAACCCTTATTCCAAAATATATCAAACATTACGGGCAGCACGGTAGCATAGTGGTTAGCACTTGGCTTCATAGTGCCAGGATCCCAGTTTTGATTCCCGGCTTGGGTCACTGTCTGTGTGGAGTCTGCACATTCTCCCTGTGTCTGCGTGGGTTTCCTCCGGGTGCTCCGGTTTCCTCCCACAGTCCAAAGACGTGCAGGTTAGGTGGATTGGCCATGCTAAATTGCCCTTACTGTCCAAAAAGGTTAGGTGGGGTTATTGGGTTACGGGGATAGGGTGGAAGTGAGGGCCTAAATGGGTCGGTGCAGACTCGATTGGCCAAATGGCCTCCTTCTGCACTGTATGTTCTATGTTCTATCTCTGAACTTCAGACTTCACCATTCCCCAAACAGCATACAAAATAAATAAATCTAGAAGTCAAATCCAGCTTATATTCACCACTCAATACAGGGTTGCTAATTAAGTATGGGAAATGTCTTTTCTTAGTCCAGTGAAGATACCAGATCTGCTTTTAGGAAGGTTTATGCACAGCCATGGCTCAAAGACATAGATGTAAAACTGGCCTCTCAGGCGGTTAGATGTAAACCATTTCTCCCCATTGGATTCTTCATTCTCTGTATTTGGCTGTCTGCCTCTCCCAAAGTCCTTGACTCTAGAAATTAGCATATGTATGCCTCCACTGATCTCTCAGTCATCTAGCAGTTTCTACTTAATAGGGTGATTTACACACAATTCTGTCTAGTTGCCTACTAGTGGTTAGCACTGCTGCCTCACAGCTCCAGGGTCCCAGGTTATATTCCCGTTCAGGTCACTGTCTGTGTGGAGTTTGCACTCCCCCCCCCCCCAATGTCTGCGTGGGTTTCCTCTGGATGCTCCGGTTTCCTCCCACTGTCCAAAGAAGTGCAGGTTAGGTGGATTGGCCATGTTAAATTGCCCTTAAGTGTCCAAAAGTTTAGGTGGGGTTACTGGGTTGCAGGGGTGGGGTAGAAGTGTGGGCTGGAGTATGGTACTCTTTCCAAAGGCCGGTACGGACTCGATGAGCCGAATGGCCTCTTTCTGCACTATAAACTCTGTGATTCTATGATCTAGTTACTGGGAAAATCGCATCTCATCATGCCTTTTGAATGCTGGCTACTGCTGTCGCGAGGCAGATTTGTACCTGTGCTGGGCAGATTGCACCCTATCATGCCTTGTTAAACTTGTTTTACTGCTGTTACTAGGCAGATCTAAGACAGAGATTGGAGAGAGAAGAGAAGAGAGAGAATGAGAATGAAAGAGAGAAGGCAGCTGCTCTGAAGAGCAGGAAAGACTATTGGTGTTAGTACGCAGGATGTTGGTGAGAGCTAGTTCTCTGTTCACAAAGACAACAATACAGAAGGGACCTTTGGAGATTTAAGGAGCAAGAAATTACCAACATGCTCCTTCCTGGTGGAAGTTGGTTTACTCAGACAAAGAGGGATGTTTTCAAGGATCCTGGAAGATTCAACTTGACATGACAGGGAGACGTGAGTGTGCTGGAAAGGTGTGAGTATTTTGGAACTGGATTTTGTAATGCTATACATCTGCCAAAAGCGTGGTGCACAGAGAAAGGAGTTGTAAGACGTATCTCGATTATGTTAATTAGTTTTTAAAAAAATTTTTTTTTTTTTTTAGAGTAGCCAAATCTTTTTTTCCCCAATTAAGGGGCAATTTAGCATGGCCAATCGACTTACCCTGCATATCTTTTGGGTTGTGGTGGTGAAACCCACGCAAACATGGGGAGAATGTACAAACTCCACACGGACAGTGACCCAGGGTTGGGATAGAAACCGGGTCGTCGGCGAGTGAGGTAGTTGTGCTAACCACTGCACCACCATGCCTCCCATAATGTTACTTTGTTGACGCAAAAGTACCTTTTCTTTAATTCAATGTATTTGTTACCTGTTGAGTAATGTTTGAAATATGTTAATTTTAGTTTGTCACAGGAAAAGTCATTTGATTATTTCTGCTAGTACTGGGAAATTCTTCTATTTAAAGTTCTGGTTTCCAGAGGAACTAAAATAATATCTCCGATCAAATAATTTATTCTTTCATGGGATGTGTGCATCAGAGGCAGGGCCAGCATTTGTTGCTCATCTCTAATTGCCCATGAATTTACTAGGTCATTTCAGAGTCAACCACATTCCTGTGGGTGTGGAGTCGCATATAGGGCAGACCAGGGAGGACTTCAGATTTCTTTACCTGTGGGGCAATGGTGAACCAGGTAATTGTTAATTATTGAGATATCTTTCAATTCCAGATTTTATTAATTGAATTCAAATTTCACCAGCTACCAGGTGGAATTTGAACCCATGCTCCAAGAATATTACCTAGGCCTGTCGATGACTGTTCTTCTTGGGCAGTCCCTCAGTGTCGAGGGTGACTTGCTTCCACTCTGGGGAGGTGAGTTCTGCGGTGGCTGAACAGTGTGATCCTGGATCCGCAGACTCGGCCACAGGTTTGGCAGGTGGTGCTTGATGATGAGAATGGGTGGGATGCTCTGGATTCTGCGTTCTCCTCCTGCTGTTTATGCTTGGCCTCCGCGTGCTCCACCCTACGATGCTCGAGGTGAGTGGCACCTTCGTGGATGCTTTTTCTCCAGTTTGTGCGTTCTAAGGCAAACGATTCCCGCGTGTCGATGGGGATGTTGCATTTATTTAGGGTGGTTTCCAGAGTGTCCTTGTAGCGTTTCTTCTACCCTCCTGGTGATCACTTGCCAATGCGGAGCTCAGAGTAGAGCATTTGTTTTAGCAGTCTTGCGTCGGGCAGGCGGGCAATGTGGCCCGCCCATCGCAGCTGGTTGAGCGTGACCAGTGTCTCAATACTGGGGATATTGGCCTGGGAGAGGACGCTCATGTTGGTACGCCTATCCTGCCAGTGGATTTGCAGGACTTTGCAGAGGCAGCGGTGGTGACATCTCTCCAAGGATTTGAGGTGTCTGATGTACATTGTCCATGGGCGGAATTCAATGGGAAAACTTCAATGTGCATTTGCGGCTGTTTTTTTCATGGGAGTTTCCTGCCGGCTCTGCCAGCGAGTTGCCCACCGCTACTCAATAACACTTAGTCACTTTGTTGGCCCCTGGGGAGTTTTTCACCAGTTTAGCCCAAACAGAATTTTTTCAGCACTAGGGAGCTGAACTCGGGGATTGGGCCGCCAATTTGAAAGGATGCTCCAATATCTAATTGAGATTGTGGGTCCCCCACACCCCACCCACAGGAAATGTCATCCGCACATACATAGGCACTACTCAATATACCCCTCCCAAGTGAGGCTTCCTTCTTCAGGCAGCCCCCCCAAACCCCCATATGGCACCCCCCTTTCCAGGACCCCCACTTATCACACACCCCAACATCCCAGGACAGTACTGTCCTGCACTGTACACCCCCACCCCTCCATTTTCATTTTATGGGCATAGTCCCCCTAGGGTCCTGACACCCAGGCACCCTTACACTGCCACCCTGGCACCCAGGCAGTGCTCCTGCCAGCTTTGTAGTGCCACCTAAGCACCTTGGCAGTGTCAGGGTGGTAGTGCCAAGGTGCCAGCTAGGCTATGCCAAGATGCCTCTGTTCCAGGAAGAGGGCCAGGGGGCCACCCTGCACTATCCCTGATCATCATCCCCCTAGAGTGCTATTCTGCCTGGTCCACATTCTTGTGGACTGTGTTGTTCCTCGTGTCTTAATAAAGCTCGTAGTCCCAAATGTGGAGAAGATGCTTTATTGTGAATTCGTTCTCTCTTCAGAGCTTAACTTACGGCTACCTCAAATGCTACCTGCTTGTGTGTCTGTGTCCTGCTACGAGTTCTGCCTTCCGTGAAGTGTGTCCTCACTTCCTGTCCTGGTGTATTTATAGCTCTCCCGTGCTCCCTCTAGTGTTTTCTCAGTTGTATTGCATCTAGTCAGATCTACGATCACCACATGGACCAGTACGGTTTGGCGCTCGGCTGCAGCCTTCCTGGAAGGCCAGTACATCCCGGCTAGGCAGGCCTTAAGTAGGTTGAAGACCTGCTTTAGTGAGCGCCATTTGGTCCTGCCCCTTTTGGCGCCTCGCGGGACTTGGGTGTATCCCATGAGGCTTGGAGGCTGCCAGGAGGCCTCTCCCGGGATTCACTGACTTGTGTTGTGCTCTCGCTCAAGCACAACGTAGATACTGTATCACACCTTTTGGGCGGGATTCTCCGTCGGCTGACGCCGGAATCGGGAAACGCGATTGGACAGAGAATCAGTTTTGCCGGTGAAATTGTAGCGGGTGCCGGTTTCACGCCAAATCGCAATTCTCCAGTGCCTCGACAGCGGCATCAATACGTTCCAGAACACACGCACAGTAAATGCCGTTGGTATATCATTACCGGGCCTAACCAGGTGTTCTTCAGGGCCTCTGTGATTCTCCGCCTCCATTGGGGCGAATTCCCGACAGCGAGGTTCACTTGTGCTTTTAAAACCTGTGAAACAGGCGCCGTGGTTGTTGAGGAGGCGAGGGGGGTTACGGCAAGTGTCCAACATCGCCATAGTTTGCAGGCAATTGAGCCGCTGGCTGGGGGGGCATCTACCAGGGCCGGGGGGAGGAGCGGGGATAGCTGGCCAGAGGTAGGCTGTGGGGTTGGGGTGGATGGACGACACAGAGCACCATTGCTGCGGCCTGCAAGGCAGCCATGTGGCTGCGCACGCCGCTGACTGCCTACTGTGAACTTAGGGCCACAGGTCGTATGGGTGTCCCCCCAGCGCACCGTTCTAGGTGCCCTGTGGCCCCAGCCCGACCCATCAGCAGGATGGGTGCGCTCCAGCGCAACCTGTGCCATCTTGTTGGCTGGGATGAATGCATGTGGGAGTGTAATGTGCTTTGTCAATTTCCCAGAGTGTCAATCACGGACCTGGCAAGTCCCGCGCCATTTCTCTTTCGAATCGCTTGTGTTCCACGAGTCGCCGGTGCTAGCCCTTCCACGGTCGCTGAATCGGTCCAGGTGTGCCGCCAGTTTTGCTGTCATGGAAGTCCACGGCATCAACACTTAGTTTCTGATGCATTCAGGCGGGCGGGGACCACGGCTGCTCTGTTAACCACGAGCTTGTTGCTGGGTTTGAGATCTTGGTCTTCGAATACTCTATTCTTCAGGCGTCCAACGGTTGCACTGGCACATTGGAGTCTATGTTGATTTTGTCGTCCTCCACCTTTTTGAGGAGGCCCCTCTCGTAGGGGAAATTATCAACATTGTGCAAGGGCTTGCCGTGGATCTTGATGGTAGGAGGGCAGTTTTGTGTGGCAGGAGCGGGCTGGTAAAAACCTTTGTTTTCCGGATGTTTAGTCTGAGGCCCATTCTCGCATATGCTTTGGTGAATGCATCGACAATAGTTTGTAGCTCGGCTCTGAATGTACACACAATCGTCGTCTGCATACTGCAGCTCGAGGACAGAAGTTGGGGTGGCCTTGGTTCTGGCCTGGAGGCATCAGAGGTTGAACAGTTTCCCACTTGTCTAGTAGATTAGCTCCACTCCGGTGAGGAGCTTCAGGATGACAGGGTGGAGTGTTGCTGCAAGGAAAAGAGCATTGGTGCAATGACACAGCTCTGTTTTACCCCAATTTCCATACGTAGTGAATCTGTGGTGGTTCAGCTAGTGAGGATCATGACTTGCATGTCATCGTGGAGCAGGTGAAGAATGGTGCCGAATTTAAGAAGGATGCTCCACAGTCCCTCAAGGTATTTACAGAACGGTGCATTGGCATATCACCACATCTCCCTTCCTTTGGAATTTATATTCACATATAACTGTGTCTTACAAAAACATGATTTGTATTATCATTTTACACATGTTTTAAATATATATACTGATGCAACTGTGCTTCAAACAACAGGATATACCTGATGAACGTGTCCCTGGTGCACAGCTTAGTGGACGTATATGACAGCATCACCCCCTTGATCTTCTGGGCTCTTATAAGCTTCCCAATATCGCTTTTGTTTCTGGAAGACCTGTTTTCTTGCAGTTCTTTTTTGTCTTATCATCTTGTTTAGCCTCTTGGTGCGATGCGTCCTGAAGACCGGTTTCCTTGCTGGCTTTGTCTGCGGCACCAGCTTTTTAAGTTTTCTAACGCGATGCTTCTTGCTGCGTTGTCATGCACTTTTTGGCCTTTTGGCCACGTTGCCGACGTCTTCTTGTTCAGTACCGCAGGTGGGACCCACGGTATTCTCCACTCTGCTGCTCTTCCTCTTCTTTTTTAACAGAAGAATCGGGTGACTGCGCCTCTTTTTCTTTTTTGCTTTGGTAGCACTAGTCAGGCTGCTGGACTGCCTCATGGGAGTGGTTGCTTGTGGATTGTCTGCTGAGACGTCCAATGTCGGCATACTTACGTGGGTCGGGGTCAAGTCTGCACCTTCAGGAGCATAGCAAGACGTCTTACAGCACCAGGTTAAAGTCCAACAGGTTGTTTCAAACACTAGCTTTCGGAGCACTCCTCCTTCCTCAGGTGAATAGCATTCACCTGAGGAAGGAGCAGTGCTCCGAAAGCTAGTGTTTGAAACAAACCTGTTGGACTTTAACCTGGTGCTGTAAGACTTCTTACTGTGCTCACCCCAGTCCAACGCCGGCATCTCCACATCATGGCCTTCAGGAGCAGGCTGCAGAGCCTCGCACTCTGCTGTCTGAGCTGGATCCACATCCCCAATGTTGAGTGCTGCTTCTTTATTTTGTGGCTGAGCCCCAATTGGTGGCTCATCGTCACTCGATATGATAATGTATGGGTCACCTTTTGCTGAAAAGCCGATTAGTGGCTCATCCTCGTCTGGTAGGTTGATATATGTATCATCTGTCGCCGAACTTCATACAGAAATAGTCATCAGCTCCTCAGCATGTCTTTTGGGTGGCGTGCTTTTGAATATTGGGAGTTTACTACCGGAACTATTTTGTGGGCCTGAGATGATTCACCATATGCCTCTGGAGCCAGATTCCCCTGAATGAGGATAATGTTTCCAGTTGTCAGTCTGTTCGCAGCTGAGTTCCTCTCATCTGAAGTGCCTGCTTCTGCAATCTCACTTTCAGCCTCTGCAGATGCCATCTTAGAGCTTTCACACTTCTCGGTGTCCTGCGCTGACTGGACGGCCCCTGGGATCACCTTGTCACTCCCGCCAAACTACCGGAACAGCATTTCACGGTTGCACCCTTCTGGCTCATCACCTGAGTCTTCACGTTCCTCATTGTAATCATGATTATGGTAGTTATCGTCGTAATAACCATCATCGGAGTCATTGTCACCTGCAATGGCTTCTCCTGTAAAGTGCAAAATTATGTGATCATGCAAGAGGCGACCAATTTCAAAGTCATCAGTGAGTCGCGCTGCAGAACTTTTATTTAACACTCCATGTTCTGGAACTTCAGGAGAACTGAAGAAGTTGAAGAATGAGTCATTTGGTACAGTTTTTGTAACTGTTTTACAAGCACTCCGACCCTTTGGCTTCCGCTTTGTTTGAATAGTTTTCAGTGTGACATTTTTTCCTTTCTTCCAGTCGATCTGGCACCCCGTGCACCCCGTAATTTCTGGTTCCTCAAAGAATAAAAAGTCGAACTCGTCAGGCCACGACTCCATCTAGTATACTTTCATTACTATCTCATTTGTGAATTACTCATTTGGCGCAAACATAAACTCCAGAGTGAAGTTCATTGGCTGTTCAAGCTTCAAACATTTAACATTCACATCTTGTAGATACTTTAACGTAGGCTGATCACGCTCC
The DNA here is from genome assembly GCF_902713615.1 of Scyliorhinus canicula. NCBI lineage: Eukaryota > Metazoa > Chordata > Chondrichthyes > Carcharhiniformes > Scyliorhinidae > Scyliorhinus > Scyliorhinus canicula. Next base: position 54,627,123 of record NC_052152.1, on the reverse strand, counting down.
TGTATCATGCCGCTGAGTACATACACATTCTTCCAGAAGTATGGAATTTCCTTTGGCTCTTCCATCTCTTCATCTGATTTGTCGTCCTCCACCTTAACTTTTCACTTGTATTTCATCGTAAAACTGCACCAATGTATCTTGCTCCTAGTCACAATGATGCTCCGTCACAGTGATGCCCGGAACGAACGTACAGCCGCTCAACTAGATTCAGGGCCTCACATGAATGCGCTCTTAAGATGGACTCGCGTTGCATGTCCACAATGGAAAATGGAACGATGTGCCTTCTGTTGTGCACCCATGCTTCGAGGTGACATACACCCAGAGTCGCAATTTCCTTCCCATTGCAGTCGTGTCACGTAATTGACGACCTTCGGTTTAATTCGCAGATTGTGCAAATCGGACAGACTGAGGAGATTAGCCCTCGCTCCTGTGTCGAGCTTGTATTTTATCAAGGTGTCATTCAGCATCACTGAAATTGTCCATCTGTCTTTGATAATACCAGCTTCGTCATCACTATTGTCACAACTGGTCAGTAAGACTTCTTCAGTGTTCATATTAAAACTCATCGTGTCCTTGGTTGAAATCAGATCAATGAAAATATATCTTCAAGGGGCATCTCATTAATTGCATTGACCGACCCAGTTTGGTCCAATGTTGGACATGAAAAACATTGCTTCACAGAATGATTTCTGTGGCCACACTTGGAAAATACTTTCCCAGATGCTGGACATTGCCGTGGCCCATGACGATTGCCACCTCGCTGACATAAGATGGCGGACTCGGTCGGCCGCTTAAAATGGCCGCCCGCACTGAGACCACGCTTCTTATTCAACTGTACTGATGGCGCAGGCGTCTTCTTCCAGATTGGCGCCAAAATCTTTTAGGTTGAGCGTACTAATCTGCTGTGCAGCTAGCTGACTTGCATGACAAATCTTGATCGGGTTTTCTAATTGAATCTATTCTTTTTGGGTACGCATATGAAATATATAGCATTCACATGTTTAATTTTCCTCTGAGAGCAATACCGATCAAAGTATTTTATTACTGCATCATAGCTCTTGCTTTCCTCTTCGCTGTTGAATGTAAAGGCATTGTATATTTCTACTGCTTGAGGACTTGCTACCTTGAGCAGCAATGCAATACGCCTCTTGTCAGGCTGTGCCTGCAGGCCAAAGGTTACAATATAGAATCCAAATTGCTGTTTAAAAATGCGCCAATGTTTATCTATGTTACCCAAAATTTGAAGCTGGTGGGGTGCCTTTAAACATTCCATCCCTAACTTCACAGTCGTTTTTCGCCTTGAGTTGCAGATGGACTTAGGTGACTTGGTGCGGAAGAATCTTCTCTTTTTGTTCTTCAGCCTACTTCGCCCCTTCTTCTCCGTTATTATATTTAAGTGTTCTGCATTTCTGGTACCATGTTGTAATCTGTGATATAGCCGCTGTAATGATCTACACAGAACATCTAGTTGTTCAACTAGAAAGATGATTTATGAAAGATAACTAATAGATTACTATACAGACAAAGGCTACAAAATTAATTCAGTGGAACAATTCTAAGTGTGACTATCTTCTCATACGTCTTACTACCAACTGGCAGGTATCTCAAGTCATGCGATCGATGTCTGACACCTCCAGCTGGTTGGAGGTCACACTGCTATCTATATACAGAACTGTGCACAGGCATATCACCAAAGTGGGACGGGCCCCTGGGTACTCGGACCATAGATTGTTTTGCTTGTGCTAAAGCAGCCACTCACATTGTGGTTGTCGGGGGTTGCTGAAATTCTGCTTTCTTTCCACCCACTTTCTGTTCTTTATGTCGCGGGATCTTTGTTGTCCCTCAGCCTACAGTTGCCTGTAGGCTTTTTTCCTCTCACTTGCGTTTTGGTGGAGCTGCCAGTTCAGGAAGGCCTTGCGCTCGAGGTCAAGGAGATCCTGGATCTCCTGATAATTCTCGTTGAACCAGTCTTGGGGTTTCCTGGTCGAAATCCCCAGCGTCTCCTTGCAGGTGCTGACTTTGGTGGCTTTTCAGGCGGACCTGGCGCTATGGCTGTTCTGCGACTGGCTCGTTGGTTTTCGCCAAGTTAGTTGTGAGGTGCCAGCTGAGTAGCTCTTTCTTCTTGGGGTCTTTGAGTCCAGTGACATTGAATCTCCTGTGGCAGAGTTTCTTTTGCCTGTGTCGGTTTGGGGCCAGTGTGACGGATCGTAGAGCAGATTAGTCTGTGGCCAGTCCAGCAGTCATCGGTTCTGGTCGTGGCATGGACGTATTTGCGGTGCCTCGCCTGGACGATGGTATAATCTATTAGGTACCAGTGCTTGGAATGGGTGTTGTTACCATGAAGTCTTCTGCTTGTCCCTCTGGTGGAACAGGGTGATTGTGATGACCAAGTTATAGAACAAAGAACAAAGAAAAGTACAGCACAGGAACAGGCCCTTCTGCCCTCCAAGCCCGTGCCGACCATGCTGCCCGACTAAACTACAATCTTCTACACTTCCTGGGTCCGTATCCCTCTATTCCCATCCTATTCAAGTATTTGTCACCATCGTCCCTGCTTCCACCACCTCCTCCGGCAGCGAGTTCCAGGCACCCACTACCCTCTGTGTAAAAAACTTGCCCCATGCACCTTAAACCTATGCCGTCTGGTAATCAACCCCTCTATCCTGGGGAAAAGCCTCTGACTATCCACTCTGTCGATGCCCCTCATAATTTTGTAGACCTCTATCAGGTCGCCCCTCAACCTCCGTCGTTCCAGTGAGAACAAACCGAGTTTATTCAACCGCTCCTCATAGCTAATGCCCTCCATACCAGACAACATCCTGGTAAATCTCTTCTGCACCCTCTCTAAAGCCTCCACATCATTCTGGAAGTGTGGCGACCAGAATTGAACACTATACTCCAAGTGTGGCCCAACTAAGGTTCGATACAGCTGCAATTCTTGCCAATTCTTATACTCAATGCCCCGGCCAATGAAGGCAAGCATGCCGTATACCTTCTTGACTACCTTCTCCACCTGTGTTGCCCCTTTCAGTGACCTGTGGACCTGTACACCTAGATCTCTCTGACTTTCAATACTCTTTAGGGTTCTACCATTCACTGTATATTCCCTACTTGCATTAGACCTTCCAAAATGCATTACCTCACATTTGTCTGGATTAAACCCCATCTGCCATCTCTCAGCCCAAGTCTCCAAACGATCTAAATCCTGTTGTATCCTCTGACAGTCCTCATCGCTATCTGCAATTCCACCAACCTTTGTGTCGTCTACAAACTTACTAATCAGACCAGTTACATTTTCCTCCAAATCATTTATATGTACTACGAACAGCAAAGGTCCCAGCACTGATCCCTGCGGAACACCACTAGTCACAGCCCTCCAATTAGAAAAGCACTCTTCCATTGCTACTCTCTGCCTTCTATGACTTAGCCAGTTCTGTATCCACCTTGCCAGCTCGCCCCTGATCCCGTGTGACTTCACCTTTTGTACCAGTCTATCATGCGGGACCTTGTCAAAGGCCTTACTGAAGTCCATATAGACAACATCCACTGCCCTACCTGCATCAATCATCTTTGTGACCTCTTCAAAAAACTCTATCAAGTTAGTGAGACACGACCTCCCCTTCACAAAACCATGCTACCTCTCACTAATACGTCCATTTGCTTCCAAATGGGAGTAGATCCTGTCTCGAAGAATTCTCTCCATTAATTTCCCTACCACTGACGTTAGGCCTGTAGTTCCCTGGATTATTCTTGCTACCCTTCTTAAACAAAGGAACAACATTGGCCACTCGCCAGTCCTCCCGGACATCACCTGAAGACAGTGGGGATCCAAAGATTTTTGTCAAGGCCTCAGCAATTTCCTCTCTAGCCTTCTTCGGTATTCTGGGGTAGATCCCATGAGGCCCTGGGGACTTATCTACCTTAATATTTTTCAAGACACCCAACACCTCGTCTTTTTGGATCTCAATGTGACCCAGGCTATCTACACACCCTTCTCCAGACTCAACATCCATCAATTCCTTCTCCTTGGTGAATACTGATACAAAGTATTCAATTAGTACCTCGCCCATTTCCTCTGGCTCCACACATAGATTCCCTTGCCTATCCTTCAGTGGGCCAAGCCTTTCCCTGGCTACCCTCTAGTTTTTTATGTATGTGTAAAAAGCCTTGGGATTTTCCTTAACCCTATTTGCCAATGACTTTTTGTGACTCCTTCTAGCCCTCCTGACTCCTTGCTTAAGTTCCTATGTTTATGTTTATGTTCTAAACATTTTGTCAGGAGGACTCAGTTGGTGTCTGATTTCCCCGCGCATTCCCTGCCCATTAGGCCTTTCCAAAGGTTTGTGTCCCTCTCAACTCTAGCATTGAAGTCGCTGAGGAGAATCAGTTTGTTTCCCTTAGGGATGCGGGACTGCGATTGATCGAGGCTGGAGTTGGATGCCTCTTTTGTCCATCTAGTGAATTTAGGGTTGGGGTGTAGGCACTGACAGCTGTGATGTGCTGTTTCTGGGCCACGGTGAATCATAGGGTCATGGGTCGTACGCTCACCCCGCAGGTGGGTTCGTTGAGAATTCCGATCAACTCGTTTCTTTATAGTGAAGCCAACTCCGTAGAGACAGCACTCTTTTCTGGTTTGCCTTTCTGGAAGAAGGTATATCCGCTACCTTGTTCTTTAAGCTTGCCATCTCCTGCTCAGGGCAGCAATGTCAATGTTGTGGCATTGGAGTTCTTGGGCTATGATAGCAGTGTGACATTCAGGTCTGTTGTTTGGGTTGTCCACAAGGGTCCTGATGTTCCAGGTCCCAAAATTCCTTTATGGGGGTGGGGTGAGGTTGGGTCACAGATGCCTGTGCATGGATTCTTTTAACGTAGGGTGGTCGTTGCACACCAACCACCACACGGTGCAAGCGGAGCGAGGTCTTGGCTTGTGTAGAGAGGTCAGAGATGACTGGAGACCAGGCTTTGCTGTAGGACATGGAATAACACAGTGATCATCCTCCGCTCATCTGCCTGATGGTGACATCATATTTAAAGCGCAATGTCATGTAATTTTCACTCCCCCTCGTGCCTTTCAGTCTCACCCGCTTGCACTGCTCCTCTCCCCCAGCTTGTGCTGCTCCCCTCGCTCCGCTGCTGCTCCCCTCACCCCGTTGCTGCTCCACCTCTTGCCCCGCTGCTGCTCCTCTCCCCCTGCTTGTGCTGCTCCTCTCACTCCGCTGCTGCTCCTCTCACTCCGCTGCTGCTCCTCTCACTCCGCTGCTGCTCCTCTCCCCCCGCTGCTGCTCCCCTCGCTGCTCCCCTCGCCCCGTTGCTGCTCCTCTCACTCCGCTGCTGCTCCTCTCGCCCCGTTGCTACTCCCCTCGCTCCACTGCTGCTCCCCTCGCTCCGCTGCTGCTCCTCACCCCCCGCTGCTGCTCCCCTCGCCCCGTTGCTGCTCCCCTCGCCCCGTTGCTGCTCCCCTCGCTCCGCTGCTGCTCCCCTCGCTCCGCTGCTGCTCCTCTTGCCCCGCTGCTGCTCCTCTTGCTCCGCTGCTGCACCCCTCGCTCCGCTGCTGCTCCCCTCGCTCCACTGCTGCTCCTCTCCCCTCGCTGCTGCGCCTCTCCCCCCGCTGCTGCTCCTCTTGCTCCGCTGCTGCACCCCTCGCTCCGCTGCTGCTCCCCTCGCTCCACTGCTGCTCCTCTCCCCTCGCTGCTGCGCCTCTCCCCCCGCTGCTGCTCCTCTCGCTCGGCTGCTGCTCCTCTCACCCCTGCTTGCACTGCTCTCACTCCGCTGCTGCTACCCTCACCCCTGCTTGTGCTGCTCCTCTCACCCCTGCTTGTGCTGCCCCTCTCACCCCTGCTTGTGCTGCCCCTCTCACCACTGCTTGTGCTGCTCCTCTCCAACCAGCTGCTTCCTTTTGCCCCGCAACATTTTCTGAGTCCTGACGTCATCTCAGGAGCTCCGCCTCTGGACACAGGGCAAAGGTGCGTGAGGAGACAGGGCAAAAGAGCATGAGGAGAGTGGCAGAGATATAGGGTAAAAGAGCATGAGGAGAACGGCAGAGACACATGATAAAGAGAGCAAAGTGAGATGCAGACACAGAGTAAAAGAACGTGAGGAGAGTGGCAGAGACACAGAGTAAAAGAGCGTGGAGAGTGGCAGAGACACAGGGTAAAAGAACGTAAGGAGAGCGGCGGAGAGACAGGATAAAAGTGAGTGTGGACAGCGGCGGAGAGACAGGATAAAAGAGCACGAGGAGAACGGCAGAGACACAGGATAAAGAGAGCAAGGTGAGATGCAGACACAGGGTAAAAGAACGCGAGGAGTGCGGCAGAGACACAGGGTAAAATAACATGAGGAGAGTGGCAGAGACACAGGGTAAAAGAACGTAAGGAGAGCGGCGGAGAGACAGGATAAAAGAGCACGAGGAGAATGGCAAGAACAGAGGATAAAAGAGCATGAGGAGAGCAGCGGAGACACACGGTAAAGAGCACAAGGAGAGCGGCAGAGAGACAGGGTAAAAGAGCGCCAGAAACACAGCGTGAAGAGCACGAGGAAAGCAGCAGAGACACAGGATAAAAGGGATCAGACTCGGATGGCAGGGAATCAGAGCGAAACTTCAAAAGGAGCAGCGCAAATACCCTCTCGATGACTAATCTAGTGACATATGTCACTGTTACCACTGACATATGTCACTGTTACCGCTGGCATATGTCACTGTTACCGCTGACATATGTCACTGTTACCGCTGGCATATGTCATTGTTACCGCTGACATATGTCACTGTTACCGCTGACATATGCCACTGTTACTGCTCACATATGTCACTGTTACCGCTGGCATATGTCACTGTTACCGCTGACATATGTCACTGTTACCGCTGACATATGTCACTGTTACCGCTGACATATGTCACTGTTACTGCTCACATATGTCACTGTTACCGCTGGCATATGTCACTGTTACCGCTGACATATGCCACTGTTACCGCTGACATATGTCACTGTTACCGCTGGCATATGCCACTGTTACTGCTCACATATGTCACTGTTACCGCTGGCATATGCCACTGTTACCGCTGACATATGCCACTGTTACTGCTCACATATGTCACTGTTACCGCTGGCATATGCCACTGTTACCGCTGACATATGCCACTGTTACTGCTCACATATGTCACTGTTACCGCTGGCATATGTCACTGTTACCGCTGACATATGTCACTGTTACCGCTGACATATGCCACTGTTACCGCTGACATATGTCACTGTTACCGCTGACATATGTCACTGTTACCGCTGAACTCTTTGGTCCATCACGTCTGCGGCAGTCAAAAACAACTATCTAACTATTCTAATCCCATTTTCCATAACTTGGCCCATAGCCTTGTCTGCCTTGGCAACATAAGTGCACATCTAAGTACTTCTTAAATGTTATGAGGGTCTCTGCCTCCACCACCCTTTCAGGCACTGCGTTCCGGACTCCCATGACACTCTCGGTGAACAAAATATTTCCTCACATCCCCTCTAAACCTCCTGCCCCTTATCTTAAATGTATGCCCCCTGATCATTGATCCCTCCACCAAGGCAAAACGTTTCTTCATGTCTACTCTATTGATGCCCCTCATAATTTTATACATCTCAAGCATGACCCCCCTCAATCCCCTCTATTCCAATGAAAACAACCCCAGTCTGTTCAATATCTTTTCCTAACTAAAACTCTCCAGCCGAGGCAACATCCTGGTAAATCTCCTCTGCATCCTTTCCTGTGTTATCATATCCTTCCTGCAGGATAGATTCTAGAACTACACACGATATTCGGCCTTACCAACGTTTTATACAGCTCGAGCATAGCCTCGCTGTTTTAAGCACGATGCCTTGGCTGTTAAAGGCAAGTATACCATATGCTTTCTTAATCATTATATCCACCTCTCCCCAATCCAATGCGCTTTAATTTTACTCGCTTATCTCTTATGTCGGACTTATGAAAGTCCAAATAAACCACATTTACTGGCTTCCCCTTGTCAACACGACTAGTTACATCCTCAAAGAATTCCAGTAGATTTGCCAAACATAATTTCCCTTTTGTAAATCCATACTGACTGTTCGATTCTGTCACTACTTTACAAGTGCTCTGCTATTAAATCTTTCGTAATGGGCTCTGGCATTTTCTCAGGCTGACTGTTCTATAAATAGCTGTTTTTTCTCTCTTCCCTTTTTAAATAGTGGAGTTACATTATTGTCAATATACTATTGACCCTCTAATCCGTCAGGACTGTTCCAGAGTCTATAGAATCTTGGAAGATGTCCACCAATGCATCCACTATTTCTAGGATGTAGGTTATCAAGCCCTGGGAATTTATTGGCCTTCAATCCCATCAATTTCACCAATATCATCTCCCTGCTAATACCGATTTCCTTCAGCTCCCCCTTCTCATTTAAATCTGTGTTCCCCAACATTCCAGGTACGTTAGTTGCGTCCTTCTTTGTGAAGACAGAACCAAAATGTGTATTTAGTTGGTCAGCCATTTCTATGTTCCCCATTACAAATTCCGCAGTTTCTGACTGTAAGGGACGTAATTTGTCTTCACCAATCTTTTTCTTTTCACATACCTATGGAAGCTTTTATAGGCAGTTTATATATTCACCACAAACTTACTCTCAGATTCTTATTTTCTTCTGCTAAATCAATCCCTTTCTCCTCCTTTGCTGAATTCTAAACTGCTCCCAATCCCCAAGTCTGCTGTTAAATGGCGAGGGAGGCCAAAATCGAGAAGTGGGTGCTGATCTGTTTGTGGTCTAACCGGCCGGGTCCCATTGGCAAGATCAGGATCCCGCCGTCGCATGCCAAGAAACCAATAATCATCATTTAAGCCCAATCTCCATACAATTAACGGGAGCGACCCCCTATCTAATGGCCTCCCATGATCTAACAGCTTCCCCAGCAAGTGGTCACTCAGGCACCAATTAGTACTCCTTCTTAAAAATGTGAAGCTGGCGGACTGGCTTCTGTGGGGACCTGAGGTGGTAGGCTTTGGTGGTGTTGGTTGGGGGGGGGGGGGGGGGGGGGGGGGGGGGGCAGGGGACCAGCACCCTGTCCAGGTAGTGTTACGTGCGGATGTCTGGAGTACAGTGTGTGGGGTCCAGTAAGCAGGAGCCCCCGTTGCGGCCAGGGCGCATCAGCACGCCCTGCCTTATGCGAGGAGGGGTGGAGAGCAATGGGGGACTGGAGGGTCCCATGGTGGGCGACCTCGCTGGTTGTCAGTCTCACACCCTCTCCCAAATCCTTTCAAATATTACACGGTATGGACAATGTCTTGGGACCCCGCCGAAGCTGCCCTAATGGTGTCGCTGGGAGGAGATGGTGACGGCAACAGCGTCGAGAGAGACTCGAGGTGGTGACCCATGTGTAAGGCCCCGCCCCACACTGAGGACCCAGCCGCCCATCTGGCCAGGGAGAGATTCAGAAGGGGAGGCCCAAGGTGTACAGGCATCGCTGTACTTCATTCGAACAGATGCACTGTTCCGCCTCAACAAGGGGATAGCGGGCAGCACGGTGCCACAGTGGGTTAGCCCTGCTGCCTCATGGCGCTGAGGTACCAGATTCGATCCCGGCTCTGGGTCACTGTCCACGTGGAGTTTGCACATTCTCCCCATGTTTGCGTGGGTTTTGCCTCCACAACCCAAAAGATGTGCAGGGTAGGTGGATTGGCCACGCTAAATTGCCCCTTAATTGGAAAAAAAATGAATTGGTACTCAAAGGTTACATAAAAAAAGGGGGGGGACGGTGCCGCACCTGTGCCATGTCCTTGCGGACTTGGAACTACGTGGAGGAGGAAAATACCAGCTCCTAGTGGCTAAAGACACCACAACCCTGAACTTCTACACCTCAGGATCATTCCAGGTTCAAGTAGGGACTTGTGTGGCATCTCACAAGCTACAGCCACACGTGCATCCGTGAAGTCACGGATGCCCTGTTTGGCTAGGCAGCAAACTATATCACCTTTGACATGGACCATCGACAGGGTGCCCCAGGGGCTAATAAATGGCACGCATGTCGCCTTGCAGCACCGGGTTTTCTGGGAGTGCCCTACAACAACAGGAAGAAGTTCCACTCCCTGAACAACCAGCTCATGTGCAACCACCACATGATGGGCATGCTCCCCAGGAAGTGTGCACAACAGCTACATCCTGGGGCAGTCGGACTTCTCCAGCCTCTTCGACAACCACCCCAGGATAGCTGGTTTGTTCTTGGGAGATACGGGGTACCCGCTGAGGACCTTGCTAATGACGGCAGCGCAGAGGACGGTGACCAATGCAGAGACCCGAGACAACAGAGCCAATGAGGCCACCTGGGCCGTCATCGAGCTGTGCATCGGACTGCACAAAATGCGGTTCCAATGCCTCGACCACTCTGGTGGTGCCCTGCAGTACACTCTCCAGAAGGTCGCCCGCTTTGAGGTGGTCTCTTGTCCTCCACAACCTGGCAGAGCAACAGGGCGATGTGCTCGACATGGAGACAGAAGAATATGTGTCCTCCTCCAGGGTGGAGGATGAGGACAAGCCGGACCAGGAGGGGCTGGAGGAGAAGCCCGGGAGGACCCACAGGACCAGCCAGAGGATGGAGGACAGCAAGCGTCCAGCAAGCCTGGGGGTCAGGGAGGCCATCATCCTTGCCGCTTCACATAGGACGTGACTTCATCCGTCATTCCCTCTCTTACGAACGCGCCCATCCCACACACCTCCACCGATCCCTCAGCCTCCCCCCTCCCCCACTCCCTCCACGATGTCCAACCCTCCCAGGGTCTGTGTAATACCACTCCAGGTGATGGGATTGTGTCGGCACTGTCAGCAGATCACTGTCGAGGGCAGGGGGTGATGATGCTCTGCTGAGAGCGGAGTGCTCCTCATTCAATGCCATAGTCTGACCCCTGCGTGTCTGCCGGGTTCTCCCTCACACCCATCACCAGCACATGGTATGCCAGGGTTGGGGTGGGGGGGGAGAAGGACATCCAGGACCACTGTGTCAAGGGAGGGGCACGGGATTGGTTCTCGGTTCGCATTGTGGACGTCGTATTGGTCGAGGTCAATGATTTTTATTAGTTAACATGTGTCCCCAACAATCCCAAAGTTGCCGCCACCCCCTTCTCCAAATCCTCCCCCCATCCTGACCCCATTGCCCTCTCAGTGATCCTCGACCTGCTTAGCCTTCTGTGCTCATCCTCTGCACCTCGGTGTGACCCTAGGCTGCACATCGGAGGTGGAACCAGCCTGCTGCTTACTGCTTCCCTTGGTCCTTGATGTTTCTGGCGGGCATCCTCTGGGGTCTCTATGACCAGAGGACCCCGGCGCACTTGCCAGTGCCACATCCCCCGCCGCGCTGCCCTGTTCCGGGTGCTGACTCCGAGATACGTCATTGTCAGTGGGGTGGGTCTCGGGGGGGGGGGGGGGGGGGGGGGGGGCACCCAGCATCCCCTCTTCCTGGTCAGTGCCCATAGGGCCCTGGCGTTCACCTCGGGATGGAGGGGCAGGCAACCCTAGATGCCCATGCGGCTCCCCAATGCCTTCAGCGGAGTGTCAACGCCCACAGCGATACTCCTCAGGGACTGGCACATGCGCCACTGCGCCCGGCAATGCCCAGCTGCAACTGGGACACATCCTGCAGCAACCGGGACATGCTCTGCAGCACCTCGGCCGTGCCCACCTGAGACTGCGACATTCCTGCAGCACCTTAGCTATGTCCATATGGGACTGGGAGACCTCTCCTAGCGACCAGGATGTGCTCTGGAGGGCCTCGGCAATGCCCACCTGAGACTGGGACATGCACCGCAGTGCTGCATCAAGATCCAGCTGGTACAAGGTCACGACTCCCAGCGACTGCGATGCACTGTTGAGGTGCTCAGCCATGGCCGTGATTTCCTGAGCCACACCTTGGACCCCTCCACTCATGCTGCTGACATCATGCACCAGACTCTCCACTGCAGTCGCCACCCTACCAGTGCTGGCCTCCAATTGGCTATGGTGGGGGCGGTGGCAGAAGCATACTCCTTGGTGGGCGGGGGGGGGGGGGGGGGGGGGGGGGGGGGGGGGGTGTCAGGGGTTCGGTGCCAACTCAACTCTGCAGACCGGCGAAGATCATTGATCTTCTTATGGCACTGGGTGTCGATTCTCCTGGTGATGCTCCCTGAGCTGACGACTGCTGCCACTTCAGCCCAGGCGGCACTAGCTGCCCTGTGGCTTATCCTCCAAGACCCTCGGGAGAACAGCGCTTCCCATCTGGCCTTGACCACTTCCAATAATCTGCTCAGGTCGGCATCCCCGAATTGTGTTGCTGATCTTCTTGGAGACATGGCTGCGAGCTGAGTGGGCTTGGCTGTACAGGATCGGTTTAAATGCTGCTCTCCCTTGTTAGCGGTTAGATGGAGAGTGACGTTGTTGATTCTGAGACAAGGTTCCGGAATCTAAATAAAAGAAACTACTGTGGTTTGAGGCGGGAGTTGGCTAAGATGGATTTGGGACCATTGCTTAAAGGGATGACGGTGACAGCACGGTGGTGCAGTGGTTAGCACTGCTGTCTCAATGCACAGAGGTCTCAGGTCCGATCTCGAGCGTGGTGAGCGTGGTCCCAGCAAATCAGCCGGCAGCACCATTATTTGCAGTTTTAAGCCCGTGGGGTCTCGCTAAATGTACCAATTAACGTTTTACAATTGTGATGGCCTCATCGGGCCGAGCTTTGAGAAGCTTGTGGCAGTTCCCGTTCGCCACTATATTCAGAAACGTTTTGGTTAGACCGGGCACACTAGCTCTAATTTCCATTGTAAGCCATGGTTTGTTTGGCCAACTTTCCAGTTTTACTTGTGCACCAGACAGGATTGAAAAATCGTTGCAGCTCACACAATGCGCTCCTTGAATGTTTGCCATTGCTTATTCACCGTCATCCCTTTATTTATTTATTTTTAAATTTAGAATACCCAATTATTTTTTTCCAATTAGGGAGTAATTTAGCCTGGCCAATACGCCTACCCTGCACATCTTTGGGTTGTGGGGGTGAAACCCACGCAAACAATGGGGAGAATGTGCAAACTCCACACGGAGAGTGACCCAGAGACGAGATCGGACCTGAGACCTCTGCGCCATGAGACAGCAGTGCTAACCACTGCGCCACCGTGCTGTCACCATCATCCCTTTAAGTAATGGTCCCCAATCCATCTTAGCCAACTCCCACCTCAAACCACTGTAGTTTCTTTTATTTAGATTCCGGAAACATGTCTCAGAATGAACGTCATTCTCCATCTTGATGAAGAATTCTAGTCACTCATCCCCAAGAGGTTTAACACAATTAGATTACCAATTATTCCTTTCTCATTCCACAATGGCGATCTAGGATAGTTTGTTCTCTAGTTGATTCCTCAACATATTGGTCCAGAAAACCAACCCGTCTACACTCCTAGAATTTCTCCTTTACGGTATTGTGACTAATTTGATTTGCCCAATCTATATGCACATTAAAGTCACCCATAATTACAGATGTTCATTTATTGCATGCATCTCTAATTTATTGTCTTTTAAGCTTATCTTTTTAACATTGCTTGTCCCATTCCCATTATTTTTCACTGTGGCCCAGTTGGATTCCGGCCCTCGATTTCTCAGCGCATCACTTTTCTTATTCCCCTTCCTGTCTTTTGCTCTCATCTGTGCTTCCCCTTCCTTAGACTCCTTGCATAGGTTCCCATCCACTGCCATTTCAAATTGCTTTAAAAAGAAGTGCTGAAATATATTGAGCAATTTAAAAATGGCGTCCCAATCTCTCACTACACTGAGGGGTTCGAGCAAGTGGAGCTCCTCAGTGCAGAAAACAGGGCGAGGCTGCACGTTCCCCGCCGGGGCACCCTATCTAACCCGAGTGACGTTAGCCTTGTGTTTCTCCACGCTGCGAGCACTATGAAACACGTGGCTAAGCACGCTCGCTATAGGACTGTTCCCATTTAGTTAAATCACACACGTTATGTTGAATTTTAATACACCTAAAAGCAACAAACAGCAAAGGATTTTACTTCTTGGTTTATCAGTTATGTTTTTTTTGGCTTTAACCTACACTAGGTACAAAGTTGATATTTTAATACACAAGGCCCAACATTTCCTATGACGTTCAAATGAAGATTATGGACGAGATCTATCGCCTGCATTGACATGGCCGGTAGATGCCGGGTGAAGCTTCCAGCAGCCAGTGCGCCTTGCAGGACCTACCGAAGCCCCGCTAGGCATGGAGATCAACAATGGGTGTAACCAAGCACACATGCATCAGCAAGCCTCAACCCTACTAAGGCCTACTCACCCGGGATCTGTCAGCCTCCCCATGTAGTCCCCTTTCAGTAGTCGACATAAACGTGGACCAGGCGGAACAGGATCCAGGAGGTCTCCCTGGCCATTGGAGGCCCCTAGGTGGTCACGGATAGGGCAGGGTGGCTGCCTGGCCCTCAAACTGGGATATGGGCACCTAGGAACTGCCTGGCTGGCCCCTTGGTACTGCTAGCCTGGCACTTCCGAGGTGCCCAGGTGGCATTTCGAAGCTAGCAGGAGCACTGCCAGGGTGGTAGTGCAAGGGTGTCCAGCTGCCAGGATGGCACAGCCAAGGGTCAGGGGCCGAGTGGGCCATTTCTATGAAATGAAGATGGAGGGGCTAATGAGGTTGGGGGATGCAGGGAAGAGGAGGCCTCTGGGAGGTTGGGGGGGCTGACGGGTGGGCACCCTGAAAGGGGGGGGGGGGTGCCCATAAGGGGACATGGGGGCCTGAAGAGGGGAGGCTCCCAGGGACCCTTGGAGGAGTGTCCCCACTTGGGAGTGGAGGGTGGAGGGGAATGTGGGGTAATGCCAATGTGTGTTGGGTTTGACATTGCCACACAAGGGGCCCACAAGCTCACTTAGAGATCGGGGCACCCTTTCAAAATGGCAGCCTGATCTCGGAGTTCAGCTCCCCAGTGATAGACTAAACCTGGGAGAAACTCCCCAGGGCCCAAAACAGTGACTAGGTTTTGTTAGATAGCGGTGGGGAACTCTCAGGAAAACATGCCACAGATGACACTTAAGAAACTTTTCCGTTAGATCACGCCCTATGTGTTTTGTTTATATGGAAAGTAGCAGCAAATCAAAACGGACTGTCTATATCCCATCAGTGGATGTCAGCTGTGATTCAGTTCGTAGCACTCTCGACACTGAGTCATAGGGTGGGATTTTCCGCCTCTCCTGTGGCATGCTTTTCATCAGCCGTGGCATCCCCTTATTGGTTGGCAGTGGGATCTTCCGGTTTTGCTGCTGTCAATTAGTTTTCCTTTTGCTCACAACCTCCACTGCTGGGGATCCTGCCACTGGGACCAGACAGTCCTGCTGGTGGGAACAGCTGGGAAAATCTGGCCATAATGTTCCGGGTTCAAGTCCAACTCCAGGACTTGATCACAAAAATGAAGGCTGACACTCTTCTGCAGTACTGAGGATGTACTGTGGAGGTACCATCTTTCAGATGAGACATTAAACCAAGGCTTGCTCTGATGGCTGTAAAATGTGCCACGGCATATTTTAAAGAAGAGATGGTCTGTCTATTTTCACCAGTGCTGTTAGGGTACAAAATTTGCTATCTTATTTTCCACATTTCAACAGTGACTATACTTCTAAAGTACTTTATTGGCTTTAAAGGGTTTTGAGATGTCTGTGATTGTGAAACGCACTATCTAGATGCAAGATTCCACCCCCCACCTCCCCCCCAATTTCCTCTGTGGTTCAATTTTACTTTCCAACATGACTATCTTGATCTGACAATGCAGATTAATCTTAACAATGGGGCAGCATGGTAGCACACTGGTTCACCACACTAGGGTCCCAGGTTCAATTCCCAGCTTGGGTCACAGTCGTGCGGAGTCTGCATGTTCTCCATGTGTCTGCGTGGGTTTCCTCTGGGTGCTCCGGTTTCCTCCCACAAGTCCCGAAAAACATGTTGTTAGGTAATTTGGAAATTCTGAATTCCCCCTCTGTGCACCCGAACAGGCACCAGAGTGTGTCAACTAGGGGCTTTTCATTGTAGTGTTAATGTAAGCCTACTTGTGACAATAAAGATTATTATATAAAAAAAATAAAGTGGCTGTTTTTCCATTTGATCCAACAGAAACCATTGTTTCTCATGGACCTCTGGCTGATTCAAATAATGGTCAAAATGGCACTTTGATACTCAGGGAGTCTGGTAGTAATAGCTTTGTTGAGAATTTGGAGGCAGTTTCGACAGCACTTCGGGTTGGGGGCAGGGTCAAGGGAAATGCCAATTCGGGGGAACCATAGATTTGAGCCAGGGAAGTGGGATGGAAATTTTCGGAGATGGGAGGAGAAAGGAATTAGGACGCTAAAGGATTTGTTTCTTGCGGGATTGAAGGAGCTTGGAGTGAAATATGGGCTGGAGCAGAGGGAAATGTTTAGATATCATCCAGGTTCGAGATTTTGTCAGAAAGGAGGTACAGAGCTTCCCAGTAGAGCTGGCTTCCACTTTGCTGGGGGAGGTGCTGATGATAGGGGGACTGGAGAAGCGGGGAGTATCGGCGGTTTACAGGGCTATTTTGGAGGAGGAGAAGGTGCTGCTGGAAGGGATCAAGGCAAAGTGGGAGGAAGAGTTGGGAGAGGGTATGGAGGAGGGGCTCCGGTGTGAGGTTCTCCGGAGGGTGAATGCCTCCACCTCGTGTGCAAGGTTGGGGCTGATACAGCTGAAAGTGGTGTATAGAGCACACCTCACAAGGGCGAGAATGAGCCGGCTCTTTGAGGGGGTAGAAGATGTGTATGAACGTTGCGGGGGTGGGGGCCCGCAAACAACGTTTATATATTTTGGTCTTGTCCAAAGCTGGAGGATTACTGGAAGGAGGTTTTCAGGGTAATCTCTAAAGTGGTTCACGTGAAACTGGACCCGGGCCCTACGGAGGCCATATTCAGGGTGTCGGACCAGCCAGGGTTGGAAACCGGTGCGGAGGCAGATGTTGTAGCCTTCACCTCGTTGATCGCTCGAAGGCGGATCATGTTAGGATGGAGATCAACCTCTCCCCTCTGTTCCTTGACCTGGCTGGGAGACCTACTGGAATTCTTGATGCTTGAAAAGGTCAAATTTGAACTGAGGAGAAGGATGGAGGGGTTCTACAATTCATGGGTGTAATTCATCATGCACTTTCGAGAACTGGGGGGGGGGGGGTGTCGGTGCTGGATGTGTTCGTGGTGACCATGGGTGATTCCTGATTCCTTTCTGTCAACATGCGGGCTAATGTTTGGGGTTTGGTAGGAGGATGGGATCAGTTGTTGATATGGGGATTGACATTACATTCATTACTGATTATTTTTTATTGTTGGGTGTAAATTTGGGAGAAAATGTGAAAAAGTAGGAGAATAAAAATATATATTTTTTAAATGGCATTTTGAACTTTTAACTTACATACAAAAGCAAGGACACACATATTAGGGATAATAAAAAGTTACTCAGCTCAAAGAAAATCACCTCTCTACTACCTAGTTCTCCCATTTAGCAATCAGTTATGGTTTGGATGATTCTAATATTTTTGTCTCTTCAATTCTGTCTGTCATCAATTTAAATTATATCATTTTCCCCCCACTTTCTTGCTTTACTTTGAAATAATATTTCTGGTAAACCTTGCTTAAATTAATATTTAATATCTTGTGATTGATGGGGTCCCCATCAATATCATTCTAGCGTGTGGAGTTTATATATGCTTGATTTAGTACAGGGCACACATTTTATCCTAATATTCAACTGCCCTACCCTGAATTTTATTACTTAGAAAGATATATATGTTTTTGCTGAAGGCTTTTCATTAAAGATAGACTCAGTCGAAGAAAATCATCAAATTAAAAATTTTGTAGATCATTTAATTTAACTTCCAGCAGTTTCCTGCTACCATCCATTTACTGCCAATTTATTCAGCATATCATGGAGATTCGCACTTCTGCTTCAACTATTTATCTATCCCATCTAGAGATAGTGTAAGCCAAATGAGTTCAGAACATATTCAAAATATTCTTGCACTGTAACCTTCCAATCAACAATAACCTCTGATACCATAACTAATAAACAGCAGAAATGCAAAGTTCATGGCGTTTGGGTCCTGGCAACAGTTAATAAACTATGGCCCAGAATTTGATGGAGTGGGGAATCCCACTATGTGCTGTTCACTACATTTGTTCCTGTACAGTGTACACCCTTCCATTCAAAAATGTTTTTCCTACAAAGTTGCTGGAAGTAAGAGCTGATAATGGCACAGTGAACCAATTCTTAAAATTCTTTTCAGTTGACAATGTGGTCATACATGTTTCCATATCTTTTTTTGACCAAACACAGTCCGGGATCCTCCCGTCTGGGCACTAAGTCCCCATGCCGGCGGGAAAACCGGCGCCAATGACTCCGGAGTCAACGGCCCCCCAAGGTGAGGAATTCTCACCTTTCTAGGGGGCTAGGTTGACGGCGGAAGAGTTGGCGCCGCTCCAGCCGGCGGCCAAGGGACGGCGTGAGTCGCGCATGTGCGGAACGGCCGGTGTGATTCCGCCCATGCACGGACTGGCAGGTGTATTTTCGCGCATGCGTGGGGGGTTCTCTTCTCCACGCTGGATCCCGGGCAATATGGCGGAGCCCTACAGGGGCCCGGCGCGGAAGGAAAAAGTCCCCCACGGAACAAGCACGCCCGCAGATCGGTGGGCCCCGATTGCGGGCCAGGTCACCGTGGGGGCCCCCCTCGGGGTCGGATCCCCCCGTGCTCCCCCCGCCCAAGGGCCGGCCACACATACTCACCTGGCAGGTCCCGCCGGTGCGCGAGTTGAGTGATTTATGCCGGTGCGACTGGCCAAAAATGGACGGCCACTCGGCCCATCGAGGCCCGGAGAATCGCCGGGGTTGGGGGGGGAGGAGTTGGGGGGAAGGGGAGGTTGGCGCTGCCAATGGCTACCGACTGGCATGGCGGGAATCCCGCCACCGCCCGAAAAATGGCACCGGAGAATACGGCAGCCAGCGTCGGGGCGGTGGGGCGAGATTTGCGCTGCCCCCTGGGGATTCTCCGATCCAGAGTGGTTGGAGAGTCCCGCCCACAGTTTTTCATTGAATTTAATGTTGCTCATAAGACTCATATTATGTGATCACAAGTATAATAATAATCTTTTATTGTCACAAGTAGGCTTACATTAACACTACAGCGAAAAGCCCCTAGTCGCCACATTCCGGCGCCTGTTCGGTGCACAGAGGGAGGATTCAGAATGTCTAAATTACCTAACAGCACGTCTTTCGGGACTTGTGGGAGGAAACCGGGGCACCCGGAGGAAACCCATGCAGACACATGTCAACATCCAAAACAGTTTGTGGGAAAACCAATTAATCGCGAGTACAAAGTCCCCACTTGCAATGCATCTGTATTCTGACCTGGTTTTCATAATGAGCTCAAGGTCTGAGATAATTGGTAACAAAGAGATTTATTCTACAAAACAAAACCTTATGCTCATATTTCATGATCAAGAACAAAGGGAATCTCAAGAATTTTCTACCAGACATCGTCTGTTATTCTCATTTTTTAAAAGAAGTTGTTATAATAAATCCTCTTTTACTGAATATAAGTAGAGGGTGTTTAACACTTACTGTTTAACAAGTGTCCCACAGGGCAAGATTAAAACAGCCACCTTCTAGCCTGGGCAAATTGTCTGTATTTATTCACTTTTAAGTACATGGGACGTGAGCCACTATACCTCTATAGGTTGTGCCAGAGTCTCTTTCTGTTCATTCTTCAAGGCGAAGATGATCATGTTCATCACCTGGGATGTGTGGTCGGGTATATAGGTGTCGGCTGAGGCCAATCTGAGCCTCGAAGATTCTGCTGGAAATTGGACAAGGTAGCTACAGATGATTGAGTTTTGGGTGAGTTGTTGGCTCATGATTTCCTCTCTGCCTCTGATGTGCGCTTGCTGTCCAAGGAGGCCGCACCGTTTTGAAGTTGGTTGTGCCAGGTGCAACAATCCTGGCTGAGCTTCTCTTACAAGCCAATGCGTAGGTACAGGGAAAATTCTTAATTCGTCTCATTGTTTGCTCCAAAAACTAATACAAATTTAAATTGAAGCCAATTCATGATCTCCACAAGCGAGACGTACAAGATTCAAGCTGACAAGAAAAGGCATTGCCCCTCATCTTGGGCTTGATCTGACCCTTGATCTTAGCCAAAAGGCCGCGAAGTGATGACAATCGAAATGGATTATAGTATAATTCATAATTCCATACATACTCTGATGAAATGGATTTGATGGACTCAGTTACAACATTCCCAACAAAACAGCAATAAGATCACTTCAAAATATCTCATTGGTGTAAAGCACTTTAGGTCATCATGAAAGCTGCTGTGTAAATGCTAGTGGACTATTTTCACTTTCGACTTTTTTATATTAGCACCACTGATAGGATCACTATCTTTGGCATGTGTTGGGGTAGGGTTTTACAACTGTAACCATGTCATTCAGCAACATAGTTGATGTTCTTCAGCAATTCTGTTTCATTACAGAAGTGCACAGAATCTTTTAAAAAATATTTTTATTGGTATTTTCCAGTTTTACAGAGTAACAGCTCAATCTATGGTGTACCTGGTATTTACATATAAAGTTGTTTCTTATTCACAGAGATTTTTACAAGTTGCCACCCCCCCGGTCAGCCTCCCCCCCCCCCCCCCCCCCCCCCCCCCCTCTGTTCCCCCATTGGTAGTCCAGTTCTCCCTTTTAGTGCTGACTTCTGCCCTGGGCATCACATACTGTGTTCCTCTCCTTTCTGTTGTGGTTTTTAGTCATCCTCTGGCGTGCGATTAAGGAAGCAAAAGCCAGGGCGTCGGTCCTCTTCCCCATATGTAGCTCTGGCTGGTCCGATATCCTAAAGACTGCCACTCTAGGGGATGGCTCCATCCTCATCCGCACAATCTTGGACATCGCCTTGAAGAAGGCTGGGCAGAACCGACAAGTCTGGGGCAGGCCCACAACATGTGGGCGTGGTTGGCCAGGCTCCTTGGCACCATTCGCATTTATCCTCCACCTCTGGGAAGAACCTGCTCATTCGGGTCTGGTTAGGTGAATTCTCTGCATCACTTTGAACTGCATGAGGCTTAGCCTAGCGCAGGGGGAAGTGGAGTTGGTTCTACTCAGTGATTCGGTCCAGAGTCCCCAATCCACTTCCATCCCCAGTTCGTCCTCCCATTTTCATCTGGCTTCATCCAGTGGTAGTCTTGCCCTATCCAGTAACCATCCATTGATGTTCCCACAGTTCCCTCCCTCCTTACTATCCGTGTTTATTAGTTCCTTGAGTAGTGTCTCTCTTGTGGGGAAAGTGTTTAATTTGAAGGTCTGAGTTCCTGTCCTGTCGGTAGTTCCAGGTCCTCCGTCAGTTTACCCAAGTTGGCGGGTCTGTCCCCTATATAAAAGGCCCTGACTGCTAGCCACCCCTGTCCTCTCTCCATTTTTTAAAAAGGTGGTGTCAAGCATGGCTGGTGGGATTTTGTGGTTGCCGCAGATGGGGGCATGGGGGACATCTTGATTAAACCAAAATGCTGCCTAATTTGGTCCCATGTCTTCAGTGTGGCTCCCACCACTGGACTGGATACGTACTTTGTGTGGGAGCGCTGCCGTGGCAAGGGCCCGAAGGGTCCTTCCCTTGCAGGAGGACTCCTCCAGCCTCACCCTTTCCACGTTGGGGATCCATCACCTCACCCACTCGGCTGTGGCTGCCCAGTGGTAGTATTGTAGATTCGGCAGGACCAGACCGCCCATATTTTTCTTCCTTTGCAGTGTCGACTTAGGGATCCTTGGGTTCTTACCCTCCCACACAAATGCCATGATCATTTTGTCTACCTTATGGAAAAAGGCCTTGGGGAAGAAGATTGGTATGGATCTAAACTGGAAGAGGAACCTCGGCAGTACATTCGTCATACATGTTTCAATAATATTGTAGCAACAAATCTTTCTTACCATTGATTTTTACTATACCTTTATAAGTCATCAATCTAAAAGGAAAGTCTTAAGTTAATTAATTTCATCAACCTTTTAAAACAATTTCACATTATAAAATATTGGAAGGATAGAAATTGCTTTGTGACATTCTTTAACTTTCTTACTTATGCAGTATCATTTATTCATTAATAACCAGACTTCCTTTTTTCCTCTTTTAAAATGCTCCTTAAAAACTTCTTCTTTCACCACTTAGCTTAACATTTCCTTTGGCTCTGTGTCAAATTATGTTTGTTAATGCCAATGTGGAGAATATTGGAACTTTAATGATATTAATGGGGGACAATAGCACCCCGGTGTAATTATCATGGCAATGTCTCAACCAGAGATGATTGCCAATTAATCAGCACCCCTTTTCTCATGCAGTATAGAATATAGTTCCCTTTGAAATTTGGCATTTTTGTGTCGGGCCTGATGAGTGCAAGATAAAAAGTTTGAATAGCATTTCTCTTTTTTCAGCAATACTCCTGTCACGCACTGCCAGACAACTAATGTCTAAATGCAAGTTGTTTATTGCAGTTTGGAATTGAATTTCATGAGTATTTGCATCTCATAATTGTAAATGAATGACACGCACTATTATTTACGTTCGTTTCTATGGGTCTGGAGAAACAACAAAATGTAGGTAAGATATTTGAGACTACATACAGTGTGTGCACCAACTAGGGAGAAACTTGTGGGCTTTGACAATAGCGTGAGGCATCTTAGGTTTATGTAGTATTGTAGGGTATTTTTGAGTTCAGCAGAAACAGGGTTGAGTGTGCAAGAGCTTTGCAATACTGTAACAGGATAAGGTTTGCTTTAATGATAGAGCAATAGCTGGAATAATTGAAAGAGTGTCCTGAAACCTGGAAAGATATCTGATTCTGAGGAACGAAGCTATGATATTTTGAAATGTCTGAGAGCATTATGGGATAGAATCCACTCTATTGGGAGTTTAGCAGCATTGTCGGGTTGAAACCGACTAGGATAAAGAGGAAGAGGGTCAATTAGGACTGAGATGCAGGTGAAAATAAGGATCAGAATTTTGAAATCAAGACATTGAAAGACTGGGAGCCAATGTAAGTTAGCGAACACAGGTGTGATGGGCGAACAGGACTTTGTGCGACCTAAGACATGGGCAAAAGTTTGGTGACCTTAGGTTTATGGAGGCTGGAAGATGGGAGACCAGCAGAGTATTGTAATGGTCAAGTCTACAGATAACAAATGCACGGGTGAGGGTTTAAACGGCAGAAGAACCTAAACAGGTTTAAAGACAGGTGATGTTACAGAGGTGGAAGCAGATGGTCTTGATAATGGAGCAGTTATGTGGCTGAAAACCTATCTCAGGGCTGAATAAAATTTCAAATTGCGAATGATCTAATTTATCTTCAGGGGATACAGTGGTGCAGTAGTATTGTCATTGGACTAGTAATCCAAAGACCCAGGATAATTCTCTGGGGTTCCAGGTTTGAATGCCACCATGGTAGTTGGAAAATTTGAATTCAATAAAAATCTGGAATTAAAAGTCTAACGATGATCATGAAACCAATGCCAATTGTCGTAAAAACCCATCTGGTTCACTAACATTGTTCAGGGAAGGAAATCTGCCATCCTTACCTAGTCTGGACTAACTTGACTCCAGACCTACACAATGATGTGGTTGACTCTTAACTGCCCGACTCTGAAATGGCCATTCAGTTCAAGGGCAATGAGGGATGGGCAACAAATGCTGGTCCAGCCAGCGACGCCCACATCTCAAGAAATATATATATATATTTTTTTTTAAGTGGCTAGGGAGATGGATGGAGTCTGTGGGCAGGGAGTGGAGTTTTATTACAGGAAACAATGACAATGGCTTCAGCTTTCCCAATATTTAGTTGGGAGGAAATTTCAACTCTTCGAACACCGGATAATGGACAAATAGTGCGACAAAGCAGAGACAGTGGAAGGATCACGGGGGCTGGTGGCAAGTTAGAGCAGGGTGTCCTCAACGTACATGTGGAAACTGATGCTGCATTTTCAGAATGAAGTTGCTGACGGGTAGCATGCATGTGAGAAATTGGATGTCGACAGTCAAATGACTGTTTTCTGGGTGGCACGGTGGCACAGTGGTTAGCGCTGCTGCCTCATAATCAGGGATCCGGGTTCAATTCCGACCTCGGGTGACTGTGGAATTTGCACGTTCTCCCGTGTCTGTGTGGGTTTCCTCTGGGTGTTCCGGTTGCCTCCCACAGTCCAAAGATGTGCAGGTTCAGTGGATTATCCATGCTAAATTATCCGTAAGTATCCAAAGGTTATGTGGGGGATACAGGGATAGGGCTGGATTTTGAGTCTACGTTGGCTGGTCTTTTGAAGCGTCGGTGCAGACTCGATGGACCGAATGGCCTCCTTCTACACTGTAGAGATTCTATGATTCTCTGCAATAGCTAGCTTTTTCAAATTCAGCGTGCTATTAAGTACACCCATTTTTCAGGAGGCTTTGCCAGTCACAAGTGATTCCACTCTATCAACATGTAGCTTATATGTGGTCCCAAAACACAGATCATGCTCAGTTCCAAGAAAGCTGCTATGATAATTTCCCGTTGTGGTAGTCAAATATATCCTTACATTTCCAAAAAATCTTGGAGGATGATTTTATGGGGATAAGGGCAATCATCTCCTTTTATCATGATTTATTACACCCATTCACAACTTACCTTGTCTAAGTATGCCAAGAAACAAAGGATTATTGATTCACAATTGGGGTTGTAAAGCAAAGTATCAGGTGCCATGATAGGTCCAGAGTCTCCAAGCAATACGTTCTAGAAAAGTCTCCCAACAGCCTGCACAGTTTCACAAGTAAAATAATTAAACACAGTATTTTTACAAAATGATGAGCCTGCTTACCATTTGAAATGCGGAAAATTTAAATCCCCGTTCTTCAATGGCATCCAAAATCTTTCCAGTCAGACCTATAAATTAAAAAATTTAAAGTAACAGAATTCTCAGAAAATGCAACAGCAATAGTTCACTGATGTCTTATTCAGTATAATAAGCATACAAGAGTCAATTTGAAAATGATTACATCAGACATAATTATTTCACACCAGTTCCACATTTTGTCTTCTCCTCAAAGTGCTGATTCACAGTTTCATAGGGTCCAAAGGTCAACAAGTTCCTCAATAAAATGGTCATTCTGCAAGTGTGAGCATGAAATGTGAATGTCTTGAGTTATTTTTATGTGAAAGAACATTGCAGCTGAGCCCAATCCCATCCTTATCCAATGTCAACGCACAGTGCTCCCTGGACAGCAATTAGGGAACCCAAGCAGATATTCTCTTCTCTAGCCCCAAATGCTGAAGGAAATTAGATAATCTTTAACAGGATTCAAGGTTACAAAGGTGAAAACATTTCAAAGTTACATTTCTCTTAAAGAGTTCACTTTTCGCTATTCTCTTTTTCCCCTTCCTTTCCCATGTTGACTTGCACATACTTCCACCAGTAGGAATCATTTGATAGTGCCCAGATCTAGCATTTCTTATGTAAAGGGTGGTAAAGGTTTGGAACCCTGTCCTGCAAACAGCATTTGAAGCTAGATAACAGCTGTTAATTTAAAATCTGAGATAGATTTTTGTTAAGCAAAGATATTGAGGGATATGGGCCAAAGGTAGGTATATGGAGTAAGGCCATTTAATGGTGGGACAGGGTCAAGGGGCTGAATGGCTTACTCCTGTTCCTATGTTCCTAAATCTTGAATTAAAAACTAGCCTGAAGTATTGGTGACAATTATTGTTGATTAATGGGTGGCAAGGTGGCATTAGCACTGGTGCTTCAGAGCGCCAGGGACCCGAGTTAGATTCCAGCCTTGGGTGACTGTGTGTGGAGTTTGCAATTCCTCCCAGTGTCTGCGTGGGTTTCCTCCAGATGCTCCGGTTCCTCCAACAGTCCAAAGATATGCACGTTAGGTGGATTTGCCATGATAAATTGCCCCTTAGTGTCCAAGGATGTGCAGGTTCGGTGGCTTTGGGGCGAGGGCGGGAAAATGGGCCTAGGTAAGATGCTCTTTCAGAGGATTGGCGCAGACTCAATGGACCGAATGGCTTCTTTCTGCACTGTAGGAATTCTATGATCCTATAGATGATCTATCTTGGTCTCCGCCAGAGGTTCCCAGCATCACAGTTACCAATTGTCAGCCATTTCAGTTCACTCCACGTAATATCCAGAAATGGCTGGAGGGCACTGGATACTGCAAAGGGTATGGGCCCTGACAGTATTCCAGAAACAGTATCGAAGATGTATGCGTCAGAACGTGCCACGCTCTGAGCCAGGTTGTTCCAAAACAGCTACAACATTGGCACCCACCTGACAATGTGGAAAATTGCCCAAGTATGTCTTGTCCACAAAAAGCAGGACAAATCAAACCTGCCAATTCTACCTGTCTACTCTCGATCATCAAAGTGATGGAAGGGGTCATCGACAGTGCAATCAAGTGGTACTTAGTCAGCATTAACCAGCTTATTAATGCTCAGTTTGTTGGTCCAAACATGTTATTTAGGAACTGGGTATTGGTTGTTAACGTTGCTAAGGGGCGTTTGTGGGTTGGGGAGGGTTTTAACGTTGGTTGGCTGGTGGTGTCTGAAAATCTTTTTCCTTCGGGGTGTATGACTTGGCTCCGTGGCCATCTTGTGGTGGGTTTCCTCACTTTATCTTTCCAATATCCCTTGCTTGATAATCCTCCTTGGAAACGGCTGAATCTGGTGTGAGAGGTGGGATGGGGGAACCTCTACTTCACTTAGTAATGTGGAATGTTCGAGGTGTGAATGGCCTGGTGAAGTGTGTTAGGGCTTTCACCTATCTTCAGAATCTAAACCCTGATGTGTTTTTACAGGAAACCCAGCTACATGTAAAGGACCAGACAAAGCTTTATAAGAATTGGGTGGGGCAGATCTTTCACTTGAGTTTTAACAATGGGGCTAGAGGCATGGCAATTTTAATTTATAAAAAATTACAATTCTCCTCTCGGGTTATTAACTACCCCAATGAGTCGCTATACTAATGTCTGTGGTTCACTGGCGAACATTCCAGTAATCCTGCTAGACATCTATGCCACAATTGGGATGACCCGAACTTTATAAATTCGCTGTTGAATTCTCTTCCTAACCTAGATTCACACTGGTGATTCTGTGAGGCGACCTGAACTGTGTCTTCGACCCGAAATTGGACCATTCTAAACAAAAATCTCTGGTTCCATCTGAGATGGCCAAGGCACTGTCCTCATTTGCAGAACAGATGGGTGGGGTGGATCCATGAAATTTTTCTGCATCCAAACCAAAATGTATTTTCCTTTTTTCTCACATGTCCATCAGGTCTATTCCTGAATTGACTTCTTTATTTTTGTTAAAGCCCTTCTCCCTTCAGTGGTAGCAGCAGTCTACTTAGCGATCGTCATCTCAGACCATGATCCTCATTTTCTTGATTTACGTTTCGATTTTGATCCTTCCCAATGCCGGTCTTGGAGATTAGATACCACTTTGCTGTCTAATGACAAATTCTGTGGGCATTTGTCCACTGCAGCAAGTTCAGGAGTACTAATCTTCAGTACTAGTTACGGAATCATAGAATTTACAGTGCAGGAGGAGGCCATTTGGCCCATCGAGTCTGCACCGGCTCTTGGAAAGAGCACCCTACCCAAGCCCACACCTCCACCCTATCCCCATAGCCCAGTAACCCCACCCAACACTAAGGGCAATTTTGAACACTAAGGGCAATTTTGAACACTAAGGGCAATTTATCATGGCCAATCCACCTAACCTGCACATCTTTGGACTGTGGGAGGAAACCGGAGCACCCGGAGGAAACCCACGCACACACAGGGAGAACGTGCAGACTCTGCACAGACAGTGACTCAAGCCGGGAATCGAACCAGGGACCCTGGAGCTGTGAAGCAATTGTGCTATCCACTATGCTACCGTGCTGGAATATTGTCGGGGTTTATGGTCTTTGCAGAATCTACTGCTCACAGCCATTTTTGAATTTCAGTTTGGGGCTGCTCTTGACATGCTTTTCGGCAATTCCAATCCTGACCAGCTTTCTGCCCGGTCTACGAATTGGCCGCTGTGTTTTACCTTTGGAGTTATATTTGAGCCTCTAATTCATTTTTATTTTCTTACTTTCCATGTAGTTCGTCACGACATCGTGGGCCGAAGGGCCTGTTCTGTGCTGTATTTTTCTATGTTCTATTGCTAAGCTCAACGGGTTGGAGTCAATCTCGCCTACACTCTGGAAGACTCTGAAGGCCGTCACAAGGGGGATAAATATTTCAAGGTTGGTTTACACTATGTAAATGGACGACTGGAGCGGCAGAGGCTGGTAGGCTCCATCTTGGAAGTGGACTGCCTGTACTCATTTGCCCTGGCGCCAGAGCTATTGATGCACAGGAAAAGAATTACAATTCTAATTTTAACTGATATCTACTTGGAAGGGTGTGCGTCAGTTGCAGTGATTTAGGGGCACCTTCTACGAACTTGAGAGAAGGCCGTTCGCCTTCAAGCTCATCAGTTGTAGTGGCAAACTGTCTCTCGAGAGATTCCCATGATTCAGAATGAGAAGAGTAATCTTGTCTCCAGCTTTTCTCCAGGTCAATACGTTTTTCAGTTCATACTACCGTGAAATGTATGACTCAGAACCTCCTCTGAACAAAATCAGGTATGATGAGTTTCCTAGATGGTCTGCATATTCCGACCATCGAGGAGGGTAGGAGGCAAGAATTGGATTCCTCTTTGCGCCCGGGAGTGATATTCAAGTGCATTGGACAGTCTGGCAAATCCCCAGATCCTGATGGCTTCCCAGCCAAGTTTTATAAAACATTCTTAGAGCAGCTCATACCTTTACTAATCAATATGCTCAACGACTCACTCCCCAGGGGTTCATTACCCCGAGCCTTATTCAAGCCTCAATTTCTTTGCTCCTCAAGCGGGACAAGGACCCAGTAGAATTTGGGTCATACCGACCTATCTCATTTTGAAATGCTAAGCTGTTGGTAAGGTTCTGGCATCCCTGTTAGACCCTTGTGATCCGGGTATAATATCTAAGGATCAGACATGCTTTGTGAAGGGCCATGTTGACTAATATTCAATGCCTTTTAAACATTGTCCTCTTCCCCTCTACTGCTCCAGAACTGGAAGTTATGGGTCACCGACAGCGAAATTGCGTTCGGCGATCGGCCGGAGAATCCCCGTTTGCGCTGAAATCGGGGACGATGCCGCTTTTGCAATTCTCCGCCCCCTTGAAAACAGCGTACTCGAACAGTATGCCGCACGCCGTCGCAACGGCCTCAGGTGACGTCACCTGAGGTCCTCCCCTGATGCTCCGCTCCCGATGGACTGAGTCCCTGACTGCATGGAACACTTACCCTTTTTATTTTCGTGAACCCGGCATGGCACATGCGGACTGAGACCAGCGCCACCACAGTCAGGGGGGCAAGCTGTTCTGCGGGCGGGGAGGGGGGGGGGCTTTGGCAGGGCCTGGAGGCACTGGTGGGGGTCTTCCAGGTGTGGCGAGGATCATTACAGGGGGCAGTTTTTGGCAGGCCGGGTCCACGTGCAACCGGCGCCATGTTGTACGGCGCGGCCGCTGCAGGCTGCCGCAGTGCACATGCGCGGCCACGGATCCAGCAATTCACTGCCTGTATCCACAGGTGGGGCTTTACGCTGCGTGCCTGCTAGCCCCCACCAGCAGAGGATCGGTGCATTTTGTGCACCGTTTTTTCAGGCGTAAAACGCCACTGTTCCCACGCTGGCATCAGTACTTAGTCTTCAAAGCAGAGACTGCAGCCCATAGTGTCGTTGGATGCAAAAAAAAAAGCATTTGATAGGGTAGAATGGGACAATCTACTTAAAAACAATGAACAAAGAAAAGTACAGGACAGGAACAGGCCCTTCGGCCCTCCAAGCCCGTGCCGACCATGCTGCCCGACTAAACTACAATCTTCTACACTTCCGGGTTCCGTATCCCTCTATTCCCATCCTATTCATGTATTTGTCAAGATGCCCCTTAAACGTCACTATCATCCCTGCTTCCACCACCTCTTCCGGCAGCGGGTTCCAGGCACCCATTACCCTCTGTGTAAAAAACTTGCCTCCTACATCTACTCTAAACTTTGCCCCTCGCACCTTAAACCTATGCCCCCTAGTAATTGACCCCTCTAACCTGGGGAAAAGCCTCTGACGATCCACTCTGTCTATGCCCCTCATAATTTTGTAGACTCTATCAGGTCGCCCCTCAATCTCCGCCGTTCCAGTGAGAATAAACCGAGTTTATTCAACCGCTCCTCGTAGCTAATGCCCTCCATACCAGGCAACAACCTGGTAAATCTCTTCTGCACCCTCTCTAAAGCCTCCACATCCTTCTGGTAGTGTGGCGACCAGAATTGAACACTATACTCCAAGTGTGGCCTATTTAAGGTTCTATACAGCTGCAACATGACTTGCCAATTCTTATACCAATGAAGGCAAGCATGCCGTATGCCCTCTTGACTACCTTCTCCACCCGTGTTGCCCCTTTCAGTGACCTGTGGACCTGTACACCTAGATCTCTCTGACTTTCAATACTCTTTAGGGTTCTACCATTCACTGTATATTCCCTACCTGCATTAGACCATCCAAAATGCATTACCTCCCATTTATCCGGATTAAACTCCATCTGCCATCTCTCCGCCAAAGACTCCAAACAATCTAAATCCTGCTGTATCCTCTGACAGTCCTCATCGCTATCCGCAATTCCACCAACCTTTGTGTCATCTGCAAACTTACTAATCAGACCAGTTACATTTTCCTCCAAATCATTTATATATACTACGAATAGCAAAGGTCCCAGCACTGATCCCTGCGGAACACCACTAGTCACAGCCCTCCAATTAGAAAAGCACCCTTCCATTGCTACTCTCTGCCTTCTATGACCTAGCCAGTTCTGTATCCACCTTACCAGCTCACCCCTGATTCCGTGTGTCTTCACCTTTTGTACCAGTCTACCATGAGGGACCTTGTCAAAGGCCTTACTGAAGTCCATATAGACATCATCCACTGGCCTACCTGCATCAATCATCTTTGTGACCTCTTCAAAAAACTCTATTATGTTAGTGAGACACAACCTCCCCTTCACAAAACCATGCTGCCTCTCACTAATACGTCCATTTGCTTCCAAATGGGAGTACATCCTGTCTCGAAGAATTCTCACCAGTAATTTCCCTACCACTGACGTTAGGCTCACCAGCCTGTAGTTCCCTGGATTATCCTTGCTACCCTTCTTAAACAAAGGAACAACATTGGCTATTCTCCAGTCCTCCGAGACATCACCTGAAGACAGTGAGGATCCAAAGATTTTTGTCAAGGCCTCAGCAATTTCCTCTCTAGCCTCCTTCAGTATTCTGGGGTAGATCCCATCAGGCCCTGGGGACTTATCTACCTTAATATTTTTCAAGACACCCAACACCTCGTCTTTTTGGATCTCAATGTGACCCAGGCTATCTACACTCCCTTCTCCAGTCTCAACATCCACCAATTCCTTCTCTTTGGTGAATACTGATGCAAAGTATTCATTTAGTACCTCGCCTATTTCCTCTGGCTCCACACATAGATTCCCTTGCCTATTCTTCAGTGGGCCAAGCCTTTCCCTGGCTGCCATCTTGTTTTTTATGTACATGTAAAAAGCCTTGGGATTTTCCTTAACCCTATTTGCCAATGACTTGTCGTGACCCCTTCTAGCCCTCCTGACTCCTTGCTTAAGTTCCTTCCTACTTTCCTTATATTCCACACAGGCTTTGTCTGTTCCCAGCCTTCTCGCCCTGACAAATGCCTCCTTTTTCTTTTTGATGAGGCCTACAATATCTCTCGTTATCCAAGGTTACTGAAATTTGCCGTATATATCCTTCTTCCTCACAGGAACATGCCGGTCCAGAATTCCTTTCAACTGACACTTGAAAGCCTCCCATATGTCAGATGTTGAATTACCCTCAAACATCCGCCCCCAATCTAGGTTCTTCAGTTCCCGCCTAATATTGTTATAATTAGCCTTCCCCCAATTTAGCACATTCACCCGAGGACCACTCTTATCCTTGTCCACCAGCACTTTAAAACTTACTGAATTGTGGTCGCTGTTCCCGAAACGCTCCCCTACTGAAACTTCTACCACCTGGCCGGGCTCATTCCCCAATACCAGGTCCAGTACAGCCCCTTCCTTAGTTGGACTATCTGCATATTGTTTTAAGAAGCCCTCCTGGATGCTCCTTACAAACACTGCCCCATCTAAGCCCCTAGCACTAAGTGAGTTCCAGTCAATATTGGGGAAGTTGAAGTCTCCCATCACAACAACACTGTCGTTTTTACTCTTTTCCAAAATCTGTCTACCTATCTGTTCCTCTATCTCCCTCTGGCTGTTGGGAGGCCTGTAGTAAACCCCCAACATTGTGACTGCACCCTTCTTATTCCTGATCTCTACCCATATAGCCTCACTGTCCTCTGAGGTGTCCTCTCGTAGTACAGCTGTGATATTCTCCCTAACCAATAGCGCCACTCCGCCACCCCTTTTACATCCCCCCCTATCCCGCCTGAAACATCTATATCCTGGAACGTTTAGCTGCCAATCCTGTCCTTCTCTCAACCAGGTCTCTGTAAAGGCAACAATATCATAGTTCCAAGTACTAATCCAAGCTCAAAATTCATCTGCCTTACCGGTAATACTTCTTGCATTAAAACATATGCACTTCAGGCTACCAGACCCGCTGTGTTCAGCAACATCTCTGCCTCAGAGCCATACTGGCCCTATTCCCTAGTAGTCCCTCAATGCTTTCACCTTCTGACCTATTACTCCAGTGCCCACCCCCCTGCCATACTAGTTCAAACCCTCCCGTGTGACACTAGCAAACCTCGCGGCCAGGATATTAATGCCTCTCCAGTTTAGATGCAACCTAAGGCTAGAGAGGTTTGGATTCAGCCCTATATTTGCCTATTGGATTTTTCTGTCGTACAATGCCCCTCAGGCTAGCATTCAAACAAACATTGTATTCTCAGAATACTTTCCCTGAAGCAGGGGCACTCGACAGGGCTGGCCTCTCTCCCCACTACTCTTTGCCTTAGCTATTGAGCCCCTCTCGATAGCGTTGAGGGCATCTGATCACTTTATGCAGGTGACCTGCAGTACATTACAGGTCTGACGCCCTCCATGGACAACATAATGAAGATACTCACTGTGTTTGGTACCCTTGTTATAGACTAAATATGGGTAAGATAGTGATTTTTCCAGTGAACTTAGCTACTAGAGGAGCTCAACTTAATTCATTAAGTTGGCTTCCTTCTCTCTCCACAGATATTGACAGACCTGCTGAGATTATTGTGTGAAGAGTTTCAGTTTTCTTTCAGTTTTTGTTTCAGATTCCAGCATCCGCAGTAATTTGCTTTTACCAATTAATTCATTCTGTTTTGCCTCTCACTAGTTTCCGTTATTTGGGGGTCTATGCAGCCCATAACTGGGCCTCACTTCACAAATTGAATTATTCAAGCCTCATCAGTAATCTCATAGCAGATGTGCAGAGGTGGAGTAGCCTCCCTTTATCCCTGGCAGGTAGGAATCAAACAATGAAAATTAATGTGCTTTTCAGATTTTTTTCTTTCAATGTATCCATATATTTTTGTCCAAATCATTTTTTATTATGGTCAACAAATTGGCTTCTACTTTTTATTTAGATGGGTAAGAGTCCCAGAGTCCACAGAACTCAGAGAGCTGCAGAGAGACAGAGGATCAGGAGACTTGGCCCTTCCAAATCATTTTATTACTGGCTGCCAATATTTTAAAAATCCTGCAGTGGCTTAGCGATCCTGATTTGGGGCAGGATGGGGGCTCAATCATTAACCACCACCTCCTCTCTTCACACAATAATTACTGCACCGCTACCCTTTCCCCTGCAGCTTTCTCTCCAGTCCAGTGGCGATTTCCTCCCTCAGGATTTGGAAACAGTTTCGGTTGCATTTCAATCTTTAATTGGGTCCTGCATTTACTGATGAGGCTGGGAGAGAAGCTCTTTATCGGGCGAACTCCACTTCTTTCTGCAATTGACTTGAGTCTAATTTAGTTCAAAGTATTACACAGAACACATTAGACAAAGGCAAGGATGAGTGGGTTTTTCTAGGATGTGGAAGACAAGTGTGACTTTTGCTCGCTTGCACCAGCTAACCACACTCACGTGTTCTGATCCTGTTCCAAACTTGTTAGCTTCTGGGTTTCCTTCTTTAATACTATATTGGAGATTCTTTGGGTGGCCTCAGAACCATGTCCATTAGCAGCCATGTTTAGGGTCTCTGACTTATCAGCATTTCACTCTGCGGATGTCCTTGCCTTTGCCTTGTTGGTGGCCTGGAGGAGAATACTATTTAGCTGGAGGTCTCCCACACCGCCTAATGCATTTGCCTGGTTGGGCGATTTGATACCGTTTCTACACTTGGAGAAAAGTATGCCATCAGGGGGTCGGTGGGGAAGTCCTAACTGAGGTGGCAGCCTTTTATCTAATTTTTTGAAGGATCTAGACACCGTCAGCTGTTTGGGGGTTTAGCTTATAATGAGGGTCACTCTGTTACAATTCTAAGAAAAGATGTGTATCTAACTTTGACTTTGTATTTCTATATCTTTGCTGCTTGATTGTTGTTACTAGAATTATATTTGTTTATGAAACTTTATGAAACTCAATAAATACATTCACAAAAAAAAATTGAGTATGGCATCAAGGTGCCCAAGGAAAAAACTGAATCAGTGAAAAGAAGGGGGAAATCTCTCCACTGAATTGAGTCATACCTAGCACAAAGAAAAATGGTTGTGGTTGTTGGATATTAATCATCACATTCCTGGGGCATCGCTGTATGAGCTCCTCAGGGTAGTGTCCTAGGCCCAACATCTTCAGCTGCTTCCCTCCATCATAAGGTCAGAAATGGGGATGTTCGCTGATAATTGCACAACGTTCAACACCATTCCCGACTCCACAGCCGTCTGTGTCCATATGCAGAAAGACTTAGACAACAGCTTAGGCTGGTGAGTGGCAAGTAACATTCATGGCACACACGTGCCAGGCAATGACCATCTCCAACAAAAGAAAATTCAGCCATCTCCCCTTATATATTCAATGGCATTACCGTTGCTGAATACCCAACGATCAACATCCTGAGGTTACTATTGACCAGAAACTGAACTGGGCCAGCCATATAAATACTGTGGCTACCAAAGCAGGGCAGAGGCTGGGTACTCTGCAGCAAATAATTCACCTCCTGACTACACAAAGGCTGTTCACCATCTGCAAGATTCAAGTTAGGAATGTGATGGAATACTCTCCACTTGCCTGAATGAGTGCAGCTCCAACATTCAAGAAATTCAACACCATCTATCACAAAGCAGCCCGCTTGATTAGCACCCCATCCACCATCTTCAACATTCACTCTCTTCAACACCAACAGACAGTGTAAGCCGTGTATATTGTCTACAAAGATGCATTACAGGAACTCATCAAGGCTCTTTACATATCACCTTCCAGACCCACGACTTGTACCAACTAGCAGGACATGGGCATATCACCACCTCTAAGTTCCTCTCCAAGGCACACACTATCCTGACTTGGAACTATATCTCTGTTCCATCTCTGTTGCTGGGTTAAAATCCTGGAGCTCGCTTCCTAACAGCATTTTGGGTGTACCCATACCACATGGACTTTAACGGTTCAAGGCGGCAGCTCACCACCACCTTCTCAAGGGCAATTAGGGATGGGCATTAAATGCTGGCTTAGCCAGCGATGTACACGACCCTTGAAAGAATAGCAAAATGAGACCAGTCTCTTTTCAGCTTCCAACCTATGGACAACAAAGCTACCAAACTTTCCCTTACTACTGCAACAGCTAAGATCAACTAATTCAGGCCAAAAATCAAATTTGAAAATTTCCTTCTTCAGTTACTCGTTGAATGAAATATTAAGCAATAATTTTAAACATTCTTTCCATGTTGAAATGAGCATTTTTTGTTTAATCCAACATTTGAATTTTATGAATTCTGTATGAAGTTGAGGGACATGGTCATTGGTGTGAAATTAAAACAACTTTCGCTTTTTCTACATTAAGTAAGCTCAGTGTAGATATGGGACAGGTGAGAACTCAGGTTTGTTGTTCGGTGTCACAACACATTATACTATTAAACTCAATCTCACAAGAACGCTGTTCTCACTGCATTATTCACATCTACCATTCTTCAATTACGAGGAGTGCCCCAGATCATTTACATTGTAAACAGTTGGCAGTGTGATTTTAAACGAGCAAAGAACCATCCTAAAGCCAACTGGCTCCAAAATGCCACCACAGAGGCTGAGAATATAAATTTCATAGCGGAGAGAAGAACCACCCACCCATTAATGGTTTGGAAAAACTGGCAGATAAAATAACTGACCCAGGTGAGATTTATTTATATATGAAGTGGTTACTTTTCAGACTAAATACATTTCAGCTAGGATAAAAAGGCAATCTATGTCTATCAAGGACAGCTGCTATGGCTTAATAGAGTTTACAGCAAAAACAAGATTGACAAGAGAGGCATAATTATGGGAGGATAATGCAGGAGACAACTATGTGAAATATGAAAGGTAGAAAGAAACAAAAGAGATAAGTGTGGTGAATGTAATATATGTTAATATATATGTTAATTCACACTGTTGTTGTAAGCGCAGTAGCGCTGTCCTACCACTAGGGGGAGTAGCGCTGGGAGTACTTAGGAACTTGTACTGTGCTCCACCCTTGGTTCCGCCTACAACTCCTCCCCCTAATGCAGCTGTATAAGTATCCGTGTCCAGAGTCAGCCTGGGTCACTACGAGTTAATCGACAGGTAACAGGCTGGCTCTGAAGTAAGTCGATTAAAGCCTAGATTCACATCGGAAACACGTGTCTGGTGAATTGATGGTTCCATCAATTTAATCGACTTAGGAACAGTAAAGATCGATTATGAAATCGGCCCTCAAGCCTGGACGCCTGGAACTCAACCCGCAGGATGCAGAGGCTAAAGAAATCTTCTCCCACTATATCCGGTGCTTCAAGGCCTACCTGGCCGAAGCGAGCACAGCTAAAAGTACAGAGGATCAGAAGCTAAGTCTACTGCACGCGAGGGTGAGAGACAGAATCTCGACGCAACTAAACTCGGCCAGTTCATATACTGCGGCACTAGCAGTTCTCGAAAAAATGTATGTAAGGCCCATTAATGAAGTTTACGCTCGCCATGTGTTCACGACTCGCCGTCAGCGGCCTACAGAATCACTCGCCGAATTCCTAAGAGAACTTAACAATTTGTCCAATGACTGTAATTACCAAGCGGTCACCGCAGCAGAACACAGGGAATTGGCGGTACACAATGTTTTTGTAGCGGGCCTCAGGTCTAACTATGTGCGCCAACGACTGCGGGAAAAGGGCGCCCAGGGCTTAGAAATAACTGTGGAAGCTGCGACCACGATGGAGGTCTCCTTCCGCAGCCTTAACTCGTTCCCCGCGGACCCCGCGACCCAATCATGGGCCCCCGACCAGCGACTCCCCCAGAGCTGTGCTACGAGGCCGCCCAGCCACCATGCTGCCCCAGCCAGCCACTGGGCTGCTCCAGCGTACCATTTCTGCAGCCAGAATCAGCCGCGGCAGCACTGCCCGGCCCGCAACGCGACCTGCAGCAGCTGCGGGCGAAAAGGGCATTACGCAAGAGTGTGCCTCACTAAAAGGTCCCCAGCTTCTAACTCCCCAGTGATTCGCAGTAACCGCTCCCCTCACTCGCAGCCCCGCGGGGCCCGAAACGCTGCGGCCTATGCCCCGACTCCGCCCCCTCCAGCCACGTGCGATCCATGGGGGCCGCCATCTTGGAAAACCTCCACCACGCGGCCGGCCACGTGCGACTCATGGGGGCCGCCATCTTGGACACCATCTTCCTCGCCGCCCGCCACGTGCGACTCATGGGGGCCGCCATCTTGGACGCCATCTTCCTCGCCGCCCGCCACGTGCGATCCACAGGCCCGATCGGCATCTCTGTGCTCGGACAACTCAGCGGAGGAATTCGAAATAAACTATGAACTCAGAGGGCAGTCATCACGGGACCACTCCAGCACAGCTGATCGAGCCACTGACTACCCGCAACTCAGTGCGGTCACCCTGGACCAATCACGACCAAAGAATCTACGAAATTTGATGGCAGAGGTCCATATCAACGGGTACAAAACGGCATGGCTCTTCGACTCCGGGAGCACAGAGAGCTTCATACATCCAGACCTGGTAAGACGCTGTTCGCTCCCCGTTTTCCCCGTGCAGCAAACTATCTCGCTCGCTTCAGGCTCCCACTCGGTCCAGATCCAGGGGCGCACCGCTGCAACACTCACAATCCGAGGTGCTAGTTACTCGAAGTTCAAACTCTACGTTTGCCCGAACTCTGCGCGCCACTCTTATTAGGCCTAGACTTCCAATGCAACCTCAAGAGCCTCACCCTCAGCTTCGGAGGACCCCTGCCCCCACTCACGATCTGAAGCCTCACTACACTGCGAATTCCCCCCCCCCCCCCCCCCCCGCCTCTCTTTGCCAATCTCACTAAGGACTGTAAACCCGTCGCCACTCGTAGCAGGCGGTATAGCCTGCAGGATAGGATATTTGTCAGAGCAGAGGTCCGAAGGCTACTCAGTGAGGGGGTTATAGAGGCCAGCAATAGTCCCTGGAGAGCTCAGGTGGTGGTCGTTAAGACCGGGGAAAAATTCCATATGGTGGTCGACTACAGTCAGACTATAAATAGATTTACGCTCCTCGACACGTATCCCCTCCCCAGGATTGCAGACATGGTAAACATATCGCCCAGTACCGGCTCTTTTCCACGGTGGATCTGAAGTCTGCATACCACCAGCTCCCAATCCGCCCGGAGGACCGCTACTACACGGCATTCGAGGCCGATGGCCGCCTCTTCCATTTCCTCCGGGTCCGCAGAGTGGCGCGCCCCAAGAGTGGCGTGCAGAGTCCGCACTGTCTGTGCGGAGTCTGCACGTCCTCCCCGTGTGTGCGTGGGTTTCCTCCGGGTGCTCCGGTTTCCTCCCACAGTCCAAAGATGTGCGGGTTAGGTGGATTGGCCATGCTAAATTGCCCGTAGTGTCCTAAAAAGTAAGGTTAAGGGGGAGTTGTTGGGTTACGGGTATAGGGTGGATACGTGAGTTTGAGTAGGGTGATCATTGCTCGGCACAACATCGAGGGCCGAAGGGCCTGTTCTGTGCTGTACTGTTCTATGTTCTATGTCCCTTTCGGCGTCACCAATGGAGTCTCGGTGTCCCAACGAGCAATGGACCGAATGGTGGACCAGTACGGGCTGCGGGCCACGTTTCCGTAGTTGGACAATGTCACCATCTGCGGCTATGACCAGCAGGACCACGACGCCTACCTCCATCGTTTTCTCCAGACGGCCCAGAAACTGAATCTCACGTACAACAAGGAGAAATGCGTTTTCCGCACATCCAGACGAGCCATCCTCGGCTATGTCGTGGAAAACGGAGTCCTGGGCCCCGACCCGGACCGTATGCACCCCCTCTTAGAACTCCCTCCCCCTCATTGTCCCAAGGCCCTCAAACGGTGCTTGGGATTTTTTTCCTACTACGCCCAGTGGGTCCCTCAATATGCGGACAAAGCCCGCCCACTCTTTAGGACCACATGATTTCCCCAGTCAGCCGAGGCACGCCAGGCCTTCGACGGCATCAAGGTGGACATCGCCAAAGCGGCCATGCGGGCAGTGGATGAATCCACCCCATTTCAGGTAGAGAGCGACGCCTCAGAGGTAGCTCTTGCAGCCACGTTAAATCAGGCAGGGAGACCAGTTGCATTTTTCTCCCGTACCCTCTCAGCTTCAGAACTCCGACACTCTTCAGTCGAGAAAGAAGCACAAGCCATTGTGGAGGCTATCCGTCACTGGAGGCATTACCTCGCAGGTAGGAGGTTCACCCTCATCACCGACCAAAGATCGGTTGCCTTCATGTTCGACAACTCACAAAGGGGCAAAATTAAAAACGATAAAATTCTGAGGTGGAGGATCAAACTCTCCACCTACAATTACGATATCAAATATCGACCCGGGAAGCTCAACGAGCCTCCGGATGCCCTATCCCGCGGGACATGCGCCAGCGCGCAGATCGACCGATTAAAAAGCATCCACAATAACCTCTGCCACCCGGGGGTCACCCGGCTCGCTCACTACATCAGGGCCCGAAACCTGCCTTTCTCCAGCGAGGAGGTAAAAGCGGTCACCAGGGACTGCCCGATCTGTGCGGAGTGCAAACCGCACTTCTATAGACCAGGCAGAGCCCACCTGGTCAAGGCTTCCAGGCCCTTTGAACGCCTCGCCATTGATTTCAAAGGGCCACTCCCCTCAACTAACAAGAACGTTTACTTCTTAAACGTCGTAGACGAGTTCTCCCACTTTCCATTTGCTATCCCGTGCTCCGACATAACCTCCCACACAGTCATTAGGGCCCTGCATAGCATCTTCACCCTGTTTGATTTCCCCAGCTACGTACACAGTGACCGGGGTTCGTCCTTCATGAGCGACGAGCTGCGTCAGTACCTGCTCGAAAAGGGCATTGCCTCGTGCAGGACTACCAGCTACAACCCCAGGGGGGGCGGGCAGGTGGAAAGGGAGAACGCGACGTTCTGGAAGACCGTCCTACTGACCCTCCGGTCTAGAAAGCTCCAAGTCTCCCAGTGGCAGGAAGTCCTCCCAGATGCGCTCCACGCTATTAGGTCCCTTTTGTGTACGGCGACCACCCAGGCCCCTCACGAGAGGCTCTTCATTTTTTCCAGGGGGACTACCATGGGGGTCTCACTTCCGGCATGGCTGAGGACGCCGGGCCCCGTACTCCTGAGGAAACACGTCAGGCGCACAAAACCGACCCCCTTGTTGAGAAGGTGCGCCTACTCCACTCCAACCCCCAGTACGCATTTGTTGAGTTCCCTGACAGCCGTCAGGACACTGTATCCCTCCGGGATCTGGTACCCGCCGAATCCAGCGCCCCCTCCACCCCCACAAAAGGATCTCTCACCCTACACCCCATGCTGCTGCCCCCTTGTGCTCCCGAGCCCACGAGCTCACTCCACCAGTTCCGCGCCGGCGAGCCCCCAGCGCCCCCAGTCGAACCAGGAGAGTATGAAGCTCGGATACAACCCTCCCAGGAGTCCCCCATCGTACCCCAGCACACCACGCCAATCCAACCACCGCAAGAGGCTGCAACCCCGGTGCTCCGCAGATCTCAGCGGACAATCCGACCGTTGGACAGACTGACTTTATAGACCACCCCCGCCGGACTTGATTTTTTTGAAGGGGGTGAATGTGGTGAATGTAATACATGTTAATTCACACTGTTGTTGTAAGCGCAGTAGCGCTGTCCTACCACTAGGGGGAGTAGCACTGGGAGCACTTAGGAACTTGTACTGGGCTCCACCCTTGGTTCTGCCCACGACTGCTCCACCAGTGCAGCTGTATAAGTACCCGTGTCCAGAGTCAGCCTGGGTCACTATGAGTTCATCGACAGGTAACAGGCTGGCTCTGAAGTAAGTCGATTAAAGCCTAGATTCACATCAGAAACACGTGTCTGATGAATTGATGGTTCCATCAATAAGCAAGTATGGAGGCAGTTTGGTACTCAGCACAGTACAAAGCAGGGTATGTCGGCCATCTCAAAAACTGACGGATCATATCAAACATCGGCAGAATTCTCCATTCCTGAGACTAAGTATTGACACCGGGGCAGGATTCGTGGACTTTTAAGACAGCAAAACTGGCACCGTACCTAGCCCAATTCAGTGACTGTAAAGGGGCTAACACCGGCGCCAGGTTGAACACAATCGATTCCAATGAGAAACAGTGCAGGATTGCGACTGAACTCAAGAGGCTGACACGCTGCAACTGCATATACACTCTTCACTCCCCAAACACACCATCCCAGCCAACAAGATGGCAGCGAGGAGAACGGCCTGAGTTTCACAGACGGCGAGTTGGAGACCTCCTGGATGCGGTGGAGGAGAGGCAGGCCATTCGCTGTACCTGGGAGCAGGTGGCAGAGGGGGTCAGCACCACTAGCAACATCATCTGGACCAGCCAGCAGTGCCCGAAAGAAGTGCATAACCTCCTCGGGGAGGCCAGTGTGAGTAGGCAGCAGTGTGCCCCTGGCAGCAACCCCGTCCCACATGCCCGTAACCCCCACCCCACCAGGGGGGTGGCCGAACCCCCACCCTGAACCACTTGCCGGCACCCATACTGGTCACCGTGGCCAGGTGCACTGGCGACTGAGGAGAAGGCTGCACATAACTGTTGGGAGCAGGAGAAGACAGGAGCGGTACCGACGGACCTGTGGCCCCTCACTGTGGCAGAGCAGCGGGCTCTGGACGTGTTCAGCAGGCCCGAAGAAAGGGAAGTCACTGGAGGTTGGCCACGGGCGAGGAAGTGAAACCACGCTGAGTTGCGGTTCCCCATGCCACATCTGTCAACCTCCCCAACATCAACTCACCCCACACCACCCTCATCCCCACACCACCACCCTCACACGGCTCAACACACCCCCAGTTCACGTCTAATCATCCGTCATGCCTTTACAGGATCTGCTGGTGATGGGGCAGGTCCTTCTGGTGTCCCCTGCCCAGAGCCAATGCCACAGCCTGAGCCCCCCGTGAGCCGAGCAGCGCTGATGAAAGCAGCTCAGATGGCAGCCCTCCACGTGAGACGCAAGACACCCCGAAGCTCAAGTCTGGGGATGACACACAAGGCAGCCCGGCGATGATGGTGAACTCTGCTGCCCGGGCATCCTGGTAGGCACGGTCCACATTGAAGTGGATGTATTGTTGACTGGCCAGATAGGGCCTCTGTGACAGTACAGATGCATCTGTGCACCAAGCTATCTGAGATCCCAGACAGGTCCTCACTCAGCACTTGGCAGGGTCCTGTTGCATAGAGGTTCAGGGTGATTGTCACCTTGATCTGGCAGGTATGTCGCACTGTCCCCCTGCGCAGCCGGAGTCTTCGAGGGCATGCCCGGTCCCGCAGGTCCTCGAATGACAGGCGCTGCAGGTACACACGAGGCCTCATGCAAAACCTCCTTGACACCACCTCCTAGGCCTGTTGGGCAGCCAGCTCCCTGCTCTGGGCGGCTGATGCCCCGCCGGCAGGTAGCAGCCGGTTGGGTAGTGGGTGGTATGGCTGAGGGTGGGGTGTGGGGCCGGAGGCACTCTGCAGAACCAGGGGCCAAAAAGTGAGTGGTCAGTGGAGTGAGCAGCAAGATAGCTGCCTTGCAGACCACCCCAGTCTTGTGGGTGTCACTCCGGCCTGACGGCCCATTCCTCGTCATCATCCCCACCCCC
Source organism: Scyliorhinus canicula (assembly GCF_902713615.1). Lineage (NCBI taxonomy): Eukaryota > Metazoa > Chordata > Chondrichthyes > Carcharhiniformes > Scyliorhinidae > Scyliorhinus > Scyliorhinus canicula. The sequence continues at coordinate 54,583,711 of NC_052152.1, read as the reverse complement.
AACCCCCTGGAATTAACCAGCGAAGGACTATCACTTGTTTAGCTGAAATAGGCTAAATGTGTGTACATGTTCTTTCCCTCTACAAAGAAAAGGGCCCTGTGTATTAATATACGTAGCTTCCAGTACAAGCAAATGCACCACAGTGCAAGCCTGGCTGACCGTCTTAAATTTGTAGGCAGTGTGACGTTTAGCGTACAGGCGCCCCCGCCACCCCCCAGCCCGGCCAGTGTCCAGCCCAGCAGCTCACAATCGCTCCTCTGTGTTCTACCTCCTTGTTAGCAGCTAATGGTGCCGAGATGCTGACATCTCCATGGCTGTGTCTTATGACCCATAAGACCATAAGACATAGGAGCAGAATTAGGCCACTGGGCCCATTGAGTCTGCTCCGCCATTCAATCATGGCTGATATTTTTCTCATCCCCATTCTCCTGCCTTCTCCCCATAACCCCTGATGCCCTTATTGATCAAAACCTAGATATCTCTGTTTTAAAGACACTCAGTGGTTTGGCCTCCACAGCCTTCTGCGGCGGAAGAGTTCCACAGATTCACCTTCTCCATCTCTAAAGTGGTTGAGCATACTCCTTCACTACAATTTGAATAGGCAGCAGTGATGACTATTTTTTTCCAAGGAAAGCCTATGATAGGCCATCTGTTCCAGTGTCAGTAACCAGTTGGACAACTATTACAATTTGAACACATTTGACTGCTCAATGACATCTCCTCCAAGCCATTGCAGCAACACCATCAACTTTCTTTCTGCTTCATAACTGGACCGCCTTACTGGGCTGCTTTTTATTTATGACGAGGTTGCCCAACCCGTGCTGTGCCTGTTTTTACACTACTGGAGCTGGTGGGCCCGACTTGTGTTAGACCTTGCCTCCTGGAACCAAAATCCAATCATCGGGGGGAGTTTATCAGGCATTCTGTTTGTATCTTGCATATGGACATGGACTGATTCAGTATCTGAAGAGTTGTGAAGCATCAGAAAACATCTCCACTTCTGACCTTATGTTTGAGGGAAAGTCACTGATGATTTGATTTGATTTATTGTCACATGTACCAAAGTACAGTGAAAAGTATTTTTCCGCGGCCGAAGGAACGTACACAGTACGTACATAGTAGACAAAAAGAATAATCAATAGAGAACATTGACAAATGGTACATCAACAAACAGTGATTGGTTACAGTGCGGAAAAGGGGCCAAACAAAGCAAATACATGAGCAAGAGCAGCATAGGGTGTCGTGAATAGTGTTCTTACAGGGAACAGATCAGTCCGAGGGGGACTCATTGAGGAGTCTTGTCGCTGGAGGCTTGTTCCTTTGTCTGGATGTGCAGGTCCAAAATGGATTCCGTTCAGGACACTGAGGAATTCCTGCAGTCATCTCCTGCGGCTGAAATGACCGGCCTTCAATAAACATAACTGTCTTTGTTTGTACCAGGCCTAACTCCAACAAGTGGAGAGTTTTCCCAGATTCCCATTGGTTTCAAATTTTTGCCTTTTAGTTTTATAAAAAGGCAAAGCAATCAATATCCATAACATTTGCCACTAATTCCACCCCAATATTATAATAACATTCAGATGACTAGCAGTTTCTATTCATGATAAATGATGGAAAACAACTTCATAATCTACATAACTGGAGGCAAGTGCCCAAGTTTAGGCTTGTATTTAATATGGTTAAGAACAAAGTGACTACAATCATCTGCAAACAAATCCCATTCTGATGATTCTTTATTGACAGGAATTTTAAAAATCACCTTGTGTTTTTATGTGTGTGAGTGAATCCCTCGAGAATGGATGTCCAGAATTCCAACGAGCTCTCCCAATTGTATTGGAATGAAAATTCAGAAAAACTGCTCAACCCTTGGATCATGAAGCTTTTACTGAACAGAGTCTTTTCTATATTTTTCAGCTGTAATGTCTTAGATCGGTCCCATAGGTGAGTCCAAACTCTCTAGGCTTTTGAGATAATTTTTCCTCGCTTCGTTGCCTAGGTAAATATTTATGACCATTCCCAAGATATGAAAATGAAATCCCTGATCTGCCAATTAATTTTAAACTACAAGAATTATTCTCACATCTCCACATCATTGATGCAACATCATCACATCAGATCTTGTTCAAGTTTCCAGCTCTTAAGCAAATTTAAGAAACAATGAACAAGTGCCCGATTTAACTCGAGATTAAGGACTGTTTTAACTCAAATCAAAAAATAAAGGATGCACGTGTATCCATAACTAACCCATTTGGCATTGTCTGTACATATTTGAAAATCACGTATGAGACTCTTTCTAATGCCCAATATCAGACATTATGACAATGGACACCATTCTTCTGGAGATTTCGGAAAAATAAACAGAGGCATCAATGAGATCAATTCGATGAACATGAGGCTCAAAAAATGTTAAAGTGTAACACTGAAGAGCACAATTACATGTTTTTTATTAATCCACTGTGCATTGTAACTCATTTTCATAGCTTTCAGTGTTAGGATACCGGAGCAGACCCCAACATTCGTTCGGATACTGGACAAGAACCCCAAACAATTTTTTTTAAATTTGTAAAACTGTGAGGGAAGGATACCTCACCGCAGGAGTGATGATTCTGGCCGATATGCATCTTTTATTTAAAACAAACTTTAATTTAAATACAGAATTAACCACATTATCAAAGAAAATAGCTTTACAATGATCAGTTAAACATAAGGAAAAACGTAAACTTATTAGCCGGGATTCTCCGACCCGAGGCTGGGTCGGAGAATCACTTTGTGAGGGGGGGGGGCCGCGAGAATCACGCCACGCCACCCTGATGCCGGCTCACCGATTCTCCGGCGCTGATTTTCGAGCGTGCGCGGGATTGGCGCTGTGCCGGTCGCGGCAGTTGAAAGCGGCCCCCCGGCGATTCGCCAGGCCTCGACGGGCCAAGTGACGGCCGAGTCCCGCTGGCGTGGGTTACGTATAGTCCCACCCAGCGAGACCTCGGAGTTCTGTCTGCGGGGGCTGTCCTGGTTTTGGGGGGGGGTGGCGGGAGGATCCGTTCCTGGGGGGTGAATGGGGGGGGGCGCAACGGTGGCCTGGCCTATCGGGGCCTACCGATCGGTGGGCAGGCTAGTTCCGTGAGAGCCTATGTTCCTCCGCGTCAAGCCCCTGTAGGGCTCCGCCATATTGCCCGGGGGCCGGCGCGGAGACAGGAACCCACACGCATGCGCAAGGGCTGGATATCTGCCACTTGAGGCCCGTTGACGCCGGAGTGGCTCGCGCCGTTTTCACGCCGGCGACAGAACATGGCTGCAGGATTGGAGAATCCCAGCCAATATCTATACTTGCCACTAACTCCAATTAAGCAACCAATAGCCACTTAGAAATAAAGTTAACAAACAGATTACTTGTTTAGTTATGTAGACTTTTGGAGAGGGAGACTCTTTGAAGAGTATAACCAGAATATTTCTGCTCAATCTAGCAGCATTTGGCAAAACTGCCGTTCAATGTAAAATCCTATCTTGTCAGACTTGTACCTCATGACAAACAGCAAAACTATAGACAGACTTAGCTCCTCCCATTAATTACATCATTTGTATCCCACTAAATATAGCCCTTTGGGAGGAGAGGGACATGCCCAGTCAGTGCCCTAGATCTGCCCACTGGCACAAGGTTGGCACTGCCATGTTCAGCATGGCAGTACAAACCTGTGCCAGGGGGCAGTGCCAGGGGCAGGCCCAAGTGGGAGCCCCATGCAGGTGGTGTATTGATATATGGTGCTGGGGGAAGTGCTGGCTATACTTCTGTAGTGTTGGTGGGGGGGGGTTCAATGCCAGCGCTGGACGTGGGAGGAAAGGAGTGGAATGCCAGAGCGGACTGTCAGGAGGCTGGTTTAGCATATCTCAGTGATGGGAGCTGGTGTTCCATGCCGGTTTTGTGTCTGAGCATGACACTCTGCCAAATTCTGGTAAGGTTCTGCGCTAATTATCAGCCTCCCCTAATCTTCTGATCAATCACTTATATTTGTTATGTGAAACACATTTTTGGTATCTCAAAAATCTGTGTTTCAGCTTCTTTCTCATATCTACTTTATTCACATGTTTATAGGCATATATTATGTGAATGCATAAATTTCCAAACTACTAGAGCACAGTATATTAGGGATAAGTGTTCAGAATGGGATGAAAAATATCATCATGAAGTACTTTAAGATGGAAATGTGAAACTGGTGTGATCAGGTGTTGGGTTATGGCAGTGGTGCAAGGATGGTCTCACGGGAACTCTGGGATGGAGGACAATTGGGATCAAAGGAGGAGCATTGTGGTGTGGAAGATGAATTACTTATGGGTCTTGCAGCAATGGGAGGCGAGGTGTGAGAAATAGGTGCAGCAAACAGTGCAATAGACTCCAGCAGCATTGGAGACGGGCACACTGACTGGACGTTGATTGCAAAAATTATCAAAATGGATTGCATCACCAGTTGCAAATCAAAAAGGGAGGTGTTATGTAGATGGAAAGTGCAGGAACATTGAGAATCTGTGATTCTCCTTCGGTAAGGAATGTCTAAGACCGACCAAACGAGGAGTGCAACAAACAAAGGGCAACAGTCAGACCAGGCAGGCTCTCAAGCTACATAATGTTTATTCGTGTCACAAGTAGGCTTATATTAACACTGCAAAGAAGTTACTGCGGAAATCCCCTAGTGGCCTGTTCGGGTACACGGAGGGAGAATTCAGGATGGCCAATTCACCTAACAAGCGCATCTTTCGGGACTTGTGGGAGGAAACTAGAGCACCCGGAGCAAACCCACGCAGACACGGGGAGAAAGTGCAGACTCCACACAGACAGTGACCCAAGCCAGGAATCGAACCCGGGTCCCTGGCTCTGTGAAACAACAGTGCTAACCACTGTGCTGCGACAGCGGAAATTATGGCGGAGAGATCTATGGACTTGTTGCCCGCACAATGGTCAATGGACTAACTAGTGGAGGTTTTGATGGCTGAATTCGAGCAGCAGAAGGCGGCCTGAGAACACTTGGTTAAGTCGGTAGAGCAGGGACCTCCAGTGACGCCCGTGGAGTGAATGATCGCTCGTTTGCCAGCTCCCGCTCCAGGAGGCTTTTTCGGTCCTTTTCCCCCGTTTGTTGGCGGATATTTTGGTGGATAAAAGGTGTAGAGTTGGTAAAGGAAATCCACAGAAGCGGGTCGAGGAGCAAGAAATTCTATGTGCGCCACAGGTGAAGATGGCGGAGGAAGGGTCTGCCCAATGGTTGATGGAGCAGCTGGTGGACTTCTTAAATGCGACCGAGTGGAGCAGAGGCAGGAGTCCCAGGGCCAGGCGATCTAGAAAGTGGAGAAAGCAGCGGGTGAGCACGAGGAGCAGTTTACCGCGTTGGCAGCCAAGAACGAGATGATGCGGGAGACCCAGAAGCGGCTAAAGGAGAAAGTGGAGGATCTGGAGAACCGCTCCTTGAGACAAAATGTAAGAATTGGGGAGATGCCAGAGGGCATCGAGGGAACATACGCTGGCTCATATGTAGCCAAGATGTTGGAGGAGTTGATGGGGGAGGGGGTCTTCGACTGATCCCCTGGAGGTCGACTGGGCACATAGGACGCTGATGAGGAAGCCGCAGGTGAACGAGCTGCCGAGGGCAGTGGTGCGGCTCCACCGATTCCTCAACAAGGAGAAGATTTTGCGCTGGGCCAGGCAGACGAGGAGGTGCCCCTGGGAAAGCAATGAGCTCTGGGTACTGGCGAAGAGGAGAGTCGGGTTCAATCGAGTGGAGGGGAATTAGTGGGAGGTAGGAGTTTGGCACCATGGGTGGGGGGTAGCTTGGCAGGCTAGTTACAGGAGCGCAGTGGGAGGAGAGCAGGTGGCCAGTGAACAGAGGGGGATGGTAGGAATACGCAGGGGAGTGGCGGTGCTCATAAACAAACAGGTGGCGTTTGAGGTGGGGAATACTGATAGAACATAGAACGATACAGCGCAGTACAGGCCCTTCGGCCCTCGATGTTGCACCGACATGGAAAAAAACTAAAGGCCATCTAACCTACACTATGTCCTTATCATCCATATGCTTATCCAATAAATTTTTAAATGCCCTCAATGTTGGCGAGTTCACTATTGTTGAAGGTAGGGCATGAGTGGGAAGTTGGAGCGGATGCCAGTGGTCTTGGTGAAAGTCTATGCCCCAAACTGGGATGATGTGGAGTTTCAGAACCTTCCACTCATCATCCCAAATTCATTTTTTAGGAAAGTTAATGCTTTGATCTTGGGGTTTGTGTGGGCGGGGAATTCTCCACGGGTTAAAATGGTGCTGTTGGAACGGGGCCGCCGGGCTGGCCTTGCCAAATATAATGAATGATTACTGGGCAGCGAATATAGCCATGGTTAGGAAGTGGGTAGTGGGGGAAGGTCACCGTGGGAGCAGATGGAGGTGGCCTCTTGCAAAGGCACGAGTTTAGGGGCATTGTTCACGGCACCTCTGCCGTTCTTGCCGGCCAAGTATTCCACGAGCCCAATGGTGGAGGCGGCCCTGCAGGTGTGGGGCCAGAGGTGGCAGCTTTTGAGGTTGCAAGGTGCCTCAGTGTGGGCACCAATTTGCGGTAATCATAGATTTGCACCAGGGAGGTTAGATGCAGGGTTTTGGGGGTGGCGACGAGCAGGGATTGAGCGGTTTGGGGACCCGTTTGTGGGGGTAACTTTTAGAGTTTAGAAGAACTGGTGGAGGGGTATGAACTGCCCTGTGGGAACGGGCTCAGATACTTACAGGTATGGGATTATGCGAGGAAGCAGGTGCCATCCTTTTCTGAGCTGCCACCCCTGGGACTACAGGATAAGATGATATCGAGAACAGGAGTGGGTAAGGGTAGCTGTCCATGATTTACAAAGACCTAATGGACTAGGAGGGAGCCCCGATAGGGTAAGTCAAACAGAAGTGGGAGGAGGAACTGGGGGGGGGGCATGGATATGGAGACTGGGTTGTGGGGAGAGGCTCTGAGGAGAGTGAATGATTCTTCGTCGTGTGCTAGGTTTAGCCTTATTCAGTTTAAGGTAGTTCACATGGCGCATATGACGGTGGCCAGGATGAGTAGGTTCTTTGAGGGGTGGGGGGTAGGTGTGAGCCCCCCACGCACCATGTTCACATGTTTTAGGTCTGTCCAAAGCTGAATGGGGTTCTGGCAGCGGTTCGCGGACATAATGTCCGAGTTGTGGAAGGAGAGGGGCAGTAGGTGTTTGGGATGCTCCTCCATTGCCCGCTTCCTGACCTTTTGGAAAGATGGGCGTAGATGGAGAGGAGGGTTAGCGCTGCTGAGCCTGCTGAATTATTACTGGGCGGCGAATGTGGAGAAGGTCAGGAAGCGGGCAATAGAGGAGAGATCACTGTGGGGTCAAATGGGGGACGGGTTTGAAGGTACTGTTATTGGCACCTCTTCCATTCGCGCCGGCCAGGTACTCCACAAGCCAGGTAGTGGTATCAGCGTTAAGGGTATGGAATCAATGTCGACAGCACTTTAAGATAGAAAGTATGTTGCTGTGGGCGCCGATATGTGGCAATCACAGGTTCATTCCAGCAGGCCTAGATTCCACGTTTAGGGCGTGCGAGTAGGTGGGTTATAGAGTGCTTTAAGGACCTGTTTGTGTGGGTGAGGTTTGCAGGTTTGAGAGAGTTAGAGGCGGAGTTCCAACTACCGAGGGGAAATGGGTTTCAGTATCTGAAATACAACAAAAATGGGAAGAGGAGCTGGGGGGGAGCCTTCAAAGCCAGGCTATGGAGTGAGGCCCTGCAAAGGGTAAACTCATCCTCATGTGCGAGACTGAGTTTCATCCAGTTCATAGTGGTGCATAGGGCGCACATAATGGTGTCAAGGAGGAGTTGGTTCTTTCCAGGAGTAGAGGATAGATGCGAGCAGTGCGCAAGGGGACTGGAGAATCATGAGCACATGTTTGGAGGCGTTCTGGGAGGCCTTTCCGGGAACCATGTCAAAGGTTTGGGGGTGAAGGTGACTCAGAGCCCGTGGGTGGTAATATTTGGAGTTTCAGAAGAACTGAGAGTGCAGGTGGGGATAGAGGCTGCATGTTGCACTTTGCCTCCGTCAAAGCCCGGAGACGGATACTGTTAGGGTGGGGCACCTGGAGCCACCGAATGCAGCGGTGTGGGTGAATGACTTGGCGGTATTTCTGCATCTGGGAAAGATAAAGTTTGCTATTAGAGGCACAGTTGAGGGGCTCTTCTCGAGGTGAGGTTGTTTACCGACTCCTTTAAAGAGTGGTAAAACGTCAGCGGGGGAGCGTGGGGTTCTTTTATTACAACAGTTAGCAAATGGGCAGAGGGTATGAGCTGGGACGAAGAGTCAAGTACCTGGAGTATGGTTTGTGAAGGATGTTTATTTGTTGGTGCTGCTTTTCTCTTTTTCTGTACATAACTGAAAATGCCTCCAATAATTTTTATTTTTCTTAAAAAGGAAAACTTGTAGATAATAGGCACTTTTTAAAATCACAATTACCTTAAAATATAAAAAAAAGCATTTTGTGATATTAATCAAACTTTGGAGGAATTTGAATCCTGAGAAACAGTAAACCCATAAATAAAGTCTGCAACACTTGAAAATAAACTCAGCCATTCTTTTGTTAATTTTTGGTCTTAATTACAGTCCAAATTTGATGTTAGAAACGAAAGGCAGTCTCAATGTTGCAACTAACCAATAAATACAGGGATAAAAAGATTTTTAAAATCTCAAAAACATCTCACATGGTAAATGCTGATATGTGTGTAAAGATGGCAGCCATATCATGTACGGCAAAAGAGAGGAATGTTGGCCAGGAAACAAGGAAAACATCTTGCCTTAGGAGCTTTCACATCCTTCTGAACCACCAGAATAGACAGATAAATCCTCAACTGAACAGGGGTAAACTCCATCTTCACCTTATAGGCAATAAACTGGCAGAGTACATCATCCAACTAGTCGGGCAGCACGGTAGTACAAGTGGATAACACTGTGGCTTCACAGCGCCAGGGTCCCAGGTTCGATTCCCGGCTTGGGTCACTGTCTGTGCGGAGTCTGCACGTTCTCCCCGTGTCTGCGTGGGTTTCCTCCGGGTGCTCTGGTTTCCTCCCACAGTCCAAAAATGTGCAGGTTAGGTGGATTGGCCATGATAAATTGCCCTTAGTGACCAAAAAGGTTAGGGGGGGGGGGGTTATTGGGTTACGGGGTAGGGTGGAAGTGAGGGGTTAAGTGGGTCGGTGCAGACTCGATGGGCCGAATGGCCTCCTTCTGCACTGTATATTCTATGTTCTATGTATTATAGAATCCAGTCAATTTTCATTACTGGGGACATTAAATCAGTCACTTGCTACAATTAGTGGCCAATTTCAACAGCAGTTAGCCATGCAAACAGTGAAGGTGGAAATTACCCCCAAAATCTAATTTTGCATCCAACATCCAGGACGCTCTCAATATTGTACTGAGATAGCAGCTTAGAATTTATGCTCAATTCCTGGTTCAAGTCAACACAGCAAAAGGTGATTGGAGGTAACCAGAGAAACCTGCACATAAAAAATTAAATTGAAACAGATATACTGAAAACAACCCTTGCCAAATATCAATTTTAGAAAGAACAGAACAGGTGACCCATCTTGATTTTTAAACAGCAAAAATAAATAAAAATTGGGTAGTGCGCACACTTCTCAATTGCATGTGCGCTTATCAAGGCATGGACCAGAGCATGGAAAAACTGATGTGTATCCATATTGTACAAACAAAACTCATAAATAATTACTTAACAAAGAAACATTAATCCTCTCTCTTTGAATTAAGTCCTACTCCGCACATTATTATCAGGGACCCTGACAGCTAATGGCAAAAAAAAAGCAGTTGTAATTTGACACCTTGCTGGAATGAAATGTCTGTTCCTTGCAAGATTAATAAAAATATAATCTAATTTAATTGCAGGGTTACCTTGGAAAGGACCAAGTGATGATCATATTTCTTCCCACATGCTTGCCAATTTGATAGGCTGCTGCAGAAGGCAGCTTAACCATATTCTAATGAGATACTGTCACCAAGATTGGCAGGGCTTCAACATCTTTGGCTTTACCAGATTATTTACCCAATTACAGGCTGCCCTGCATCCTCCCTGGCTCCCCATAATTATCAGGACTAATGAATTAGATAATGTGGTAGGTAGTTCTTGCATGGCAACATTAAACTGTAACAAATTGGACCAAAAATGTAATTAGGGTAAAACATAACTGGTGCAGTTTTTATTCATTATTATAATTTGTGACTGCCATAGATGTGATTCTATAAAGTGGATTAGCTCCATATCGACGTTCCACATAAAACACAGAGAATGGATAGTGGGTCCAAACACCATCTCTTCAAATAAAATGACAATGGTTGCTGCACGCGGAATTACATCAAACAGACCCAAAAATAAAGCACGTTAATTTATGTTTACGACTGTTTACTCCAAGTTTAGTCCAGCCACCTTTTCATGTTTTTCTTCTACAAAGTAGTTCCTTTAGTTTCTGCAACATATTTCAGTCCTGCATTTTCTCCCTTCTACTCTATATCAACTTTATCATCCATTGTTTTCCACATTGCCATTTCTTATGTTCTGTTCACAAGTTTCTTTCCTCAGATACCCAAATGGATCAGATATTCTAACAGTGTTGACATGCCATGTTCCTAACAATCTCTTTTTGTCACTGCAAGACAAGAGTCATAGAATATTGGAATCCCTACGGTGCAGGAGGCCTTTTGGCCCATCGAGTCTGCGCCGACTGTCTGAAGAGCACTCTAACCTAGTCCTACGCCCCTGCCCTATCCCTGTAACCCCACCTAACCTTTGGAGCACTAAGGCGCAATTTAGCATGGCCGATCCATAACCTGCACATCTTTGGACTGTGGGAGGAAACCGGAGGAAATCCACGCAGACATGAGGAGAATGTGCAAACTCCACACGGACAGTCACCCACTGCCAGAATTGAATCCAGGTCCCTGGCGCTGTGAGGCAACAGTGCTAACCACTGTGCCACCGTGAATCCTCCTCAAAGTGTATTTCTACAATTACATCTTAAATTAAACATTGCATAAATAGTACAGAATACATACAGGTTCTGTTGCATTACAACGGTCAATGCAATTCATGGATCAAGGAGAACGTATTATGATATAAGTATTCCCTAACACACTGCTGTAATATAAGAGGTTAATTCTAACTGAGTGATATGCTAATGAGACAGCATACATCATCACAGGAAGTAATACACTGTCTTATGATCCTGCTCTCTCTCTCTGTCTTATGATCCTGCTCTCTCTCGTCGACCTCATGGAAAGGTCTAGACACCGTAAAAGATTCCCCAGGAAAATTAACATTTTCCTTACCTCAGCAGACTTTGGAAATAATCTATGTCAGCAAATGAGACCAAGAATATTATATGGTGGCAGCGAGTGAAAGAGCATAAAGAACATCATAAAGCTTCAAGCAGGTGACAGGTCTCAACCAAGCAGTAGCGTGGTTGAACTGGCACAGAGGATTTACCCCATATCACAATGCATTGGGCCTCAGAGCAAAGCTGAGCGGCAGTACATATATAAATGCAACAAGACCTGGACAATATTCAGGCTTAGGCTGACAAGTTTCATTCACACCGCACAGGCTCCACAAGAGCAGGTCAGAGGCTAGGAATCCTGCAACAAGCAAACTCGCCTGCTGACTCCCCTAAACCTAACCATAAGGCACAAGTCAGGAGTGTGATGGAATATTTTCCCCTTACCTGGATGAGTGCAGCTCCAACAAAACTCAAGAAGCTTGACACCATCCAGGACAAAACAGCGCGCATTATTGGCATCCCTTCCATAAACATTCACTCCCTCCACCATCAAAAGAGCAGCAGTGTGGACTGTCTACAAGATGCACTGCAGGACCTCAGTAAGGCTCCTTAGGCAGCACCTTCCAAACACACGATCACTGCCATCGAGAAATACAAGGGCAGCAGATACATGGGAACAGCACCACCTGCAAGTTCTCCTCTAAACCACTCATTTTCCTGACTTGGAAATATATCACCCTTCCTTCATTGTCGTTGGGCCACAATCTTGGAACTCTTTCCCTAACAGCACTATGGTGTGTTCCTACACCATATGGAGTGCAGCGGTTCAAGGTAGCTCGCCACCACTTTCTCAAGGGAAATGAATGCTGGCCTAGACAGCAAAGCCCACATCCCTTGAATGAATAAAAACAAGAGCAGGTCAGTACACTAATATGGCTGGACAGATTATATGCTCGTCATGCAAGGGGTTAATGAAGAAAATGCTACGTACAAGGAGATAATAAAAGCACTTGATACTTACTTCAATCTGCAAAAGAATACTATTGTCAAGTGGGCTAAATTTAACAAACATACTCAAAGACAAGGGGAAAGTATTTATAAACAATATCTGTCATATAGACTTGCAGAGAACTGAGAAACTGGTAGCTTAAAAGATGCACTAATCACGGACTGAGTTGTTGTTGGACTCTCGGGTGAAGCATTTTCTAACCACTTAGTGGTTAGGTGGATAATTTAACCTTAACAAAGACAATTCAACTGAGCAGGCGACCTAAAGTCAGGAAGCAAAAATCGATCAGTGATTCCGGATGATAGGGGGAACTGTATCTCCAAACTAATTTGATCTGTGGAATATGTTAAATTTAAAAGCAGAGAAGTGGCTGTAAAAAAGCAGGGGAGGCAGGGTGAACGTTCATCAACCACCCTTGTTAACTATAATGTGAGTGGAGGGAAAAAAAAAATCACCTGCCAAAGATGCCGAATGCTATTTTTGCAGAAAGGAGGGTCACTTTGTGTAATAGCAAGAAGCTTGTACAGAATAGCAAGAAGAGAAGTCTCTGAAAAATAACAAGATCCTTGAAATAGAAGAGATTAGGGGTGGCTGGACAGCCCTAATGTACAAAAAACCAATGGAGAGGACACCTTAGTGTAGTTGATGATTTAGTCATATATAATGAGAGATTGGTCATTGAGTGTTCCGAGACTCAACATACTCGAGCAGGTTTTTCTGTTTGATAGCCATGTCTCTGAAAGACATTGGGAGAGATGGTATCAGACTGTATTATTTGTGCTATTCTTCGTCGGGAGTCAAGAGAACTGTTGATGTCATTTTCCTTTCCATTAAGAATATGGAATTATCTTGGGATGAATCTTTTTGAACACAGGAATAAAATAGTATTGAATGTAGTAGACTACTATTCAAGATGGACAGAAGTCAAGCAACTGCAGGGTCACACTTCTGAAGCAGTCATTACATCGCTGAAGGAGCTATTTGTAACATATAGAATCCCGGACCTTGTAATCTCAGACAACAGACCTCAATTCGCCAATTAATGCTTTAAAAGTGTTCACCAGATTGGATGGATTTTGTCCATATTACCAATTCACGAAAATGCCCACAAGCCAATGGGAAAGCTGAAAGAGAGTGTACAGTGAAAGCATTGCCAAATAAGAACGATGACATCCAACTTGCACTATTGGGTGATTGTTCAACTCCACTCTGAAATGGTGTCACATCATGCGGGCTCCTAATGGAAAGAAGCCTGAATACTTTCCTTTTTACTCTTATGCCATAAGTGCAAGCTGATGACTTGGACTTGTAGCCACCTGGGTTGGCCACTTTCTGACTTTATAATGGAGATTCGCTAAGAACGCAGGGAAAAATGGACAGGTACAGGGAAGCAAGCAGAATGCCAAGCTTCCTGTATATTAAGACTCGCAGAAAGCAGACAGCACTGAAACTGACGACCATCTGCATATTGATGAGCGATCCCCGGGAACAATAGCAACAGTTAAGATAATCGAGGCAAAGCCAGACTCCTCGCCGCCAGCGGGAGCCGAAACAAAAAAAGCCAAAGGACACTTAGGAACCACCCAGCGATCGGGGAACAGCCCCAGTATTGGGGAAATCAAACCAATCGATTGGAACATAGTCCAATCAATTGGATCCAGGTACGGGGCTTCCGACCAAAAGGGCGCGAAGCCCCTGGGGACTATAAATTAGAGTCCCCAAGTTCAATTCGCTCTCTTGGCAAGTCTTCTTGGCAGCTCTCAAAGAACTCTTGACCGTAACTCTCAATTCGGAGAGACTTGCCTAGCAGCTACACCAACAAGTAAGTGTCCAGTCAATGCACGCTACGAGATAGGCGCTCCTAACCCTTAGTCCATACCAGCTGGAAGCCTGCAGTCTCAGGATCGAACGAGAGGCCATTGTTCCCTGACCCAGTGCTAAGTATTGGCCTTTAGTGGTAGAAATAGTCTAGTTCTGTAGTATTTTATGCATGAGTAGCGATTGACTGTGTATATAATAAATGTGTTTTGATTTGAACCTTACTAACTGGTGTATTGAGTTATTGATCAGCACTTGAACTTGAACCTCGTGGTGGTATCAGAAAGATACCTGGCGACTCTAGAGCAAAGTTATAAAACAGAGCAAATTAAGTGTAAAGCACACTTAACAAAACGAGCAACAGTCTAAATGATGGAAAAATCGGATGTATATATTGTTCAAGCTTGATGTGGAACAATGACAAATGTCAAAATACACATAACCTGCCAGACCTCCAACAAGGAGAGGCAAGTTGGATCACAGACCAAGCTCACTATGGACAAGTGATTGAACAAATGCCATATCCATAGTCCTACCTCATCCAAACAGATAATGGCAGTGTGCGACAGAACAGATGTGTGCTAGCCATCATACTGAAGCAACCTTCTAAACAGTTGAAGCACCCATCTACCAAATCAAGCAGGACAGAGATGCTGCATTCATCTACCAATCCAGATGACTAACAGACCGGTGAACCCGATTCTCCCATTCATTTTCCTTCTGCTCACCCGCATGACTCAAATCCCTCATCTCCTCCAAAGGATCGGAGGGCCCATTCAAGTAGACAAGTGAAATTGCCACAGTGGTTCCCTATAAAAATGAAATGGAAGTCAGAAAATGGGGAGGGGTGGGGTGTAGTATAATGGGGAGAATCGGATACATGAGGGAGGCATAGTATATGGGGTTAGTTCTAACTGTGTAATATGCTTATGAAACACAGAATACATCATTAAAGGAAGTGATACAATGACATGATCCTGTTCTCTCTTGTAGACCTCATGAAAAAATGTGGCCACAGTAAGAGGTCACAAGAAAGTTTTTCTTGCCTCAGCAGACTGTCAATATTCTGTGTTAACAAACATGACTAGGAATATTATAACTGGTCATTTCAACTAAATAAGAAATGTGTAAATCAATCTGCATCTGAAAGAGAAAATAGGTTAACATTTCAGAGAGGATATTTTCACTCAAAAGTGGTGACACAGTGATTAGCCCTGCTGCCTCACAGAACCAGGGGCCCGGGTTCGATTCCAACCTAAGGTGCCTGTGTGTGGAGTTTGCGCATTCTCCTTGTGTTTGCGTGGGTTTTCTCTGGAAGCTCCGGTTTCCTCCCACAGTCCAACTGATGTGCAGGTTTGATGGATAGGCCATGCTAAATTGCCCGACTGTCCAAAGGTTAGGTGGGGTTACGGGGATAGGGCGGCGACATGGGCCTAGTTAGGGTACTCTTTCGGAGCGTCGGCGCAGGCTTAATGGGCCGAATGGCCCTCCTGCACTGTCGGGATTCTATGATTCTATCTTTCTCTTTGAGATGTTGTCTGGCTTCCCCTGTTGTCAATACAAATTTTCAGCATTACCGTTTTCTTTTTATAGACAGATTGATAATATGGTTATAAAAACAAATTCAAAATAATTTAATTAAACAGAATTATTATTTCCTGCAGCAAAACGTTCAGTAAAGTACATAAATAATACAATCTTCTAAAAACTACTGCAGAGCTGCTTCTCTGAGGTACAAGTCACAAATATTTATTTCACTATTTTCCACTTGTTCGTCGTCCTTTACATCTCCCATTTCATGTCGGTTCAGTGTTAAACTGCCTCACAGGCTACATGTTTAAGATCACTTTGTGTTCCTTATGTTTCCATTGTAAGTACGTCTGTTGCTAGGATACATCGTTCCCACTGCCTAGCAACAGCTGTTCCTTTATTCTAGTCACTGGTTGATCAGTATGCCCAAAGCTGCCAGAGATAAAGAGTGCTGTGATTTTCCATTGCTGTGTTTCCGTTTAGGGAATCTGTAAATTATCTACTGCAATAAAAAAATAAAAATCTCCAAGGAAAAGACTATAACCTTTAAATTAGCAGGCAGGCATAAAAGAAAAAATAAATTTAGGACTTTGGAGTTCACGTGTTACCTGGGAGAACAAATTAGAGTACACATAAAACTTTTCATTAATTGTTAGCTAAGTGAAGCTTCCAAATCTGAACAAAATACACCATGAGAAAAAGACGAAAATGAAGCAATGAAGTGGACGGTCAGAACTAGATTCTTTGATGATGGACTAAAGGAACTATTACAACCTTCAGCGCGTTGTTACTATAAATTGCTGAGATTAATTATGGATTAATTACAGATACAGGAAAATATTCAAAAACTCAGACAAGCTAATGCTGTTAGCATTTTGTTCTTTAAACCAATATGGTTTACTTCAATTTGAAACGTTGACCCTGTATTCGGAAATTAAATATGCATGGTCCTTTGATACTCAGGTATAACCTTCTGGAGGTATGGAATCGATTGTTATAAGCCACAAAATTCAGCTCTTTTGTACTGACTGCACTTTCTGCCCCAGTGTCACTTTCGGGAGCATGCCTGATGCAATCTTGGGCTCCCCCTGAAGTCCTGTAGTTACACTACATGAAACAGGCATTCTAGCCGTTTAGGACCACATGAAGGCTCGGCAGTGCTGTGTTTAAATTGCATACATCCAAAAAGAAGAATGACTGATATTTGAAATTGAGGCCCACCAAGATAGGAGCATCACACAAGTAGCTTCATTTTAACCTTTGATCACACAGCCTATCATTGGAGCAATAAGTAGTTATTCTGAAATCTCTCTGTGCCTGTTGGGTAGATGTTCCAGCAGATGCAAGTGCTCACCACCAAGATTTAAACAACCCCATTTCCAGAATTTGAGATTGTCTCATGGTTAGGCCGGATAGGCAGGCAACAGATGGGCAAGCAGAAGCCCTGTTCTACTACACTTCCTGGGCCACAATGGCACCTCTGAAATTTTTATAACTAGGAAGTCTGTCCCTTAACATGTCTTGGTGGCTCCTCTCAACATCTTTCCACCAGAAATAAAACTGTTCCAAGTTTCAGATGCATGGGAACAACACGGCCTGGAGGTTTTCTCCAAACCACACACACTATCCTGACTTGGAAATAGATCACCAGTCCTTCGCTGTCACTGGGTCAAAATCCTGGAATTCCCTCCCCATGAATGAATATTTTTTTTAAAGTTTCTCTGTTATCTTCATATAAACAGCAAGTGCCAGAACTCTGCCTACATTTTGCATACGATTGATAGATGATGGGATCTTTGAGCACTGAAACTTGTCAGGGTTTACCCACAAATTGTTTTTGAACTCAGTTCATCCTTGGTTTCATATTTTCATACTATTCATTTGGACTGCCTTTTGCCAGCTTCACTTTTTCACACTTAATTCAAAGGGTTAAAATTCCCAGTATGTTTAGTGCACTACTTAAAACACTAAACATTTACTTATAATACTTTAACGAGGTTGATAATCTGTTTATTTTAAACAGATAAATGACTTTAAGTAATGCACACAGAAATTTGGTGCTAAGATGTTAAACTGTAGGCCACCAAAAATAAAACACAGAAGAATTTTAATCTCATAGAACCTTATTAAAGTTGAGGTTACTGGGTTACGGGGATAGGGTAGATACGTGGGCTTGAGTAGGGTGCTCTTTGTAAGGATCGGTGCAGACTCGATGGGCCGAATCGCCTCTTCCTGCACTGTAAATTCTATGATCTATTGCAGGACTCAATGACTCAGCAAACTCATCTCGTGTCTACCCGAGTGCTACAATCCAGCAAAGTGTTTTATCTATGCCAAGGTTGGCAGGAAAGGCAATACAATTCCTCAACATTAGACAACCACATATAATCATTATGGAAAAGACCATGTTTGAGAAATGCAATGGCGATACTGGGAGAGGACAGGATGTGAGGGAACTGTGATGGTCAACATATTGTCTGTTTGACTCAGCAGTAGTAAAAGTCTCTGAATGAACAGGTTACGGAATCCAGTCCCACTCAAGTATTTGAGGTGACACTTCAGTACGTTACTGAAAGCACGCACGGTGGCACAGTGGTTAGCACTGCTGCTTCACTGCACCAGGGACCCAGGTTCGATTCCGGCCTTGTGTGACTGTCTGTGTGGAGTTTGCATGTTCTCCCTGTGTCTGTGCGGGTTTCTTCCGGGTGCTCCGGTTTCATCCCAGTCCAAAGATCTGCAGGTTAGTTGGATTAGCCATGATCAATGCGCAGGGTTATGGGGGTGGGATGGGGGAGAGAACCTAGGTAGAGTGCTCATTCGGACGGTCGGTGGAACTCGATGGGCTGTATGGCCTCCTTCTGCATTGAAGGGATTCTATGGAAGACACTAAATCAAAGTTCCATCTGCTTGTTTGGGGCATCATAAAATATCCTACAAAGCTATTTGGAGAAGAGCAGGATGACTCCCACTACCCAACCAACAGGTTTTCCTCAACTGACATCAAAATGGATTAGCTATTCAGTGCTCTCATTTCATAAGAAATCACTGAATAGCACAGTATTTGTTATTTATGGGACCAAGTTGTAGATAAATTTCCTACTGTGTTTGCCTAGAAAACAACAGGCGATACTTTGTTTGGAATACATGAAAGGAAGCTACGTCAATTCAATGGCCAAGAAATTTGATCGCACAAGAATGGGAATGCAGGGAGAGGGATCTGCATTGCACATGCCTTTTACCAAGGACACAGGCCCCACATAAAAGGAGGGCTGGTAGTTCATTATCATGCTCTGAAGAAGAGTTATACAAGCTCGATAAATAACTATTTTCTCTATCCACAGATTCTGCCAGATCTGCTGAGATTTCTTTCTGCTTTTTGTGGTGAGCCATGTATGGCTGTTGTATATATTATTGTATTTACTCACTGTTACTGTTGTTGTGTTGATGTTGTTGTTGGTCGCAAAATGGCGGCGTCATCGAAGTTGGACAAGATGGCTGCCCCTACGGATTGCACACAGCGAGTGAAGCATCAGCAGCGGGCGCTCCGGGCAGGCACGATGTCACGCTGCGGGGTCTGTGAATCTCAGACTGGGCTTGACAGGCTTTTGATTTTGACTTTTAGGCTTAGCTAGGCATACTTTAGCGTAGTGCCCCTTCTTGCCACACTTGTTACACGTGGAGTTGCGAGCCTGGCAACGCTGCCCGGGGTGCTGGCCCTGACTGCAGAAGTAACAGAATGGTCCTCCGGAGCTGGACGGCTGCTGCTCGGCGCAGGAATGAGACATGCTTGGGTCGGGTGATGGCTGCCCCTCCGACGTCCCCGAGGATGCCGCGTGGTCGGATGGGAAGGCATCCAGGCTCTGG
The DNA here is from genome assembly GCF_902713615.1 of Scyliorhinus canicula. Taxonomy (NCBI): domain Eukaryota; kingdom Metazoa; phylum Chordata; class Chondrichthyes; order Carcharhiniformes; family Scyliorhinidae; genus Scyliorhinus; species Scyliorhinus canicula. Next base: position 54,564,172 of record NC_052152.1, on the reverse strand, counting down.
ATGGCCAATTCCAGCGAGGTAGCCAGCTTCACAGTCTCCTCGAGGTCCAGAGCCCCCTTTTCTAGAAGCCGCTGCCAGATGTAGCTGGACCAGACACCTGCCACATAGGTGTCCCTGTGGTAGACCGTAATATATGTATTACGGTACCTGTGTTGGAGGTACTACTGTATTAGAGATACGTGGGTAAATCCCTGTCTGCTGGCTCCGCCCAGTGGATAGTATAAAGAGGTGTTCATCCCGGCTGCAGCTACTTTCTGTTACGAGCTGCTGGGGAACACATCTTGTCTAATAAAGCCTTCGATTATTCTCTAATCTCGCTTTCGCAATAAATTGATCGTGAATCATTGAAAGATGGAGCTCCGCATCAAGCCGGACCGTCTGCAACTGAGCCCCCACGCGGCAAACGTTTCGGCCACCTTTGATCACTGGCTGGCTTGCTTCCAGAGCTACATCAGGACGTCCACAGACCCACCCACGGAGGACCAAAAGTTACAGATCCTCTACTCGAGGGTGAGTCCCGAAATGTTTCCACTCACCGGGGACGCTCCTAACTACGCTGAAGCTATGGCACTGCTGAAAGGGCATTATATTCGCCCGGTGAACCAAGTATATGCTAGACATCGTCTGGCCACCAGACGCCAAAACCCAGGGGAATCCCTGGACAACTTCTACCGCGCCCTGCTAGCCCTCGGTGGGAACTGCGACTGTCAGCAATTTTCGGCTACCGAGCACACTGAACTCTTAATTCGGGACTCCTTCGTCACAGGCATGCTGTCCACACAGATCCGCCAGCGGCTGTTCGAAGGAGATACACTAGATCTTAAGGAGGCTAGGAGACTCATGAACTCTTTAGAGTTGGCCTCCTGTAACGCCCAGGCGTACGGCCCCGGCAGCACGGCACCCACATGGACAGCGTGGACCCCACGTGCTTCCGACCCAACCTCATCCTCCAATTCGCCACAAGCCTGCGCCGCAGGGCAGCCAGTCAACCCCGGGGGGGCCCAGATGTTAATTTTGTGGGCAGACCAAACACCCCCGGCAACGCTGCCCGGCCCAATCAGCGACGTGCAAAGGATGCAGTAAGAAGGGGCACTTTGTGGCGGTATGCCAGGCCCGGTTGGCCACCGCTGTCTCCGCACACCCCGCGGGAGACCCGGTCCCGCCACCGTTCTCCCCCTCGCAAGCCATGGGAGGCCCGTGGGCGCCGCCATCTTGTCCACCGACTGCCATGTGCGACCCATGGGGTCGGCCATCTTGGACGGCGCCACAGGACCCCGACCCGACTGGCCGTTTATCACCTACTGCAACCTCCTTCACCGCTGTTCAACCCTGGGCCTCCCAGCATCTGCCGCATCTCGCCTCCATTACTCTGGGCCAGTCTCGGCCACGGAACCTCACGACCATGACGACGAAGGTGAAACTCAACGGGCACAAGACGTCCTGCATTTTCGACTCCGGGAGCACGGAGAGCTTTGTTTACCCCACCATAGTAAGGCGCTGCTCCCTCACGGTACACCCCGTTAAGCAGAAAGTCTCCCTGGCCTCCGGATCCCTTTCTGTGGAAATCCGGGGGTACTGCATTGTGAACCTCACTCTCCAGTTCATAGAGTTTAACAACTTCCGGCTCTACATCCTCCCCCACCTCTGCGCTGCCACACTCCTGGGCCTGGACTTCCAGTGCCACCTCCAGAGCCTGACTTTTAAATTCGGTGGACCCATACCCACCCTCGCCGTCTGCGGCCTCACGACCCTCAAGGTCGACCCGCCTTCCCTGTTTGCGAACCTCACCCCGGAATGCAAACCCGTCGCTACCAGGAGCAGACGGTACAGTATCCAGGACAGGATCTGCATTAGGTCGGAAATCTAACGGCTGCTGAAGGAAGATATCATCGAGGCTAGCAACAGCCCCTGGAGAGCCCAAGTGGTAGTTGTAAAGACCGGGGAGAAGCACAGGATGGTCATTGACTACAGTTAGACCATCAACCGGTACACGCAGCTCGACACGTAATGCTCCCACGCATATCTGATATGGTCTATCAGATTGCACAGTACCAGGTCTCCTCCACAGTGGACCTAAAGTCTGCCTACCACCAGCTCCCCATCCGTCCGGAGGACCGCCAATACACTGCATTCGAAGCAGATGGCCGCCTCTATCACTTCCTTAGGGTCCCTTTCAGTGTCACTAATGGGGTCTCGGTCTTCCAATGGGAGATGGACCGGATGGTTGACCAGTACGGATTGAGAGCCACCTTCCCTTACCTAGATAACATCACCATCTGCGGCCACGATCAACAGGACCACAATGCCAACCTCCGCAAATTCCTCCATACCCCCAAACTCCTTAATCTCATTTATACCAAGGAGAAATGCGTGTTCAGCACCGATCACCTAGCCATCCTTCGCTACGTGGTGTAGAATGGAGTAATAGGGCCTGACCCCAACCGCATGCGCCCCCTTAGGGAGTTCCCTCTTCCCCACTGCCCCAAGGCCCTGAAACTATGCCTGGGGTTTTTCTCTTTTTACGCCCAGTGGGTCCCCAATTATGTGGACAAGGCCCGCCCACTAATCCAATCCACAGTTTTTCCCCTGTCGGCTGAGGCCTGCCAGGCCTTCAATCGCATCAAGGCGGACATTGCAAAGGCTACGATCACGCTGTCGATGAGTCCCTCCCCTTCCAGGTCAAGAGCGACGCATCAGACGTAGCTCTGGCAGCTACCCTCAACCAGGAGGCAGGCTGGTAGCCTTCTTTTCCCGCACCTTCCATGCCTCTGAAATCTGACATTCCTCTGTCGACAAGGAGGCCCAGGCCATTGTAGAAGCTGTGCGGCATTGGAAGCATTACCTGGCCGGCAGGAGATTCACGCTCCTAACTGACCAACGGTCGGTTGCCTTCATGTTTAGTAATACGCAGCGGGGCAAGATAAAAAATGATAAGATCCGGAGGTGGAGGATCGAGCTTTCCGCCTACAATTATGAGATCTTGTATCGTCCTGGGAAGCTCAACAAGCCTCCTGACACCCTATCCCGCGGTACATGTGCCAGCGCACAAGTGGACCGACTCAGGACCCTACACGATGACCTCTGCCACCCAGGGGTCACCCAGTTCTTCCACTTCATCAAAACCCGCAACCTGCCCTACTCCATAGAGAAGGTCAGGACCATCACTAGAAACTGCCAAAACTGCGCAGAGAGCAAGCCGCACTTATAGAACATAGAACATAGAACAGTACAGCACAGAACAGGCCCTTCGGCCCTCAATGTTGTGCCGAGCCATGATCACCCTACTCAAACCCACATATCCACCCTATACCCGTAACCCAACAACCCCCCCCTTAACCTTACATTTATTAGGACACTACGGGCAATTTAGCATGGCCAATCCACCTAACCCGCACATCTTTGGACTGTGGGAGGAAACCGGAGCACCCGGAGGAAACCCACGCACACAGGGGGAGGACGTGCAGACTCCACACAGACAGTGACCCAGCCGGGAATCGAACCTGGGACCCTGGAGCTGTGAGGCATTTATGCTAACCACCATGCTACCCTGCTGCCCTTCTACCGGTCAGATAAAGCACACCTGGTGAAGGCCTCCCCTCCCACCTCAGTATAGACTTCAGAGGGCCCCTCCCCTCCACCGACCGCAACACACACTTTCTGAACGTGGTCGATGAGTTCTCCCGGTTCCACTTCGCCATCCCCTGTCCCGACATGTCTGCTGCCACTGTCATTAAAGCCCTCCACAGTAAATTCACACTGTTCGATTTCCCCAACTACGTACACAGCGATAGGGGGTTCTCCTTTCCGAGTGACGAGCTGCGTCAATTCCTGCTCAGCAAGGGCATTGCCTCAAGCAGGACGACCAGCTACAACCCCTGGGGAAATGGACAGGTGGAGAGGGAGAATGGGACAGTCTGGAAGGGCGTTCTGCTGGCCCTACGGTCTAGAAATCTCCCGGTCTCTCACTGGCAGGAGGTCCTCCCCGATGCACTCCATTCCATACGGTCACTCCTGTGTATAACAACTAATGAAACCCCCATGAACGTCTTCTTGTTTTTTCCAGGAGGTCCACCTCCAGGACATCACTCCCAACATGGCTGGCAGCTCCTGGTCCCATCCTGCTCCGGAGACATGCACGGACCCATAAGTCTGACCCTTTGGTCGAGACGGTCCGCCTTCTTCATGCTAACCCGCAGTACGCCTACGTGGCACGCCCCGACGGACGCCAGGACACGGTCTCCCTCCGGGATCTGGCACCCGCTGGATCCCCACCCACGGCCCCCTCACCAACCCCTCCACCTGAACCATTCTTCTCTGCTCCACCTACTTCCCCACCAGCACACCTCACCGCAGCCCCCGCGCCAAGAGGATCCGGCCTCCCACTGGTTCCACCCGGATGTAACGAATCAGAGGACTGCACGCTCCCGGAGTCAAAAATGCCTGAGTCGGAGCCTGCATCATCACCTAGACTGCGACCATCAACGCCCCCGATCGATTGATTTCTTCGTTGTAATTGTTACTATGGTTGTTATTGTTACTGCTAAAGGCTTTGCCACCAACCCCGCCGGACTTTTTTTTCAGCAGGGGGTGAATATGGTAGACCGTATATGTATTATGGTACCTGTGTTGGAGGCACTTCTGTGTTAGAGATACGTGGGTAAATCCCTGCCTGCTGGCTCCGCCCAGTGGATGGTATAAAGAGGTGTTCATCCCCGGCTGCAGCCATTTTCTGTTACGAGCTGTTGGAGAACACATCTTGTGTAATAAAGCCTTCGATTATTCTCTAATCTCGCTTTCGCAATAATTGATCGTGCATCAGTCCCGGACCATCAGCTCCATGTGCTCGACCGCTGTGACAGTCCTGCAGTTACAACTGCGGACGAGTACTCTCAGTTCACGCAGATATTCAGCCAGTGACTCACCCTGGCGCTGACGCCGCGTGGTCAGGAGGTGTCGAGCGAGTACCTCGTTCACTGGCCTCACGAACTGTCGTTTGAGCAGCCCCACTGCCTCTGTGTATGAGGCTGCATCTCTGATGACCTGGAAAATCCTGTGGCTCACCCGGGCGTTGAGGAAACTCTGTTTAATATCCGGGGAGACCTCGGCAGCGAAGGAGCCGAGGTAGGCCTCAAAGCAATTGAACCAATGGTCAAATATTGCCGTGGCCTCCGGCGCCTGCGGGTCAAGAGCGAGGCATTCTAGTTTTAAAACTGCTTCCATGTTAAAAAAATTCTAGCTGATTAAATATATACCAATCAATCCAGTCGAAACGGTAGTTAACAAGAACTGTGGTTTTAATCAGCTAAAATGTGCCCACCAGTAGCTTCTCCCGCACTGAGAGGCTGTCCCGGATCGATGGGTTATATACTTTCTCAGAGGGGCGGAGCCAACAACAACATCAACAGTAACAGTGAGTAAATACAATAATATGTACAACAGCCATACGTGGCTCACCACACTTTTGTTTCAGATTTCAGCATCCAAAGTATTTTGCTTTTATTTTAGTTACTTATCATGGGTCGGGGCGGATGGTGCAGTGGTTAGCACTGCTGTCTACGGCGCTGAGGACCCGCGTTCGAATCCAGGCCCTGGGTCACAGTCCGTGTGGAAAAATTTGAAAAAAAATCATTGGGCACTCTAAATTTATCAGGCATGCAGTCGGTGCTACCTTCACAATGCTGCTTATTTGGTTGTACATCTGCTTGGAAGGATGAGAAATTAAACATTTGTTTTTAATTTAGAGTACCCAATTCATTTTTTTTGCAATTAAGGGCCAATTTAGCGTGGCCAATCATCTTTGGGTTGTGGGGCGAAACCCACGCAAACACGGGGAGAATGTGCAAACTTCACATTGACAGTGACCCAGACCCGGGATCAAACCTGGGATCTCGGCGCCGTGAGGCTGCAGGGCTAACTCACTGTGCCATCGTGCTGCCCCGGAAATGAAACATTTCTAACATGACAGTCAGCAGTATATCTTGAAGGGGAGGTTTGCTACAGCTCCAAACAATAGGTAATGCAGAAATGGCTACAACAGCTGTAAATCAAGCAACCATGTATTCTGATGTCTCTTTGGAACCCCAGGAGCAGATGATGGACAGGGGGAGGAAATCTTTTTCACCCCACCACCAGTTGGGGGCTGCCCAATGAGTAGGAAGCCCTCTGGGCAACATGTCATCAATCCCCATCATGTAATGTGTTACAACAGAAATTCAAGGGTAGAGTGATGTGTCCCTCATTCTGCTGGGATGAGAATTTATTTGCTTTTTCTGAAAGACTTTGGAAGAAATTAGAGATGGAATTCTCAAAGTTTGTATTCAGATAAGTTGGGCATTTATCAAAATTTCTGAACAAATGTCGTACTTTTTATGAACTGTTCAGAATAGACAATATTTATAATTAGCAACACCCATGGTGAGGATTTTTTTGTTGGAGAAAATAAATCAAGAGAAATTGTCCACCAAGAAATTACCTTCTTTAAAGTCACCTGCTTATTTTAGTTGGACATTCAGTTTAAAATAATTTATTAATGCTTACGGATTTTTTTTAACGTATCAAAATATTAAACACTACAAATGATGAACCTTTGAGCATCCCATTCACCTTTACCCCAGTCCGCAGTGACTTACATTTAGTTCCAATCCATCAATGACCTTCCATGCTATGATTCCTCCCTATGGCTATAGAATCCTCAAAGTACTCTGTTACTGGTCTTGCATCTCACACTTCATTCACCTGATCATTTGGAGTCATCCTTATGCCAACTAGGCTTTATGGTCTCCACATCTACCTCTCCTCCAAATACTCCTCAAAACCCACCTCTTTGACTGTTTTTGGGTCACCTATCCGAAAGTCCTTTGGTTGTCTTAACTTTTGTGCAGTAAAGTACCTGGGGATGTTTTACTACAATAAAAGGTACTAAAGATAAATGCATGCTGTTATTTCATGGATTCATTTTTGATAATGGAATTGCATGTTTATATCAAAGACTGTTATGTGGTATATTTTCAAAGGGGCAGCACGGTAGCATTGTGGATAGCACAATCGCTTCACAGCTCCAGGGTCCCAGGTTCGATTCCGGCTTGGGTCAATGTCTGTGTGGAGTCTGCACATCCTCCCTGTGTGTGCGTGGGTTTCCTCCGGGTGCTCCGGTTTCCTCCCGATGTCCAAAGATGTGCAGGTTAGGTGGATTGGCCATGATAAATTGCCCTTAGTGTCCAAAATTGCCCTTAGTGTTGGGTGGGGTTACTGGGTTATGGGGATAGGGTGGAGGTGTTAACCTTGGGTAAGGTGCTCTTTCCAGGAGCCGGTGCAGACTCGATGGGCTGAATGGCCTCCTTCTGCACTGTAAATTCTATAATTTGCCACAGTGCTAAACAAGGCATTGTGGATCAGCTGTTTGTTATAGACGCCACCCGAGATTTCTATTGGCTTAATTTTTATGCCCAAGCAGCAAGTTAAAACTCTACCCCATATAGAACCACATTGTATGAGGCCAATGGCACTTTGGGTCTCATCCTAATCATGGGAGGCCATTAGATATTGGGTCACTCCCGTTAATTGGATGGAAATAGGACTTAAATGATCATAATTGGTTTCTCACCACATTTCACCGACTGGAGCAGGCCGGTTGCATCGTAAACTCTTTGGCGCCTGGCGCGGTTCTCATTTTCCACCTCTCCCGCTATTCACCGGCCTCATTTCGTTCGAGCAAGAGTGCAATGAAGCCAGAGAATTGCACCGTTAGTCTGTCCATATCCCTCCATCCCCCTTTGAAATTTGGGCCCCAATCCACAAAACCCAATGTTTTTTTAAAATTTAGAGTACCCAATTAATTTTTTTCTAATTAAGGGGCAATTTAGCATGGCTAATTCACCTACCCTGCACATCTTTGGGTTGTGGGAGTGCCACCATGCAACCCTTGCAAAACCCAACTTGGATGCTTTTTAAATTCATTTACAGAATGTGGGCATCACTGGCTAGGCCAGCATTTATTGCCAATCGTTAATTGCCCTTGAGAAGGTGGTGGTGGGCTGCCTTCTTGAACCACTGCCGTCCCGGTGGTGTAGGTACACACACAATGCTGTTAGGGAGGGGGTTACAGGGGTTCAGCCAAGCAACAGTGTAGGAACGGTTATATATTTCCAAGTCAGAATGGTGAGTAACTTGGAGGAAAAATACCAGGTGTGGCCTTCCCATGCATCAGTTGCCCTTGTCCTTCGAGATGGTATTCGTCATGCGTTTCGAAGGTGCTGCCTAAGGAGCCTTGGTGTATATGGTACACACTGCTGTTATTAAGCACCAATGGCAGAGGAAGTGAATGTTCTGGATGGGCTGCTAAACAAATGGGCTGCTTTATCTGGATGGTCTAAAGTTTCTTGAGCATTGTTGGAGCTGAACTCTTGCAGGCAAGTGTAGAGTATTCCATTAAGCTCCTGATTTGTGCCGTTTAAAAATAAATTTTAAAGTACCCAATTATTTTTTTCCAATCAAGGGGCAATTTAGCATGTCCAATCCACCTGCCCTGCACGTCTTTTGGGTTGTGGAGGTGAGACCCGCGCAGACACGAGAATGTGCACACTTCACACGGACAGTGACCCTGGGCTGGGATCGAGGCGTTTAGGGAGGTATTGGAACTTAGGCCTGCATCTCATTTGTCTGTCCACAGATGGCCAACAGAATGATGGAACCAGGAACTGGAGAGGGCCCCAGACCAGGACTGCCCCAAGCTTTGACGATGACTCTCTACAAGCCCACCTCCAGGTTGTAAGTAATAGGTAGGAAGTCCTCATACCTGCTGACAGAAAGAGGAAACCTCCCAGCCAGATGAGAGCAGCCTGGAAGGAGATCGCAGCAGAGGTCAGTAGCCTCAAGAATCATCCACCAAACCAGATTGCAGTACCACAAAAGTCTTAATGATTTTCCACCTACACTCCTTGGCTGCAATCATACCAGGGCAAAGGAGGATGGTTGTAATTGTTGGAGGGGAATCATCTCAGCCCCATTACATTGCAGCAGGGGTTCCTCAGGGCAGCGCCCTCAGCTAGACATTGTCCTGTGGATGCGACAATTGGATTCCAGTAACCATGACCATCTTCCCCTGTGCCAGATATGACACCCACTGACACTTCATGTTCTCCAGTTTGGTCAGTCTCCTGTCATACATAATTAAATGCTCTCTTCATATCAAGCATACTTATTTGCACCTTCCTGTCATTCAGTTTGAATTCCATAGAACCATAGACTTCCTACAGTGCAGAAGGAGGCCATTCTGCCCATTGAGTCTGCCCCAACCCTCTGTAAGAGCACCCAACCCAGGCCCACTCCCCCACCCTATCCCCATAACCCCACCTAACCTGCACATCTTTAGACACAAAGGGACAATTTAGCATGGTCAATCCACCTAACATGCTCATCTTTGGACTGTGGGAGGAAACCAAAGCACCCCGGAGGAAACCCACGCAGACACGGGGAGAAAGTGCAAACTCCACACAGGCAGTTACCCAAGGCTGGAATTGAACCCTAGTCCCTGCCGCTGTGAGGCAGCACTGTGCCATCCAAGAGTTACCTTTTGCTCAATGCTGTGACAATTAGTTAATAATAATGTTGCTTTACCAAATAGACAATTACTCTCACTTCTGCCCAATTAAATTAATTGTACCATTATGGCCATTGACTCTACATGAATTTCATCCTATAATAATTTCATTGGCATTAGTAACTCAATAAGCTTAAAGATGATGAAAAAAAATTCCGGTTAATATGGGTCAATCTAGATGCATGGAGTGAAATTCATGCTTTAATTATTATATCCAAAGGTAACACGAGGCTACAGCTAAATAAATCTTATGGCTTACTGTATGCAAAACATTAATTACTTACCAGAAGAATCGGTTAAAAGGGAGTCTTTGTGTGTATGTGTGTGTTTCTGTTTGTGTGTGTGTCAGATACAGTACTGAAAGTCGTGCCCCTGAAAAAGGAAAATAGTCATCTTTTGCAGGAATATATAAAACTGTGAATGTGGAAGTCAACCAGCAAGTAAAAAAACGATCACAGCTGGAAAAAAACCCTGAAATAGCTCTACCAAACCACAGGACACCTGAATCAAAGAATAAAATACTCGCTTGCAGAAGTCAACTGTACTTGAATCAATTCGTAATAGAACGTAGAACAAACATAGAACATAGTTTAGGAGACCATTCGGCCCATCGAGTCTGCACCGACCCACCTAAGCCCTCACCTCCACCCTATCCCCGTAACCCAATAACCCCTCCTAACCTTTGTGGTCACTAAGGGGCAATTTATCATGGCCAATCCACCTAACCTGCATGTCTTTGGACTGTGGGAGGAAACCGGAGCACCCGGTCACAATGCATCTACTCCTCGCAACTTAATGTTCTGTGTAACTTTTAACTTAGATTTACTTACTATTCAATTCTTACTTCTAATCCGTATAAATGTAGATACGTGTGTTTTACCATTTCTCCTTGTCTTTTTAGTAGTTAAGAAACTTAAAGCTATCGTAACTCAAGAAAGCTTGGTTAAATAAGCTCTTTTTTAAAAAGATGGTTGGATCTGGAAAAAGTATCCAAAGCAAAGGAAACTTTGTTAGATTAAACCTGTTTTTCTTCCAGCAGAGGGTGGGTTGAATAAAGACATGAAGCCAGTCATCGTCCTCACCTGGGTTTGTAAACATTTGGGGCTATCACAGCCGGATAATGACAAATCAAGGAGTCTCACCTGGATCAGCAGCTTTCGGGGAACCTCACCTGGGGCTACTTGTAACAACTGAGCTGAGAAGGGAGATGGGCTTTAATTACATCAATGTGGCTACAAACTGATTCAACCTTTTGAACTTCACGGTTATTGTTCGGGATTGCCTCAAGAAACCCACAGCAAGGACTTGCCAGATTCAGCTGGCGGATATCTTTGTACCTTTCATCTGGATTCACCTGCTTGCCTGAAGAACCACTGTGTTCAGACAACCCCCCCACACTCCCCAAAAAACTACTCCCCGCCCTCCCCACTAAGTCTACACTTCCAGAGCAATCTGAGGTGGTCTGGATAGTTTCCATGACCGAAAGTGGCAACCTATGCCCATTCATGAATTTGCACAATACACAGTGAGCAATGATCTAATCAGGGTAGCTATTATCCTGTAACATAAAGCTTGCAAGCTGCAAGGTCCTATTTAGAAGACTGCCAATAAGGCAAATATTTTAGTGCGTGGAATTGCAGGAATCCCAATGCGTCTATTGACCAGTGAAGGTAGGCTTGAGGTAGCCAGCCATAAAGAATCTATCGACAGATTTTGTAACTAGTACATCGAGGAAAGTGTCCTGATGAGTGCAAGACAAAAAGCTTCTATATATCTTTCATTCAGCAGTAGTCAAAGTTCTGTATTGCCGAACAATTTAAAAATCATTCATTTTTAAAACCAGAAATAAACTTTATTTCAAAATTACAAAATATATTCGGCAGAATTCTCCGTTCCTCAGACTAAGTGTTGTCGCCAGTTCAGAATTTGCAGGCTTCCATGATAGCAAAACTGGCACCGCACCTGGACCAATTCAGCGAATGTTAAGGTGTTGGCAACAGTACAAGTGGAACACAACTGATTCCATTGAGAAAAGTTGCTGGATTCGCCGGGTCCGAGATTGACATTCAGGAGGCTCACAAGCTGCAGCTGCATATGCACACTTCACTCCCCACACACACACCATCCCAGCTAACAAGTTGGCAGCAAGGAGAGCAGCCCAAGATTCACCGACACCGAGCTGGAGACCCTCCTGGTGGAGGAGAGGCTGTTGACCCCGTACCCCAGCCCGGGAAGGAGGCTACCAGCCGCCGCCATTCGCTGTTGCACAGTCCCAGATGGCGACGGTCCATTCCCTGTGCCTCAAGGGATAGCTCCGCTCGCACCCCCAACCCATGGAGTAGCCCAGGGCCAGCAGGCTCCGTGAGGGAAGAAGAGCTGATGGGCTCGTGCCTCAGTGACACCCACAGGGGAGATACCGGAACATCGCAGCACCTCAAACTCTCGCGTTCTCCCCCCCCACCTCCCAAGCGCATCTTGTGGGCAGAACAGGGCGGCAGGGACACCCGAGCATCAGGGCCCATTCGCCCCGTAAGACCACCCTCCCCGTTAGATACCAGTTAAGCTGACACGGGAGCAGGACACAGTTTAGTTATAGGGGTTAGGGTATGACTCCGTATATATGTTGTCACATTAAACACCTGTTCACACTATTACAACCTGCCTCAGTGCTCCGTCAGATGGGTGTGAAGGGTGGGCTGGTCTGGTCTGGTCAATCACCTCCTGGACTAGTGGCATGTCAGCGATGGCGGCTGCCCGGGCATCCTGGTGGACTTGGTCCACATCAAAATGGATGTATTGTGCAGACTGGGCGATGTGGCATAGATTTCAGGGTGACCATCACTTTGATGGCCACCAGGTGCGGGTGTCCCCATCAAAGTTTCGTGGTGCCAGGTGTGCCATGATCTAGTGGATATGTTGCACTGTCTCCCTGCTGAGCCGGAGTCTTCACTGGCATGCCTTGTCCGACAAGGTCTTCAAATGACATGCGCCGCTACGATGCCTCATGCGGCACCTCCTCCACCTACTCGGCCTGTTGGGCGGCAGCTCTCCATTCTGGCCAGCTGCCTCCTGTTCCTGTGGGGCACGCTCCACTACTGCAACTTCCTCTTCCTCGAGCACTGCCAGCTCGGACAGCTGGACAACATTCTCCAGGACTGCAGCGACTATGAGAAAGGCCATCATTGCTGGTTGGATATCCATTGCCAGCAAGGGGTGAAAGGCCAACATGTTAGCATGGTGCATGCCCCCGTGCCCAACCAGATCCAACGGGCTACAGAAAGGAGAATAAGAAAAGTGATAGTCAGAGAAACCAAAAGCCAGATTCTAACAGGGCCACAGTGAAAAATATTGGGAATGGGGCTAGTAATGTTAAAAAGACAAGATTCAAGGCTTTGTGCCTTAATGCACGGAGCATTCGCAATAAAGTGGATGAACTAATCGCAAATAGACGCGAACAGCTATGATATAGTCAGGATTACGGAAACATGGCTGCAAGGTGACCAGGGATGAGAACTGGATGCCCAGGGGTACTCAGTATTTAGGAAAAACAGACAAAAAGGAAAAGGCAGTGGGGTTGCATTGCTGGTTAAGGAGGAAATTAACACAATAGTGGTGGGGTGTATGGCAGAGGGTGGGGTGCGGGCACCCATACAGCCGGTGTCACTCTGCAGAACCAGGAGCCAAGGTGGGTGGTCAGTGGGGCCTGCAGGTCGCGGCAATGGCGGTCTGAGTCCCATGGGGGGTCACCCCGGCCACAATGCACGTTCTCCTGTGAACCTACCAACCCCCGGCCCCAGCCTGCCTGGCCAGTGTCCGCCCTGGCAGCCCACAGTCGCACCTCTGTGTCCTACCTCCTCTCTCTCCTTCATCAGCCACGATGCCGGTTTTACGATTTTTAAAAGCACACGTGAAACGCGCCGTCGTGAACTCGACCCATCGAAGACGGAGAATCGTGGAGGCCCTGGAAAATACCGGGTCAAGCCCACTAATGATATACAAACGGTGTTTACTGTATTTGCGTTCCGGACCCCATTCACGCCACTGTTGAGGTGACGGAGAATAGGGATTTGATGTCAAATCGGCCCCCACCGCGTTTTTGCCGTCGGAACCGATTCTCCGCCTAGTTGTGTTTCCTGATTCCAGCGTCAGCCAACGGAGAATCCCGCCCATTGGATTTGATTATTTTTAAGTTAAGTAATATTCATAAAAACCATGCATGTCACTGTGACTTTGAGTCACTAACCTACCTCTTCCCATCTGGTCGTCTTTATCACTGATAAATTTGGTGCAGAAACAAACAAGTGGACATGGAGAAATCTTAATTTTCCCTCTCTGTTTTAAAAGAAGCATGGCAGATGTGCAGTGATCGATGATGGCCACCATGAATCATTAGGAAAATCTACCAATAATTTTCCGCAATGTTGTGGCTCTCAAGTTTCCAATTTTCTTTCCCTGGATACGCCAGTATGCTCAGAAATTAACTGCTAAATTTAGCTAGTTCATTCACTATTTTCAGAGGAGGGGGTTGGGTACAAGTCTTGATCTTCTCCAGGTGTCATTGAGTTTGCATTCCTGTAGTTGTTCTGAGATTTGGGCAATGGTTGCTCATAAGGTAAGGTATTTGACATGATGTATGTGGTGTACTACAGCTGCCGTGTTAGATGTGTGGAAGAGAAATTTAAGTCTTCGCATATTCTGCTCTCTGACAATGAAATTTTCAGGGAGCAAAATTTCTACTCCTATCCTCTTAGTACAAGGGCCAATTAGCTTGTTACATCCCTCAAACATTTACATTACTTGTAACCTACTGCAGTGTTGTCCAATATGCTTGTCAGTCACCAAATGGTGAATTGGCCACAGAATATGGTGAATTTGATTGTAGGGTATGGGTTAGACCGTGCGGTCGGTCCAGTTGAAAATAGGCTGCTTCCAGTTAAAAGCAAGCACTGTGATATTTTAATAATTTAACAAGAAGAGACTAGCAGGAATCTTTATTATGCATGCGGGTGATTTTCTGTAGACGGGTTCAGAAGAATTTGAACAATTGGTGATCAATAAAATCAAGGAGTTCAAGGTTGGAAACCAGGTTTCAGGGCTTTTAAATACATCGGCTTAAGCATTAAGCAAGACCAGTCAGACGTAACATTTGAATCAACAATCCTATCTAGAAAATGTTAGTCGCATCTCAAGAAATTTGATCAGATCCAACGAAAAAAACAATCAATTGAAAAGTTTAATTGGGCAGTCATGCACTCAGACTAGACCTGGTGCCAGTTATGATGTATTGGAGCTGAGTACCATGATGAAGCATGCCCCGGTAGAGGAAACTCTACCGCAAACAAAATATTGAGGAAATGTTGTACATGGGGCAAGGCAAGTCTGCCCACTGACAATCGATTCCTGTGGGACAATGCCCATTCAACGAAAAGCGCCACTGAAAAAAGGTTTAAGGACACATCTAGCGAGCATAAATGTTATAACGGGAGATTTTGAAGATACAATGGATTGACATGATCCACCCATTATCATAATGCTTTATGGAAATAAATGCCTGCTCAAAGAAATTACTAAATGCAATGGAAGCTTGTGTTACAATTGCAAAATGGAAAACTAATTTTTGCTTTTAATTATGTGTATATAAATATGGTAAAGGAAATGTGGGCTCTATAATGTTAAAGCACACAACTTTGGGAGACTTCCGGTGGTGGCCTTGGAGTGAGTGTTCGCATATTTGGTGGCTCCTGCTCAAGGTGGATTTTTGCAGTCCTTCCCCACCCAAATTGTGCGGTATTTGGGGGCAAATGGTATAAGAGTGCCCAGGGATGGTAATACTCCTCTGGTGAGGCTGGTGAATGGATAAGTGGACGAGAAGTGCCACGAGAAAAAGGGAGCAGCTAGAGCAGGATAGTTTTCATGGTGCACCACAGGTGAAGATGGTGGGGGAAAAGGGAGCAGTGCTGCCTGCTCAGTGGATACAGAGAAGCTGGTGGAGGTTTAGAAGAATAAATTCCAGCAGTAGAGGAAAGAGGCTTTGGAGGATTTGGCCAAGGTGATGGAGCCAGTCAGGGCGATTGAGCATGGGGAGGAAGAAGGCTTAGGGCCTGGTGATCCATGTGGAGGAGTCAGGAGCATGGAGTGGCTGGTACTACTCCTCTGGTGAGGCTGGTGTATGGATAAGTGGAAGAGAAGTGCCACGAGATGGTGGAGATGGAGATGGTGTTGAGCAGCCGGAAGAGGCTAAGAGAGAAATTGTAGGACCTTGAGAGCCGCTCCAAGACGTAGAATTTGAGGATTATTGGGATTCCTGGAGGCATTGAGGAAGCATGCTGGGGAGGTTGAAGGGGGAGGGTGCATTTGACTGGCCCCTCAAGGTGGATCGGGTGCACAGGGCGCTGAGGAGGAGACCGCAGTAGGGGAACCACCAAGGGCAAAGGTGGAGAGGGTGCATCGATTTTTGGACAAAGAAACAATTCTCAAGGGGGCGAGGCAGACCAAGAAATACACCTGGCAAGGGAGTGAGCTGCAGATTTACCAGGATCTGGATGCTGAGCCGGCGTAGTGGAGGGCCTGGTTCAACCGGATAAAGGTGGCCCTCTTAAGAAGGGGGTGATGTTCGGTGTTAAGTACCCTGCCCGCTTGTGGGTAACATATGAAAAGCAGGAATTTTATATTGACCCGTCAGGGGAGGCGATGGACCTTTTGAGGGAACATGGACTCGGAGGAGAGTGAGGACATTGAACTTTGGAGAGGAGCTTTGTGTTCATTGTGGGATATGGGGTGGGCAATTTGGAATGGGTTTCAACAGGGTGGGGGGGGTGATGATGAGTGTGCCTTTTGTTTCTTTCTGTTTGTTGGTGGTTGGGTGGATTGGGAGGCAGGGAACGGTGTGGTCGGTGTGGCGTAGCTGGGAAGGGATAGATGGCAGCAGACATCCGAGGGCAGGCCTGGAGGGGCACGTGACGCAGGACAGGGTCCGGCTTAAAAGGGGGTATGACTCATCAGCAGGGGAGGGGGGTGGGGAGACCCCCTGACCAGGCTGGTCACTGGGAATGTGAGAGGGCTGAATTGGCTGGTTAAACGGGCGTGGGTTTTCGCGTATCTGAGGAGTCAAAAGAGTTTTTGCAGAAGACGCACCTGAAGCTGGGGGTGAGACGGGGTTGAGGAAGGCATGGGTGGGGCAGGTGTTCCACTCAGGCTGGACATGAAGACAAAGGATTGGCGGTATTGGTTAATAAGAGGGTGGCTTTTGAGGTGGGGAGCATTGTGGTCGAACCGGGCGTAGGTATGTGATGGGCAGTGGGAAGTTGGAGGAGATGCCAGTGGTCCTGTTGAATGCGTATGCCCCGAATTGGGACGGCGTGGACTTTATGAGGCAGGTTTTGGGGAGGATCCCAGATCTGGACATGCAACGGCTGATTATGGGAATGATTTCAATATGGTCCGGGACCCGAGTCTGGACCGGTCGAGTGTCGGTGGTGGCGGAGAGTTGAGGGGGTTCATAGAGCACATGGGGAGGGGGAAGGGGTGGACCGTGGAGGTTTGGGAGCAGAGGGTGAAGGAGCTCTCTTACGTTTCCCATGTAAACCGGGTGTACTCCCAGATCGATGGACAAGGCGCTGCTGGCAGGGGTAGCTGACTCTGAGTACTTAGCCTTTCTGACCATGCGCCGCATTGGGTGGATTTGTGTGTAGTTCGGGGGAGGCACTGCAGTCGCAGTAAAGATTATATATGAGCTGTTGGAAGATGGGGTTGTGAGCGAGTGTGGGCTGCCATTCAGGGCTATGTGGAGTTGAACGACACAGGATAGGTCACAGTCGCCACGCTATGGAAGGCACTCAAGGCAGTGGTTAGGGGGGAATTTATTTTGATTTGGGTGCATAGGGAGAGGGTGGAGGGGCGATAAAGGGGTCTTTTTCAGGATGGCAGCCGGTGACTAGTGGTGTGCCTCAGGGGTCTGTGCTGAGACCACAACTTTTTAAAATATACATTAATGATCTGGAAGAAGGAACTGAAGGCACGGTTGCTACATTTGCAGATGATACAAAGATCTGTAGAGGGTCAGATAGTATTGAGGAAGCAAGGGGGCTGCAGAAGGATTTGGACAAGCTAGGAGAGTGGGCAATGAAGTAGCAAATCAAATACAATGTGGAAAAGTGTGAGGTTGTGCACTTTGGAAGGGGGAATCTTGGCATAGACTATTTTCTAAATGGGGAAATGCTTAGGAAATCAGAAGCACAAAGGGATTTGGGAGTCCTTGTTCACGATTCTCTTAAGGTTAATGTGCAGGTTCAGTCGGCAGTTAAGAAGGCAAATGCAATGTTAACATTCATGTCAAGAGGGCTAGAATACAAGACCAGGGATGTACTTCTGAGGCTGTATAAGGCACTGGTCAGACCCCATTTGGAGTATTGTGAGCAGTTTTGGGCCCCGCATCTAAGGAAAGATGCACTGGCCTTGGAAAGGGTCCAGAGGAGGTTCACAAGAATGATCCCTGGAATGTCGAGCTTGTCGTATGAGGAAAGGTTGAGGACTCTGGGTCTGTACTCGTTGGAGTTTAGAAGGATGAAGGGGGATCTTATTGAAACTTACAAGATACTGCGGGCCTCGATAGAGTAGACACTAGATGTTCCCACTTGAAGGAAAAACTAGAACCAGAGGACAGCATCTCAGACTAAAGGAATGATCATTTAAAACGGAGATGAGGAGGAATTTCTTCAGCCAGAGGGTGGTGAATCTGTGAAACTCTTTGCCGCAGAAGGCTGTGGAGGCCATGTCTGAATGTCTTTAAGACCGAGATAGATAGATTCGTGATTAATAAGGGGGATCAGGGGTTATGGGAGAAGGCAGGCGAATGGGGATGAGAAAATATCAGCCATGATTGAATGGCAGAGCAGACTCGATGCGCTGTGGCCTAATTCTGCTCCTATGTCTTATGGTCTTATGAGAGGCGAGAGCAAGGCTGGTAAGATGAGACTCTGTGGGTGGATCGGAGATACTTGGTGGCACCGTAAGAGGGGGTGTTGCGGGAGAGGCAGAGATTCCAGATGCAGTTTGGATTAGTGTCCACAGGGAAGGCGGTGGGGAAGTTGTGGAGGGCTCGTGGTGCAGTGTGTGAGTATGGGGAGAAGTCAAGCAAGATGCTGGATTACCAGTTGAGGAAGCAAGCATGTCTACATGGGTTTCCTCCGGGTGCTCCGGTTTCCTCCTGCAGTCCAAAGATGTGCAGATTAGGTGGTTGGCCATGCTAAATTGTCCCTTAGGGACGTGCAGGTTAGGTTAAGGGGTTATTGGGATAAGAGGCAGTGAAGTGGGCCTAGATAGGGTGCTCTTCCAGAGGGTGGGCGCAGACTCATAGAACATACAGTGCAGAAGGAGGCCATTCAGCCCATCGAGTCTACACCGACCCACTTAAACCCTCACTTCCACCCTATCCCCGTAACCCAATAACCCCTACTCACCTTTTTGGTCACTAAGGGCAATTTATCATGGCCAATCCACATGTCTTTGGCCTATGGGAGGAAACCTCAGCATCCGGAGGAAACCCACGCAGACACGGGGAGAACATGCAGACTCCGCACAGATTGCGACCCAGCGGGGAATCGAACCTGGAACCCTGGCGCCGCGAAGCCACAGCGCCACCCACTTGTGCTAACATGCTGACACAATAGGACGAATGGCCTCCTTCTGCACTGTAGGGTTTCTATAATTCTATGACTTGCTGAAGGTAAAAGACAAGCTGTTGTATTATTCCTCCAACATATATTATTAAATTTAACACTGTCCAATACTAGACTGACCCTGGGTGTGGGTTATGTGCTCTCACATCACCGTATGGGTGGTGCTGTACTCAGTTCTACATTAACCCTACCCAGATCCTCGAGACTACAAATTCATGCTCTTCATGAGCTGAAAGATTTTAAGCAGATGGATGTTAAGTGTCCTGCAGGAAAAGCAATCCTAATGTTAAAAAATATTGTAGCCTAACTCATTAAGGTGTGTGGTAAATGGGGTCCCATTGAAGGAAATAAAACATGTTGAAATATTGGAGTTGCTACATCACACCTGGATGTTGTGTGTGATTATTTGCTGTTACTAAAAATAGTCTTTAACAGAGCTGCTGCCACAAAGTAATGCACTACAGCTCATTTTCAGTCTTGTCCCTCAAGCCCAGTTCATCTCAGGAGATTGTTACAAGATTCACACCATTCTTTGCATATGTTTTTCATTAATTATGTGGTGAATATGGTGAGCTGATTGCTCGCCAAACATGTGGCATCAAAATGCTATTGGAAAACGTTCATCCCATGGGAAAGCAGATCAGCAGCTCAATGGAGGAAGGAGGCACTGAATGAGTTGGCAAAATCTCAAGAGGTTAGTGCACTTCAACTGCACTCAACTTGGGGGCTGCCATTTTGTATTGTGGCAAAAGCACAAAATATAGGTTAAGTGAGCAGGTCAGCAGACAGGATTAATGTTTCAGTCAGGAGTCCTGCCAACTTCACTGGGGATTTCCCAGACATTTAGAAAGGGGATTAAACAACTGAAAGCCGATAGGCCAGATACTACATTATTAGTTGAATTTTGCTAAAATAGTTCAGAGGGTGGACAATGAAGATTTGTGTTATGATTGAGGTTCCCATGCTCCTTTCGCTCTAGATATTTTTGGCTTCCATGTTTCAGACTCATGCATAAGTAAGCTCTGCCTTCCTACATGGGAGTGATAACTTCATTAGATATGAAGATAAATTTGCTGTGCCCAGGAAAAGAACATAAACTTTTTCCAGTTTAATTGAGCTAATAGTTTTATCACATGTTCTCCCATAATCGTTCTGATCTTTGGGAAGCAAAAGAAAAACAAAGTAGGTTTTGACTTGAGCTTTAAATATCCAAACTCATTACGCATGAGCACTAGCGGTAACTTTGTTTTTGCTGTAATTAAGCACATATAGCAGAAACCAGTTCTAGACTATTATGCCAAGCTACAACACAAGTTAGCTGCTTACACAGTTGGTTTTTACTTTCTTTTTGCACCATTCCCCAAAGTCAAATGACTTCACCATCTCTCCTCAAATGCTTCCAACTAACTTGATAAAAAAATCAAAACGTAAAATATTTGAACAAATCATGACGAGAGGAGATTGTACTGGATCCATGCTCCAACGACTGCCTTGAGCCAAACTGACTAATTGCTGAAACAAATGTGATAAAATGAGTTACAACGGTCTTCTGAGTGAAGCAGGTTTCTGGCTTCTTACAGAAGCCCATTCAGCTCTTAAGCCTGTGCTACCCTTTAATGAGATCATGGCTGATCTTATTCTAATGCCACTCATCGACATTGGCTTCACATCCCTTAATAAACTTTGCAAACAAAAATCTATCGATCCAGATTTAAAATTATTAATCGAGCTATCAACGGCTGCTTTTTGTGATAAATCTCATTCTCGAGAGAAAATCTTTGCTCCCAGAAACAAGAGTGTGACTTTATAAACATAACACCTGGTAATGCATCACTACCTAGGGATCAAATAGGAACTCTGGTTACTGTCACATCTTAAGGAATTACTTCCTTATATTCTCCTGGTTTTCAGATACTGGAAAAATAAACATTATTATCAGGACTTGTGGCTTAGGCGAAGAACTACGGTGCAGATTTATCAAATTAATAGCGTTAAATAAATACTGTAGATTTCACATTATTATTAAACTTTAACTTGCATGTACTCTGGCACAATAAAAACAAGACACCTCATTTGCTCAATTGCAAATATGGGCATGTGCCAATAATGATAATAATAATAATAATATTAATCGCTTATTGTCACAAGTAGGCTTCAATGAGGTTACTGTGAAAAGCCCCTAGTCGCCACATTCCAGCACCTGTTCGATGAGGTCGGTACGGGAATTAAACCTGCGCTGCTGGTTTTGTGCTGCATTACAAGCTAGCTGTTTAGCCCACTGTACTAAACCAGCCCCATAATATATTTTATAGGTAATATTTTATCAACCAACTCACCCTCCATTTTTGATCACTATACCTGCAGTTATAGCAACTATTTGCACACTGGCAGATCCCATCAACGGTAATAAAACTATCATCGTTGCTCTCTATCTGAATTAGATTTATCTGCCTTGGTTCACAATAGGCTCAACGTGCTTATCTTTCAATCACAATTTTGAAATATTCAGTTGACACAGCTTCAACAGTTATTTGGGTAAGAGAGTTCCAGAATTTCGCTATCGTTTGTGTGCAGAAGGAATTCTTGATATCATCCCGAATACTGTCGCTCTAATCCAAGATTAACACCCCTTGTTCTGGATTCCCCCACAGAGAAATCATTTTTTCCTCTTATCTACCTGACCAACTCTTAAATCATTTGGAATAACTTGCAAGTCTAATCTATGCAATCTGTCCACAAAATGTAATTATTTTAAATCCAGTATAATTCTAGTGAATCTGTGCTGCACACCTTCCAAAGTCAATATATCCTTCCTGAGATGCTGTACACAGAACAATGCAATGCACCAGATGCAGTTTAACTAGAGTTTTATTCAACTACAGCATCATTTCCGCTCCTTTATATTTTAGCCCCCTTGGGAGTAATGTTCTATTAATCTTTAAGTTTGCTTTTTATTTGTCCACTGGCTTTTAGCAATTTCATGTACATGGCCTCCTAATTCTCTGCTCCTTCACAGTTCCTTATTTCTCACTATTAAGGAAATGATAGCTATTGTCAACATTTTTTGTACTCAAGACAACTTGTATAGTTGCATTGAAATCCTTTTATGTTTCGCCATTCGAGATCGCTGATAATTCAATATTCTTCTTTGCAAAAGTTCATTATCACAGTATATGATGCCTGGACGTAGCTTTCCATAATGAAAACTGATGAAATCATACTTCTTCACATAAAAGGGTCTAGGAAGTTGTAATAATTATACCAGAAGACTGTTTGGGTGGATTTCTTATGAAAGATGAGCAAGAAAACCCAAGGGGCGAAATTCTCCCCTACCCGGCGGGGCGGGGGGTCCCGGCGTAGCGGAGTGGCGCCAACCACTCCGGCATCGGGCCTCCCCAAAGGTGCGGAGAATTCCGCACCTTTGGGGGCCAAGTCCTCACATTGAGGGGCGAGGCCCGCGCCAGAGTGGTTGGCACCACGCCGACTGGCGCCAAAACCGGCACAACGGCCTTTGACGCCCGCCGCCCGGCGCCGGGGCTGGCCAAAAGGCCTTCGCCGGTTCGCGCACTGGGGATTCTCTTCCGCCTCCGCCATGGTGGAGGCGGCGGAAGAAAAAGAGTGCCCCCACAGCACTGGCCCGTCCGCCGATCGGTGGGCCACGATCGCGGGCCTGGCCACCGTGGGGCCACCCCCCGGGGTCCGATCGCCCTGCGTCGCCCCCCCCTCCCCCCCCCCAGGACCCCGGGGGCCCGCTCGCGCCGCCGATCCCGCCGCCACCAGAGGTGGTTCAAACCACGGCGGCGGGAGAGGCCTCCCAGCGGCGGGACTTTGGCCCATCGCGGGCCGGAGAATCGCTGCAGGGGGCTCGCCGATCGGCGCGGCGTGATTCCCGCCCCTGCCAATTCCCGGGTGGCGGAGAATTTCTGTCACGGCGGGGACGGGATTTTCGGCCGCCCCGGGCGATTCTCCGACCCTGCAGGGGTTCGGAGAATTTCGCCCAAGGATTGTGTTTGTGTTAATTTACAAAACAAACTGAATTTTCATTTTCTTCTGATAGAAAAGAATGTTTTCTCCAAGATGACAAATCTTAAGCTTACCTTCAGCAATAGCATGAGGTTTGATAATGCACAAGGTGCAATTAATGCATCCTGCCGTATTTGATGGCCCTTTACCAAGCGATGGGAAAAAAATCTCTAGTTCCTATTAAAACAAAAATACAAAATGAACTGAATAAATCAATGAATTTATTCATACAAAAATAAAATACTGCTGATCCTGGAAATATGAAATAAAAATTAGTTCTATCAAAATTGGTGAGGCTATTGCAGTTGATGTGGTTTACATGGACTTCAGTAAGACCTTTGACAAAGTCCCACATGGAAGGCTGATCCAAAAGATTAGACCCCGTGGGATCCAAGGCAAGTTGGATCCAAAATTGGCTTGTTAATAGGAGGCAGAGGGTTATCGTGGAGGGTTCTTTTTGTGATTGGAAGACTGTGACCAGCGGTGTACCACAGGGATCAGCGTTGGGACCCTTGCTGTTTGTTAAATACGTGAACGACTTTGATGTAAATATAAACGGTATAATTAGTAAGTTTGCAGATGACACGAAAATTGGTAGTGTTGTTGATAATGAGTAGGATAGTCTTAGGCTACAGACTGATGTTGATCAGCTGATAAATCGGAGCATGGCAGATGGAATTTAATCTCAAGTGTCAGGTGATGCATTTTGGGAGGTCTAATAAGGGTAGGATATACATAGTGAATGGTAGGTCCCTCAGGATTATTGAGGAATTTAGGGACTTTGGTGTACAATTGCATGGATCCCTGAAGGTAACAGCACAGGGAGATAGGGTGGTGAAGAACGAATACGGAAGATTAGCTGGGACATAGAATGTAGGAACTGGGAGGTCTTAGTCCAACTTTATAAACATTGGTTAGGCCACAGATGGAATAGCATGTGCAGTTCTGGTTGCCACATCATCTGAAGGATGTGATTGCACCGGAGGGGGTGCAGAGGAGATTCACCAGGATGTTGCCTGTGATGGAAAGTTTCAGCTATGAGAAGAGACTGGATAGGCTGGGTTTGTTTTCTCTGGAGCAGAGGAGGCTGAGGGGAGATCTGATACAGGTATACAAAATTGCGAGGCATAGACAGGGTAGACCACAAGAACTTTTTCCCAATGGCCGAAGTGTCGAATACCAGATAGGTTTAAGGTGAGGATTAAGTGGTTTAGAGGGAACCTGAGGAAACATTTTTTTTACTCAGAGGGTGGTGTCAATAGCGAACCTGTTGCCTACGCTGGTACCCTTGCAACATTTAAAAAGCATCTGGACGAGCACTTAAATTGCCACGGCATAGGAGAAAGGGACCAAGTGCTGGTGAATGGGATTAGTATAGATTGGTACTTGGTAGTCAGCATAGACACAGTGGGCCAAGGGACTGTTTCTGTACTGTATGATTCCGACTCTAAGGCTCACTGGCCTAAAACATTAACTCTGTTTCTCGCCGCATAGGCACTGCCAGATCAGCTGAGTAGTTCCAGCATTTTCTGTTTTTATTTTAGATCAATCCATGGTTCTATTTTCTATTATCCTGATTCTCCCTTTCTGCCTATTTGTACAAGCTTCAACACCACCCCATCTGAGATCACATAGTTTAGCACAAACAAAGTATAGAACCTTCCGTCCTACAGGTCTGTAAATGTCAGTACCATGGTATACAATGGATTTACTTGCAAAATAACAAAAATTATTTTTCAAATGGAGTTAAGTTGACAGTTAAATATAAAAATCTGTAAGTATTTGAAATTCAGGCACAATTTTTGGACGCATGGAGGGAATAATTCCTGTGCTCGAAAAAGAAAGCTCAAAATGCACCCGAGACTGGATCTCAGGCCTTACTGCCATTCAGCCAGTGAATTATGGACAACAGGTAGCTTGCTGGTGAAAAAAGATGGAAGGGCGGGTCAAAATGGTCACCAGCAGCAGCTCTCATTCTTTGAATGTGGAGTCATGAAGAAAATACCTGCTCCTCCCATCTCCACATGCCAGAAAGTGTATTTTAAAATGTTACCTTGATGGTTGTGGCAAAAGGAAACCCTGTTATGTTGCCTGTAACCCTGGTTTTGCTGAGGGCAGTAAGCACCAGTTGCATCAGGGCAAAATAATATTCACAGGGAACCTGAAACAGGTGTTCGGTGAACCACAGGACAATACAGCACAAAAGGCCACTCGGCACATCAAATCTGTGCCAGTTCTTTTGAAGGAATCCAGTTAGCTCCTCTCCCCTGCTTTTTCCAATGTAATTTTTTCTTCAAGTATTTATCAATTTCTCTCTTGAAGGCTATTATTGAATTTTTATACATGACCCTATCAAGTAGTGCATTCAAAATCATAGTCACTTGTAAAGTGCTGCGGAAAACCTAGCTGGTCTAAACTCATCTGTGGAGAGAGAAAGAGTTAATGTTTTGAGTCCAATGTGACTTCTTTGAAAGAGGTTCCGGGACGTGTCACATTGGACTCAAAACATTAATTCTGTTTCGCTCTCCACAGATGCTGCCAGCTGAGCTTTTCCAGCACTTTTTCTTTCAGATTTCCAGTATCTGCTGTATTTTATGCTCCACTTAGCCTTCTCTGCATGTAGCTGTAATTCCACATCCCTGAAACCATTCTAGTAAATCTCCTCTATAGCTTTCACAGCCTTTGTAAGACACGTTGCCCGAAATTTGACAAAATGCTCCAGCTGGCGTCAAATTTGGTTTGATAAGAGTAGATTTCCTCTGTTGTGGGGAGGTTAGGGTGAGGCGGCAGAGATCATAGGAAAAAGGAGCTGGAATAGACCATTTGGCCCTTTGAGTCTGCTCTGTTATTATAACTCATCTCCATCCTTATATGCTTTAATTCTCTGAGCACCCAATAATCTTTCAACCTCTGTTTTGAATATACTAAACCCCTGAGCATCCACAGCTCTCTGGGGTCGAGTGTAAAAATGTACAATTATTTTGGGAGAAGAAATTTATCCTCACCTCAGCCCTAAATGGCCAATCTGTATTACTCTTTCACTTCTCCCAGTAATCTTGGATGAATCTTGAAGTGTTGGCTAGTGTAGACTTGAGAGATGAACAGACACTTCCAACACTGATGAAGGTTCAACTCAATTTTAGAACAGTACAGCACAGAACAGGCCCTTCGGCCCTCGATGTTGTGCCGAGCAATGATCACCCTACTCAAACTCACGTATCCACCCTATACCCGTAACCCAACAACTCCCCCTGAACCTTACTTTTTAGGACACTACGGGCAATTTAGCATGGCCAATCCACCTAACCCGCACATCTTTGGACTGTGGGAGGAAACCGGAGCACCCGGAGGAAACCCACGCACACACGGGGAGGACGTGCAGACTCCACACAGACAGTGACCCAGCCGGGAATCGAACCTGGGACCCTGGAGCTGTGAAGCATTGATGCTAACCACTATGCTACCGTGCTGCCCCTAATTTTATTAACTACTTCTAACTAACTAACACACGATGACTGTGGGTCTAAATGATGCTAACTTAAACTAGAGATCTAAGCCTTGTCCAAACTAATTGATTCTCTCAGCATGTGATGTGAGTCTGTGCTGGGCTGAACGAGTTCTTGTTACACTCAGAGGCGGAACCCAGAATGAGCGGGAACCATGGTGCCCTCTGCCTTTATAGTGTGTGTATTCTAACTGGTGATTGGCTGCAGTGTTTGTACATGTTGATTGGTCCCTGTGTGTGTCCATCAGTGTGTGTCTGCACCATGATATACTGGTGCATATTATGACACATCTCATCTGGTCCTGTTATTTAAATAAGTAGAGACGATACCTCCTCATCAATTTTAAACCTACAAATGTTTGAACTTTTTGCTTCTTTCACCATGACCTAGTCAGCATATGTTTCCTTGGTAAAAAAAAACAGAGCAAAGTATTCATTTAATATTTCAGCCATGCCTCGTGCCTCCATGCGTAAATCTTCCTTTTGGTCTCTCATCAGCTCTACCTCGTCCTTATACCACCAGTTTTACTATTATATGTTTATAGGAAACACTGGCATTTCATTTTAGGTTAACTGCCGGTCTCCCTTTTCTTTGCATCTCTTATTTTAGTTTTCAATTCCCCTCTGAAACGCCCATATTTGGCCTGGTTTACAATTGTATTATCCAATTGACACTTATCATAAGCACACTTCATCTGCTTCATCTTTATTTATATCACTTTTATCATCCAGGGAGCTCTGGATTCTTTTGCCTTCCCTTTCCCCCTTGTGGGAATATGCGCAAACTCTCGCTTCTTTAAAGGCAGCCCTTTGTTCGGTTACAGTTTTGCCTGCTAATCTTTGATTCCAATATATCTGCGCCAGGTCCATTCTTACGCCAATGAAGTCGACTTTCCCCTGGTTAATTATTCTTATTCTGGATTGCTCCTTATCCTTTTCCATAGTCAATCTAAATCTTATAACACATGATCACTGTCCCCAAAAATGTTCCCCTACTGACACTTGATTCATTCAGAAAAGAATCCAGTCCAGCAATGCCTCTCTTCCTGTTAAACTGAAAACATAGAATTTCTGCAGTGTGAAAGGAGATCATTCGGCCCATTGAGTTTGCACCAACCCTCTTCCCCACCCTATTCCCGCAATCCTACCAAACTGGCACATCTTTGAACACTAAGGGAGAATTTAGCATGACCAGCCCATCTAACTTGTACATCTTTGGATTGTGGGAGAAAACTGGAGCATCCGGAGGAAACCCACCCAAACACGGGCAGAACGTGCCAACTCCACACAGACGCTGGAATCGAACCTGGGTCCCTGGTGCTGCGAGACATACAGTAGAAAATTCTCCTGAACACACTCCAGGAACTCTTGCCCAACAATGTCCTTTACACTACTACTATCGCAGTATGTATTCCATAATTAAGTTCCCCATTATAACTATTCTATAATTCTTCCACTTTTCTTTTTAATCTTGTCCTTTTCTCGTCAATGAAACTTTCTAAACCTTTTCCAACTGAAAATATTTGACTAATTTTGTTTCCTTCCTCCCGACTCCTACATTCTATTTTGGGAATGTGCCAGTTTTTCATTCAGATTGCAAAGATTTTCTTGCATTGGCCAATAGGAAACTTCTTCGAAGCTGACAGGTCTCAGTAAGCAAACTTAATTTTAATTCTTCCATTGCCATAATTAAGTACCGGAAAGACTGTCTTAATCAGTTTCCTGTTCATTTTCAGGAGGCATAAATTGCCCAACCAGAGTTATCAAAGAACAATTAAGAAATTTGAAAGCATATTTTAAGAATAAACGCAATCACAAGTAAAATCTATGTTCAACGCTTAAATGACTAGACTAGTATTTCTTCAAGGATTTTAATAGCTTCATTCATGCTTTAATCCGTAAAAGGATAATTCACCAAATAAATCGGTTTAGGAAAAGTGTGCATCATTCTCACCCGCCTTTTTGAATTATACTTTTAAACGTGACAAGAACTAAAGATTCAACACAAAGAAATTTTCTTTCTCCCTCCTGCCCCACCCCACAAAAAAAAGACTTACTCGAGCTGCAGTTTTAGCACATTCAGAGCCATGAACATTAATGTTGTTGATTCCATAAAATTGCCGAACATCGACTTCATTTTCTACTCTCTTCGACTCTGGAGAACCAATTAGTTTCTTCCAAACGGACACAGCCTTATCTCCCAAAATCTCCAGTGTAACAGCTGGACCACAACTTAAATACTGAAGAAGATCACTGAAATAGAGGAAGGAAATCCCATTATTCTGCGCCCATACTTCCACAGTGAATTAAGTATATTAAGTTTAATTTCAACAAAATACTCATTTTATTACACCATCAATAGTCATTGCAATTTCATGAAACATTTTTGCTTATTTTATCTCATTCTGATGTGACTAAATGTATACAAACTACTTTATGTTAAGACCTGTGAATTTATTACAATGTAAATTATATTAGGAATTCAAATTTAATTAAAACAACTTTACAGCCAATAAAATACTTTATAAAGTGGAGTCACTCTTGTAATGGTTAATCAACATTAAAGTAGATTTACTCTTTCCAAAAGATTTTGGTTAATGTCATAATCATTGCAAACCAGGAAATTAGTTTGCGTTCATTAATTACTTGCATTTCACTGATGTGTCACCTGTAAACACGATGTGGAGATGCCAGCGTTGGACTGGGGTGAGCACGGTAATAAGTCTTACAACATCAGGTTACACCAGCAGTGCTCCGAAAGCTAGTGTTTGAAACAAACTTGTTGGACTTTAACCTGGCGTTGTAAGACTTCTACCTGTAAACAAGAACAGTTAAGTAAGTGGGAGTTTGTGGAGAATAGTGGGCTGAATTCTCCGCCATCGGGATTCTCCGTTTTGCCGGCACCCTGGGGGTTTCCCGGCAGCATGGGCTGCCCCACAATGGGAAACCCCATTGACCAGCCAGTGAAATGGAGAAACCCGCCCAGTGTTTTTGATGAGTTCCCATTCAGGGAAAGGCTGGAGATATAATAGTGAGGAGAATATTCTTCAAATGAAATAACAGAATGTTGATGAAGATAGTCCAGCTGATGTGTTTGATAAAGCACAGCATAATAGACTTATCTGGATATTTTTTATTCATTCATGGGATGTAGGAGTTACTGGCTGGGCCAGCATTTGTTGCCCATCCCTGGGGGCAATTAAGAGTCAACCGCTTTGCTGTTGACTCTTCTGTACAGATCGTTCAGCAACCCGTCCAAACATCAGTGAAAACTGCGAGTCAACCAAATTCTTTAAAACTCGGTTTTCCTCACAAGACACTCCAAACTTTTCAGATTTATAGATCAAGCCTCGGATTTTCCTCAAAGCTCCAAATCAGACTGCCTGAACAACTCCACACCTCAGAGGTTTCAATCTCATCTTCGGAGACTCAGTTTCTCAGGATTTCTGAATCTGCATTCCAGCCTCTACTTACTGACACAATTTCAGTAACAGTTGGCTATTCCACCAAGATATAAATGGCTCCAAGAGCTTCCTCAAAGTTCTAATCCTTTCCAGCATGACTTTCTACCACCTTCACAGCACCCCAGGACCTTTCATGAGCCCTAACTGCACAGAGCCAGCTAAGAGCAATAATTTTGATGCATCGAGTCTGCTAACAGCAGCCCTGTTCCCCTGCTGCAGAACGCTCTCCCTATTTATTTCACAGAGATAAACTGAAACCTTAGAACTTCCTTATTTGCAGCTCAAGTGGGGTTGGATCAGATTTCTGATGGGTATATTTTGTCTTCCAAGGAGGTCAAATAGTTTGTTCGGAATGTGTAACTTAATTCCTGCCTATTTCACGGTTCTCTGTAATGTGAAATTTATCCAGGCAGTGTGAGGAAAGCAAGCAGTTTTCAAAGCCAGTTCTGATGAAAGATCATCAATCGTAAAGGTCATCTCCACAGATGCTGCCAAATCTACTGAGTATTTCCAACATTTCTAGCTTTGACTTCGGAGCACACAGTGCTCTTATCACTGAAATAGACGATTGGAAAAGGTGCAAATCCTGTGCGAAGTGATATGGTAGATTGCACACAGCAGTGGTTTGTGAAAATTATGTTGGTATCTATCTAGTGTTCTGCAATTGTAATTATGGTTCTCCTTTGCTGGTAAAGTAAAAAACATTCTACCCTAATTAGTGGATTTGTTCATTCTTTGGAGTTTGATATTTCTTTTCCTTCTGGAAGTGATAAACAGTCTTTAATTCGCAACAAAGTGGCCAAGGTCAAGTCTACAAATTGAAAGCGGAAACCTTCATTAAAATAGGAAATGGAAAGAAAACTAATGTGTTCACCAAATTGGGCAGCTTTTTCAAAGAGCCGGTACATGTGTGCCACCATAAAGTCTCCTGCTGAGCTGCAAGCTTCTCTATAAGCCTCTGTTGTAGCTTCACCAGTCTGGCACTGATTTCAGATTCACCTGCAGCTGCTGCATACTCCTCATTAGTCCAGGATTAGCCACCTGACTGGATGGTGTAAATTTCAAGATCATGGCGAAGATTGTGTGTGTTTTTCAGCACATAAACTCACCACCTGTTCATTTCAGCCCATGGCTCAGGCATTGGATTGTCGAGTCCAATTCTCAATTATTCCAATTCTATCTTGGACAGCCTCCCACTTCTACACTGCATAAACTGGAGATCTTTAAAAAATTCTGCTTATTGTAACTTACACCAAGTCCTGTTCACCGTCACACTGATGCTCACTGATCTATGTTGGTTCCTGGCTTAAGCAACACCTCAATTCTTACATTCTTCTATTTGTTCCATATCCCTCCTACTCTTCCCAACTCTATAACCTATAAGCCTTTGAGATATCGGCACTGCTTTAATTCTGTCCTCTTGCACATCCCAATTTTAAATAATTAGAAATTAGCAGCCATGCTTTCAGCTGTCTTGGCCCAAAGCTCTGCAATTCTCTTCTTAAAATCTCTCTGCCTCTATAAATCTCTCTCTTCCTTTAAGATATTCCTTCAAAGCCTTTGGTCAGCTCTCCTGATATACTATGTGGTTCGGTGTCAAATGCCTGTCCTATAATGAGTCATTTACAGAACATGCACCTGCAGGTTCCTCAGTTTCTAAGTGCTCTTTAGAACTGTGCCATTAAATCTAAATTGCCTCTGCCCCTCTGCTAAATTGCACCACCCCACCTACCACTTGTCTGTCCACCTATTTCTGTCCTATTGAAGGCGATCTGCATCATCCTCACTGTTTACAACCCCTCCAAGTCTGGTATAGGCAAATTCTGGTTTGCATATGCAGCTTTTCCTTTCAATTCTTTTTCCATTGAACAATGTTGAAAATCGTATGATGACAATTTGTTTGGTCAATTAAAGGAAACTCCCAGGATTCGCAGACGAATCAGTTGACAGAGGGAAAGGGTATGAATAGGGTGGTTAACAAATTACTGATTTCATTAATGATTAAACTGCTAAGTTCTCTGCCAACTCACTGGAGTTTCTGTTCCATTACTTTGGTTACTCCTGTGGTGAACCACTGCTATTGTAGTTCCACTGTGACTTACAGCGCTGTATATATTCTCTGTTACTGTTTGTTCCATTGTTACTCACTGTGTTATATATTGTTGTTCTTCCGTGGCTCCGCTCCACTGGGTGTTGTATATAGTTGACTGATCTGTAGCCCTGTCTCTAGTCTGGGTTCAGCAGCAGACAGGCTACATCTTAGAGTATTAAAACCATTACTTCGTTTTCTACAACTTGCCTTGTGTGTAATTGATGGTGCATCAATTTAGTACTCTAAGATAGTACGATGGATAGTCACTCAAGCCTGAGTGATTGGACCTGGACCCAGAGGCAGCCGACGCCACCGCGATCTTCCAGCATTGGCTAAGCTGTTTCGTGGCCTACCTCGACTCTTCCACTGACGCCATCTCAGGGGAGCACAAGCTTCGGGTCCTCAACGCCCGGTAGAGCCACCGAATATTTACCCTCATCAGAGATGCGGCCATGTACGACGAGGCGATTACACTCCTCAAAGGGCAGTACATGAGGGCAGTAAACGAGGTGCACGCCCAGCACCTCCTCACCATGAGGCGTCAGCGCCCAGGAGAATCTTTGGCCGGGTTTCTGCGTGACCTGCGGGTACTCACCCAGAATTGTAGCTGCCAGGCAGTAATGGCAGTTCAACATACCGAGCTCCTGATCCGGGAAGCCTATGTGGCCGGCGTTGGGTCTGACTACATCCGTCAGCGCCTGCCCGAAGGGGGTACCCTCGACCTAAACGACACGGTGCGGCTCACGAACTCCTGGAAGTGGGCTTCCAGAATATGGATGCCTTCATGCCCGACCACGCAGCATCCTTGTGGGCATCCTGAGCGCAGCCATCACCCGATCCGGGGGTGTCACAAGCCTGTGCCGCGCGGCAGCCTGCCAACTCCGAGGGATCATCCTGCTACTTCTGCGGCCAGGGTCAGCACTCCAGACAACGCTGCCCAGCTTGGAACACGACCTGCAGCGCGTGCGGTAAGAAGGGCCACTTTGCAAAAGTCTGCCAGGCCTGGCCTAAAACATCTAAATCCCGCCGCGTGGTATCTTGCCTGTCGGGACCACCCCTTCTAACGCATCATCCGCCTCGTGCAACCCGTGGGGGGCCGCCATCTTCTCCGCGAACCGCCACGTGCGACTAGTGGGGGCCGCCATGTTGGCCGACATCTTCGACGCCACCCGCTACTACCGACCAGACCAGCCACCTTCCGCAGCTCGCTTCTGTCACGCTCGACAAGTCCCGGCCCCATCATCTCAAGAACTCCATGGTGGCCGTCCGGATCAACGGGCACAAGACGACCTGCTTATTTGACTCCGGGAGCACGGACAGCTTTGTCCATCCGGATACAGTAAGGCCCTGCTCCCTCCGAATTTTTCCTGCGTCCCAGACAATCTCCCTAGCTTCCGGATCACATCTGTTGAAGTCCGGGGGTACTGTATCGCAGCTCTTGCGATACGTGGCGTAGAGTATGTTAACTTTAAACTCTATGTCCTCCTCTATCTCTGCACTCCCCTTTTATTAGGCCTAGACTTCCAATGCCATCTCCGAAGCCTGTCCCTAATGTTCGGTGGATCCCTGCCCCCCTCACCGTCTGTAGCCTCGCGACCCTTAAGGTCGCCCCACCCCCGCTCTTCACTAACCTCACCCCAGAATGTAAGCCCATCACCACCAGGAGCAGATGATACAGTGCTCGGCGCAAGGCCTTTATCAGATCGGAGGTCCAGCGACTCCTGTGGGAAGGGATCATAGAGGCCAATACCAGCCCCTGGAGAGCCCAAGTGGTGGTCGTCAAGACTGGGGAGAAGCTCCGGATGGTCGTCGACTACAGTCAGACAATCAACCAGTACACGCAGCTCGATGCGTACCCCCTCCCCTGCATATCTGACATGGTCAACCAGATTACTGCACAATCTGGTTGACCGAGTCTTCTCCACGGTAGACTTGACGTCCACATACCACCAGATCCCTATCCGCCCGGAGGACCGCCAATACACTGCCGTCGAGGCAGATGGGCGCCTCTACCACTTCCTCAGGGTCCCCTTCGGCGTCACCAATGGGGTTTTGATCTTCCAACGGGAGATGGACCGAATGGTTAACCAGTACGGGCTTAGGCCACGTTCCCATATCTGGATAATGTCACCATCTGCGGCTATGACCAGCAGGACCATGACGCTAACCTCCAGCATTTGCTTCACACCGCCAAGCTTCTTAATCTTGCGTATAATAAGGAGAAGTGTGTTTTCCGCACGACCCGCCTAGCCAACCTCGGCTACGTTGTGGAAAACGGAGTCCGAGGGCCCGATCCCGACCGCATGCGCCCCCTCCTGCAACTTCCCCTTCCCCACTGCCCCAAGGCCCAAAGAGATGCCTGGGGTTCTTCTCGTACTATGCCCAGTGGGTCCCCAACTACGCAGACAAGGCCCGCCCACTCATCAAATCCACCCTTTTTCCCCTGTCGGCTGAGGCCCGCCTAGCCTTCAACCGCATCAAGGCAGACATTGCCGAGGCAACAGTGCACGCTGTGGACGAGTCCATCCCGTTCCAGGTGGAGAGCGATGCGCCTGATTTTGCCCTAGCCGCTACCCTCAATCAGGCAGGCAGACCCATGGCCTTCTTTTCCTGTACCCTCCAGGGCTCCAAAATTCGACAATCCTCCGTCGAAAAAGAAGCCCTAGCCATTGTGGAAGCTGTAAGACATTGGGGGCATTACCTGGCCGGCAGGCGATTCACTCTCCTCACTGACCAACGGTCGGTTGCCTTCATGTTCAATAATACACAGCGGGGCAAGATCAAGAACGACAAGATTCTGAGGTAGAGGATCAAACTCTCCACCTATAATTACGACATCTTGTATCGACCTGGGAAACTCAATGAGCCCCCAGAGGCCCTGTCCCGTGGTACATGTGCCAGCGCACAAGTAGACCGACTTCGGGCCCTCCGCAATGACCTCTGTCACCCGGGGTCATCCGTTTTTTTCATTTTGTCAAGGCCCGTAACCTGCCTTACTCCAGCGAGGCGGTCAGGACCATGACCAGGGACTGCCAGGTCGGCAGTTCTATCGCACTTCAAAACGCACTTCTATCGGCCAGACAGAGCGCACCTGGTGAAGGCTTCCCGCCCCTTTGAGCGCCTTAACATCGACCTCAAAGGGCCCCTCCCCTCCACCGACCGTAGCGTGTACTTCCTCAACATCGTTGATGAGTACTCACGTTTTCCCTTCGCCATCCCATGCCCTGACATGACCTCGGCCACTGTCATCAAGGCCCTGCATAGCCTCTTCACCTTTTCGGTTTCCCCACCTACATCCACAGTGATCGGGGCTCCTCGTTTATGAGTGATGAGCTGCGTCAGTTCCTGCTCAGCAAGGGCATTGCCTCAAACAGGACTACCAGCTACAACCCCCGGGGAAACGGACAGGTGGAGAGGGAGAACACAACGGTCTGGAAGGCCGTCCTCCTGGCCCTAAGGTCTAGAAGGCTCCCAGTCTCCCGCTGGCAGGAGGTTCTTCCCGATGCGCTCCACTCCATCCGGTCACTTCTGTGTACTGCCACCAACAAGACCCCTCATGGACGTAGATTTGTCTTCCCTAGGAAGTCCACCTCAGGGGTCTCGCTCCCATCCTGGCTGACAGCCTGTCCTCCTCCGGAAGCACACGGGGAACCACAAAACCGACCCCCTGGTCGAGCGGGTTATGCTTCTCCACGCTAACCCACAATATGCCTACGTGGCACATCAGGATGGGCGGCAGGACACAGTCTCCTTCCGGGACCTGGCACCTGCTGGTTCCCCACCTGACCCTCCACTGTCTACCTCTATTACCATCTCCCCCACGCCTACGCCGTCTCCCTCTCTGTCGACGCTTCCGGAACAAGAAGAGGACGACACACTCCCGGAGTCGCAGGTCTCGGCACCAGTGCCCACACCACAGCCGGGACTGAGGAGATCACAGCCGACGGTTAAAGCTCCTGATAGACTTAATCTATAAGTTTGCTTCACCCCCACTGGAACTTTTTTTTAAACAGGGGGTGAATGTGGTGAACCACTGTTATTGTAGTTCCACTGTTGTTCCACTGTTGCTTACAGCGCTGTATATATTCTTTGTTACTGTTTGTTCCATTGTTACCCACTGTGTTATATACTGTTGTTCTTCCGTGGCTCCGCCCCACTGGGTGTTGTATATAGTTGACTGATCTGTAGCCCTGTCTCCAGTCTGGGTTCAGCAGCAGATAGGCTACATCTTAGAGTATTAAAACCATTACTTCATTTTCTACAACTTGCCTTGTGTGTAATTGAGGGTGCATCAACTCCCACACCATTATAGACAGCATCTACTCCCATTATTCTCTGGTACTTAGTACTCTAGTGGCAGTTTCCAATGATTGTGCTTTTCCTTAGAGCCTCTAGTTTTCCTGATGCCTTGGCCTTGATATGTCTGCATCTAACCCTCTGCTGCTCTCCACCGATCGCATTCTTTCCTTCACTCCTAGCTATGCCAGATTCAAGCAGTCCAATGCTGCTGGGTCCAGTCCCGCACTGAATATCTAGACTATATCCTACCCCATCTTCCATTTACTCCACCAAACCCAACGGTCAAGTGTATTCAGATTCACCAGCCATTATCCTCAAAGAAACCAGATCCTGACGTTGTTCCTTCAGCCAATAGCCCCCATTGTTATCCAACTCCATCAAGCTCACCCAATATGGCAAAATGCTATTTCCTAAATCAGCCTCCAGCCCCAAGGCCCCAAGTCATAACACTTCTGACTGCAGCACGTTCACTCTATTTATCGCTAACCTAAGCTCCAGTCTCGGGTCCCAAATCTCTGTACCAAGAATTCCCCAGCACTCCATCCCATATTAGAACGTGCTTCAATAGCTCACAAATATCAGCCTTTCTTCATGCAATCCGGGTACAATAAACCATCTACTAATAAGGCTATCCTCTTCAAGGTATAAATATGCAAAGTGTAGTTGAGTAGAGACATAATTGCGGCACTGAATGAGAGAGTGTGAAAAACAGATTTGGAGAGTGAGAAAGCAGCAGGGGCAGCATGGTAGCACACTGGTTAGCATTGCTACATCACAGTACCAGGGACTCGGGTTCAATTCCAGCTTTGGGTGACAGTCTGTGTGGAGTTTGTATGTTCTCCCCGTGTCTGCGTGGGTTTCCTCCAGGAGGCTGAATGACTCTATTGGGGCACATGGAGGTCCATTGCCAGAGCTGTTCAAACGCAGAGTCAAGGAACCTTGTTAGATCAAATAAGGATGGGAAAAATTCCAAAGTAGGAAGAAAGCTGAAAGGGAGCAAATAAAAGAATAATCCATTGTGCAGATTAAAAGTCAAATAATATTAATAATACTCTTTATTCATGTCACAAGTAGACTGACATTAACCCTGTAATGAAGCTACTGTGAAAATCCCCTAGTCGCCACACTCAGGCGCCTGTTCAGGTACAGAGAGGGAGAATTCAGGATGTCCAATTCACCTAACAAGCACATATTTCAGGACTTGTGGGAGGAAACCGGAGCACCTGGAGGAAACCCACACAGACACGGGGGAATGTGCATACTCCGCACAGGCAGTGACCCAAGCCAGGAATCGAACCTGGGACCCAGGCGCTGTGAAGCAACAGTGCTAACCACTGGGCTACCGTGCCACCCACAAACAAGGCTAAGCAAAATTCAAAAAAGGCCTGAAAAATGAATCCACTGTGCAGATAAAAAGCCAGACTTGAGTGAAAGCAGAGTTAAAAGACCTAGCCAAATCACAAGAAGGATGAGCAAAAGAAAAATCAGTGAAAAAGTGAAACTTACCTAGTAAAATAGGCAGCCATTAGGATCAGCAAATTGAGAGCACAGCTTCAAGAAAACAGCAGCAACAGTACCAGCCGGCACCATGGCATGAGGTGACTGAACCGAATTGAGAAAAAGTTTTTTAAAATGCCAGCTAAAGTACCAGGCTCAAAAATCAAGTAGCTGGCCCAAACTTCCTCTTTTGAAGGTTCACCGCAGGGAGTATTTTTTAATCAAAAAAAGACCAACAATCTCAACGGGAGCCCATCAAAACTGACAAAGTGCCGCGACAAACACAGGTACAAGGAAAAACCAGCAGCTGCGGAGCCCTCTCGAAGAAAAAGACAATTTAAAGGAGGTGCTCGCCTATTACAAAAATAACCATCAATAGGAACTTAAAACTTCCAGACCTGTTTCGGCTAAGAGAAAGGATAAACCAGACCCAAAACTGGGAGACTTGCAGGAGAAAACATCTGAATTACAGTACATACATTTTTATATCCTCAATCCTCAACCACATCTCGTAAAATATTAAGAGCCTTTTGCAAATATTTTAAATTCCAAGTTGTGGAGAGCACAGACCTTAAAAGGAGACCCCAGGCTGAGGGAGGCTATCTGAACTAACCCAAAGAAACAAAACCTGAAAAACGAAAATGAAGCTATTCCACAGGAAAATGTTTACATCAGAGCTGAATCGACAGAACTCAGCCACAAGTACAGCCAACTACAACTGCAGGCAGAAAATAAGAATGATAATCTTTATTATTGTCACAAGTAGGCTTGCATTAACACTGCAATGAAGTGACTATGAAAATCCCCCAGTCGCCACACGCATGGCGCCTGCTTGGGTACACTGAGGGAGAATTTAGAATGTCCAATTCACCTAACAAGCACGTCTTTTGGGACTTGTGGGAGAAAACCGAAACACCCGGAGAAAACCCACGTAGACACGGAGAGAACTCGCAGACAGTGACCCAAGCAGGAATCGAACCTGGGACCCTGGAGCGGTGAAGCAACAGTGCACCACTGTGCTAAGTTACTGCCCTGAAATACTCTTTGAAGAAGCAATATGTAGCCCTGAAAAAACATGAGGAGCTAAAATAGATGTTGAATACTCCTTCAGAAAAAGCATTAGAGCCATCAGTAGCAATAAAGCAATGCACTGAAGCACAGTGCAAGTTGGAAAGAGGCAACAAAGGAAATAAGCAGTTAGCTAATTCGTATGTATGAAATGATTCACCTTCAAAATTAAATGCAAAAGGAGTACATAACCCTCCAGCAGCATGATAAAATGAAAACTGACTTGAACAAAAGAATGGAAGAACAGCAGAAGAAACTCAAGGAGATCCTGTCGAACTATAAAGAAACTGAAGACGACGCAACTGAGCTCCGAAAAGAAATCGAAAACCTGATGAAGGATCTTCTGATGCTACAAGGATCCCTCAGGTATTCTTGAGGTCCTCCTCTGGAGAACCAGTTGGCAGAGCAGACTCAGCAATGCTCAATATTCCAGGAGGAAGCCAAGAGGTACTAAAAACTGAAGAGCTGAGGTTCAGCTTAATGGAAAGAGGAAAAATTGAAGGGTAAGCTGTGGAACTTTCCAAGAATGATGCCATGGGTAACATAATTAAAGATCTGAAGTTACCAGAGACAGGCCCGGCCAGTGAAACCAAAAAAAAAGGACATCAAAAATCTCTATTGCAGACAGAGAAAGAAACAACAGTACAAGATTAGAAAATGTAAATCTGAAGGTCAAGAAACTAGAAAAAAAAGCACAGGATGGTTGAAATGTACTGAGAACCATTGGGTTGTTGAAAAATGAAATGGCTGAAATTGTGAAACAAGTGGAAGTTAAGATTCCATTTTTGTAACATCAATATCCAGCAAGAACATAGTGGATCCCACAGAAAAAGAAATTCCAAATCCATTTTAGAAATGAACAGAGTGCACATCCCCTTAGGAAGGAATGGAACAAACGCAGTGTCTGAATAAAGCAGATAGGTTGTTGACAAAACAAAGCAAAACACCAATTCAAAGGAGCACAAAAAATAAAATCAA
Source organism: Scyliorhinus canicula (assembly GCF_902713615.1). Classification (NCBI taxonomy): domain Eukaryota; kingdom Metazoa; phylum Chordata; class Chondrichthyes; order Carcharhiniformes; family Scyliorhinidae; genus Scyliorhinus; species Scyliorhinus canicula. Next base: position 54,523,971 of record NC_052152.1, on the reverse strand, counting down.
ATGGAGACAGAGTAACAGGAACACAGAGTACGACAAATTTAATGTCAAACCATCAAAGTCAGTCCATAGCAACTAAGATTCGTCCAAATGTGACAAAATGAGATCAAGACTCCAGACAACTGCATTTATGAAGTCAGAGACTTGAGAGAGGAGAAGATTACATTGCAAATGTATTTGGTAAGGACTTGGGGAGAGATATAGGGGGTGATTCTCCAAAATGGAGACTAAGTGTTTGTGCTGTCGTGAACGCCGTCGCGTTACATAACGGCGCAAATGGGCACGGGGACGACTGATTCTGTCCCCCACAGGGGCCAGCACGGTACTGGAGCGGTTCACGCCGATCCAGCCATCCTTCCCGGAGCCAAATGGGCATGCGCCAACCCGCGCATGCGCAGTTGGGCTGCGCCAACCCGCGCATACGCGGACGACTTCTTCAACGCTCCGGCCCTGATGCAACATGGCACGGGGGTTCTGGGGCCTGAAGCAGAAAAAAGTAGGCACGGGGAGGGGGGGGCGGAGAAAGAGGCTGGCCCGCCGATCGGTGAGCCCTGATCGTGGGCCAGACCCCATCGGAGGCCCCCCCCCGCCGGTGAAGGAGCACTTTTCCCCGCCCCACAGGACGCCCCTCGACCCTTCACGCAGAGGTCCCGCCGGCAGCGACCAGGAGTAAACGGCGCCAGCGGGACTCTGCCGTTTCCGCGCAGCCGCTCGGCCCATCTGGGCCGGAGAATCAGCGGCCCGGCCTCGTGCAGCAGCCCGCGACCGCGCTGCGACAAACGCGCCGGCACAAATGGCGCCGATTCTCCACACCTCAGAGAATCGGGCGGCATGGTGCGGTTGCAGCGATTCTCCGGCCCGGGGCGGGGCTCAGAGAATCGCGCCCATAGGATTAAGGCTTTCGGTAGAGTAAGGGTTAATGTGGGACTGGAGAACAGTACTGCCCATATAGTGATGTTGAGAGTCAGATGATAGTAGACTGCAGAGTCTGCATAGAGACAGCACCCATGTTTGGCAGTACCTTGGTTATGTACATAGTTATGTGTTACCAATAAACAGTTTATATTCAACCGCACCTCTCTGTGAAACACTAAACAACCTATACAACACCTGACTGACATTTAAACTGCAAACATTGCCATGGTACATCATTTTTTTCTCCCCTTGAATAAACATGCAGTTCTCAATACATAGGTGTTTGCTCTACAGTTTTGAAATCCAAGATACCAAGAGGGCTTAGCATTATTTTGAAAATAAAACACTACCTACCTTGTTAGATTAGCCATTTTTGCTTTGGATATTGTCAACCCTGAGCTGTAGAGCCGATCAATTAATTTTCCAAATTTAAGATCAGGACCTGGCTTTATTATACCTAGGGTCCTGAAAGAAAAACAGCAGGGGAATAAAAGATTGCTCAATATCCAGGACAAGGTATTTAAAACTCAGTAAGAGGACAAATGATGTGCCATTGCGGTTACTGCCAGTACTGGCAAAATGTTTAATAAAAACTTTAAGTTTTAAGCTTTCAATTTAGCAGGCACAAAAAATGGCAGTCAAACCAAAAGCATATCTGCTTAAAAGGTAACAAATGTTCTAGATCAGCTGATTACAGATATAGAAGTTTTAAAAATGCTGGAACTGTGGAGCGGGAAACATAAATCTGTATGTTCTCTCTTCAAAGCCAACAGACCCAATATGTATGTTCAGCACTTTATACTTTTATGTTGGATGTCAATTATTTTTGTTCTAGTTGCTATAAACAAAGACAGGAACCAGTCGATAATGGGAAAGAAAGAGAGGGGGGAAAGAAGAGGAAAATATTTGTGAATGTGTGTCAAGAAAAGGTCAAAGCAGGAGGCTAATTCACGGCGCCGAGGTCCCAGGTTCCATCCCGGCTCTGGGTCACTGTCCGTGTGGAGTTTGCACCTTCTCCCTGTGTTTGCGTGGGTTTCGCCCCCACAACCCAAAGATGTGCAAGATAGGTGGATTGGCCACGCTAAATTGCCCCTTAATTGGAAAAAAAGAATTGGGTACTCTATATTTTAAACAAAAAAAAAAGGAAAAAGCAGGAGGTTAACCAGCAGAAACATCCTGGAGGGAACTTCCGGTGGCAGCCATGGAGTGAGTGGTCGCACATTTGGCAGCTCCCACTTAAGGCGAATCTTTGGGGCCTTTTCCCCATTCGTAGTGTGGAAGTTTGGATGAAAAAGGTGCAGGAGTGATAGGAAAAAGTGAGCAGGTGTGGCTAGTGGATGGATTCACGGACCAGAGTGCGTCGAGAACAAGGGAGCTGGTGGAGCAGGAGAATCTGTGTGCGCCACAGGTCAAGATGGCAGAGGATAAAAGGACCTGTCCTGCATGTGCAGTGGCTAACGGAGCAGCTGGTGGACTTCTTGAACGAGAAGTTCAGTCAGCAGAGGAGAGAAGCCCATGAGGACCAGCCAGGTTCGTAGAGCCGCTGAAAACGGGGTTGGCCACGTGTGGCAGAGGCTGGAGTCCCAGGGCCAGGCGATTCAGAAAGTGGAGGTGATGGTGGGGGAGTACGGCAAGCAGCCCGCCTCATTGGTAGCTGAGATAGGGGTGACGTGGGAGACCCAAAAGCTGAAGGAAAAGGTGAAAGATCTGGAGAACCGCTCCAGGAGACAAAACCTGCGGATCGTGGGAATGACTGAAGGCATTGAAGGAGTGGACGCCGTCACGTATATGGCCAAGATGTTGGAAACGTTGATGGGGGAGGGGCCTTCGACCAGCCCTTGGAGGTCGATCGAGCGCACCGGGCGCTGATAAGGAGGCCGCAGGTGGGTGAGTCATTGAGGGCGATGGCGGTGCAGCTGCACTATTTTGTGATGGCGAGAAGATGAGGAAGTACACCTGGGAAGGGAACGAACTACGGGTGTAACAGGACCGGGCGCAGAACTGGCGAAGAGGAGGGCCGGGTTTAACCGGGTCAATGCTGCCCTCTTGAAGAAGGGGGTGAAGTTCGGGATGTTCTACCCGCTCCGCCTCTGTGTGACATACCAGAATCGGGACCATTATTTTGGAACGCCAGAGGAGGCAATGGAATTTCTGAGGGACAATGGACTGGCATGGAAGGAGGACAGTGAACTTTGGAGAGATGTGAGGAGGTTATTTGTTTTTTTCTCTTGATGGTTGTTTGAGAACTTTTCTCCTTTGAGATGTTTTGTTGGGCTTGGTGGCGAGATGCTTGGGGAGCATCATGGGTGAGTGCACCTATTTTCTTGTTCTTTTTTTCGTTTGGGAGTGCAAAGGGGGGAATCAGCAGGAGGTAGGAGGCTCAGAAGTCTTGGGAAGGGGCTGCCAGGCTAGTTAGCGGAAGCACAGTGAGGGTGGTCAATTGATTGGTGCAGGGGAGGGAGATGGGATTGTTGTTTTGTTTGGGGGAGAGAGGGGACTGCTGACAAGGGCGTGGCGCAGCGGGAAAGGGAGTGATAATGGTGGACATCCAAGGGTGGGCCTGGGAGGGGGTCGCGTGATACGTGACACGGACTGGCCCAAAAAGGGATATGGTTGATCAGCAGGAGGGGAGGGGGGGGGAAAGAGAGAGCCCCCAATCAGGCTGGATGGGCTGGTCAAACGGTCACGTGTGTATGCGTATATGAGGAGAGGGCAGGTGTTCCATTCGAGACTGGACATGAAGACGAGAGGGGTGGCGGTTTTGATAATCAAACAGGTGAATTTCGAGGTGGGGAGCATTGTGACAGATTCAGTGGTGGGGGCGGGGCGGGGGGGGGGGGGGGTTTGGTGAATGGGAAGCTGGAGGGGATGCCGGTGGCTTTGGTGAATGTTTACGTCCCAAACTGGGATGATGTGGTCTATGAGACAGGTGCTAGGGAAGATTCCTGATCTGGAAACGCACTGGTTGATCATGGGGGTGGGGGTGGGGCTTGTTACACGGTTATTGAGCCAGACTTGTACCGGTCGAGTCCAAGATCGGGGAAGGTGTTGGCGCTGGAGAAGGAGCTGAAGGGGTTTATGGAGCACATGGGGGACGTGGGGACCCATGGAAGATTGGGAGGCTGAGAGCGAAGGACATTTCGTCCTTTTCTCATATGCACCGGATGCACTCTGGATTGATTTCTTTGTGGTGGACGAGACGTTGTTGGCGGAGGTGGTTGACTCAGGGTATTCAGTGATCATGATTTCAGACCACGCAGAGGCTCCAGATGGAGTTTGGGCTGGTGTCCACGGGGAAGGAGGTCGGGCAGTGGAGGATCAGGGGGGCAATGTAAGAGTACGGGAAGAAGGCGAGTAGGATGTTGGTCCACCAACTTAGGAAGCAGAAGGCGGCGAGGGAGATTGGCAGAGTGAAGGATGGGACAGGAAGTGTGGTACTGCACCCGATGGGAGTGAATGGGGTGTTCGCGAAATTTTATAGGAAGCTATATGAGTCGAAGCCCCCCGCTGGAGGGGAGGGAATGCAGCGGCTTTTCAACGGGTTGGAGTTTCCCAAGGTTGATGAGGACCTGGTGGAGGGGCTGGGGGCCCCCATTTGGTAGATAGAAGAATGGAGAGTATGGGACTATGAGGGCAGGCAAGGCCCTGGGCCCAGATGGGTTCCCGGTGGAGTTTTATAAGAAGTTTGGGGGCTGGGGAAATTTGGGGCCTTAGCCGGTGAGGATGTATAATTAGGTTAGGGAAAAGGAGGAGTTCTCCCCTATACTGTCGCAGACGTCTATTTCCCTAATATTGAAGAAAGATAAGGATCCAGAGCAACGTGGTTCCTACCGTCCGATATTGTTGTTAAATGTGGATGGCAAGCTGCTGGCGAAGGTGCTGGCCTCGCGAATTGAGGACTGTGTTCCGAGGGTGATAGGCGAGGATCAGACTGGGTTTGTGAAGTGGGGGCAGTTGTCGGCAAATGTAAGGAGGTTATAACATGATTATGATGCCCCCGGAGGGGCAGGAAGTGAAGGGGGCATTGGCAATGGATGCAGAGAAGGCTTTCGACTGGTTGCAGTGGGAGTATCTGCGGGAGGTGTTGGGGCAGTTCAGGTCCAGCTGCCATACCAGGCATCAGTAGCAAGCGTGCGGACGAACCGGGTCAGCTTGCACTGTGGGACAAGGCAAGGATGCCCACTCTTCCCATTGCTTTTTGCCCTGGAGATAGAGCCATTGGAGGTGTTGAGCACAGGGTTTCGGTGTGTGCAGACGACCTGCTGTTGTATATTTCAGACCCACTGGGGGAATCTGCAAAATTATGAGCATTTTGGCCGGTTTTCTGGATACAAGCTGAACATGGGAAAGAGTGAGGTGTTCCCGATTGAGACCAGGGGGCAGGAGAGGATGTTGGGGAAGCTGCCTATAAGGTGGTAGGGGCAGGTTTCAGGTACTTGGGCATCCAGGTGGCGCGGGGTTGGGCAAAGTTGAATTTGGCTCGGTTGGTGGAGCAGATGAAGGGGGATTTTAAGAGATGGGGTGTGCTGCCATTGTAGCTGGCGAGGCGGGTGCAGACAGTGAAGATGACGGTGCTGCCAAGGCTCTTATTTTTATTTCGGAACCGCCCGATCTTCGTCCCAAAGTCATTTTAAAGAAGGCCAACATGTTGGTTTCAGGGTTTGTGTAGGTGGGCACAAGAGGGGTCAAGGGGGCATTTTGGAACGAGGACGAGGGGAGGGGGTAGAGGTGGCAGCAAGGACGTGGGAAGAGGTCCAGCAAAGGGTGAATGCGTCCTCATCGTGTGCAAGGCTCAGCCTTATTCAGTTCATAGTAATTCACAGGGCGCATATGACAGTGACTAGGATGTGTAGGTTCTTTGAGGAAGTAGAGGATAGGTGTGGACACTGCGCGGAGAGTCTAGCAAACCATGTCCACATGTTTTGAGCATGTCCAAAACTGAAGTTGTTCTGGCAGGGATTTGCGGACAGAGCATCCAAGGTGTTGGGGGTAAAGGTGGTCCCGAGCCCAGAGATATCGATATTTGGGGTGTCGGAAGACCCGGGTATCCAGGGGACGAGAAAGGCCGAAGTCTTGATCTTTGCCTCCCTGATAGTCCGGAGACCGATTTTGCTTGGGTGGAGGGAGGCAGTCGCCGACATCGGGGGTACGGGTGAGCACCCTTGCAGAATTCCTGAGGTTGGAAAAGATTAAGTTCGTTTTGAGAGGATTGGTTGTTGAGTTCGCCCAGGGTGGAAGCCGTTCATTGACTTCTTTAAGGAGGATTGAGGTGTCAATGGATAAGGCAGGACGGGAGGAGGGGAAGTTATTTCTTATGTTGTACAGGTTTGCTCTTATTTGTGTGTTTGTTGTTTATAAATGCCTTAATAAAATATTTTTTTTAAAAAAGAAACGTCCTGGGTCTGATGGTTCAGAAGGAGACAGCAGTAATTCACTGCAAAACTATTCGGACATGCTTCTCCAAATAATGCCAAATCCTAGAAATCCACAAATTATTACAGTCTGTACCATCCATGCTCAAAACTTAGTACCAGGACACCACACACAAACCTGCAACACCTCCACCATCTTTTGATTCACCATCGTCATATTTCAGAGCTAATAAACCACATGATTACATGATCAGTGCTCCAAAATCAGTGATCTAACATAATAAAATAGAGTTAATTTTCACAAATTTATAATACCCAGCTCGATTTCACCACCACCTTTCTAGATTCCTCCATTATTGCTAAATTATCGAACTGCTTGTCCGACATATAGCACTCGATTAACAGAAATTTTCTCCAATTACACATTGTGAAGACTGAAGCTACTATTTTCAGCTCCTGCTCCAAACACCATTCCCTAGCTACCAACTCCATTCCATTCAGTAAGTCTCTTTGCAACCATTGTGTTACATTTGACCTTGAGATAAGCTTCCAACCTCAAATTCATACCATCTCTAAGGCCAACTAGTTCCAACTCTATAACATCTCCAGACTTCACCATCTACTGTTGAAACCCTCATTCTTTCTTTCCTTTTGTTATCTCTAGACTTGACTATTCTAACACACTCCTGGTTGGTCTCTCACATTCTATCTTCCTTAAACTTCAGGTCATCCAAAACTCTGCTACCTATAACTTAACTCACACCAAGTCCTGCTCCCCTATCATCCCTGTGTGTGATTTTTAAATTCTCATCCTTGTTTTCAAATCCTTCCAGTCTGATTCTTCCCGAACTCCGTGATCTCTTCCACTCTCACAATTTTCAGAGATACCTGCATTTCTCTAATTCTGGCCACTTATTCATCTCCAATTTTAAATCACTCCACAATCGTTGGTTATCTCACCCACTGTAGATCACGATTTCGTAGAATACAAGACCAGGGGTGTACTTCTGAGGCTGTATAAGGTTCTGGTCAGACCCCATTTGGAGTATTGTGAGCACTGTTGGACCCCATATCCAAGGAAGGATGTGCTGGCCTTGGAAAAGGTCCAGAGGAGGTTCACAAGAATGATCCCTGGAATGAACAGCTTGTCCTATGAGGAATGGTTGAGGACTCTGGGTCTGTACCCATTGGAGTTTAGAAGGATGGGTGGGTTGGGGGGGGGGGATCTTATTGAAACAGGATACTGTGAGGCCTGGATAGAGTGGACGTGGAGAGGGTGTTTCCAATTGTAAGAAAAACTAGAACCAGAGGACACCATCTCAGACTAAAGGGACGCTCTTTTAAAACAGAGATGAGGAGGAATTTCTTCAGCCAGAGGGTGGTGAATCTGTGGAACTCTTTGCCGCAGAAGGTTGTGGAGGCCAAATCACTGAATGCCTTTAAGACCTAGATAGATAGGTTCTTGATTAATAAGGGGGTCAGGGGTTATGGGGAGAAGGCAGGAGAATGGGGATGAGAAAAATATCAGCCATGATTGAATAGTGGAGCAGATCGATGGGCCGAGTGGCCTAATTTTGCTCCTATGTCTTATGGCAGACGACCCCAGTTTCTCACTCCCCAGAATTGTGTTACAATGTAACATTAGTAGTCAGCCTCCATTTTCCACGCCACGAAGGCATACTGTACTTCCATATAACTGGGCGCAAGGTATCAAGCAGGTGATGAGGGCTGGGTTACAAAGATACACAGGAGTTTAAGACACGCTTCCTCTTTGCCTCGAATACTGATGACATTTAAAATGGTGAACACCTACCATTCAGTTTTATACTCAGCATATAAGTCAAACCCTGTTTTTAACCGGGATTTTGAGGCTACGAATGTCAATTTATATGCTGACATCCATGGTTACATTTCTCCATGTGGTGCAGTGTATTCTAATGCTCCTTGTTAAGTTGATTGCATGACATGTTTTATTATTTTAAAGGCACTTTAATTATATAAATTGTTGTTGTGGTGAAACATCCCAAGGTCCACAGGAACATCACCAAACAAAATTTGACATGATCATATTGGGGACAAATGATCAGAAGTGTGGTCAACAGAGTACATTTTAAGGAGCATCTTAAAGGAGGCAAAATGTGTAGTGAAGTGGAGAGCTTAGAGAGAGAGGTCCAGAGTTTAGGGTCCAGGTAGCTGATAGCACGGCTGCCAATGGTGGAATGAAGAAAATTGTGGATGTGGAAGGAACTAGAAATGGAGTAGCACAGATTCCTTGGAGGTTTGTGGGGCTGGAAAAATTGGGAAAGGCAAGGTTATGGAAGGGCTTAAAAATAAAGATGAGAACTTTAAAATGGATGAATTGCCAGGCTGGGAACAAAAATAGGCAAATCCTAAAAGCACGAATAAAAACAATACTAAGAATAAGAAACATCACACAGAATCACAATATAATGGAAACCGATTAAAAAACAAAAAAAGACACTTGATCAAACAAGTATAATTCATGACATGTAATGGCAAGATATATTACATAACATGAGAAATGTCACAGACGTGGGTGGCACAGTAAGGCAAATAGCTTTGCAACGCTGATTGTAGGCCGGTAGATGTCATAATATACATCCAGGTATATAATGGAGTGCAGACAGGCAGTGATTGACACACAGGATGACCAGAAGCACACAGAACACAGCAGCCAATCACCAGACAGGAATGTGAATATATTTAGGAATTAAATTCTTACTTTTCCATCTTACTTCCCATTTTGCGAGCTGTGTATTGATCCCCATAGCCTACTAAATGGAGCTGACGAGCATATACAGTAATTATGCTGCCAATGAACAATTCTTCTTGCCTCAATTGTTCATATTTAGTCCGTTTCAGAAAGGTACGGTGGTTCTTTATGTCATACTGTAAAATGTCAAGAATGGATATTATCAATTCATTTGTTCACAAAATAAAACAAACCTAAAAAAGTCAAAATAGAAGCATGTGGAAAACTACAAACACCTTTCATAAAACAAGCAAAGTGTTGTTCAAGTTGCTAGAAACAAAATGCTAAGAATTGTCAGTTTGCCACAGGCACCTACACCAGTTCAGTGGCGTCAGTCACTCCCTGAAGAATATGGCTGTCTGCTTTTTTTTTTAAAACAGAAGGCAACTCCTACTTGTGCAGTCATGGGACCCAGGAATGCAACAATGACACTCCCTTGTGATCTGGACTGGTTCTCTGCTACTGAAAACATTAATTGTTTTAATATTTTGGAAAGCAGACCAGGCATTGTTCAGTTGATTTGTAAATTGCTTCATTCTACAATAGACATAACATGCAGTATGTGATAAAATCAACAACTGTGGTACAATCAGTACAATTTACATTACAAAAAATACAGGCATTCTCTAGCCTACTTGGATGGACTCAGCATAGAAAGATTGATTTGCTTTGCCACCTGCTGTGCCTACAAAGCAGAGGTAATACTTCCCTGCAGTCTTTCTGCTGCTTAAACTGACTTCCAATCCACAATTTTAACTCTGCCAGCCCCATGGTATTGAAGTGGACAGATGGTTAAAAAAGTAAAGTATTTAATGTGATAATCCAGAAAGTCACCTGCCACCATTTTAACTATGTATGTTTTAAAAGTGTTGATTCAGCGATAGCACACGCCTTAGAACCTAACAAAAGTAATTGCTTTTTGATCTTGTATGATGTAAACCCAATAAACGCAAGTGAAGAATCAGATTAACCCTTAGGTAAAGGGCCCTATAATTGTGACAGGAGGATGAGGAGAACTGGTGTCCACTGTGATCTTGTGATACCCATAGCACTATACTTCCACATTCACCCTGAAAGTATACAAAATGTTTCAACTTAACAAATACAGAAAGTACAATAAAATTTGACTTGTCTCTATACTGTATGTTCCATTCCTTGGTGTCTCTATACAATTGTAATTCTCTTGATAGTTACAATATACATTCTATGTCAGGCATAGAGCATCAGGGCAAAATATTGCAACCTGAAATATGACAGAAAGTGCAATGGAATTCAACTTTCCTTCATATACCATTTTCTTTTCTGAAGTGACTCGATACAATTTCAATACTTGTGTACTTCTGTAAAAAGAGACATGCTATCAGATCCTGCTATCAGGTAATGACAAGGTGGACATGAAAGGCTGTGTCCTCTTGCAAGTTGAGTCCAGAACTAGGGAACATGGTTTTAAAGTTAGTGGTTGCCCTTATAGGGCATAGATAAGGAGAATTTCTTCTCTCAGAAGGTTGTGGAACTCTCTGCCTCAGACGCAGTAGAAGTGGGATCACTGAATATTTTTAAGGCAGAGGGAGATAGATTCTTATTAGACAAGGGAATCAAAGGTTATCAACGATAGATGGGAATGTGGAACTCAACACAAATAGATTAGTCATGATCTTATGAAATGGCAGAACAGGCTCCAAGAGCCAAATGGCCGACTTCTGCTCCTATTTTGTATGCTGTATGTAAAGCTTTCCGCCTTGCACTCATCAGGCCAGCTCACAAAAAAAATACTAACTGTAAAGTCCTCTGCAGACAGAAGGAACATGTCCACACATTACACCTTTTTCAAATAAACAAAAGCTTGGTAACAGTCATTCCCTGATTCATTACCCAGGGTAATGCCTTGAACAGAGTTGACGTTTAAATTTCAACAAAACTAAACTGTTAACTGTTCCATGTTGCATTCTCCATGGCAGTGCCTCCACCAATTAAGTCCACTTACCAATCAATCAGCACTCTATTCTCATGCAGTTTAAATTGCTGTTTCCTCTTTATTGTTGACAATTTCCTGTAAGCTGTCCTGATGAGGTGTTCTTTCTTTCAGCAATACCCCTCTTTTACAATACCAAACAACAAATCCAATTATCTTGATATTAACAAAATACATTCACTGTCAGGCATAAAGTTCAGGGGTTCTACAAATGTTCCAGCTTCTCAGTGTATTATGGCTGAAAGGTCGTACAGACAGTGACATGTCCTCATTGATTGCACCTCTCTGGCAGCTGCCCTAAGCTTTTGGAAGGTTAACAAACTGACAAATTAAAAGATGGGCAAACAGTCTGCATCTAATCTGAGCGAACTCCTAACATCATTGTAGGTGCACCCGCATTAGATGGACTGTAATGGTTCATGAATGTGGCTCATCGCCATCTTTTAATTAAGGATGGGTATCAAATGCTGGCCACATCCAATAAAAATAATTTTTTAAAAATGGATTTAAGCTCCCACTGAACCATGATTATCAAGAATTTTGGAGGAGGGAAATATTAAGAGATTAATCAGAGACCCGTTGTATAACAGGATAATTCTGTTTAGCGTGGCAAGATATGGTGCACCATTGCCCAATGCATAACAGCAACAAACATCATTGTTGCATAGTATAATGGATAGTTTAGTAAAATTAGTAGTTGTTGAAATTGTTAAATATAAACAAAACTGAAAGGGATTCTGAGGCCCATGTTGGTATTAGGACTAATGATGGTACATTCTAGTACATATAGTTAAGTTCTTGGGCTAGGAATACAAGGGTGATGTGAGACAGAATTTTTTAAAATAACGCAGCAAGTGGAAATTACTTGGAACTCGTTGCCTATGAGCATGGTGGAAGTGGAGATGATCATTGATTTCAAGAAAATTGAATGGGCACTGGAGGGAAATAAATGTGTTGGGCTACAGGAATACAATGGGAAAATGGGACTGACTGGACTGCTCTACAGAGAGCCAGCATGCACTAATAGGCTAAATGGGCTTCTTCTAAGCCATGGTGGCTTTAGGAGTCTTAAATACAGATTTAGTTAACAATATCCAGTGCAGCTGGTGAGCACATTGTATTGCAATGATTTGTACTGAAAATCCAATTTCAAAATCTATCTTATTTGAGGGATTAATGGACAATGAATTGTTTTATCCTTTAAAAGGATTAGATTAAGCTCTGTACCCGATCTGTGAAAAACAGCAGCATCTCACCAAGTTGATCTAAATCCAAAATCATATCTATGAATAAAGAAAATAGGCGAGTGAAGAATTGATACTCAAGTGATCATCATGTCCCACAATGATGTTTGAACAGAATAACTCTAAAGTGACATATAAGTGATATAACTCAGTTGTCACATCCCAGGTCTCATTTAGATTTAAACCTAAAATATTTTGGATTAAATTATTTTGCACAAATTTAAAATAGCATGAACAGATATATTCTATTAAACTCAAGAGAGAAAATGCTGGAAAATCTCAGAGGTCTGGTACCATCTGTAGGGAGAGAAACATTTTGAATCCAGATGACCCTTTGTCAAAGCTAAAAGACGTAGAAAGTGGGAAATATTTATACTGTGGGGTGTGAGAATTAAAGATGAGTCTTAGCCACAGAAACCAAAAGGAACAGAGTGCTAAGAGCCACAGAAACCAAAGGGAAAGAGTGCTAATGGCAGTCCCCAGGGAGAACAAAAGGTGTGAAAGGCCAAACAGCAGAGAAACTAACATGAGGAGTGTAAACTGTGACAGATGTAGATGTGGGGAGAGGGGAAGGGGAAGGAAAGGGGAGAAAAGGAGAAACAGTCTACTAAACTGTTCCATTCTCATTTCCCTTTGAGTAGAGGGGGTAGTAAATTCTTTGCTCAGGAAATAAATAACCAACCTTTACTGTTCCAATAAAGAAAAACAAGTTTATTAAACTAAAAAAAATGAATCACCAGGCTAGAAACTATGCAACTTCAAACCTTAGCCAATTAGATCCAGTTCTAAAATTCATGGACACCATATTTTGTACTAGAACCGTAGGATCTCAAAATATTTTATTCCATCGAAGTATCATGAACATCAAAAACATCAATCCATAAATCCAGTATAAATTCTAATTGTACAGTACTTTTCTCCTTAACTATATACTTACAATTCTCAGCTCTACTAAACACTATTTAAAACTACTGTTTTTCCTTTGTATACATCATGCATCACACATAAACACAATATTGCTCCTTGACTTATGTTGCAGAGAACCCTTGTGGCTGCTTGAACAATCTGAGTTGAAGGCAGTAGTGACTTTCATAGCCAGACAGAACAGCACTTGCAAATAAGCATGGATTCGGATCTTCAATCAAAGGGATGTTCACAAGAGATGGCTAACTGTAGATCTGGAGAAACTAACCCTTCTGGCACAGAGATCCTCAGAAGGTTCCTCATGAGGCCTAAACAATGTGCAGGTTCTTAAGAGGGAAGGATAAATCTCATCTTTCATGATACTCGATTCTACTTGCGAATTGCTGCTGGTCTTCCTTCTCCCCAATAATAATTATTTCCCATGGTAAAAGACATAACAGCCCTTGAGTCAATCTGATTATTTAATTCAAAACTCGAAGGGTGAGTGAGGCATTAGTACTTAGGGCAGGTCTCAGTAAGTGCAAAGCAAAACATCCTCAGAACATCAATATGAAGTAGAGGTAGTGAGTAGCAATGGTATTTTTTTGCTCAATCTTAATTGTTGTAACATATTTTCAAGCAAGTGAGTAGCATTACAAGGCAATTTTAAGAGTGGCAGAAAAATTAACTAAATAGAATGGAGTTAAATGCGCACCAAAGATAGATCACATCTTTGAAGGGTATTAATAAAAACAGTTGGATTTTTAATATAAAAAAAAGAGACAATGCAAAGACTTTTGTGATCATACAAATTACCAATGTTTTAAAATTTATTTTCAATCTTATCCTATACTTATCCAGTCTTTTCTTATCTAGAACCTCAAATAACAATAATAATAATCTTTATTATTGTCACAAGTAGGCTTACATTAACACCGCAATTAAGTTACTGTGAAAAGCCCCCAGTCGCCACATTCTAGCGCCTGTTCGGGTACATGGAGGGAGAACTCAGAATGTCCAATTCACCTAACAGCACGTCTTTCGGAGACTTGTGGGAGAAAACCGGAGAACCTGGAGGAAACCCACGCAGACACGGGGCAAATATGCAGACTCCGCACAGACAGTGACCCAAGCCATAAATCGAACCTAGGACCCTGGCGCTGTGAAGCAACAGTGCTAACCACTGCACTACCGTGTCAACCATCCCATTCCAAAAATGTCCCAAAGGATAATAAAACTGACAGATAACCATGAGTACATGGTCAATGACCACAACTTAAAACATGTCGTTAAATTTCAACAATAAAGAAAGATAAAACCCTGGATGAAAAACACAAAGAATCATGCAATGGAAATGATGTTTTGTGTGAGGCTTTGTCCGAGATGGTTCTGCCATGTACGGTAATCAGAATGACGAATAATAGGGGTACTGATAATGAAGCTTGCACTATACTTGAATTATAGCTCTATATGGGTATTTTGTTTCAACATTCTACTCACTTGCATACTGAGACCAATTGGAGTTCTGCTACCTCTTGCCAAAGCCAACATTAGCCACAGTGCAGAGATCAGGGCTTGATTTTATGTCCAAATTGGCATTTAATTTAAAACAAAAGCTACAAAAAACAGCACCAAGAAGCAACACAAAGCACTCACCATTTCAATAGCTCCGTCTTTTGGATAAAACAGAAATATATAACGCCGAATTAGACTAGCACTTGCATCATACCATTCCGCTATAAACGAGAATTGTTCTTCAAATTCCTAAAAGGGGAGGGGCAAAGAAAAGAGATATCAACAACACGCACATTGTCAGTTCTTGTTGTGACTTATAAATGTTTATTTTTATAATTAATTCTTTAAATTGCTAAAACAGAATTTAAATTGACTGAAATGCATGTTTATTACTTATGCAAATTTTATCGGAAACTAAAATTGAGATGATAAATTGCCCCCAACTTCAAGCCCCATAGAAATATGGGCCTGTAGGAATTTTTGTGCTGCATGGCAGATTGTGAAGAATGAAGACCACCCTGACGTAGGCAACACGCATTTTCCATTCTCTACACATTCAACAGATCATCCTCTGCCATTTTCATCATCAAACACATCTTTCCCTCCCTTTGTAGAATTCTGAAGTGCCCATACATCACACTCTGGTCCATTATTTAATCACTGCCAACATCCCCTCAAGTTCAGGAAATACAACAATAATAACAATAATCATCTTTATTAGTGTTTCAAGTAGGCTTACATTAACACTGTAATGAAGTCATCCGAGGGTGGGCCTGGAGGGCTGTGTGGCATGGGCCTAAGAAGGGGTATGGTTGATGAACGGGGGGGTGCCCTCCGACCAGGTTGGTCACATGGAATGTGAAGGGGCTGATAGGCCAGTTGAACGGTCACGTGTTTTCACGCATCTGAGGTGCTTGAAGGCGGATGTGGCCGGTTTACAAGAAACACAACTGAAGATCAGGGATCAGACAAGGCTAAGGAAAGGGTGGGTAGGGCAAATCTTCCATTCGGGATTAGACATGAAGACGCAGGGGGTGGCAGTGCTGGTAAACAAACGGGTGGCGTTTGAGGTAGGGATTATAGTAGCAGCAGATTCCGGGGGGGGGGGGAGAAGGAAGGATTTTGGTGGTGAGTGGGAAGCTGGAGGTGATGCCAGTGGTCCTGGAAAATGTTATGCCCTAAATAGGGACGATGTGGAGTTCATGAGGCGAGTACCATGGAAGATCCCGAACCTGGACTTGCACCGGTTGATTATTGAGGGGAGGGCGAAGGAGCATTCGTGTACAGGGTGTACAGGGTGTACACACGGATTAATTTTTTTGTGGTGGGCAAGGGGTTAATGGTGGGGGTAGTCGACTCAGCGATTGTAGTTTCAGACCATGCGCCGCATAGGGTGGATTTGCAAGTGGACTGGGGGGGGGGCAGCGCTAGACATGTGAGGGCCCCCATCCTGGGTACGTGGAACTAAATGATGCGGGTGAGGTCTTGGCTGCCATACTGTGGGAGGTGCTCAAGGCAGTGGTTAGGGGGGAGTTCATATCAACCCGGGTGCATAGGGAGAAGGAGGAGCGAGCAGAGATCGCAAGGTTGGTGAACAAGATTCTACGGGCGGTCAGAAGGCCCTGGAGGCTGGATTGTTGAAGGAGAGGCAGAAGCTTCAGACGGAGTTCGGGCTGGCGTCCACGGGTAAGGTAATAGGGCAGTTGGGGAGGGGCAGTGTATGAGTACGGGGAGAAAGCTAGTAGGATGCTCACCCACCAACTCAGGATGCAGGAGGCGGTGAGGAAGATTGGAAGGGTGGAGACTGGACCTGGTGGGATGAACAGGGTATTTGAGGAGTTTTACAGAAGGCTTTAGAAATCGGAGCCTCCGACTGGCGGGGGGAGGGAATGTGGTGATTCCTGAACGGGTTGGAGTTCCCCAAGGTGGAGGAGGACCTGGTAGCGGGGTTGAGAACATTCATTAGACTGGGGGAGATAATGGAGGGTATGGGGGCGTTGCAGGCAGGGAAGGTCCCTGGCCCAGATGGCTTCCCAGTAGAATTTTATATAAAGCTTTTGGGAGACCTGGGCCACCTGCTGGTAAGAACATTTAATGAGACGAGGGAGAAGAGGGTCTTGTTATATGCAAACAATCTGCTGCTCTACAGATCGGACCCATTGGGAAGTATTGGAGGGATCATGGACGTTTTGGTGGAATTCGGCCGGTTCTCTGGGTATAAGTTAAACATGAGGAAGAGTGAGGTATTTTTGATCCAGGCGAGGGGGCAGGAGAGGAGGTTGGGCCAGCTGCTGTTTAGGGTAGTGGGGGTGAGTTTCAGGTATCTGGGCATTCAGGTGGTGTGTGGATGGGAGCAGTTTGAATTTGGCCCAATTGGCGGAGCAAATGAAGGGGGATTTTAACAGGTGGGACATGCTCCCGTTGTCGTTGGTGGGGCGGGTGCGGTACGTGAAGATGACAGTACTCCCGAGGTTTCTATCCGTGTTCTAGAACCTTCCGATTTTTATTCCAAAGGCCTTCTTTAGGAAGATTAATGCATTGATCTTAGTGTTTGCGTGGGCTTGTGGGGAAAGCCCGACCGGTAAAGAAGGTGCTGATGGAGCGGGGTCGTGAGGAGGTGGGGAGGGGGGGCTCTGGATAACCATACTATTCTTAGAAGTTCTTTGAAGTCTGAAACAACGAGGGAGATATCACTTTTTAATGTTAGCATCAGGTGCTATAGGGACCACCATAGATTTGCAAATTACACTGTGTTAAATCCATGGTAAAAAGCTACATTGCTAACCTAAAGAGCCTCTGTGTCGTATCATTCCATGATTTTGATCCTTTTGGAGGCTGTCGAATTGTATGCATATACAGCCTGGCAAAGGTAACAATTGGCTTACATCAATGCCCTGAAAATGTCATTACTGCACCAAAGAGCTCCCTCGCACCAGTGTTGAAATGGAGCAGCAGCAGTGAGCAGTAGACAGTTGAAAAGACGAGGAAGTTCAAGCACCAGGGATTAAAAAGGAGAGGCAGCAGAGAGCAGGAGCTACTGCTAACTAAGTGAGGACACTAAAAAGTGACGACACAGCCAGAAAAGTGAGGAGCATTAGAAGCTGAGAAATTAGAGCTGTGTTTACCATTTATTTAAATATAAGAGCAAAGTGCCCTTTGAGTAAATAAGTGTCCTTAGGAAGACAACTCGGCCAATAGCAGCTTGGAAGTTATAACAAGACAAGGAAGATGAGTCGATAGGAGATCTGCAGGTAAACATTTCATTGAATCTTCCCAACGGTGAAACTAGATCATTCATTAGTTAATTTTTTTGATTTTAAACTAAATTGATTAATTACATGCAATAAATTAATTAAATAAAACAAGGCTGGTTGTGGATGGCATTTAGATGATGTGCTGCAACTGCTGAATGAGAGAGCTTCTAGACAGAACTGCTATACCATAATGGACCAAAAAAAGGAAGTCATTCAACAGGGGGAGTGAAAAGGAATTTGTGAGTGATATTGAACAATTTGGTTGGGGCAGAGATATGGTTCTCTGCAGCCATGACCAGGAATTGCAAGGATTATATTGTCTGCCTGGTGCTAGCCTTCAGGACAATCGCCTTGTGCTGGACAAGAATTTGGAATGCGGGTTGGGGGGAGAATCCTGTTGTTGTGGTCCCACTTGGGAATCAATGACATAGGTAGAATTACGAACCAGATTCTACTGTGAGAGTTTCATGAACTGGGTCTGAATTAAAATGCAGAACCTCACAGGTAATAATTGCTGAGTGTAAAATGGGGGAGACCCTACATACCAGAGGCCAAGTTAAAGAATTTGGAACTGCATGTTTGCAGGGAGTGATGCAGTCTGGTGCACGTGGAAGATGTATATTTGGTGTAGTGTAGAACAGGGCAAAATCGCTGGCTTTGAAAGCAGACCAAGGCAGGCCAGCAGCACGGTTCAATTCCCGTACCAGCCTCCCCGAACAAGTGGTGACTAGGGGCTTTTCACAGTAACTTCATTGAAGCCTACATGTGACAATAAGCAATTTTCATTTCATCAACTGTTTCAAGTGAATTTACCAATAAGTATGTAAATACTGCTCCACATATTTGTAAATACATGGGAAAGCTACATATTAGAAAATATTATACTGTATGCAGCAATGGAAATAGTAACAGCACCCTCCTAATGGCAGCTACATTAGACAGTATTCAGCTTTCCTTTTTGAAAAGCACCATTCCTTTCAGTCTCAGTTGCAAGAGAGAAACCAAGGCAACAAATCAGATTTCTCTTTAAAAAAAAGTCAGTTAAAATGCTGCTGATATCAAGTCTACAACAATCCTTCTTTAAATAAGGGGAAATTTAGCGTGGCCAATCCACCTAACATTCACGTCTTTGGTTGTGGGGGTGAAACCCACGCAGACATGGGGAGAACGTGCAAACGTCACACGGACAGTGACCCAGGGCTGGGATTCGAACCCGGGTCCTCAGCGCTGTAGGCAGCAGTGCTTACCACTGCACCATGTGCCGCCCTAAGTCTACAGCAATCTTGAAGAGATTCAGAAAAAAAATGTTTTTGTTAAAACATTACTTTTAAATGCATGGCTGGTGTCATATTAATCACAATACCTAAAAAAAAACACAATTTCTGCAGTACAATCTGGACTGAATGATCTTACATTATCAAAATTATTGAAAACACATCTCCCAGAATCTGCCTTTTAATGAGTGCAAAAATGGTGTCAAATTGGAACTTCAAACGTCTAATTAAAATACTTCATTTCACTTGGTTTCAAATGAACTCTTGTCCCTCGTTCGAGCATAAACTCTACCAAATTGTTTCATTTTTAATGGATTGATGAATAGAATAGAAATTCAGAATGGTTATACAGCATTAAATATCTCAAAATGGAAATACATGAATTTAAGAACACTAATAATTTAACAATTAAGTAGCACTACAAACCACTGTCACGAAAACCAATCAGCATGAAACACTACTCAAGTCTCAACAATCTTCGTCAAATCCCCAAAACGTTATGTGCTGCCCTTCGTTGAAGAGTCAGCACCTATCACAATAACCAGGAACCAATACCAAGATGTTGAGAATAACTACAAAGTTCAAAACAAAATACAGTTTTTGATGGCTGAAAAAAACAAGATAAAGGCAAAGACTGGGAAATCAGAGAAAAGGAATGTAAGGCCATGAGAACTGAGGGGGAGTAAACAAATTTACAAAACAATAAAGAACAAATATATCAGATAAGGAGAACAGTTGACGTATTTTCTAAATAACAAAAAAAAATGCTCTATGTGAAAGCTCCCTCTGCAAGTATTAGGTATTTTGAAGATCCCCATCCACTTGCAGAGCTGCCAGTTGGCAATATGCACAATCAGATTCACTTTCACAGGATTCACAATTTGACTCCTTCAAAGTTGTAGCTTTTCAGGGTGGCTTAATAGGGAGTAGCTGAAGTCAACAGTAACACCGCTGGATTGCTCATGAAACCAATCCCATTGATTGTACAAACCAAATAAAGACTTGGAGAAAATTTACTGAGGTATTAATGAAAGGTCAAAGGTTCCCTCATCCTAATTCATGCAACACAATCGTAAAATATAGCCCGGATTTTAAAATGCACCAAGCATCAAACAATGGGCAGTTGGGGCAAGGAGAAAGTTCATACCAATTAATTGGAATGAACCCAGGTCATATTAATCTCTAGGCCTCATTATGTTATCCCAATGCTGACTCCTACCCCATCCTATCAGATACATTACAATGGCAGGAACAGGAAAGCACACAACAGCGGGGCACAACAAAATTATCCACCATAATGCAAGTTTTGAGAACAAATTTCCAGGTGATTGTGGTCACAGTAACGAGGAGAGATTCCGAAGGACAAAGGAGATCCAAGGATTTCTTATGGGACCTAGGGTTGAGCTCTAATTTTCCTGGTCCACAGGCAACCTTTAAAAGAATTTGTAAAGCTGACGTGCAGCCATCTCTGGTCCTAAATCTAATCCACATCTTCTTCATAAACTGTGCATAATCCATGTGGTCCAAGGTAAGAATTCATGCATTGTCATTGGTTCAGATGTTTTGAGCATTTGACGCCTTTACCTGCCTGCCTACAGAAGGGCCAGTGATGAATGTAGGAATTTCAGATATATTGTATTATATATATATATTTGGTGCAGTAAGGGTTAAAAGCCTGGATTAGTGTGTATCTGACTGCAGTACTATTCCTTTTAAGTCCTGGTTTAAAAGACAGACATTTTGGCTACAAAGGGGCAATTAAAGCATCATAAATGTAATATCAATAATAATAATCTTTATTAGTGTCACAAGTAGGCTTACATTAACACTGCAATTAATTTGCTGTGAAAATCCCCTCGTCGCCACAGGGAGAATTCAGAATGTCCAATTCACCCAAGTACATCTTTCGGGGATTGTGGGAGGAAACCGGAGAACCAGGAGGAAACCCACGCAGTCACAGGGAGAACGGCAGACTCTGCACAGACAGTGCCCCAAGCCGGGAATCGAACCCGGGTTCCTGGCGCGGTGAAGCAACAGTGCTAACCACCGTACTACAGTGCCGCTCTTTCTAACCATGTATATTGTCTACCTAATTTTGGGCAAATGGAATTTTGTTTATATAAAGGAGGTTCCCTCGGAGTATGTAATTAGCGACAATGGACATGATTTAACTAAATGGGAACAAAGTCCCAAAGCGAGTGCGTGTTTCCAGATGCACATTGCCGAGAAACATAAGGCTATAAAACGCAGCTCTCATTTAATAAGGGGCCTCACTGTGAAGGTGTGGCCAAGGTCGCACATAGCCCCATTTCATACACTGAGGAGCTCCACTCGTAGGAACTCCTCAGTGTAGCGAGAGATCGGTACGCCATTGCGATCTCCGAGTCCCCTGAAAGAACCCCGCCCCCCCAAGCCTCAACGCACTATCCGAAACCGCCCCAAAACCCAACGCACTATGGGAGGATCGTTGCCCACCCCCGCAATCCCCCAACACCAACACAGGGCACCCCAGCCCAAATGTGCCTGAGCAAAAATGCCAGCTTGGCACCTGGTAGTGCCAACCTGGCACTCTGGCAGTGCCAGGCTGTTACCAGCAGTGCCAGGGTGTCACGCTTCCCAAAGGGCATGCGCCTGGAGTATCCAATCCCCTGGGAGACTCCCCTTCCCGACTGCCGTTCCATCTGGTCCCAGTTTGTGGAGACCAGTAATGAATGGCGCTCGTTCAAGGCTTCTGAGGCAAGGGAGATCGCTCCCACGCCTCGGGTAACTCAGGAACCTGCACATCAGAGTGAGACTAATCGTCTTGTTTTAATACACACATTTGCTAAATTATATCGGAATGTCTCGCGAGATCGCGTTAAATCTCGCAAAGCGTTGCGAGTCGGGTAGATCCCGGGAGTGGGGACTCCCGGCTTTCATCGGCCACACTGTGCCGCAGCGAGCAGCTTTTCGGGGCCATTAAATCACACCCATTGTATTTTACTTTACTAAGATGCAGTTAATTGGAGGAGCCAGACATTGAAGCAGTCAGGTGTTGGGTGTTGGAATTCAGTTTAGATTTGGCTGAAGGGTGACACAGTGGTGCAGTGGTTAGCACTGCTGCCTCACAGTACCGAGGACCTAAGTTTAATCCCAGCTCCGGGTCACTGACTGTGTGGAGTTTGCAAATTCTCCTCTTGTCTGCGTGGGTCTCACCCCCACACCCCAATTATGTGCAGGGTAGGCAGATTGGCCACACTAAATTGCCCCTTAATAAAATAAGAAAAAAAAGATCTGTCTGTGAACAGGCTAGCAGTTTCTCTCAAAGCAGTTTAGTTCTAAAGAGTTTTGCCTGTGAACAGAACAGCAGTTTCTGAAAAGGCTGGCATGTTAACAGTAGTTGACACAGTCTGCAAGCTGTTTTCTGAAGGATCTCGCTCTCTCAAAGCGGCTTATCCAAGACATCGCTTTACAACAAGTATTCCTGGGGAGATAGCAGTTATGTTAATTTCATTGTTGAGTATTGTTTAACTGGTAATTGTAAGCCATTTTCTTTATGATACAAGTTAGTAATACTGTGTTAGTAAATATGCTAGTGTTAATATACCCTATCCCTATTTGTGCATGGAATCATTCGTGGAGCGAAGTATCCATTCCTCAGTCTTTCAAATTAAATAATATTAATCTGTCTAGTATCCAAGGAACTATTGGGGTTTGGTCCAAGCTTCCAAAACCTCCCAAAACCCAGGAGTGAAAGTGGCAGCAGACATAAGGCATCCATCTTCATATCAAATAAGATGGGTTAAAATTAGGGGCTTGTGGGGTTAAATGAATTGTACATAAAGACGAAGTGAGTTTCCTAGTCCCAATAGGTAATACCAGAGTACCCACTATAAGCAAATATGTGTCTAAGACAGTCATATAAAATTGGAAAATATATAGTTTATTAAACTAACGTTACAGTAAAAATCTGCACAGGAGTTTGCAGATCAAATAAACAGAAAAAAAAATAACTTTTGAGCTTAGACATATATACATAATGACAGGTCCTCCTTCGCTGTGGAAAGTCAGGAAGTAATGCTCCCTAAATCTTTGCAGAGTGAATCACGGTGGAACGGAATACTGGACCACCAACATACAATGCGACAGACTAAAACAATGGAGATTCAATCAGCCAGGTTACTTCATCCCTGAACAGGGCAAGTGCAACACTGACATTAAATCACCTTTCAAGCCTTGGCCCAGTGGTATCAGCACGGGGGTCAGAAAGTTGAGAGTCCCAGTTTAGACATTTAATTGGTGCATTAGCGTAATACTAAGGGAGTGCTGCAGTATTAGAGAAGCAATCTATTGAATGAGATGTTTAATCAAGGTCCAGCTGGACATAAAAGATCTTACAATACAATTCGTAGGAGAGCTGTGGAGTTCAGTATATCCTGACCAATAGCCATCAGTCACTAATGCAACAAAATGCATAAGAAAAATAGAGCAATTCCAAATTGGGTTACTGATTAGCTAACTCTATTTTGCACGTCTACCTGACAAATTTATACCTATATTTCCAGTCAATATTAGCTGTAAACATTTTGTTAATAGATTGAATGCATATCTAAACCAATTGGTTCATATTATTAGTTTTTAGTTATACTCGGACTTCTGAAATGAATTTATATTAGGTTATCAATAATGACATGAGAAGCACAGGTTGACATGAATATAGTCTTTGGTGTAAATTAGCACAATATAGTTACATAACTGCAATTTTATTGATATATTAGTCTCATAACTTGCATTGAGTCTACAGATTTGATTTGATTTATTATTGTCACATGTATTAGTATACAGTGAAAAGTACTGTTTCTTGCATGCTGTACAAACAATGCATACCGTAAATAAGGAAGGAAGGAGAGACTGCAGAATATAATGTTACAGTTATAGCAAGGTGTAGAGAAAAGATCAACTTAATACGAGGTAGGTCCATTCAAAAGTCTAATGGCAGTAGGGAAGAGGCTGTTCTTGAGTCGGTTGGTATGTGACCTCACACTTTGGTATCTTTTACCTGACGGAAGGAGGTAGAAGAGAGTATGTCCGGGGTGCGTGGGGTCCTTAATTATGCTGGCTGCCTTTCTGAGGCAGCGGGAATTATAGAGTCAATGGATGGGAGGCTGGTTTGCGTGATGGACTGGTCTACAGTCACGACCTTTTGTAGTTTCCTGCAGTCTTGGGTAGAGCAGGCTCCATACTAAGCTGTGATACAACCAGAAAGAAAGCTTTCTATGGTGCATTTGTAGAAGTTGGTGAGGGTCGTAGCTGACATGCCAAATTTCCTCAGTCTTCTGAGAAAGAAGAGTCGTTGGTGGGCTTTCTTAACTATAGTGTCGGCATGGGGGGACCAAGACAGGCTGTTGGTGATCTGTACACCTAAAAACTTGAAGCTCTCGACCCTTTCTACTTCGTTCCCATTGATGTAGACAGGGGCATGTTCTCCACTATGCTTCCTGAAGTTGATGATAATCTCCTTCGTTTTGTTGACATTGAGGGAGAGATTATTGTCGTCACACCAGTTCACCAGATTCTCTATCTCATTCCTGTACTCTGTCTCGTCATTGTTTGAAATCTGACCCACTACAGTGGTTTCATCAGCAAATTTGAAAATCGAGTTGGAGGGGAATTTGGCCACACACTCATAGGTGTATAAGGAGTATAGTAGGGGGCTGAGGACACAGCCTTGTGGGGCACCGGTGTTGAGGATGATCGTGGAGGAGGTGTTGTTGCCTATCTTTACTGATTGTGGTCTGTGGGGTTGAAAGTTCAGGATCCAGTCGCAGAAGGAGGAGCCGAGGCCAAGGCCACGGAGTTTGGAGATGAGTTTCGTAGGAATGATGGTGTTGAAGGCTGAGCTGCAGTCGATAAATAGGAGTCTGACATGGGTGTCTTTGTTATCTAGGTGTTCCAAGGTAGATTGCAGGGCCATGGAGATGGCGTCTGCTGTGGACCTGTTGCAGCGGTAGGCCAACTGTAGTGGATCAAGGCAATCCTTGGAGTTGATTCATGCCATGACTAACCGTTCGAAGTACTTCATGATGATGGATGTCAGAGCCACTGGACAATGGTCATTAAGGCACGCTGCTTGACTTTTTTTTGGTACAGGGATGATGGTACAGCAGCGTGACAGGACATAAACTGTCTGGAAGAAAAGGTGATGTTGTTCAGCTAAACTGCTGTTTCTACCACTATGAAGTCTCCCAAAATTTGATATGCTGATGTAGTTAAATAATCACAGTTAACACATACACGATTAAAGTCACCTGTGCAACCACAAATTTTGAGATAGCAACCTACAATTGCAAAATAACAAGGTGCATATGGATGGGAAAGTCCAGAAATAGGTAGAAGGGAGAATGTGAAGGGATTTAAAGACGAGGATGAACATTTTAAATTGGAGGCACGACACTGGGAGACAATTTAAAATGTAGGTCACAAAGGACAGGGTTGAAAGAAACTACATAAAAAGGCTAAAATGTCAGCAGCAGAATTTTGGATTAGCTGGAGTTCAGTGTGTAGCAGATAGGAGGTTGGCCAGAAGAGTATTGTTGTTGTGATATGATGTATATGTACCTTTAAGGAACTGTATCTTAAATCCGGTCAATCACTACCACTTTGTCACAGGATGTGATATATTAGTCCTATGACTTGTACTCAGTCCACAGCAGTAGCTGGTAGGATTCAGACATGTATACTTTTTTTTATCTAAATGTTTTTTATTGGGTTTTTGAACAAGGTATATTTACCGTTATGTACACAGGATAAGAAACATATATATATATATATATATATACACACACACATAGAAGAGAAGGGCACACCCAAACATACCAAAGAAAAGAAGATAGTACATAGGAAAAACAAAATACAATAAAAAATAAAATAGAATAACTGGTAGGGTATTGTGCACCAGCTCAACAGCAGCAACTCTGTACACCTGGCAAAATTATTTACAACACATAAGCAGGCGACTGTTTGGGGGGGGGGCAGCTAAACCAGGCAAGCGCGAGATGGCAGCGACATCCATCCAGGAGAAGCAAGCGATAACAACATGAGACATGTATACTTAGCCTCCTAGTTAATAATAATATAATATTTATATATCGTCTAATCTTTAAATAAAGAACCAACATGATTGTTTCACCAATCCTTATTGTGTGATTGGTAGGTTTACGTCAAATAGAAGAATGTAATTTTGTTGCCTTCACACTCCGCTATTACAAAGGCAAGAATACAAAGATACAGAGAGATGGGTTAGAGGTGAGCAATGTTAAGGAGGTGGAAGCATGATGGAAAGGATATGGATTTGTATATGGTTTGAGGTCAAATAGGACATTAGGTTTTTGAATAGTCTGGTTCATCCTGAGATAGTGGTAGGGAAGGCAAGTAGAGTTGGTGACAAGTGTATGTGTTTATGTTGGGGACCAAAGACCTTTTTTAGAAGCCTTTGTCTTCCTTCAATGGAAACTAGAACTTATCCATCATCAGCATAAATAAGATGACCCTGTAATGGCAAGGGGTAGCATGAGAACGAGAAGTCCATGGAAAATCATGGGGGTCAAAATCAGGAACACAACATTTGGAAGAAATCCCTGGATTTGCTCGTAAAACATTCAAATATACATCAAGTAACCACATGTACAATAGATATGGCACTGAAAGAACTTTAATGCTATGCATTTATTTACATAGAATTTAAATAGAATTTACAGTGCAGAATTTACAGTGTATTTTAATTAAACAAAACAAATTTGAAAGTTTTTTTCAATACAGATTTTATGCACATTTTTATGAACGGGAAACATAACCTCCCAGTCACACATGATATACTTATGAACTAGGCAAGTTTAGCTTTCCTTCACAATGGAGTCTAAGGCCAGAGATCATCCTGGTAATTTCTAATGCAATTGTACCTATTTTTAGTCAGTTGCCAAAACTGGAAACCATATTCCATAATTGTCATCTCGATATTTAAGAAAAATCATTCAAGGGATGTAGCCAACGCTGGCTAGGCCAGTATTTATTGCCCATCAATAATTGCCGTTGAACTGAGTAGCAGTTCAGAGGCATTTAAGAGTCAACCACATTGAACAAAGAACACTACAGCACAGGGACAGGACTCCCAAGCCTCTTCCGATCATGATACCAGCCTTGGCCAAAACCCTTAGTACTTCCAAGTGCCATATCCCATTATGCCCATCCTATCCATGTATTTGTCGAGATGCCTTTTCAACGCCATTAATGTATCTGCTTCCACAACCTCCCCAGGCGGCGTGTTCCAGGCACTCATCACCTCTGTGTAAAAAAACCTGCCTCACAAATCGCCTCTAAACTTTGTCCCACGGACCTTAAACCTATGCCACCTGGTGACTGACCCCTCCACCCTGGGAAAAAGTGCCTGCCCATCCACTCTATCCATGCCCCTCATAATCTTGTAGACCTCTATCATGTCGCCCCTCAACCTCCGTTATTCTAATGAAAACAGTCCACGTCTATTCAGCCTCTCTGCATAGCTAACACCATCCAAACCAGGCAACATCCTGGTAAACCTCCTCTGCACCCTCTCCAAAACCTCCACATCCTCCTGGTAGTGTGGTGACCACAAAAGTGCTGCCCGACCAAGGTTCTATATAACTGTAACATGACTTGCTGTGGATCTGGAGTCAAATCTAGGCCAGTGCAGGTTAAGGCAGTAGATTTCCTTCCCTGAAGGACTTTAATAAACAGATGGGTCTTTATGACAATCAAAAATGGTTACAAGGACATTTTCATTGCAGATATTATTGAATTCAAATTTCACGATCTGCCATGGTGGGGTACAAACCTAGGTCCCCAGAGCATTTCCCTGGGTCTCTGGATTACTAGCCCAGTGACAATAATCAATATAAAATGTCGTGAATCATTTCTTTTATTGATATATTGATAAAGTGGCTTTATTGATAACCACCAAGCTATGGAAAATTATTTCCAAATCCTAGAACAGTTCTACACGAGGAGTGATGGTGCCGGTCATAGCATAATGGGGTAGAAATTGTTGAGACTGTATTTCTATGCGCAGAATCATTATCATACTCTTAAGCACACTCAAGAACATATGCCGTTACAAAACTCCCAAATTCATGGAACTCATTCATTACAATAAAACGGGTAGACTTCCAGCACTCAATTGGCAACTTGCTCTTGGTGGTGAATTTTGTGTTTTCGTAAAGTAATTTAAAGACAGCCTGTATCTCTGAAAGCGAAAATGCTCTTCAGCTGCAAACAGCCATTTGTAGACAATGGTAGGCAGAGGAGAAGCTGCTAGTGGTTTTCAGCCACTGCTTTAGAGGAGGAGATACATCTTCTATCAACTTGGTGACAGGAAAAATTCCAAACTGCTCATTAAGAGTAGACAAAAGTGGCAGAGAAATGCAAGTACATTCCTTAGAGAATGGCTTTAATACAGGAGAGAATTCAATGAGCTCACCATGATAATCAAGATGAGTTAGGAGGTTTGCTGATCATTACTCTAATTACATAGAGCTTGTAAAGAAAACAAGCCATTCGACCCAATAGGTTTTAGCAGATATTTTCCTCCCATCACATCATATTTATATTCTTTTGTTCCTTTCATCTTATTTGCTTATACCCTTTCATTACCAATCCCTCCCTTGGTTGTCAGCGTCACCTACAGAGTGGTGTGTTGGGCTGGCTGAGTCGATGTGGGCTGCACTTGATGCAATGTAGCGAGAGACAGACTTCCAACACTTGATGAGATGCAACATGATTTTATTTAACATCTAAACTATTATACATGTTCAACTGTGGGTTGACACTAAGCTGACTTGAATGGAGACCTGACACTAGCCTGACCAGACTTACTAGCTACCACATGGTGTTTGCACTGGCTAGCTCACGAGCTCTGACTGTCTCAGAGGCTGGATTCCGAGAGAGCGGGAAAACTGGTGCCCTCTGGCTTTATAGTGGTCGTGTCCTGTCTGGTGATTGGCTGCTCTGTTGTGTGTGCTTACTGGTCATCCTGTGTGTCAATCACTGCCTGTCTGCACTCCATTATATACATAGATGTATATTATGACATCTTCCCCTTTTTTTTTTTACATTGTTTGTGTTCAGATAATAAATAGTAATTGCATGTGCGTGTGGACGTGTATATGTGAGTGACTATATTCAAAATGTGCTAAAATGAAATATACATAGGAGGGTGTCGCTAGTGCAGATGAAATGGTAGAAACGATATTTACAGAGGTCAAAACGATGAGGAAACAAAATTGTGCAAAAGTTCAGTCTATAAGTTTAGTCTTTGTGGTGGGCGACGAATTCTGGTTGACCGAACGAGCACTGGGCCCTGTTAAGTCGGAGGCCATGCTCGTAGATTCTGTGGAATACCTGTTTGAGGCGATCAATGTGTTCTTGAGGAGTTGTGGACCAGATTATGGAATCGTCAACATACACGCGCACCCCCTAAATACCCTCCATCATCTGTTCCATGACGCGGTGAAATACCTCTGATGCAGAGATGATGCCAAAAGGCATTCGGTTGTAGCAGTAGCGACCGAATGGGGTGTTGAATGTGCACAGCTTGCAACTGGATGCGTCCAGCTGTATTTGCCAGAACCCGTTGGAGGCGTCCAGCTTCATAAAGAATTTGGCATGAGCCATCTCGCTGGTCAACTCTTCTCGTTTTGGTATCGGGTAATGTTCCCTCATGATGTTGCAATTTAGATCTTTGGGTTCGATGCAGATTCGAAGCTACCCGACGGCTTCTTGACGCAGGCCATGGAGCTGAGCCAGTCCGTGGGTTCTGTGACCTTTGATATGATGCCCTGGTCCTGGAGGTCCTGCAACTGCTGCTTGAGGCAGTCCTTGAGGGGTGCCAGCAACCGACGCAGTGCATGAACCACAGGGGTGGCGTTTGGTTTGAGCAGGATTTTGTATCGGTATGGGAGTGTGCCCATTCCGACAAACACACTGTGGTACTGCGTGATGACGTCATCAATTTCAGCCTGGAAGTTTTCATCAGGTGAGGCCGTCGCCTGTGAGGATGACATGGTGTGGACTCGCTGAACCAGGTTCAGGAGTTTGCAGGCCCGAGCACCGAGCAAGGATGCTCTGTCAGGTCCTACAATCTCAAATCGCAGTGTTGCTTTAAATGATTTATTGGAAACTCCGAGTTGGCATGAGCCACTGGCAGCAATGGCATTGCCATTGTAGTCAAGGGGCTGGCAGGCCAGTGGAAGAATGCTTGGTTTGACGCGGAGATCGGACTTCGAGGTGAGGTTTGCCGATGCGCCGGTGTCCAGTTTGAACCGGATGCGAGCCTTGTTGACTGTGAGGACAGCACACCACTCGTCGTCAGGATCCAAGCTGAGGATCGGGAGGTGCTTCACTATCTTGGCGAGAGGCAGCGCATGCTTCGGAATGATGCCCACCCGGTATGGGGATTTGAGGCACTCAGCTTCAGGATCTGTTGGGCTGTCGGGGTCAGAGTCTTGCATGGCCTGCTGTACGGAACGGACGCTTCTGCGCTGTGGCTGGGATCGCTGGATGCTGGGCAGTGGAGCAGATCTGCAAAGGGCTGCGTAGTGGCCAAGCTTGCCACACTGTAGACACCATCGTGATTTTGCCGGACATTGCCGCTTTAAATGGGCGAAGCCACAATTCGGACACCTCATGACGCCAATGTCAGCGCGTTCCGTACGCCAACGCGCATGCGCAGTGCGGTCAAACGACGTACGCACCTGCGCAGGCTGGTCTTCTGCCTCGCCGTCCCCTCAGTCGTGGCGCGCATGCGCAGGGGCCTGGGAAAAGCGCGCAAAATGGCCACTCTCGTCGATATTTAGGCCCTGCACTTGTGTGATGGCCTGCACCCGTTCTGCCTCATGGGAGGTTAGCTTTGCCGTTTCTGCCGCCCTGATGTGGGAGTACCGAGGGTCAGTCTGGATTATTCTCAGACAATTGTCAGGGAGATAGCTGAAGTTGAGAGATAGGAAATGGAGTTTGGAGCAGGGTCAAAATTATTTCCATCTTCCCGATGATTAATTGGAGGAAATATCTGCTCTCCCATTACTGGATATCAGATAAGCGGTCTGACAATTTAGTAATGGTGGAAGAGACGCGAGATAGAGTTATGTGCCAGCAGCATAGATGTAGGTGAGAAATAGAAGGGAGCCAAGGATAGATCTTTGGGGGTCACAGGTAGTAATGGTGTGGGAGTAAGAAGAAATGACATTGCAAGCAAATGAAACCCTTGATATGATTACATAAGAGTGGAACCAGGCAAGAGCAGTCCCACCAGCTAGATAACAGTGGTGGGTTGTTGGAAGAGGATAGGATGTCTTTGTCAAAGGCTGCAGGCAGGTCAAGAGGGACGATGAGGGAAAATTCACTATGAGACTTTGATAATGGCTATGTTTGTATGGGCAGAAACCCGTTAGCTATTACAATCCCAAACCAGACCCCAACAGTGGTTAGGATACTGGACCGAAAACCCAATATTCTAGTTTAGTTTGTAAGATTGTGTGGAAAGAATACTTCACTCCAGGAGTGATAGCATGGAGAAATAGCTTACAATTACCTCTGAAACAATACTACTCAATACAGTAAATAGAATACCCTTAATTACTATCTCTATTCTCAATTAAACCAAAGAAAGAAAAAGCATGCAGCTCTCAATCATCCTACATCCCAATGGCGCAGAGTAATACTTGCTTTCCAGAACAGATTTAGCTTCTATTAGAACCCCTGCAGACCTCTGGCTGGATATCTTCAAAAAGCTGTTGCTACAGTTTACCCCTTATCCTTAGACAAGTCTGTAGTGATATCATGGTTGTGTTGTAATTCACTGACTGACCATTAGGAGTCTCACTAGTATAAAAATGAACAAAGAAAGAACAAAGAACAATACAGCACAGGAACAGGCCCTTTGGCCCTCCAAGACTGTGCCAACCATGGTACCTGCCTAAACTAAAATTGTATGTACTTAAGGGGTCCGTATCCTTCCATTCCCAACCCAACCTAAAGGGATTAAGGGTTATGGTGTTCGGGCCAGAAAGTGGAGCTGAGTCCACAAAAGATCAGCCATGATCTCATTGAATGGCGGAGCAGACTCGAGGGGCCAGATGGCCTACTCCTGCTCCTAGTTCTTATGTTCTTATTCATGTATTTGTCTAGATGCCCTTAAATGCCACTATCGTATCTGCTCCCACCACCTCCCCAGGCAGTGCATTCCATACATTTACGACCCTCTGTGTAAAAAACTTGCCTTACACATCTGTTCTAAACTTTTTCTCACGCACTTTAAACCCATGTCCTCTAGTACCTGACTCTCCTACCCTAGGAAAGAGCATCTGACTATCCACTCTGTCCATGCCACTCAATCTTGTAGACCTCTATCAGGTCGCCTCTCAACCTCCGTCATTCCAGTGAGAACAGACCGAGTTTGTCTAACCTCTCGTCAAAGCTAATGTCCTCTGTGCCAGGCAAACTCCTAGTAAGCTGCTTCTGCACCCTCTCCAAAGCATCCACATCCTCTGGCAGTGTGGCACACTCATAATCTTGTAGACCTGTATCAGGTCACCTCTCAACCTCCGTCGTTCCAGTGAGAACAGACCGAGTTTATCTAATCTCTCGTCATAGCTAATGTCCTCCGTGCCAGGCAACATCCTGTACCCTCTCCAAAGCACCCACATCCTTCTGGTAGTGTGGAACCAGAATTGTACACAATATTCCAAATGTTCTTGTAATAAATCAGGCCATCCAACAAGAACATTAAAAAGTCTGCACAGTTTTAAATATATGTTTTAAACTATCCTACTGTGAGAGTTAAAGACCTTACTTGTGGACTCACTGTTAGCCAGGACGGAACTCAACTCCACAGCTTTCACAAAATGTTTGAAAACCTTAGCTTCACCCAGCAATAACATCATCTCCCCAAGGTGGAAACAAATCAGCTCCCAAGACTGAAAACACTAACTCCCCAGGGACACCCCCTAGTCAAACAACAGTGCAGTAGCCCAGGCTTTTACGATTTCACTTCTGACTCCTAAAAGCTTTCTGGTCTTGCAAAACAAAATTATTTTAAAAACACGACTACTGCAGTCAAACACACGCTAACCCAGGCTGTTAACCCTTAAATTGCCAAATGTTTATAATCCAATAGTTCTAAAATCATGCATTTGTCACAATTGTAAAGGTTCAAGCATGGAATTCCAGGAAGGGTGAACATTCAAGGACTTTGTTGGACAGGACAAATAGAATCATAGAATTTACAGTGCAGAAGGAGGCCATTCGGTCCATTATATCTGCACTGGCCCTTTTAAAGTGCACCCCACTGAAGCCCACACCTCCACTCTATCCTCGTCATAAAGGAACCCCACCTAAGGGGTTGACAATGAGGGCAATTTAGCATGGCCAATCCACCTAACCTGCACATCTTTGGAAACCCACGCAGACACTGGGAGAATATGCAGACTCCACATAGACAGTGACCCAAGCCAGGAATCAAACCTGGAGCTGTCAAGCAACAGTGCTAACCACTGTGCTACTGTGCTGCCCATGTGCTACCATGCCGCACGTAGAATGATGATGGAAACATCCCACCACCACCCCGCCTCCCAAACAGCACTCTGGCTGTGCCTGCATTAAAAAGGACTACAACAGAGAGTGGCTCACCATCTTGTTCTCAAGGGTAATTAGGGATGGGCAATAAATGCTAGGCTTGCCAGTGATGCCCACATCCCATCAACAAATAATTTAAAAATGCACTTATATGGTGTCTTTCACAACATTCATTTGTCCCAAGTAGTTTTACAGACAATGAAGTACCTTTGAAGTCTAGTTATTTATGCAGTGTAGGAAACACAAGAGCCAATTTGTACACAGCAGGGTCACACAAACAGCAACAAGATAATGACTAGATAATCTGATTGTGATGTTGGTTGAGGGATAAATAATGATTAGAATACCGAGGAGAATGTCGTGCATGTCTTTGAAATAGTCCATGAATACACAGATGATTACAGCACTTTTCAAAGTACAGAAATGGGATGTCAGCCTAGAATGCGTGGTCAAGTCTCTGGACTTGGGCTAAACCCACAATATCCGACTCAGGGACAAGAATAACATTAGCCAGTTGTAGAGAGAGGATAGCCCTTGTTAACTAGATGCCAAACTGGGTGGAACTGAGTAATATTCAAACTGAATGGAACAGAGGGATATTGAGGAGTGCTGCTGTGTGTATGAATCATGACTACTAAAGGAAACCAGGCATAGGCTTATATGACTCATTATTTGTGGTCACAAACAGATTGCAGACGAAGTGAATGGAAGTCCCTTCCTGTTCAGAAACAGAGCTGCTTCCTGATGGATAAGTGCCCTCGGCTATGTGTATAAAGTCTACAATTCCCTGCACCAATAGGAATCCAGCAATTCACATAAATCCCAGTACTCCTTCTTCCTGTTTATCAACCTCCTATTTAAATGGAGGTTGGAATGCCTTTGCATACAGCTTCTGAAAATGACTTACTAACTAACCATGATGTGCTGGGTGAGTTAAGGAAATAATGTTTGGCATGCAAGGAGGCCTGTTGCACAAAAAGCCACCATTTCAGATATAGGTTAATTTGCTAAAAGGCCATGGGCCTTTATTGTGTGCCCTGACCAATATCATGTCACTCACCCTTTCACAGTTTAAAATCAGAATTCCAAATTCAACTTTGTGCTCATTTCAGACAATGAAAACCCAAGACACATCATAATTACGACACACCAAGACAAATCAATCCCTCGCTAAATGGTGTCAAGTTCAGGCATGTTTGATTGCTTAGTTACTTAATTATCACAAAATTACTTTATAGTATGCTCCCAGAGACAAGACACTAAAGACATTGCATGTTGTATACTTTTACTTCTCAAAAATGTTTAATACCCACAACGTTTAGAGAATTAACCACATGATTAAGAGAAAAGTGCTCTGCACACTTTTGCTTCTGATCCATTTCCCCCCATTTGTATTCTGCTCTCACAACGACATGCAAAAAAAAAAGAAAAACAAATTTCAGCAATCAGTTATTTTCAAATGACCTTAAAGTTGAGACAAAATGAATAGCAAAGTGATCTTTGACGAGGAATCAGGTTCCCGATAAAACTAGCAAGTGCTGCCATCCAGTGATATAAACAGTCTCCAGTTTAAAATACAACTATATCCTACTAAATTATTCCAGACCCAATTATGGTCAGGTTTACTTACCTTCCAGTTAAATAAAAATATTTAGAACATAAGAACATAAGAACTAGGAGCAGGAGTAGGCCATCTGGTCCCTCAAGCCTGCTCCGCCATTCAATGAGATCATGGCTGATATTTTGTAGACTCAGCGCCACTTTCCTGCCTGAACACCACAACCCTTAATTCCTTTATTCTTCAAAAAACTATATTTATCTTAAAAACATCTAATGAAGCAGCCTCAACTGCTTCACTGGGCAAGGAATTACATAGATTCACAGCCCTTGGGCTCAGTCCTAAATCTACTTCGCCTTATTTTGAGGCGATGCCCCCTAGTGCTGCTTTCACCCGCCAGTGGAAACAACCTGCCCGCATCTATCCTATCTATTCCCTTCATAATTTTGTGTTTCTATAAGATCCCCCCCCCCCCCCCCGCATCCTTCTAAATTCCAATGAGTACAGTCCCAGTCTACTCAATCTCTCCTCGTAATCCAACCCCTTCAGCTCTGTGATTAACCTCGTGAATCTCCTCTACACACCCTCCAGCGCCGTACGTCCTTTCTCAAGTAAGGAGACCAAAACTGAACACAATACTCCAGGTGTGGTCTCACTAACACCTTATACAATTGCAGCATAACCTCCCTTGGTCTTAAACTCCATCCCTCAAGCAATGAAGGACAAAACTCCATTTGCCTTCTTAATCACCTGTTACACCTGTAAACCAACTTTTTGTGACTCATGCACTAGCACACCCAGGTCTCGCTGCACAGCAGCATGTTTTAATATTTTATCATTTAAATAATAATCCCTTTTGCTGTTATTCCTACCAAAATGGATAACCTCACATTTGTCAACATTGTATTCCATCTGCCAGACACTAGCCCATTCACTTAACCTATCCAAATCTCTCTGCAGACTTCCAGTATTCTCTGCACTTTTTGCTTTACCACTCATCTTAGTGTCATCTGCAAACTTGGACACATTGCACTTGGTCCCCAACTCCAAATCTTCTATGTAAATTGTGAACAATTGTGGGCCCAACACTGATCCCTGATTACCAACCAGAGAAACACCCATTAATCCCCACTCTTTGCTTTCTATTAATGAACCAATCCTCTACCCATGCTACTACTTTACCCTTAATGCCATGCATCTTTATCTTATGCAGCAACCTTTTGTGTGGCACCTTGTCAAAAGCTTTCTGGAAATCCAGATATATCACATCCATTGGCTCCCCATTATCTACTGCACTGGTAATGTCCTCATAAAATTCCACTGAATTAATTAGACACGACCTGCCATTTATGAACCATGCTGCATCTGCCCAATGGGGCAATTTCCATCCAGATGCCTCGCTGTTTCTTCCTTAATGATAAATTCCAGCATCTTCCCTATTACCGAAGTTAAACTAACTGGCCTATAATTACCCGCTTTCTGCCTACCTCCTTTCCAATCCACCGGGACCACCCCAGAGTCCAGTGAATTTTGGTAAATTATCACTAGTGCATTTGTAATTTCCCTCGCCATCTCTTTTAGCACTCTGGGATGCATTCCATCAGGGCCAGGAGACTTGTCTACCTTTAGCCCCATTAGCTTGCCCATCACTACCTCCTTAGGTGATAACAATCATCTCAAGGTCCTCCCCTGTCATAGCCTCATTTCCATCAGTCACTGGCATGTTATTTGTGTCTTCCACTATCAAGACCGACCCAAAAAACCTGTTCAGTTCCTCAGCCATTTCCTAATCTCCCATTATTAAATCTCCCTTCTCATCCTCTAAAGGATCAATACTTACCTTAGCCATTCTTTTTTTTTAAATATATATTTGTAGAAACTTTTGCTATCTGTTTTTATATTCTGAGCAAGTTTAGTCTCATAATCTATCTTACTCTTCTTTCGAGCTATTTTAGTAGCTTTCTGTTACTCCCTAAAGATTTCCCAATCCTCTAGTCTCCCACTAATTTTTGCCACTTTGTATGCTTTTTCCTTCAATTTGATACTCTCCCTATTTCCTCAGATATCCACGGTCGATTTTCCCTCTTTCTACCGTCCTTCCTTTTTGTTGGTATAAACCTTTGCTGAGCACTGTGAAAAATCGCTTGGAAGGTTCTCCACTGTTCTGCATCTGTTTCACCATAAAGTCTACCTTAGCTAGCTCTTCTCTCATCCCATTGTAATCTCATTTGCTTAAGCACAAAACACTAGTGTTTGATTTTACCTTCTCACCCTCTATCTGTATTTAAATTGCACCATATTGTGATCTCTCCTTTCGAGAGGATCCCTAACTATGAGGTCATTAATCAATCCTGGCTCATTATACAGGACCAGATCTAGGACTGCTTGTTCCTTCGTAGGTTCCATTATATACTGTTGTAGGAAACTATCGCGGATACATTCTATAAACTCCTCCTCAAGGCTGCCTTGACCGACCTGGTTAAACCAATCGACTTGTAGACTAAAATCCCCCATGATAACTGCTGTACCATTTCTATATGCATCAGTTATTTCTTTGTTTATTGCCTGCCCCACCATAATGTTACTATTTGGTGGTCTATACACTATCAGTGACTTTTTTGCCATACTATTCCTGATTTTCATCCAAATGGACTCAGTCTTATCCTCCATAGCACCAATGTCATCCCTTACTATTGCCCGGATGTCATCCTTAAATAAAAGAGCCCCCTTACCATCCACTCTGTCCTTCTGACTAGTTTGATACCCTTGGATATTTAACTCCCAGTCGTGACCATCCTTTAAACATGTTTCAGTAATGGCCACTAAATCATAGTCATTCACGATGATTTGCGCCATCAATTCATTTACCTTATTCTGAATACTACGAGCATTCAGGTAAACTACACTTGTATTGGCTTTTGTACCTCTGTTTTGAATCTTAACACCTTGATCAGTAACCTCTCCCAAGTTATTTTTCCTCTTAACTTTTCTCCTAATTTTCCTTGTTGTTGAACCCATATCTTCATGTAACAACCTGCTGTGTCGCTTTCCATTTATGTTTTTACTTCCCGTTTTATTCCTTTTAGTATTACTGTGTATTCACTGAGCTCCCCTCAGTCACTGTGCCTTGTACTGTTGCCCTTTTTGATTTTTGACTATGGCCTCTCTGCCTTACACTTTTCCCCCTTACTGCCTTTTCTTTCTGTCCCTGTTTTACTACCTTTCAACTTCCTGCATCGTTCCCATCCCCCTGCCACATTAGTTTAAACATTTGTTGTGGATGAACACTTTGAAGAAGTAGCTTGAGATATTTTTTAAATTGCGCAGATTTCACGCAAAGTTCTGTTCTAAGCCATCTCTAGTAAGGAGGCTTCGTCCCCTGCAGGCAATGATTCATGCTGCCATTCTATTTCGTGATTTCAGTAACTCAATGGTACCTTATACATGTACTTATTCTTCATGTCAACCTGAAAATGGGTGCTGGTAGTATTTGCACTGAACTAAATCTTTTGCTCGCCCAATATCTATGCACTTACACATACTGTCAACTAAGGGTCACTTCACAACAGTGAATCTTTTCCCTTGCAACCATTTGAAATGTGTTAACATGGTACTGAGGTACTGGTAGTGAAATGTAGGATTGTCCTACCAATGCAAACAGAATACTGAGAAAACTCAGATGGCACACATTCGGCACATACTCATGCAATATGGCAGAAAAAGAGCTTGAATCCAAATAAACTGAAAACCCTACTTATACCAAATATCTAGAAATTACTCAAGTACACACCAATGGTTTTGTCTTCATACCCAACAATTTTTTCCCCAAACAAAATATTCAAGCAAATTTGTCAGTTCATTCAACCATTAATTCTGTGTTTACTTTGCACTATTGTCTTTAATGATATGACCTCTCAGGTGCCAGTGAAACACCAGAACAAATAGATACAGTCAGCTCACTGATATACACGAGCACCTGGAAGTGATGGTTGAATACAGATAATGATAAGCACTAGCTGGAAAACAAAAATGATCAGGTACAGAACTCTGGTGATGCACAAAGTTCTGATCCATCTATCGTCAGATTTGCCTCGAAGATTACATCAACACTTTTAGTCTTGTCGACCCCTTCCAAAAATAACTACTACGCAAGAGAGTAACAAATCTCAGAGTCAAAAAAAAGGTCTAAGTAAACAACTTAATTCACACAAAATTCATTTTGCCCAGATTGGTGGGCTCAGGGGATTCAGATTCCCTCACCATTGGGGCCAGATGCGTCATAGTCTACAGTGCTTTTTAAACAGGACTGTCATAACAAAAAAAATACAGAAAATCCCAATTCCAGACTATACCAAAAGTACACCCACCCAATTCCAAAGTCTCCTACCCCCTCATAGAAAACTGAACTTAATCAAAATAAAAAGAGACCCCCCCACCCCCTAACAGCAGACAGTAATCAGTTCCCTGAAAAGGGAGGTGAAGGGCTGCCACCTCGAGTAGAACCCTTCATGGCGTACCTAATCTTCTCAAAATACAAAACATCTACAGGTCCCCCAACCAAGCCAAGGCCTTAGGCGGCACCGAGCACCCCCACCCAAGCAGAACTCGCCTCTGGGCTATTAGTGAGGCAAAGACTAGGACATCTGTCCTGGTCACCGTCTGCGACACCGGAGAGTCCGTGCTCCAAAAATAGCCACCAACGGACACGATTCAAGCCCAAAATCCCTGACAGGAGACCCTGAAACTAACCAGCGTGGGGCAAGACCAAAACATATGCGTGTGATTCACCGCTACCCTACAGTTCCGCTCACACCTATCCCGCACCCCCGAGAAGAACCCACTCATGGGTGCCCTAGTCAGATGTGCCCAGTGCACCACCTTGAACTGGATCAGGCTTAACCTCGCAGATGACAAGGTGAAGTTGACCATGTAAAAAGCTTAATTCTACACTCCCCGTCAAAGACCAAACCCAGCCCACCCTCCCACTTTCTCTTTACTTCCTCCTACGATGCCTGCTCCGTCGCCAACGTCTGCCCACAGACATCAGAAATCATACCCTCCCCCAAGAACAGGAGCCTGTCCATATGCAAAGGTGACGGTACCAGGGGAAATGAAGGAAGCTCCTTGCGTTAAAAAAAGAAATCGCTCACCAGAGTACATTCCTCTCAGGAACTGGAACTTCTCTTGCAACTCGTCTAGGCTGGTGAACCTACCCTTCAGAAACATGTCCCTAAACCTGTCCAACCCCTTCCTCTTCTGTGCCCAAACAATGAATCTGGGCCAGACTGCACAAACCTTTGTTTCTTGCAAATCAGAGCCAGAAGTGACATGAACCCAGTTTAAAGTGCTCCCTAAACGGATTCCAAATCCTCAAAGTAGCTATCACTACCAGGCTCAAAGAGAATCTAGCAGGGGGAAATGAGAGTGGTGCAGTAACCAGGGCCCTCAGACCTGACCCTATGTGCAAAACGTCCTCGATCCATTCCCATTCAAGTCCAGAACCTTGAACCACCCCTGTACCTTATCAATATTTGCCACCCAGGGGACTAGGTAATGCTTACCCCCTCCTCCCCATCCCTCCGACTGCCTATCCCTTTGCAAAAATTACCCTGAGAAGTCTTACCAGCCTAAACAAAAGCTGATATCAATTTATTAACCCTGAAAAAGAAATCCTTGGAAGAAAGACTGGGACACACTGGACTTGGGAGCCACGGGACAAAAACAAAAATCTCGGGAGACCATTCATCTTCACAGTCCGTACCCTTCCTGCTAAGGTCAGAGGGAGGGCATCCCAACTTTTAAAATCGACCTTCACCCCATCCACCAAACAAGGGAAGTTAAGTTTATGGAGCGAGGCCCTATCAAGTGCCATCAGATAACAGAAGTTATTCCTGGCAGTCAGCTCCCCTTCCCGGGGGGGGGGGTTCACCCGAAAATATTCACTTTTGCCCAGGTTCAGCTTTAACCCCGATAAGGAGCCAAACTTCCTGAGCAACGTCATTATCTCCCCCACAATGGACAGTGGGTCTGTGATATATAGTAACAAATCGTCCGCATACAAGGGCACCTATGCTCCCTCCCCTAAAGCTCTACCCCCTCCTTCTGTTAGATCACCGCAACACAATGGCCAGCAGCTCAATTGCTCAGGCAAACAAAAGCAGAGAAAATGGACACCCCTGCCTTGTACCCCTGTTCAGTTGGAAATAACCTGAGCTCAGTGCATTAGGACATACAGTGGCAGCCCTGGTCAAAAGCCTAATCCATAAATATATTTTGGCCCGAAGCCAAACAGCCCAGGATCTCAAAAAGAGGTACCCCCACTCAACCTTACTGAACGCCTTCTCCGCGTCTATCAAAATACCCACCTCTGGCTTGGCCCCCAAGGAGGGCAACAACACAATATTTAACAATCTCCTAATATTGGCTGACAACTGCTGGCCCTTAACAAATCCAGTCTGTTCCTCCAAAATCCCCGCAGGTAGGCGGCTCCAGTCACCCGTGGCCATCTAAAACGGAGGCCCACAAAGGATAAAAGGAATTGTGGTCAAGTCAGGCCACAGGACCTCTTGGATCAGAGATAGAAACTGAGGCCATGACAGCAGCAACCCGGGAGGGGAGGGGAGGGCGGGAGGGGGGGGGGGGGGGGGGGGGGGGGGGGGGGGGGGGGGGGGGGGGGGACAACGACGAAGGAAGTACGGTGGCGGCGGTGGCACGGGCAAGGCCTGCCCGAGGACGCTGCTAGAAATGATAAGTTGGTCTGACTGTCGGTTCGCCGGCGGGGGGGGGGGGGGGGGGGGGGGACGCGCGGGTAGGGGGGGGGATTCTTTTTCTTTTTCTTGTTAAGTAGGGGGGTTTGACTTTGTTTTGTTATAATTTAAATGTAAATGTAGGGGGGGTTAAAATGTTTGTATTTTGAAAAATTCAATAAAAATTATTTAAAAAAAAAAAGTCAGGCCACAGACAGTACATAGCCTCTGTGTATCGAGCAAAGGAAAACCAGACCGAATTGAAACTTGCACCTGTTAAAAGGTGAATCACCGATTTCCCCAGGACAATAGACTCAAATTAAGGAATAGCAACAGTAGCAGCCTCCCCGGCGCCACCTCCCCATATTTGGAAAGGCCTACACACTTGGAGCAATAAGGACTAGGACCCACCCAGCCATCAAGGAACCCGCCCCTAATTTGCCATTATTGATCAGAGTGATTGAGAACATATCGATCCATTGGATCATGAGTTAACCCCGCCCAAATGGGCACAAAAGAGAAGGATAAGAAGGCCTGCGCACTCGGGATCGGCCTCTTTTCGGACAGGCCTGTGACCACACCAACTGCAGCATAACGACCAGCCAAGTTCAAGACCCGCAATCGCTACCTGAGAGAGACGAGCCGCAGCCGAGACAAACCTGACGACTTCCAACTGACAGACGTGGGGACTAGATAAAGGCCTTTTCTACCTGCACAGAGCCGGTCATCCAGAAGTTAAGTAAAGATCATCTTAGTTGATAGGTGTAGTTTAATGTGTAGCCGCGTGTATCATTGCACATAGAGATAAGTCTTGTGTTTAATAATAAACTGTCCTTCAACTAACATACTGGTTGTGTGGTCATTTGGTCAATACGAGAAACATCCTCGCAGCTTGTGGTTTGTTAATAAAGTGGCAACACACCTCAGGTAGGCAGGGCTCCAGACACCCCAGGTAGGCAGGGCTCCAAACGCATTGCCAACACCTTAGCATCAGCGTTTAACAACAAAATAGGCAGATACGACCCACCATGGGATTTTCAGGACCAAGGAAATTGATGTCTGTGCCAAAGTAGACGCCAACATGCGCTGGGGCACGGAATCATTCAACATATCCAGCAGAAGTGGGACCAACTGATGAGAAAACTGTTTGTAAAATTCAATGGGGAACCCATCTGGGCCCAGTGCCTTGCCCACCTGCATTAACCAAATAAAGCTCATGATCTCCTCTGGCCCCAGTGGTGTCGTCAACTCCTGCCTTTTCTCGTGTTCCAAAAGTTAACACATCCAAA
This sequence comes from Scyliorhinus canicula, assembly GCF_902713615.1. NCBI lineage: Eukaryota > Metazoa > Chordata > Chondrichthyes > Carcharhiniformes > Scyliorhinidae > Scyliorhinus > Scyliorhinus canicula. The sequence continues at coordinate 54,480,519 of NC_052152.1, read as the reverse complement.
AATTGCTTAATTGATGAACTCTCCTCTGGGGGCTGACTCATACAACTCACGGTAGAAGGCCTCAAACACCTCATTAACCTTTGCTGGGGCAAAAACCAACCCGCCACCAGAGTCCATAAATTGCACCATCTCCCGGGAGACAGCCTGCTGCCTCAGCTGGTGAGCCAACAGATGACTGACCTTCTCCCCATACTCAGTCCCCTTCGAGCATCGTAGCTGTCACACCGCCTTACCCGTTGACAAATCAAAATTAATTTGCAATTTCTTTCTTTCCACCAATATCTCCGATGTCGGGGCAATAGAGTATTGGCAGTCCACCTCGAGAATGGAGTCCACCAGCCTATGCTTCTCCACCTTCCCAGATTTATCCCAATGCACCTTATAAGAGATTATCTCCCCCCCCACCCCCCAATAACTATTTGTCCCGAGCGTGGACGGCGAGCCCGCCTCATTCCTCATTCCAACATCAGGTCCACAAAATCCAGAGCATGATCCAATATAACGATCGCCGAGAATACACCTCCCCCGCACCAGCTCTGGGCCTACGCAAGATGGCCACGACAACCCTCATCAAGCCAGTCCAAAAACAAAGGAACTGTAATCGTCAGCAGTCTACCCCTCCCCTCCTTCCTTCCCAGTTAGCCCCACACCACTCTGAAAACCAAACAACAAAAGCCTCCCTCCCCAAACCCAAACAAAACAGGAAAAAAATGGTAACAAGCTACAGACAACTCTCTTTCTCTGCTCCCATTAACTAGCTACACTGCGAGCAGAGTGACCCCCGCATAGGGTAGAAATCAATGTTAACTAAACATCAATGATCAGCACCAACCCACCCCTTACCAATTTTTAATACAGAACAATAGAGGAAAATCAACACCCAATTGCCCTCCCCCAAAAGACTCCAACAGTACAATGTTGTCATGACTTAGACCAAGCCTTTCAGATTGGCCAATTGGAATAAGAGTTCCCAGATTACAGGCCCAATCAGGGAACCTGTTTTTTGTATATAACAGAGAGTGTCAGATTTTCTGCACTCCCAGTGTAGACAGCAAGCTGAATGCACGCTGTTACTGCAGTTGGTTTGTTAATTCTGGTGGAGGGATTGGAGTGATCTCTGTATATCAATATACATGATCAATGTATGTAAACCTAGTACAGTCACTTCAACACTAGGGGCGGGATTTTCCGACCCTCCGCGCCGACACTGCACTTAGCGCGGGGGTGGAGAATTACCTAAAATAGGCTCCAACGCCGGCCAGCGATTCTCCGGCAACTGGAGAATCGCCGGCAGTCACGCACGCATGATCGATGCAGCGCCGGTCGAGGGCCATTGAAAGCGGCCCCGGGGCAATTCTCCGCCCTCGACAGGCCGAGTGCCCGCTGAGTTCCGTCGGCGGGTTCAGATGTGGTCCCACCCGGCGGAACCTCGGCGTTGCGGCTGCGGGTGCCATCCTGCTGGGGGGGGGCGAGGGGGATCCGACTTCGGGGGGGGGGGGCCTCCACGGTGGCCAGGCCGGGGGGGGGGGGGGGAATCTATGTTCCTACACACTGGGCCCCTGTAGGGCTCCGCCATGTTGCGCGGGGGCCGGTGCGAAGATGGCCCCGCGCGCATGCTCAGGCCCGCGGCCGGTCGCCGTGCGCATGCGCGGGCATAACTGCAGGGCCCCGCCGGCAGCTGGAGGTGCAGGACAACATGCAGATACAGATTAACTTAAAAATGAACCAACAACAAACTCCATAGTTCTTTGGCACTTCAGTTCACCTCCAGTCCGTGCTTCTTGACAAACGCATTTGCATCCTCTGGCACATCAAAATAATAGTCTTGGTTCTTAAAAGTCACCTGAAGTCGAGCCGGGTATAAGACGTCAGACCTCACGTTGCTCTTGTACAGCCCGCCGATGACCTTATTAAACGCCACATGCCTTCTCAGCAACACTGACCCAACATCTTGGTATAGTTTGATGCCATGGCCCTCCCTTCTACAGTCTCAATGGCCCTTCGCCCATCTCTGGACCCATTCCTTTTTTTAAAAATTTAGATTACGCAATTCATTTCTTGCAATTAAGGGGCAATTTAGCGTGACCAATCCACCTAGCCTGCACATCTTTGGGTTGTGGGGGCGAAACCCACGCAAACACGGGGAGAATGTGCAAGCTCCACACAGACAGTGACCCAGAGCCAGGATCGAACCTGTGACCTCGGCGCCGTGAGGCAACAGGGCTAACCCACTGTGCCACCGTGCTGCCCCCGCTGGACCCATTCCTTATCCAGGTATTGATGAAACCCGACTATGGTCGCCTGTGGTGGCTCCCCAGATCTGGGCTCCAGCCTCAGTGACCGATGGGCCCAGTCCCAATCTTTCAAACATCTTGGACATACAGTCCACTGAGTTTGTGCCCTCTGGCAATCAACGACTCAGGGCATCTGGTTCTCCAGATCGTGAACCTTGGCCTACAGCATTCTACGCTCCTCAGCCAAAAACACCATCCACTCCAGAGAGACAATCCGATCAGAGAGCACCACCTCCACCTTCTGTATCATCGCCCTGTGTACCTCTATCCGCCGGTTCATCTTATCCATGTCCACCCGAATTGGGGTCAAAGCCCTCCCCCTCCCCCCCCCCCCCCCCCATTGCCTTCTTCAAATCCTCAGCGACTGCCTATTGCTGCTTCTTAAGTATGTCGGTCATGAATCTAACCAATGATGAGTCAACAGTACAAACGGAAACCCAAAAACACCAGCAACTTGCAGGGCTCCCAAACTGGGAGCAACAGATAGCCACTAACACAAAAAGTCACTAGTCCACAAAGGCACCCCCACACAACCTTCGAGTTGCTCAGTCAAACGAGCTACCACCCCTCCACTCCTGCAGAACCAGCATCTGGTCACATTAACAAGTAACACACAGTTTCAGGCATAAGTCAATAAACAGTCAAAGGTCAATAAACAGTCAAAAGTAAATAAACAAAACATTCCAGAACAGCCCCGGACATCGTAGTAGAAGGGAGGATTCGTCCTCTCTTTCCCTCCCCCCACAGCTTTGAATAGCAGAATCTCAAAACAAGGACAGTCAGTACCTGAAAGCCACACAGTAACAGAGCAGAGCAGAGTAGTGAGAAAACATATCTTCCCCATTTTCAGATGGTAGTAGGCTTGTTCACAACTTTCTTTTGCTTGAGTTGAGGCTTCAGAAGCAGAAAAGGCAACAGCAAACAAAACACTGGTTCTTCAAGCAGTTTTTCAGACAGACATAGGTAAAGAGCACTGATAGAAATCAGCTTTTCTGGTAAGCTATAGATGAGATAGATAAAAAGGTTTAATTGAGAAATAATTAAGAGTAATTGACTAAATCATATTAACCATGAGAGTGAGGAAAGCCGACTAGCTGGGAACTAATCAGATAAGACTCTAAATTTTCACATTTTGCAAGTTGCTCCAGACATCCAAGGCCAGTGACAAAAGACTCCATTGTATGCAGATGCCTTCCCAGGCCTCGACAGGTCTGTTTCCATGGTAACATCAGTCAGGGTTATAATGAATTTTTGAAAACTGTGTTAATCTAATTAATGTAGATGCATAATTGGCAAGTCAGGGTATGGAAAATTACACCAAAACATTTATCTCTCTCAAAATTGACAGACAGACAGTTTGGCTGAATTGAGAGACTTATAAACTAGTTAAAGCCAATCACAGCTGTAAAGAAGGCGAAACTTTCAGATAATTATCTTCTTAAAAATCACTTGTCGGGATGGAAAAATCCATTCCGGAATCAATCTAACTTCTTTCTGAAACCTATGTCTTGGCTGCTGCCTTTGCTATCGCCACTTTTCTTTTATTTAAATCAATCTGTAATTTTATACTGTGTATTATGATGTGAAGAATTACCACGATTTGTATTTTAAACTCAACCACAGTATTCGCTAAAGACAATCAATCTGACCTATGTTTGTATTGCAACCAAAAGTTTATCAGTAGACACTAAAGCTGAAAATAAAGTTCAACGAAACTTTGCCAAAAAGCCTGGAATCTCTGTTATTTGGGAACTAAGAAAGGATAACGCATTTCTAGGGTTCCAAATAGACACAGAGATCCATCAAGCACAGAGCACACACAACCTGCAGCCACTTGGAAGCTGTGAAGTGCTCACATTGCTAGAACTGCCAATTCCACATTAGCAATAGCCTGCAGGCGCGTGGCTAGCAGCCGTCAGTGGGAGTTCAAGTAACTATCACTGCCTTACCACAGACGGAGTTCTGTCATGGGGGTGTTCGATGGAAGGACAGATCGAGACTGGAGCAGGTCCCGTCATAGATATACACAATCCGGGGGGATGGGGGGGGGGGGGGATGGTGTGCTGGGCCTGAGACACAGCCCCCCTGACCAGGGAAGGACCACGCCACACCCCCCCCCCCCCACACAAGGCAGTGGCCGACCGAGGACGTCCAAACATCCCGGGGCTCCCCCACCCCACCCTGGCACGCTGAGGCCCGAGTGCCCGAGCCGACTGTCCAATTCTGAAGATGGCTACTTGCTCCTCGGATTCCCACAGCAGTTATTCCACTAGCTTAAAAAGATGTACTAAACGTGACCACTCGCTGGGGAGGCGGGTAGATCACAGGGGCCATTCAATAGGGGGTCCTTCCCATTATGGAATGGAGATTGGTCTTAATTGGTGATTATTGTTTCTTGCCACGCCGCAGCGGGATCCTGATTTTAATAATAATTTTTATTATCACAGGTAGGCTTACATTAACACTTCAATGTAGTTACTGTGAAAAGCCCCTGGTCGCCACATTCCAGCGCCTGTTCAGGTAAACGGAGGGAGAATTCAGACTGTCCAAATAACCAAATATGTATGTCTTTCGGGACTTGTGGGAGGAAACCCACGCAGACATGGGGAGAACGTGCAGACTCCGCACAGGCAGTGTCCTAAGCCGGGAAGCAAACCAGGGACCCTGGCGCTGTGAAACAACAATGCGAACCATTGTACTATCTCGCCAAAGGGAGCGGGCCAGTTAGATCGGAAACCGATCAGAGTCGGGCGATGTTCCTGATTTCGGCCTCTCCCTCTATCTAATTGGCCCGTCCGCTCTCTAGCCCGATCGATAAATTTCTTTGAAGTGGTGAGAGAGAGAAGTGTTGAAAGAGAAGGAAGGGGTGGACAAGGGTAATGCAGATGTAATTGATCTAGATTTCCACACACCTTTGATGAGGTACCACTGAATGAGGTCAGAAGATGCAGAATAAGGGAACTAACAGCAGAATAGATAGCTGGCTGTAACACATAAAGCAGACATTAGAGGTATAGAGGCAAAAGTTACCAAGTGAGATGCACAAGGATCAGAAGTGGGACCATGGCCGTTTTCAATTTATATTAATTGACTTTGGAATTAAAAACGTAATTTCTTAATTTATCATCAAATTGAGAAGGCAGGTCAGCACTGCAAATGTTTGCATTAAATTACAAGCCGATACTAATAAACGTATTAGGTAATATTAGAAAAATAAGGAAATGACATTACTTAGAAAAGAAGAATCTAAATGGCACAGTGGAGCAAAGAGATCTGGACATACAAACACACATATCACTACATGTTGCAATACAGATCAATAAGCCATAACGAAAGCAAACAAATTACCAGGGTTTATTTCTAAGGGGAGAGAATCTATACTAAACTTGTATTGAACCTTGGCGAGACCACATTTGGAATGCTGTGCACAGTGCTGTTTATTATATTAGCATTGCTGCCTCACAGTACCAGGGACCCGGGTTTGACTCCAGCCTTCGGTGACTGTGGAGTTTGCACGTTCTCCCAGTGCCTGCGTGGATTTCGTCCAGGTGCTCTGGTTTCCTCCCACAGTCCAAAGATGTGCAGGTTAGGTGGGGTTACAAGCCTAGATAGGATCTCTTTCATGTGGGTCGGTACAGACTCAATGGGCCCAACAGCCTCCTTCTGCACTGTTGGGATTCTATGGAAAACGATAGAGGCACAAGAAGAGGGTATAATAAAAATTACAAGGATGATACCAGAACTCCAAAATTATTCCCAAAAGCAAAAGGATGATGAATATCCTGGCTATCTTTCACTTATAAAGGGGTGGCTGAGGGGTGACCCAATAGAGGTATTAAAATTATGAAAGATTTTGATACAGCAGACATGGAGAGTGTTTCCACTTAGGCAAATATAGAGACCATTAATATAGTGCAAGTCCCAAGTTTTTTTTACAGAGGGTAGTGGGTGCCTGAAACTCGCTGCCGGAGGTGATGGTGGAAGCAGGGACGATAGTGACATTTAAGGGGCATCTTGACAAATACATGAATAGGATGGGAATAGAGGGATACGGACCCAGGAAGTGTAAGATTGTAGTTTAGTCAGGCAGCATGGTCGGCACGGGCTTGTTCCTGCGCTGTACTTTTCTTTGTTCTTTGTTTGTTCCTTGAAATTAAATTAGGAATTCAAAAGCTTCTTTATCCAGGGTGGTGAGAATGTGCACTCACTAGTATAGGGAATAGTTGAGGCAACTAATATAGGCTAATTTGATATGCTATATCAAACTCCTTCTTGAAAACATACGCTGTTTTGGCCTAAACTGCTTACTGTGGTAGAGAATTCTACAGGCTCATAATTTTCTGGATGAAGACATTCTCCTCCTCTCAGTCCTAAATGGTCTACTCCATTTCCTTAAACTGTGGCTCCTGGTTTGGACTCTCCTGCCAATGGGAATATCTTTCCTGCATCTACCCTGTCTAGTCCTGTTAGAATTTTACAGGTGTCTATAAGATTCCCACTCATTCCTCTAAACTCCAGATAATATAATCCTTATTGACTCGATCTCTCCTGTAAATCCCGCCATCCCAGGAATCAGTATGGTAAATCATCACTGCACTCCCTCTATAGCAGGAACATCCTTCCTCAGATAAGAAGACCAATATTCCAGGTGTGGTCTCACCAAGGCCTTGTATAATTGCTGCAAGATATCCCTGTTCCTGTATTTGAATACTCTCGCTATGAAGGCCAAAATACCATTTGCCTCCTTTATCGCCTGCTGCATCTGCATGCTTACTTTCAGCAACTGGTGTGCGAAGACACTCAAGGTTTTGTTGCACAGTCCCATCTCAATTTATAGCAATTCAGATAATAATTTATCTTCCTGTTTTTGCTACCTCACATTTACCCACATTGTACTGCATCTGCCATGCATTTGCCCACTCATCCAACTTGTCCAAATCATACTGATGCATGTCTACATCCTCCTCACAGCTCACCTCCATTCCACCCCCACTCAGCTTTGTGTCATCTGCAAATTTGGAGATATTACATTTAGTTCCTCCATCAAAATCATTAATATACATTGTGGATATAGATAGCCAAGTACAGACATTGGAAACAAAGACCTGACAGCCTTGTTTTGGCAACAATTGACCGAGAAATGGAGGTTAAGACAGAACAGGATGAAGAAAAGTCCAATAGGTGGATAACATTGAGAGATGAATTGAGGGACTGGAAGAAAGCCAAAGAAGCAAGACTATGCAAACAACCCCACTAAAACTATGGTGAAATGAACAAACATGTTGAGGAAGTACAGAGTAAAGGGTTATCCTGATAGTTAGATGAGGAAGGGTGGAGGATATTGGAGTGGAACCTCATCCGGCTGAATGTCCATTGCTGTGCTGCATATTCTATCTAATTCTATGTAACAAGCAAGGTTACAAGCAACAAAATATTATTCTTTTGGTGAATGAGTTTATCATGGCAAAGAATGTAGGCACCAGGAATAACGGTTCCTCACTTTGTGTACCAGTTTCAACATTAAGAAATCCCAGCCCAAATACAACATGGTTAGATACAAATTCTTCAAATTTCCTCCAATAATATACTTTAGCTCCAAACACAGGACAATTCAAACTTAAGAAAACATAATTAAAGTTTTTTTGCTTACATCAAATTTGTGGTGGGGTCTTCACATCAACAACAAACAGTTTCCAATCAGAGTGAATACAACATTCTTGTTAATCTGGACCATCTGGCCACACATTCAAGACAAAAATAGAAAGCCAATGCATCCTAACTTATGCACCCAAAATAACTGATGGCAATCCTCCTTATTACAGCATCTAACTTTTCTTTTCTTTTTTAAATCACAGATAATTCCAGGGATTTACCTTCATTTATCTACACGTTATGTTAATCATTATGCACTGCAAAACTTTCTGATGAGTCCTAGTTTGAACTGTATGCCTAATTATCAAAATAGGTAACACAACCTAATGTCTTAATGTCAATAATAATAATCTTTATTATTGTCACAAGTAGGCTTACATTAACACTACAGTGAAATTACTGTGAAAATCCCCTCGTCGCTACGCTCCAGGTTCACTGAGGGAGAATTCAGAATGTCCAAATCACCTAACAAGCAAGTCCTTCGGGACTTGTGGGAGGAAACCAGAGCACCAGTAGGAAACCCACGCAGACATGGGGAGAACGGGTAGACTCCGCACAGACAATGACCCAAGCCGGGAATCGAACGCGGGTCCCCGGCGCTGTGAAGCAACAGTGCTAACCACTATGCTACCATGCTGCCCAAAAGGACAGTAAGCAAGGACTGGTAAGCATGGTATGATCTTTATAGGAAGCGGAGATAATGGTATTTTAAACTGAATATCAATCCCTACATACAACTGCTTGATTTCCACGCTAACTCCCAACCAAACAACAATGAACATCCAAATTAAGAGATGAAGAATCCAATATTCCATGTAGATTTATACCCATACGAACAGCTTAGGAAGGCGAGGGGAGTGGTGTACGAGCATGGGGAAAAGGCTAGCAGACTGTTAGTGCAGCAACTCAGGAGGAGGGAGGCGGCCAGGGAAATAGATAGAGTGAGGGACGAGGGGGGGCGCAAAGTGGAGGACCCGGCAGAATTGAATAGGGTATTCCGGGACTTCTATCGTAAGCTGTATACTTCGGAGCCGCAGGAAGAACCGGAGGGGATGAAAAGGTTTCTGGACGTGTTAACATTCCCAACAGTTGGTGGGGGGCGAGTGGAAGAGCTGGGGGCCCCGATTAGAGTAGAGGAGGTATTGGGGGGCCTTAAGGCTATGCGGTCGGGGAAGTCCCCGGGGCTGGATGGATACCCAGTAGAGTTTTATAGGAAGTTCTCTGAGCTGGTGGGCCCGGTCTTGGCGAGGGTTTTCAATGAGGCAAGGGACAGAGGGACCCTGCCGCCGACAATGTCACAAGCCACCATATCTCTGATATTGAAGCGGGGTAAAGACCCGGAGGCGTGCGGGTCCTACAGGCCAATCTCTCTGATTAATGTAGACGCCAAGCTCCTGGCAAAGGTACTGGCGGGTAGAATGGAGGACTGTGTACCGGAGGTGATTGGGGAGGATCAAACGGGGTTCGTGAAAGGTAGGCAGCTGGCGGCCAATCTGAGGAGATTGCTCAATGTGATAATGATGCCCCCGGCGGGTAGAGAGGTGGAGGTAGTGGTGGCAATGGACGCCGAGAAGGCCTTTGACCGGGTGGAGTGGGACTATCTATGGGAGCTGCTCGGACGGTTTGGGTTCGGGGGGGGATTGGTGGATTGGATCAAATTATTATATCAGGCCCCGAGGGCCAGCGTCAGGACCAACAGAGAAGGGTCGGAGTACTTTAGGTTGTACCGAGGGACCAGACAGGGCTGCCCGCTCTCCCCGCTGCTGTTTGCGCTGGCCATAGAGCCGCTGGCGATTGCGCTGAGAGCCGCAGAGGGTTGGAAGGGGATGGTGAGGGGCGGAGTTGAACACAGGGTTTCTCTTTATGCAGACGACCTGCTCCTGTACGTGTCGGACCCAGTGGCCGGGATGGGAACTATACTGGGAATGCTGAGGAAGTTCGGCCAGTTCTCAGGATACAAATTAAATACGGTCAAGAGTGAAATGTTTGTGGTCCAGGCAAGGGGCCAGGAGAACAGATTGAGAGGGCTACCGTTTAGGCTGGTTGAGGAAAATTTCCGGTATTTGGGAATCCAGGTGGGGCAGGCTGCATAAGTTAAATTTGGCCAGGGTAGTGGAGCAAATGAAGGGAGAGTTTCGGAGATGGGATGCACTCCCGCTGTCGCTGGGAGGGAGGGTGCAGACTGTAAAGATGACAATCCTCCCTCGATTTTTGTTTATTTTTCAGTGTCTCCCGATCTTTATCCCACAGTCCTTCTTCAAAAGAGTTAACGGGCTGATCATGAGCTTTGTCTGGGCGGGAAAATCCCCGTGGGTGAAGAAGGTGATGTTGGAGAGGAACCGCAGCGAGGGAGGGCTGGCTTTGCCGAGTCTGGTCAATTATTACTGGGCGGCCAACATCGCTGCGATAAGGAAGTGGATGGTGGGTACGGGGTCTATTTGGGAGCGGGTGGAGGCGGCTTCGTGCAGGGGCTCCAGCTTGGAAGCCCTGGTCACGGCTCCTCTACCGCTGCTGCCGGCCAAGTACACCACCAGCCCGGTAGTGGTGGCGACCCTGCGGATATGGGGCCAGTGGAGGAGGCATGTGGGGGAGATGGGGGCGTCTGTTTGGGCGCCAATCTGCGACAACCATCGGTTTGCCCCCGGTAGTATGGATGGGGGGTTCCGAGTATGGCGGCGAGCAGGGGCGGGAAGGGTGGGTGATATGTTCCTGGAAGGGAGCTTCGCGAGTTTGAGGAGCTTGGAGGAGAAATTTGGGTTGGTAAGGGGAAATGATTTTAGATACCTACAGTTGCGGGACTTTGTTCGTAGACAGGTCCCATCTTTCCCGCGCCTCCCGCCAATGGGGATCCTCGACAGAATAGTCTCTAGGAGGGAAGAAGGGGAGGGCAGAGTCTCGGGTATATATAAGGTGCTCATGAGGGAGGAAGGGTCCCAGACAGAGGAACTGAAACTTAAATGGGAGAAGGAGCTAGGCGGGGAAATGGAGGATGGGCTGTGGGCAGAGGCCCTGAGCAGGGTAAATTCGACCGCGACATGTGCTAGGCTCGGGCTGATCCAATTTAAGGTCGTTCACCGGGCCCATATGACGGTGGCTCGGATGAGCAAATTTTTCGGGATAGAGGACAAATGCGCTAGGTGCGCGGAAGGACCAGCGAACCATGTTCACATGTTTTGGGCATGCCCTAAGCTGAGGGGGTACTGGGAGGGATTTGCAGGGGTCATGTCCCAGGTGCTAAAAACAAGGGTGGTGATGAGTCCAGGGGTGGCAATTTTTGGGGTTTCGGAAGACCCGGGCGTCCAGGGGGAGAAAGAGGCCGATGTGTTGGCCTTTGCTTCCCTGATAGCCCGGCGACGAATATTATTGGCGTGGAGGGACTCAAAGCCCCCGAAGACTGAGTGGTGGCTTGCGGACATGTCGAGTTTCCTGGGGATGGAAAAAATTAAGTTCGCCTTGAGGGGATCTGTGCAGGGGTTCACCCGGAGGTGGCAACCATTTATTGACTTCTTTGCGGGAGATTGAGCGTCAGCAGGGGGGTGGGGGTAGAGTAGAGTAGGAGGGAAAATATGGCGGGTAGTACCGGTGGGAGGGGAGCGGGTTTGTGCAATATGTTACGATGGAAGTATTGAAAGTACGTGGATGTTTGCACATTTTTGCCTTTTTTGCTTTCTCTCTGATGATGTCTGTAACTGTTTATAAAGCCAAAAACTACCTCAATAAAATTGTTTATTAAAAAAACAGACTTATACCCATACTAGTATACCTCCCATGACATTTCGCATATTTACTAGGAAGGTAGAGATGGGAAGAAGATGAAGATTGATTAGCAAGTGAAAAGATATAATTTGTTTTCCTTTACTGCCAAGATTTCAAGTTCTGTGAAATATGATACATGTAATATTCAAAGAAGTTTTAAAATAAATTGGCGAGGAACAGACTGGAAAAATGAGATAAGGGCTACTGCCCTTTCAAAGGATAAAAACAAAAATACATGTTTCCGTATTATCATTTTGAATGAATAGTACTGCTCACAATAAATTTAAGCCCACATTATCTATATCAAGCTGATGTTGATGTCCATATATTACAGGTTCTCTCTCTTCTAATCTTCTTTGAACATTTATTCTCTTTGTGTCAGCATGGTCATTTTTCTCCTGAGGCGGGCTTTAACAGAAAATCTCAAAAAGTAGTGGAACTGCACTCCTCTGCATCTTCTGCCAAAACTGCATATCCCTTCTTCTACCTATCACAGAGGAATTTTCAATGTATTTTGAAACAGAATGTTGCAACCCACAAATTAATTTTAAAATGTATTATATATTTCACATGCATACAGTACATACACGCAGATATCTATATATTGATAAAAGAAAATATCCATATATTGATAAAAGAAAATAATCAAGGTAGGAAACAGTGTGACTAGTAATAGCCTTTAGGAAGATGGAGACATTGGTGTGCTGAGCACATGGTCGATGAAATTTAAAGTAGAGAAACGTGAAATTATACTTTTCAGTTGGAGAAATGAAAGGATGCATGTAATATAAACTAAATTATATAATTTTAAGAGGAATGTAGGAACTGAGGGACCAGGGAGCATGTGCGCACAATTCCTTGAATTAAACAGGATAAGTCCAAAGATGTGCAGGTTAGATGAATTGGCCACACTAAATTGCCCCCTTAGTGTCCAAAGGTTGGGTGGAGTTGCAAGGATGGGGTGGGGGATTGGGCCTAGGTAGGGTGCTCTATCGGGACAGGGGCCGGTGCAGACTCAATGGGTCAAATGGCCTCCTGAACTGGAGGGATTCTATAATTGGTTCAGAAAACTGTTAAAAGATATTCTATCCTTGGCTTTATCAACAAGTGATGAATATAAAATGGAAGAAAGTCATGTTAGCAGGGCTGGTTTAGCTCAGTGCGTTAGACAGTTGGTTTGTGATGCAGAACAAGGCCAACAGCGCGGGTTCAATTCCTATACCAGCTGAGAATTCTGAATTCTCCCTCTGTGTACCCGGACAGGTGCCGGAACTTCATTGCAGTGTTAATGTAAGCCTACTTGTCACAACAAAGGATCTTTCTTTAAATCGCTGCAAACACTTGTTCGGCCTCAACTGGAATAGAGTTCAATTCCTGGCACACTTTCACCAAAATGATTTGGAATGCACTGTCTGAAAAGTGTATGATGTGGAGATGCCGGTGTTGGACTGGTAACCTGTGATTATCCCTCTCTCTGGATCTGTTTGATTACCTGCAAATACTCGCAATCCAAGCATTGTCCGGCATCTCTGACTTTGTCTATATAAATGTTTCTGGATCATACCTCTCCATTCACCCGAGGAAGGAGCTGCGCTCCGAATGCTCGTGTTTGAAACAAACCTGTTGGACTTTAACCTAGTGTTGTAAGACTTCTTACTGAAAAGTGTATGGTAGGGACAGGAAGAGCACATGGAAGCTGATTCAATAACAACATTCATAAAGTGGAGATGCCGGCGTTGGACTGGGGTGAGCACAGTAAGAAGTCTTACAACACCAGGTTAAAGTCCAACAGGTTTGTTTCAAACACGAGCTTTCGGAGCGCAGCTCCTTCCTCAGGTCCTTCCTCAGATTCACCCGAGGAAGGAGCTGCGCTCCGAAAGCTTGTGTTTGAAACAAACCTGTTGGACTTTAACCTGGTGTTGTAAGAACATTCATAAAAAGAGTTGTCTAAAGACTTGGAGGGAAATAAAATTACAGGGCTATGGGGAAGGAGAGTGGGTGAATTGAATGGATCAGCAAAGATTTAGCACGACACCAAGGATGAATAGCCTCCTTCTGTGCTATATCATTCTATGATGCTATGTCAGGAGAATTTTAAAAAGGCTGTGAAGGCACCCTTTTCTGATTAGCACTCAGAACTAAAATAACCCCCTGAGCTCCATCTCCAGCGGGGGTGGGGGGAGTCTTCCCTGACCGGTAAAGGCGGATTTCTGCTGGGTCACTTGCAGGGTGTGATACACGGCGCAGATAAAAGAAAGCCTTCCCTATCTGAGGATCGCTGCCGAACAGACGGCTCTCACCATGTTGCCTGTTGCCTGTGTCCTCCTCCTCCTCCTCCTCCTCCTCCTCAGTCAAAACCGCCGCCGCTTCTTCCCGGCTCCGCTCTGTTGAGCTGAAGGTCCCATAGCAACGGCCGGCGCACGGATTTCGATCCAAGTTATTTTTTTAATTTAAAGTATTACGTTTATTTCTTAACCATGGTTTAATAGGATTGGAAACGCACAATACTTTTTTCAAAAAAAAGTCGAAACCTTTCTATTTGTTGAGGCAGGAGGTGTGGTTGGCCGGGGTGAAAGGTCATCCTGCCGCCGGAAGTTGTATCTGTGGCTCGCTCTGCCGCCGGAAGTTGTATCTGTGGCTCGCACTGTTGTCAGCTTGGTTGAAGCTGCCACGCAGGAGAACAGTTGTCACTTCGGGTAAGTGAAGCAGGAGGCTGGCCTCGCTGCAGTTTTCGCGTTCGAGTTGGTCTATTGTAAGCGCCACGTCTGAGTCAAAACGTCGGTGAACCGACAGAAGGTTCCGCCGTCACCGTTCCAGTGCTAGATCTGGGCCTGGGCTTTCCCACTTAAAGAAGCTCTTGGCCATTCTGGACTGTGCGCGACCTACCGGCAAAATAGCTTCAGACAAAAAAAAAGCAAAGTAGTGTCGATTCTGGAAATGTAAAACTGAAACAGAAAATGCTGGATATGATCAGCAGGTCTGGCAGTATTTATGGCCAGAGAAGTTAACTGCGTAAACTGGAAAATGATAGGAAAAAAACCATTTTTTTTTAAGAGGAAAACAAAAGGGTGCTTATGTGATTGGTCGCATTGCAAAAAAAGAATGAGATGGTAAGGGACGAGACGCAAAAGATGTATTTAGAGGAGGTGTAACGAGCACATGCAGAATTATTACCAACAGCTGTTGTCTGAAAAAAAAGGGGACATGATGTGAAATTGTCAAGCTCCATGTTAAATCCAGAAGGCTGTGAAGTGCTTAATTAAAAGACGAGGATGCTGCTCTTTGAGATTGTGTTAATCTTTATTGACACAATAAATCTTTACCCAGCCTCCCTTAATAGCTGAAACCCTATTGCCCATGCAACATCCTGGTGCAATCACATCCTTCCTATAGCCTGACAACCAGAACGGCAGGCAGTATTCTAGGTGTGGCCAAACACTTGTTTTATACTGCTCCATCATAACCTCCTATATTTTTTGTCTTGGCTCATAAAGCTAAATATTCCATATGCCTTCTTAACAACCTTATCTACCTGTCCTGTTGCCTTTGGGGATTTTTAGACATCCACCCAAAGGTCCCTCTGGTACTTTGTACTTCCTGGTGTCCCACCATTCATTATGTATTCCCTTGCCTTGTGAGGCATTATCTCACTTTTCAGGGTTAAATTCCATTTGTCACTGTTCTTTCCATCTGACCAGTCCATTTACATCATCTTCTGCACAACATTGAGGGCCGAAGGGCCTGTTCTGTGCTGTACTGTTCTATGTTCTAAGGCTTTCCTCCTTGCTATTTACCACCACCAATTGTCGTGATATCGTCAAACTTACTGATCATAAGCCCCACATTCCCTTCTAGATCATTTATGTACACTACTGTTGGGTGGATGTACCTTTAAGAAATGGATGTGATGTGACCTGCAGTGATGTCAGTGTATGGGTGGAGCTGGGCTGGCTGTCTTTCACTTTCGTTTTGAGCTAGCAGCTGCAGTGTGTTTGGTTTCGTTTTCAGAGGTGGAGAGCTGCATTCAAAGCAAGCAGCTGTATAATGATCTCTCTCTCTACAAGCTAAAGAATGTCTCCTGATCATTGATGATTTCAAAGTAATACCTGTTTCTGTAGAGCATTTAAACCTGTTGTCTTTATTTTAAAAAATAATTTAACTTATGGATGTTTTTTGGGGAGTTATTAAGGGTTACCTATAGAATATTGTATTTGGGAAAGTATCAGTGTTTGTAGTTGATAAGCTGTTTACTGTGTGTTTATAAAATGTTGACTGGATTCATAGAATAAACATTGTTTTGTTTTAAATGTACTTCAGCTCTCTGTTGCACCACACCTGCAAAGTGGGCCCGTGTGCTCCCCATAACCAAAAATCTATTTCAAGTTGTCGATCAGGTGAACTCCATGATGTGCGTTGGGATTCTCTGAACTCCAGCCCATAATACAACAAACAGCAAGGGACCCAGCACCAATCCCTGCAGTACACCACTGGACACAGGCGTCCAATCACAAAAACAGCCTTCAACCATTACCCTCTGCCTCCTGCCACAAAGATGATTTTGGATCCAATTTTCCAAATTGCACTGGAGTCCATGGGCACTTAACCTTCTCGATCAGTCTCCATGTGGGACCTTGTCAAAAGTCTTACTGAAGTCCAGACAGACTGCATCAATTGCAATGCCCTCATCGACACACCTAGTTACATCCCCAAAAAATTCAATCACGTTTGTTAGGCATGATCTCCCTCTGACAAATCCGTGTTGACTATCCCTATCCTTGATTAATCCTTGCCTCTCCTAGTGGAGATTAATTCTGTGTCTAAGAATATTCTCCAATAATTTCCCGACCAATGATGTGAGACTCACTGGTCTGTAATTACCTGTTTTTTCCCTACTTCCTACCTTGATTGCTGGTACCACATTAACTATCCTCCAGTCCTCTGGCACCTGTCCTGTAGCCAGAGAGGATTTTAAAATTAGCGTCAGAGTCCCTACAATGCTATCTCCTGCCACCTCACATAGTGGCCTAGGCTACATCTCATCTGATCGTAGGGATTTATCCATTTTTAAGCATGCTTAAAAACTCGTCTTCTCAATGTTAATCAATTGTATCACAGTACCCCACCCTGATTTCTAAACCTACATCATCCTCCATAGTGAATGCAAGTGTAAAATATTCTACCTCACCCAAGTCTTTCAGCTCTAACACTTATATTCAGTGCATCTCCCTCTAAAAATATTATAATGGATTCTGTATCCACAGCCATTCCTACTAAAACTGTTCATTTCTAAATAATATATATCTTTTTTTTTAACTCTAGCCTTTCCCTTTGTTTGTTTGGTTATGTTAAACTTATGTATACCTTCTAACTACCAACTGGCCATACGCCAGAAATAGTTCTTTCCCTATTCACTTTATCAAGATCCCTCGTAATTTTGAAAGCTACACTCCTCTTAACCTTTGTTCTGACAATACCCCACTTTCTCTTATCTTTCGTGTGTAAGCATATCATCCCTGACATCACAATAAACCTAAAGGAAAATACTATGGATGCTGGAAATCTGAAATAAAACAGAAAATGCTGGACATGCTAATCAAATCTAGCGGCATCTGTTGGGAAAGAAAGTTAATGCTTCAGATCATCATAACGCTCTTGGTATTTTTCCTTGACCTTCTGTATAAAATATGGTCCTAAAATGTGGACACAGCACTCTAAGAATGACATAATTACTGTTTGAATAGGAATAGCATTTTGTCTTTGCATTTAGTACCTATACCTCAATCTATAGACTGAGGACCCAATATACATTTTAAGCTCTATGAACTTCTAATGTTACAGATTTGTATATCTGAACTTATCCTTCCAATCCTTTTAAAGATTTAATGAGTATTTTTCCTCATGTTTCCATTCAAAACTTTACCTCTTATCTCCACAATAAATTTGAGCTTTTAAGTGTTACATAGTCAATTAGTTTACATATACATTTTTTTTAATAAACAATTTTATTGAGGTAGTTTTTGGCTTTGTAAACTGTTACAGACATCAACAGAAAGAAAGCAAAAAAGGCAAAAATGTGCAAACATCCACATACATTCAATACTTCAATCGTGACATACTGCACAAGCCCGCTCCTCTCCCACCGGTACTACCCGCCATTTTATCCCTCCTACTCTACTCTACTCTACCCCCCACCCCCTGCTGACGCTCACTCTCCTGCAAAGAAGTCAATAAATGGTTGCCACCTTCGGGCGAACCCCTGTACAGATCCCCTCAAGGCGAACTTAATTTTTTCCATACCCAGGAAACTCGACATGTCCGCAAGCCACAACTCGGTCTTCGGGGGCGTTGAGTCCCTCCACGCCAATAGTATTCGTCGCCGGGCTATCAGGGAAGCAAAGGCCAAAACATCGGCCTCTTTCTCCCCCTGGACTCCCGGGTCTTCCGAAACCCCAAAAATTGCCACCCCTGGACCCATCGCCACCCTTGCTTTTAGCACCCGGGACATGACACCCACAAAGCCCTCCCAGTACCCCCTAAGCATGCCCAAAACATATGAACGTGGTTCGCTGGTCCTCCCGCACACCTAGTGCATTTGTCCTCTATCCCAAAGAATTTGCTCATCCGAGCCACCGTCATATGGGCCCGGTGAACGACCTTAAATTGAATCAGCTACATATACATTTTTACAATGATCTTATCTATTCGGGTATAAAAGTCGTATAGCAAAAAAGCTGATGGTTTCTAGTCTGCCCATGTCTAAAACTGTAATTTACTATGATTAATTTTAAATGAGTGAGGATTGCTTATAAAACACTTAATATATAGTTTCTGTTTATTAGTTGGTGGTCCCATAGTTGCAGTAATTTCAAATTACTTAATAATTTGATAAGCCATTTGATACTGATCCTGCCTGCAAAAGGTCTAAAGAATGATTTTACTGTCTTTTTCCAGACGAAAGTTAGTGACAATTAAAATTCAAAGCAGCTTCAGGAATATTACATCGGTTATGAGGATGGCGAATAAAGGTATTTTAATGTTTTTATTTCTAAGAGTTATTGAAATTCTTTTCAAATCAAGTTTATTTTTATACAATGTTGAGCAATGGAACCTTGGCGTCCCACACGTGCAAACCAACTAGATCGAAAGAATACAGAAGCATGCTCTGAGATTGATCTTAGGCCCTCAGTACCAGTCTTGCAACAATGCCCTTTGTGTAACAAAAGCTTGAAAACCTACAAACAAGGAGTTTGTACTTGCCGCTAAGTTCAGGAAAGCCCTTTTGCAATCTACCTAATTTCAAAACTGGTTACCCCCGCCACACCCAGAGCAACCAACGTAACTTAAAAGTTCAACCCTGTAAAATGCAGTCTTCAGGCTACGAACTGAATAAAATTCCATATTTATTATTTTAAGTACGAGGCTCCGAGTTATCTTTAAGCACAGTTTCTGTGTTTGTCATTTAACTCCTGACCTTTCATTTACTTTGTGTTAGATGCACAATAGAACTCTCAAAAATATACATATCGGTCGGGATTCTCCAATACAGAACAGGCAGCACGGTAGCATAATGGTTAGCACAATTGCTTCACAACTCCAGGGTCCCAGGTTCGATTCCCGGCTTGGGTCACTGTCTGTGCGGAGTCTGCCGTTCTCCCCGTGTGTGCGTGGGTTTCCTCCGGGTGCTCCGGTTTCCTCCCACAGTCCAAAGATGTGCAGGTTAGTTGGATTGGCCATGATAAATTGCCCTTAGTGTCTAAAATTGCCCTTGGTGTTGGGTGGGGTTACTGGGTTATGGGGATAGGATGGAGATGTGGACTTGGGTAGGGTGCTCTTTCCAAGAGCCGGTGCAGACTCGATGGGCTGAATGGCCTCCTTCTGCACTGTAAATTCTATGAATACCGCGGCCAAGTTCTGACGCCGGCGTGAAAACCGGTGCCAACCACTCCGGCATCGACGGTTCCCGATATTGAGAATTCTCCCCTTCCTTGGGGGCTAGGTCGGCGCCGGAGTGGTCCCCACAGCTGCAGCCGGTGCGGAACTTTCCGGATTGATTCCGGGCATGTGAGGAACGTTCCGGCATGATTCCGGGCACGTGTTGAACTTTCCAGCATGATTCCAGGCACGCGCGGAACGACCGGCGTGATGATTCCACGCATGCACGGGGGTTCCCGTCTCCGCACTGGCCTCTGGGCAATATGGCGGAGCCATACAGGGGCCTGACGCGCAGGAACATAGGCCCCCACGGAACGAGCCTGCCCGCCAATCGGTAAGCCCCAATCGTGGGCCAGGTCACCGTGGGGGCCCCGGGGCCTGATTTTCCCCCCACCCCCCATCCAGGGTGGCCCCTGCAGACACCCCTTACAGGTCCCGCCATGTGGGACCTGAGTAACCAATGCCGGCGGGACTCGGTGACCACTCGGCCTGTCGGGTCCCGGAGAATCGGCGGGGGGGTGCTGCTTTCAACGACCGGCGTGGCGCCGATCCCGCGGGCGCCCGGAAATCGGCGCCAGAGAATAGGTAAGCGGCGTCGGGGCACGATTCACGCTCGCCCCTCCCGGGGATCGGAGAATCCCAGTCATAATGTTTGCTGTAAATGACTGACATTGTAACATTGTAAGTAAACTGCTCCAGCAATGCTACTGTATAAGAAATTTTAAACCTGAGGTAAAATTGTTTAATGTCGGTTTAGATAGAAAGATAGAGAATGGCACGATTTCTCTCCACCTTGTTACATGTATCAGCCATGGCATATTGGTGGAACTCTTACCTCTGAGTCAGAAGGTTGTGGATTTAAGACCTGTTCAGACATTTATTCCACAATCAACGGCACTAACAGATGATCTTGTTGATGTTTCTCTATCACTGGAATGTATCTTTTCTGAGTATTCTGAAATTTCTCCTGAAATGTCTACCACTGAATCTCTACTGGACTATCCCTTAACCTAATTTCCCAGTTCACTTTAGCCAGCTGTGTCTTTATGCCCTCATAATTAATTATTTAAGTTTAAAACACTAGTCTTAGATTGACTCCCTCAAACTGAATGACTCCCTCAAACTGAATGTACAAGTCAGTCCTATTATGATCACTGCAACCGAGGGGTACCCTCATTATGAGGTCATTATTAATCCTGTCTCAGTGCACATTACCAGATCAGGTACATCCTGCCCTGTGGTTGGTGCTAGGACATGCCGCTCTAAGGAATTGTTCCAAAAACACTATAAACTCATCATCCAAGCTACCTTTGCCAATCTATATGTAGATTAAAATCACCCAGGCTTTTTGCCATCCCTTTCTCACAAGCCCCCATTATTTCTTCCTGTATACCCCATCCAACAGTATAGTTACTGTTAGGATACTTATAAACAAACCACTCCCATAAGTGAATTCTTGTCTTTACTGTTTTTCACCTCCATCCAAACTGATTTTACACTAACACTACCTCTAATTGTAACAATGTCATTGTTAATTGACAGAGCTACCCCTCCACCTTTTCCTAACTTCCTGCCATTCCTAAATATCAGATATCCTTGAATATTCAGGTACTAGTCTTTGTTCATTTTGCAGCCATGTATATGGTGGCTATCTGATCATGCGTATTTGTTTCAATTTGTGGTGTCAATTTAATTTATTTTGCTATGAATGCTGCGAGCATTCAGATACAGACCCTTTAGTTCTGTCTTTTAACTTTTATTTGTAACCTCTCTGCTGATGTAAAAGGCACTATTTGCCGATCACAAAACTTGGAAATATCGTGAACTATGAGGAGGATAGTAATATGTGCAAAAAACTGAATCGACTTCAACTGGAGTAGGTAGGGAGGCCATTTGGTATGGGTGTTAAAATCATGAGGGGTCATGTAGACTAGATGAGGAGAAATTGTTCCCATTTGTGGATGAAATGAGAATCCGAGGTGATTGACAAAGAAGGAAAGGCAACAAATGAGTGGAGGGTTATGGGCAGCCAGGAAAGCGGAGTCGAAACTACAACCAGATCAACTATGATCTTATTGAATTGCAGAACAGGTTTGAAGGGCCAAATGTCCTACTTGTGCTCCTAAGTCCTATGTTCCTATGACATGAGGAAAATCATTTTACACAGCGAGTGGTTATAATCTGGAATACACTGCCTGAGAGTCTGGTGGGAGAAAATTTAATCATGGCTTTCAAAAGAAAATTGAATCGTTATCCGAAAATGAAAAATTAGGAGGCGTTTAGGGAAAAGGAGGGGGAGTGACACTCCTGCGGAAAGCTGGCACAGATGCAACAGTCCAAATGGCCTCTTTATCTGCTGTATCCATTCTGTGATTCTATAATTTAGTTGCATAAAAAAGAAACGGCATTTTGTAATACTGACAAGCTGCAAAATTATTTTGTTCAGCGTAAAAACGTTATATTCCGATCTAATGCTTGTGTGTTGAAATATTGGATGCAGTTTAGCCACCTTTTCTTCCCCAAAAAGGTTCAAAGATTCTCTGCCAAATAGAGGAGCCAAATACTTTGCTTCCTTTATAATAGTTTGAAAGATTGGTGCATTCTAAATAACTGCAAAGTTTGTATCGTATTGGCAGAGGGAAGGAGTACAAAGAATGGGTGTTGCTTCTTCACGCAAAGTGTAGTAGAGATTTGGAACTTTCTCCCACAAACAGTAGTGGAAGCTAGAACAGTTGTTAATTTTAAATCGGAGATAGCTAGATCTTTGTTAAGTAAAGATATTAAGAGATATGGGCCAAAGGCAGGTATATGGAGTTCGGCCACAGATCAGACATGATCTCATTAAACGGCAGAACAAGTTCGAGGGGCTGAATGGCCTACTCCTGTTCCTCTAACACCCAAACTATTTACCATAATTAATTCTGAGGTACAAACTGCTTTTTAAAATGTACTGTTGTTAGAATGGTTACTTTTATCAAATTAGTATCATAGACTCCTAGACTAAAACAAACAAGTTTCACATATTAAATCAACTTTGTTCATACTTATTAATCTCCCTTGTGTTGTTGCACATTAGGCATGAAGACCAAATGCTGCATTCCGGGCAGGCAGCATTAAAGGGCTGGGGACAACTTGACACAGACTTGGCAGGGGGGTGTAGTATGAGGTAGACATGAAGAGGAAGAATTGAGGGAAGGAAATGAGAGTTGTGTTAAGGTGAAAAGTAGGAAGAAATGGGGCAGATTTAGAAGGTAGGAGGGACTGAGGAGGAGATGTGGAAGAGAAGATGAAGGACTGGACAAAATGAACAGAAGTGGTTCAGGATGTTTGGATGATTAGTGATGGGAGGACAAATGGCATATTGATGCTCTGTTAAAGAAGAACAAATGGGTAATTTCTCTGCTCAACAGGGCTGTGATGGGTCAGTTACAATTTGTTGCTTAACAATGGGAGCAGTTAGCCCCTGACAATTTCCCTACTGCTCACTGACACTTGACG
This sequence comes from Scyliorhinus canicula, assembly GCF_902713615.1. Classification (NCBI taxonomy): domain Eukaryota; kingdom Metazoa; phylum Chordata; class Chondrichthyes; order Carcharhiniformes; family Scyliorhinidae; genus Scyliorhinus; species Scyliorhinus canicula. The sequence continues at coordinate 54,457,387 of NC_052152.1, read as the reverse complement.
GACATTTAATTGCATGCAGACTCAAGCTGCTTATTTCAAATAAATTGAGTCTGGGCTGTCTGATATTTACCTTTGAATAAAGATGTTTCAAGTAATTGATATTTATTTTGATATAAATTTGAAACTACCTGAGACCCTAATGGGGTTTATCTTTCTTAACATCTGTTACAGTTGCAAATATGTCATTGCTTACAGTGACTATTGCCACAATTGTCATCTAAAGTAGAATAATATTTGGCTACCAATGTTTAATTATTCTGTTTTGTATTCGTAGCAGTAAGTTGTTTCGTTTTTCACATTTTAGTTCACATTGTACAACCTATCCGTGGACCTGGAGATGGAATGGAAACAGAAGAACCATCCAAACCTGTGGAAAATACCACAGGACTGATTAAAAAATTCCATCATGCTCCACGAACTAATGTAGTATCCAAGTCTTCTCAAATTGTCACTAAGCCTGGTGTCCTTCAGCTTGGGAAAGTTCAGCCTGACCAAGGAATTGAGGTAGAAGCTGTTAAAATCTTGGTTCCCAAAGCTGCTGTAATTCATGAAATTCCCACAAAGAGCACAAAGTTAAATGACTCTGCAGGTTCTCATAAAGGTGAGTTGTTGAGTCACTTGGAGAATACAAATGAGCTCAAGAGGGAACTGACTGAACTAAAAGTCTCCATTGAAAAATATCAAAGTTCAGAAAGAAAACTCCTTCAAGATAAAGAAGGGCTCACCAATCACATCCGGGTACAAACTGAGGTGAGATCACATCTACGTTTAAGTTTAATTATGGTAACTTGAGAGCTATGCTCTTGTCTTGTGTTTGCATCTGAGTTGTAAACTACTAATGAAAGTTAAAATACCACAAACAAATGTCTGGAAATATACAGAGCATCTGTCTTCACTTGTGAAGAGAAAAGACAAACCATGCCTATGTCAGAACTGAAAACCAAGAGATACACAAATAGTTTGGTGAGTTTGGGAAATGAGTTGGGAGGAAAAACAACAGATGCTGTAATCACAGATGGGCTGTTTCTAAAAAGAAAATGGTGCAAACATTCAGCAGCTCAGGCAACATCTGTATCATTGACCTGTAATGTCACTGTTTCTCGCCCACATTTGAAAACTGACCCACTGAGTGTTTCCTGCATTTCCTTTTTTTTAAATTCTGTATTTGCAGCATCTGCTGTAGTTTACTTTTGTTATTGCTAAAAGTATTTTCCAATTAAGGGGCAATTTAGCATGACCAATCCACCTACCCTGCACATCCTTGGGTTGTGGGAGTGAGACCCTTGCAGACACTGGGAGAATGTGCGAACTCCACATGGATAGTGACCCAGTGCCGGGATTGAACCCAGGCCTTGGCACCGTGAGGTGGTAGTGCGCCATTGTTATTGATAAAGTTAATGGATCGGATAACCTGAGGATTGCTTAATAGCAAATCAATATGTGAACCAACATCTCAGTGAGTCATTGAAATATATTTAAAAACCTTCACTGCTTAGCATCCCCATGTAAAACCAAACAATTATGCATTTCCTTGTCTTGATTTAAATTTCAAGTCCTCACAACACTTTCTTGTTATCATGTTGACTCTGCAATTCTTTATGACCTCTGATAAAACATTTTTCAGAAAAATAGAAAGGAAAGGCTGGATTTATTTGTGGTAGGGCCCTGCCACTGGGTCGGAAAGCAGAGAATACCTGCTTTGGCAGTCAGCAGGATCCGGGACTTGTCAGTGGAAGCCAATTACTTGGTATTAAAAATGACCACCTGCACCCTAGAGCAGTAGGCCCAATCAAAGGGACAGTAGGTCAGGAGCACCATCCAGAACAGTGATCATTGCTGGACTACATCTGGAGGAGGTGGAAATGTTGGACATGCACTCTCTCAACCAGGTGGGTGTGGACTAGGGGATCTGGGCCAGGTGAACAAGCCCAGTGAGGGCAGGCGGTGCTGTTGCCATGGGGGTGCCCTTGCTGTTGATGCTTCCCCCTCCTTGGGCCAAAATGAGTCTGAAAGGTAAGTCTGCCCCACAGCTGGAGGCTACCAGCATTTACCTGGTGGCCTTCCCATGCGGCTTCTTAAATGCCAGCAGAGACAGGAAGGGGCTCAATTGGGCTGGGGTCATCTATCATTTTTCTTGCTGTTGGGAACGGGAAGATGGCATGGTGACAGGAAAGTGATGGGCATGCCATCCGTTGCCTTCCCATGCCAGCCATCCTGTCTCCAAGACCACCCCAAGGCTAGTAGAATCCAGTCAAACTCTGCAGGATGAACAGTAATTGGTAGCTTTCATATGTGTAAAGATCATTTAATGCAAAATATTTTTCCCCTTTATTTCAGGTAAATCGTGAGCTAAAGAAACTACTTGTTGCTTCTGTTGGAAATGACCTTCAGTATCATTTTGAGCGCATGGCCCGTGAAAAAAATCAGCTAATCCTGGAAAATGAGACGTTGACTCAAAACCTAGCTCAGCTCTCTGAGCAGCTGGAACGGATGACCATACAATGTGATGTATGGCGCAGCAAGTTCCTTGCAAGCAGGTTACATACTTTGCAGCCATTTGTATGAACAGGCTTATGAGCAATATACTTTTGTTTACACCTTTAGTAACATTTTCTAATTCCATTGCTTGCATCATTTTCACTGGTAGTAGGGTGGGGAATGCTATGATTAACGTTTTCCTCAGACTTGAGGTAGTGTACTTGTTAAATATGCTAGTTGTCCTTTTACATTAGTTGCCATTTCAAATACATGGGAAATTCTCTGATTTTTAAAGCCTATGGTAATTCACTGAAAATGCTTCAATACTTTTTGGAAGATTGTGCTGTGAATTCTACATACAAAAAAGTGAAGTTAAACAAGTATCTCGTAAGGTAACAAAGGTCAGTGTTTCCTATAATTTTCCAGTGGAATCCTGGTGTTCAGATAAATCATTCCCAATTAATTATTTCAGAAAGGATAGCTATTCAGAGTGGTAGATGATTGTAAATAGTGTTGTTCAGAATTTATATGAATGGTTTAGACTTCGGATATGCAATTTCTAAATTAGTAGGTAATGCCAAATGATGCAGTTTGGGGCAGGCAATAGTTATATAGTATGGAGTACAGTAACAAGTTATATTATTGGGTCCATATCCTGGAACTCTTTTCTTAGCAGCACTGTGGGTGTTCTCACAATAGATGGACTGCAGCAATTCAAGAAGGCAGTTCATCATTGCCTTAACTTGTGGACTGGTCGTATATTTGGCACATGAGTTTCATTACAGATAAGTGTGAGGTATTACATTTTAATATTTTGGCATAGAGGGCCAAAGGGATTTGGGAGTATAAATACCCGCATCACTAAAAGTTGTGACACGTCCATAAGGTCAGAACAATAGCAAACTAAGCACAAAGTTTATTTCTAGAGGGACAGAACTGAAAAATTAAGAATGTGCTAACCATGGTCATACCGCACTTGAGTACTGTATACCGTTCTGGTTGCCATTTTATGAAACTAATATAGAGGCACTGGAGATGGTACGAAAAAGATTTACAGGGATGTACAACCTGAGACTCCTTTGTCTTGAAAGGGAAGGCTCATGGGTGAGCTAATAGAGGTCTTTAAAGTTATAAAGGCTCTTGATCAAGTCAACACAGTACATTTCCACTTGTGGAAAAAGCAAAACGAAAGCCCAAAATATAAGATATAGTCACCCAAAAATCAAATAGGGCATTCTGAAGAAAGTGATGATGAGAGTCTCTTACCTGCTCCTATAGGAATCAGTTGAGGCAAATTGTATAGATGCATTTAGGGGAAACTAGATATGTTTCTGAGGGAGAAGGGAATAGAGGGGTAGACAATAAAGTTAGGTGAGGAAGGGTGGCAGCAGGCTTGAAGTGAGCATGAACACTGGCATGGTCTAGTTGGGCTGACTGGCCTGTTTCTATGCTGCATGTTCTGTCAAATTCTGCATAAAAGAATACTGAAATAGAGAAACGAGATATCTTGCAACCTAGACTGGTAACATTGGTTTTAGTTGCTCAGGAAATTATCTGTGAACCCTGAGAAAGATATCTGTACCTGACTGTATATACTTAAGTAAATACATTCAGCAAAATAGTGCATTTATTTTTGAAATGCTAATTTTATATTGTGCAATAATTAGTTATAATAGATTTTAGCCAGTGTTTTCATTAAATTTATTGTGCCATTATATGTGTATTTCAGCTTCAAAATTCCTTTTAATTTGAGCTCTGTAGATAATGTAAAATGTTTCTTGGTCCATGTTTAATGGCTTTGTTGAATGTTTACTCTTAGTAAATATATTTTTCCATTTATTATGCATAAACATTTAGAAATTTAATAAATCACATGTCTTCATCTTCTTTTCATGCAGAGTGATGACAGAGGAGCTGACCCATGCCAGGACATCTCTGCAGCGTCATGTTAGAGAAACCCAAAGTGCAATACAGGATCTTCTTGGTGAACGTGAGCAATTTCGTCAGGATATGGTTGACTCCCATAGGTATGTTTTTATCCTGTGCAGTCATATGATGTTTTATCAATTAAGCGATAAATTCTCAACCCTAAAGTTGCCGATAAATAGGTCCTAGTTTTCCTAGGCTAGACGTGAACTGCCCAAGCCCTAAATATATCACAATAGTAAAGTGACTGACTATTAAACATTTCAATTTAGATCAAACAACCTAACGCCCATTATATTTCCCATTTTATTTCAACAAAGTTAACCTGGTTCTTTAGCACAACACTTTTTATACTACTTGATGGGTATTGTTTCTACTTGCCTCTTTTTTTTCTGTGCTTTCGATGCATTGTTATTTTGGAGGTGTGAACCACTTCTTAAAAAGAAAATTGAGCCAGTTTTCTGTCAGTTTCAGTCCACTGTACACCATGGCTCCAATGATATGACGAGAGATTTTATTTTATGGAATTGTGGGCATTCTGGCTTGCCTTTTCAGAGGAGTCAACCAAGTTGCTGTGGGTCTGGAGTCGCATGTAGGTCAGACCAGATAAGGACAGCCGATGTCCTTCCCTGAAGGATATTAGTGTACCAGGTTGTTTTTTACGACAATCAAAGATAGTTTCATGGTCACCATTACTGAGACTAGCTTTATATTCCAGATTATTTAACTGACTTCAAAATCCACCAGCTGCCATGATGGGATAAAACCCCCAACGCATTAGCCTGGCCCTCTGAATTACTAGGTCAATGACATTATCACTACACTACTGTCTCCTCATGTCAGCAGATTAATCTGGATTTGTTTTGTTAACCTGGGAATGGCTGTTGCAGGGTGGGCTATCTTGTCAATGATGCCAACAACTAGATATAAAAATAAACTCCTCCACAGTGTGGATGCGATTCACCGACCTTGTCGAGCCCGACTTGGTGTCGCGACAAGGCCGTTGAATCTTGTGAGATTCGCAATGCTTGAAACGTCTCAAGTTTGAAGTCCAATCTGCTGAAATTACATCCTGTATTTCATGTTACCATAAAGGAAACCTTCTCTTGCAAAATAGTCTATTTTAATTCTTTGGCGTTCTCCATCTAATGCACTTTTTTTGGATAGCCTTAAAATGGATAACTATGGTAATGACATTGTTTTCAAAATCATCCATTAGGTTTATTTCAATATGCACAGCTGGGTTGAGGGCGCCTTCTCCCTGCTCCTGGGAGTCACCGGCCACAACAGCAAGGCCTTATCCGGGCACCGATTAGTGCTGGTCACCACAAGTGTACACCAGGCATAATGGCCATTCCAAGAGTCCTGGGAAGCATTGGAGTCCCTGTGCAGTTGGGGCAGGGCACTACCTGGCCACCCTGCCATTGACTGTGGGTGGGGGTGTGGAGAACCCTCAAGCTTACTTAGCGATCGGGACACCCTTTCAAAGTAGCGTCCTGGTCTCGGAGGAGCTGGTCTGGCCAGCGAGTTTAGTTCCCCAGTGCTGAAATAATTTCTAAGTGTGGCCTTCACCGGTGAAAACTTCCCAAGCCCCATAAAGTAACAAAATGTGGGTGAATAGAGGTCTGGATCTCACCCAAAAAGCTAGTGGGAAACACCCCTCCAAACTCACCCAAATTGACACTAGGGCACAATTCTGCGGTCTCGTCGCACCCGACTTGATTTCGGGATGAAGTTGTTGAAAGGCGAGAGGCCTTGCGAGATTCTCAATGCTTGAAACATCTCAGGAGATTCAACATTGAGATTCGTTGGATGCTGTGATCCAGATCAGCATATTGAAATGATCATAATTGCTCATATAAATACAGGGTTTCACTGGCTGCGACTGGGAAACCTCGCCAGGGTTCCGTTTAGTACTGGTCCATGCAAATGTGGAGCAGTTGTAATGCATGGGGGGGGGGGGGGGGGTCTCCCCCAGGTCATTGGAGACCCCCTGATGGTCGGGACAAGGCAGCCTGGCATTCTGGCTCTCGCTGGGCACGCGGACAGCACCATGACATTTATTTGATTTTACATCTGAGTATTACATTGAGTATGAGGGCTTAACACAGCAGGAACAATTGTTGGTACTCTGAAAATAGTGTTACTTGAGTTGACATAATTGCTTCCGGAGCCAGACTCCAAACATGGCAATAAAGTTGATATTGAACTGTCACAGTTGTGGACGATTGAACAACCCCCCACCCACCCCCGGAGCCTTGCACGGCTGCTCCTGTCCCTGCCCCAAGGTTCCATTCCATTCTTTCTGGCACTGCCGCCCTTTCCTTGGCAGCACAAGTCAGCCACGACAAGCCATGGAGACTTGACTCTTTTCCACACGTGCCTAAATCTGCAGAGCCGCTTCCTTGTATTCGGGTTCTCATGAGCGCTGCACTAAGTTATGTGCACTTGCTCCACGTTTCCTGCAAAGTTCCAAGTCGCCAGGAACATGCCTCACAAAAGATGTTGTAAATCACATTGTTCTGAAATCCTGTGTGATTTGAATTTGAAATTGGGGAATGATTCCAGTGTGTGGTCACATCAATGTGATGCAAATTTATTAAAACTAAGTTACGGACATTTTATGATGGGAAATGCAGCCATCATTGACCGTGGTAGGGGACAATCCCATCCTGAAATTATGCTGCCAGGAAATATGCCTAATGCCTTCTCCTGAGATTTTTCCAATCTAGCCACTAAACATGCCCGCCCCAGTCGGTTGAGGAAAATCCCAGCCCTAAATATAGAAGAATGCATGGTAATGTAGGAGATCTATGTAAAAGGTAGAATTTTTTCTAACTTGATGAAAGGTAAAGTAAAGAAAATAATTCACCTGAGTATTGCAATGAGGAATGGCCTGAATTTTATGAGCTGTGGCCAGCAAACAACTTTTGTCATTCGTTAAGCTTCCACTTGTTCACAGAATTTCTGCTAACACTGTGATTTGCACTTATTACACAATCAAAGCAGTGTAGCAGACATTGACATGTCACTTCAACCAATTGAAGAATCTTTACTGAGACAGAGTCTGAACTAGGAAGTATAGGTTGAATTGCATAATTCCAACAGAAAATCATCTAAAATAAGTAGGGGGAAAGATTGGAGAACGAGAAAAATAAAAGAAAGGAATCATGGGCAGGATTCTCTGCCGCAAGTAGCAGAGTTCCCGATGCAGCTGAGAATCGGAAAACAGGTGGGTGCTGATCCCGATCTGATTTTCCAGACCCCGCTGGCGGTGGTATCCAGGTTCGCGCCCCACGCCATCAGGAGGATGCAAACAGGTCAAATTGATGTGATGGATAACTGGATTTTCCAAGCCTCTGGTCCTCTGGGCCAGGATTCACGTGGACGAGAATTAGTGCACGTATTTCCCAGCATGGTCCTGGCGCAGTGGACCAAGTGGATAACTCTTTTAGGGAGTTTTCCCCAAACTCCATTGGACCCCCCCCCCCCCCCCCCCCCCACAATGCAAATCCTGCCTTCCCAACCCTCTCCAGAAACTCCCCCATTACAGAGACCCCTGCCTGTAAGCTAGAGAGCAGTCCAGACAGAGACAGTGGGGAAAAAAAATATTGCCTTAAAACTCGCCTCTCCCCAGGGAGAGAAAGCAGCACCTGCAAATTCTTATAAAACCAAAATCATATCAACTGGGTTTAAACCCTCAGATATTTGATCTGGAAGGCTTTCATTCACAACAATGTGAAATTGATTTTACTAGGCTGTGATTGACAGCTTGGACACAGCCAGCTGTCTGGATTATTTAATATCATTCCTTTTCATGCTTGAGTGAATCTCAAATAGCCTGCTGGAAAGTTAACCGTAATGTTTATAAACATCTAGCTATGATTGATGGCTCTTGGATCACATCAAAGGCAGTTAAGTGCTTTCTGCAGAGAAAAAGGGGGCGGCCACATTGCGGGATTCGTTAGAGAATCCCTCGCAATCCTCACCATGCATAAATTTAAATAGCATGCTGCCAGCACAAGCGCAAATTTGAGGCGATTCATCTCCGGCATGAGAACATAGACTCCCAAGAATTGAACTCCATTTTTACTTTTAAATAATCTAAAACAATAATTAAAATCTGAAGGAATGAAACTCCACATTATAAAAATTATCATTGTCACCGAAAGTTTGGCAAAAACAATTATCAAGTCTTTCAATTTTCACTTCCACTTGAAAGAACAAGCCCGAACCTTTTCTGGTCTGGTAAGTGTGTATCTAGTGTGTAAGTACTACAGCTTCACACCTTTCATGCATTTGAATGCCAAGTCTCACCGTAAGGTACCAGCGCAGCAAAGCTTCTGGAGGAACGGAGTAACTGCAGGTAAAATGAAAGTAGAAGAAGAGCTGGGTGGGGAGTTGGAGGCTGAATTTTGGGAGGAGACCCTGAGGCGAGTCAATGCATCCTCGTCGTGTGTCAGACTCAGCCCGATACAATTCAAGGTGGTCCACAGGGTGCACATGACTGTGTCCCGAATGAACAGGTTCTTTGAGGGGGTGGAGGTTAGGTCTGGGCGCACTGCGGGAGGGCCTGTGAATCATATCCATATGTTTTGGGCATGTCCGAGGCTGAGGGGCTTCTGGCAGGGGTTTGCTGATGTCCTGTCAGAAGTATTAACGGTGAGGGTGGTACCGAGTCCAGAGGTGCCGATCTTTGGCGTGTCAGAAGATCCAGGAGCTCAGGGGGTGAGAGGCCTTTGCCTCCCTGGCGGCCCGGAGACGGATCCCACTAGGTTGGAAGAACTCTGAGCCCCTGAAGTCGGGGGTATGGGTTAGCGATATGGCGGGGTTTCTCAGACTCTAAAATCAAGTTCACCTTGAGGGGACCACTGCAGGGTTTTGCCCAGAGGTGGTAGCTCTTCATCGACTTCTTCAAAAAAAATTAAGCTGTTAAGTGTTGGGGAGTTTAATCCTGGAAGAAACTATGGTTGGATTACAAGTATATTTAAAGGCTTCCAATACTTGAAACAGTGTCTAAATGTTTCATAAATAGTAGCAAACTTAGATTAGAAGAGTTATTTTAGTAATAAAAATAGAAAATGCTGGGTAATCTTAGCAGGCTGGCTGCATCTGTGGCAAGAGAAATGGAGTCAACGTTTTGACCGAAATACATATGACCCTTCCATTAAACTGAAAATTTATCTTGGACTTGAAACGTTAATTATGTTTCTCTCTCCTTGGGCACTGCCAGACCCGCTGAGTTTTCCCAGCATTTTCGTTTCTATTTCATATTTCCAGCATTCGCATTATTTTGCTTTTATCCTGTTATCATAATTACGTTCCCATCCAAGATGAGCAATTGCACTGCAAATATAGTGCTCCAATAAAAACATTACAGTTACCCTGAATAAAGCATCTAACTTTGTACAAGTTAGTTCCACAGGGGTCCAGTTTTGTTTTTTTAAATCATCCCTTTTTATTGTACTTCACAGATTCCTTGAGGAGCTCTTGGTATCTCTGCAGTGGGGCCGACAACAAACTTACTATCCTAGTGCACAACCACACACCACGGGAGAGCTTGCTGCTGTCAATCTTAAGTTATCAGAGGCTGTTAATTCTCACCTCCTTGGAAAACTGAATACAAGTAAAGCACAAAAGACTAACCAGCAAGTTGAATTATGCAACACACCAGCTGAAAAAATGGCTGAAAAGGTACAGTATGATCCTGAAAGGAAATGGTTTCACAACAGTACAAACACTGCTAATGAGAAAGTCTGGTACTTGAAGATGAAAGCATATGTTAAAATATTGATTTTTAACTTGGTGTTTTAATAGATTTTAAATCTCAGAAATGTTTTCTGTTCAAATACTGGTTTCCTTTCAAAACAATTGCATGTAACTTACCTCCAATGTTTTATAGCTGACTCAGTAACATTAAAATAACATTTGATTATCATGAAATATAAAAAGTTTGATTATTAGAACTATGAGTGAACTTTAGAAATATATGTTCACAGATGTTCACAGTCCAAAGATGTGCAGGTTAGATGGATTGGCCATGCTAAATTGCCCGTAGTGTCCTAATAAAAGTAAGGTTAAGGGGGGGGGTTGTTGGGTTACGGGTATAGGGTGGATACGTGGGTTTGAGTAGGGTGATCATGGCTCGGCACAACATTGAGGGCCGAAGGGCCTGTTCTGTGCTGTACTGTTCTATGTTCATATGTAACTGGGTCTTCCGGTGGCGAAATGTAGGTGGAGGTTGCATGTTGGGTGGCTCCTGCTAGAGCTTTCGTTTTTGGCTCTTTTCGCTCAATTTGAAGGGGAAAATTTTGTGATTGAGCTCTAGAAAATTTGCGGCAACTAAAGGATGTCAAAAATCCAGAAAGAAGAATACGGGACAAAATTGTGCGAGCGATCATCCGTCTGAGAGCTCGAGTTCGGTGCGGAGTTCTGAGGGAGGAAAGATAGCAGAAGCAAGCTTGCCAGGTGGGGCTGCACCCATTACAGTGGATAAGCTGGTTGAAGTGATGGCAGTGGAGATCGGCAAACATTTCAATAGGCATCTGAAAGAGATGTTGGCGTTGCACAAGGTGTTGGTGGATAATAACCCTGGCCACAATAAAGGAGGCTTTGGGAAAGACCACATCAGTGCAGAAGCAAGGCCAAATGTTGAAGGGGGTGGAGGAGGTTGTCGCGGCATAGCGACCAGTTCACCTCGATGGGCGAGGAACTGCGACGGGTGGGGGTGAGCAACAAAGGGCTGTGAGCCAAAGTGGAGACTGTTGAGAACAGGTCACAAAGGCAGGATCTGCGGATTGTGGGAGGGCCGGAAGCTGATGGAGTGTTTTGTGGTGATGTTTGTCAAGTTGTTGGGGGAGAAGGACCCCATCCTCTATGAGCTCGATAGAGCTCACCAGTCGCTCCGGCTGAAGCCAAAGGCGAATGAGCTACTAATAGCTTGAATAATCTGCTTTCATAGCTACCGGGTGAAAAATAAAGTGCTGAGATGGGCAAAGCAGAATCGAGAGGTATGGTGGGAAGGCAGTGGTGTTCGTATATATGGAGATTTCACAGTGGAGCTGGCAAGATGGCAGGCGGCCTTTGTTCAGGTGAAGGTGGTGTACAAGAGCAACGTGTGGGTTGGGACGGTCTACCCGGCAAAGTTAAGAGCTGCACACAACTCCAGGGACGATTACTTTGAAACGGAGGAGGAGGACATCATGGGGCAGTTCCACGGTCACTGGGGCGGTTCTCGGGACTTATTGTTTGGGCTCCTCTGGCGCCGAAAAGTCTGGCCTTCCATTCAATGTATCGATCTGTGTTTAACTTGTTTCCATTGTATCTGGGGATCGCCCGGTATTGCCTCATTAGTATGTTAACTGGTTTCTTTTCACAGTGCTGTTTGGTTTCTGCAGCAGTCAAAACTGGTTTCTGCAGCCGTCCCAATATACAAGCGCTTTGCAAGCTGCTTGCTTTACAACATGTCCATTTTCCCTGCATTCCTTGCAATCTTCCATTTTGTGTTGGGCAGTGGCCACCCCAGGTGGCTACACTCCCTCCTTGTGATCCTCATGAGAAATCATGAAGGATCACCTAAGTACGGTGTCTTTGGGTTCCCTGACCTCAGCGAGTTCCATGGCGCCTCTTCTTTCCTCGACTATGGCAAAAGTTTTAACTAACAGTTTCTGATTGGCGCTATGTCAAAGGGGACATGCATTACCAATTCGAATCGGGAACCTCTAACTATCTCAATAAACTATTCTCATCTCACATTTAAAACATCCTATAACATTCTAAACCCTTACTCATTCATACAACAGTATCTTTACATTTCGTTTTCTGACTCGGCAGTCGAGCGCAGAACATTATAATACATCCACAATAATCTTTATTTACAGATCGTATCAAAATTAAATCTTTTATTATACATCAAGGGGTTGGGGGGATTGGTGGAATCCGAAAATAGGGCATTGTACTCTGTAAATGGTTGAGGCGCAAGAGCAGGAGGCTCTCCTTCTCCATTTTCTTAACCGGAGGGTCTGCACTATGATGCAGAGAACTGCAATCACCAAAAGTGATTCAATGACGTACGAAAGTGAGTACCAGTTCATGAATTTTGTGCACCAGGTCTGGTCCTTGCTGTTCATTACTGGGCTTTGAGAAGTCGGTGTGTGGGAAACATTAACGGCGGGGGTCATAGGGGAAAAATGGTTTGCGTCCGCGCGCAAAAATACAAAAACAGTAACTAAAAGCATGTAGTTCTTCATCGTGGTCTTCTTCCTTCTGTCCTTTTGTATTGCTGATCTTGCTCTGATCCTTCCTTCAAACGTTCGAAAGCTATGGGATCAAGCACAGTATCTGTCAATAATTCGTTTAATACCTGTAATGTTAGTGTATCTGTCCTCTCATTCCAATTGTCCCTTAAATGAATGGCCAAGTCACACCCTGTGACTCCCCTCATTTTTTTTTCAAAAGCGAATTTAGGACCAGACATATATCTAACAACTGTGCCACTGCGAGTCGTCTCGCAGGTTTTGCGATTTACCATCCGAATGTTCCTGGATGTAAATAGCATGTGGGGTGGCGGTCAAAGGGCTACCTTAAACAAAAATGAAACCAAAGTTTAGAAACGAAAAGGTCGAATGAGTTGCGTATGGGCCGCGACGGGAAAGAGTTGTATGGGATCCCCGGGTAGGGCGTGCTGTGCTGTACCCGAGCTTAGCTGACCAAAGGGGGGTCCTCAGACAGGGCGGGTCCTCAATGCCGTTTCTCCACTGCCTGAGCAACCTGAAATGAACGGGCAAGAATGTAGTCGTAGTGGAATTGCAGCCTCTATTCCCAGAATAGAGGGGCACCTAAAAAAAAAAGGAGCCAAGATACTCCAACATCTGTAAACAGAAGACAAGTCGTGAACATTGTCGGTTCACCAGAGGACATTTCAACTGAGTGAAGTTCTCAGAAATATCGGCGGACAAACTAACGTGCATGTGAGGTGGTCACAAGCTTTTCAGCTGAAAAGTAAGTGGCCAATCTCCAAATCAAACATTTAACATACAAACGAACATACATACGTGCAGGTTCCATCAGTGGTGGCGTGGGGCTGTGAAAAGCTGTTTAAATTTAAACACCGAACATTTAACAAACCCATACAAACAAACATGCAACGAATATCGTACAGGTTCCATCAGAACGAAGGATACCGTAAATCACATTTGGCTGGGGGTATAACTAGCATATGGAGTCAGTGCAGTGTGACCGAAGAAGAGGGGAAGGAGAGAAACAAAAATTAATTGGCATTGCTAAGGTACTCCTGCCATGAGAAGTGGTGGGTAAGCGCTCATAGTTTGCATGGGGCAGCTGGGACATTGTAGCTGCTGTGGGTGGTGTTCTCTTTCATACCTGGGGGCGGGTCTAGCTGGTGCTGGGGGCCTCCTGCAATCTCGGGCAAAGTGTCCTGGCTGCCTACAGTTGTAACATGACCCCTGAGGCATATAAGGCGGAGCAGGCACTCTGGTGCATTGTTCCCCCAGTGGGGGGTCGGGGCTGTTGGTTTCCTTGCTGCTTCGGGGGGCATTGGTGGGCTGATTCTGTTGCTGTTTCGGGGGGGGCTTGACATTCTCGAGCGTAATGTCCTAACTGTCCACAGTTAAGACATTCCTGTGACTTGGTCTGATGTGGGCTGTTCCTTCCCTCATTTACACATGCGGGGTTTTGATGTGTTTTAACTGGATGCATGTCTGCATCTGCCTGTCCTTCCTCGGGTTTTATAAATTCGGTTTTGCCTTGTACTGATTGCTCCCAAGCGTGGGGCAATCTTTTCAAAACCCATTTCTCATTATGGGCCTCTTCTGAGGGGTCATAATTGCTGCAGACATTCTGTCCTGCATCTGTGGCGTGGGAGATTATGGTGCGGGTCCATTTAACCATATTATCTCGGGTTAAATGTGCGCGGTCTAAATCACCAAAAATGGCAGTGAAATGAATCCACAGCCTTCCTGCGAATGCTGTGGGATGCTCTGTCCTCTTCTGCCTACACTTATTTAGGCCTTCGACTGGGTCTCCTCTATTGTACCCTATCGTGTCTAAAATAGATGTATGTATCTCCTCTAGTGTGCCTCCTCCAACGTTCTGTGGGTCGGAGAGGGCTGCTACAACCGATGAGTCTAAACTCAACACTGTGAGCTTTACTTTCTCTCGCTCATCCAGGCCGTACATGATAGCCTGTTGCTTCACTTTCGCGAAAAATTGGTGGGGGTCTGCAGTGGGGAGGAACGGGGTGATTTTCTCACACGCGTCCCTGAGTTGTGTTACAGTTAAGGGGGTGGTGTAGGTGATGTCGGGTGCGCCTTCTGTGGTTGCCTTTCTTTGGGTGGTGACTGGGTTCATAGGTGCGGGTGCTATCTGATCTGTGGGGGGTTGGGGCGCTTTCCTTTTCTGTTGCGCTGCTGGCGCACATGTTCCCTGAACATAGCGCTGCGCTGTCTCTCTCAATTCTTGCCAATCTGGGGCATTTTCCTCATCTAACTATAGACTATAGAGAAATACAGCACAGAACAGGCCCTTCGGCCCACGATGTTGTGCCGAACTTTTGTCCTAGGTTAATCATAGAATTTTGGACAATTTTTCATGGCCAATCCACCCAACCTGCACATCTTTGGACTGTGGGAGGAAACCGGAGTACCCGGAGGAAACCCACGCAGTCACGGGGAGGATGTGCAGACTCCACACAGACAGTGGCCCAAGTCGAAATCGAACTTGGGACCCTGGAGCTGTGAAGCAATTGTGCTATCCACAATGCTACCGTGCTGCCCTTAAGAAGTTAACCTACACTCTATTAGTCTACCCTAATCCAAGTACCTATCCAATAGCCGCTTGAAGGTCCCTAACTTTTCCGACTCGACTACTACCGCAGGCAGTGCATTCCATGCCCCCACTACTCTCTGGGTAAATGTTTCTTGGAACCCATTCTGTACGGAAAGCAGAGATTGCAGCTGCGCAATCTACTTCCTACATTTAGCGTGGTCTACGGTGCTTTGTCTTTGCTCAGTGGTGGCAGCATGGAGTGCCCTTAAAGCTGCTTTTAGGTCGCTACACTGCTTTTTCAGTGTCTCTACCTGCTTTTCTGACTCTTCTCTTATCAGGACTGCACGCTGCACATCTTGATAGGCTTTTTCATATTGAACTTGGGAACGGCTAGACAAGACTGATGTGCCCTCTTGGCATCATCCACCTCTCTATCCTTCTCTGCCAGCTTCCTTCTTAACTCTAGGTTTTCCTTTTCGATGTCCTGGCATCCACTTTGCTCATCCTATTCCTTTCCTCTAATTCTGCTCGGAGCGTCCGAACGACCTCCTCTGTGCCTCGCAATTGTGCCAAGCAGGACACAATTGCCATCGGCTTGCGTGCTTTACTTAAATTCTTCCTGTGAATTTGAGAGAGGTTCTCCCACCACGTATGTCCTATACTTCCGGGACCTGTCTCCTCATTCACACAAAACTCACTCCAAAGGGGCCATCCTTTCCCTTCGAGATATTTTCTGAGTTCCAGCTCCCATACAGGACACTGGCCTACTCTGCTACTGCTGGTTGCTGCGACCACGAACTGCTCTGGGTTCATGAGGCGTTCCATTGCCTGCATGGCCATTTCCTCTTTCTCTCTTTAATTTGAAACAAGGGATGATAAGGTAATGCTTTTAAAATACGGGTACAGCTTTCGCTATGTTCCGATTATAAAACTCCCGACAGTTTGACGCAACAAAAATCTCTCGGTTTAACCTTGCAACCCTGTTAGTTACGCATGCAAAAACACACTTCCGAATTATGACTATTGATTTGAACTCCTTGAACACTTGTGGTTTTTCCTTTTCCCAATTAGATTTCCAATTCAAATTTCTGGTTCTCTCTGAGTGGGGGGGGCCACTTCTAATCAAGTCCCGGCAGAGTCTGCCACTAAATGTTGGTCGTTCTGGGTGAGTGTGCTTAACACTCAATTTGGCTCTGTTTCTTACTTAGCTCTGGAGTCGCCAGATGTCGTTAAGACACCGCCACAAGCTTCAAGGTGAAGTTCAAAGCAATAAAACCATACACCAATTAGTAAGTCCAAACAACTGAGTTTATTATAATACAATTATAATAACTACCCATGCACACGCTAAAAGGATTAAACTTACTCCTACCGCTAAATAAACTAATACTTATCTCTAAGGAACTGCTGGGTCAGGGAACAAGGCCTCTTGCTCTGCTCTGGTCTGCAGACTTCAGGTTGGTATCAGTTAAAAGGGGTCAGGAGTGCCTATCTCTGGTAGCGATCGTTGTGAGGCACTTACTTGTTGGCGGCTGCTGTCCGAACCCCCTCCTCTCGTTCAAGATCTTCTTGGCAAAAGCTG
Source organism: Scyliorhinus canicula (assembly GCF_902713615.1). Lineage (NCBI taxonomy): Eukaryota > Metazoa > Chordata > Chondrichthyes > Carcharhiniformes > Scyliorhinidae > Scyliorhinus > Scyliorhinus canicula. Next base: position 54,440,616 of record NC_052152.1, on the reverse strand, counting down.
GTCCACGGAGGAGTGTTGGTCAAAGAGAGTGGAGGGCTGGATCAGAAGACTGAACCATGTGTGGGACCTGTCTTTTGTAGGTCCCAGGGGATCCGCGCCCCTTTGGGCGGACTCCCTTACCTGCTTGGAATCGATTGGGTCTCTTCTCAATCGATATGTTTGAACCCCCCAATCATGGGGCAGTTCCTCGGTCACTGGGGCGGTTCTTGGGACTTATTGTTTTGGGCTTCTCTGACGCCGAAAAGTCTGGCCTTCCATTCAATGTATTGATCTGTGTTTAACTTGTTTCCATTGTACCTGGGGATCGCCCGGTATTGCCTCATTAGTATGTTAACTGGTTTCTTTTCACACTGCTGTCTGGTTTCTGCAGCAGTCAAAACTGGTTTCTGCAGCCGTCCCAATATACAAGCGCTTTGCAAGCTGCTTGCTTTACAACATGTCCATTTTCCCTGCATTCCTTGCAATCTTCCATTTTGTGTTGGGCAGTGGCCACCCCAGGTGGCTACACTCACACTTCCAACTTCTTCCAACGGGCAGGAGATACAAAAGTCTGAGAAAACACACAAACAGATTCAAAAACAGCCCCACTGTTACCAGACTCCTAAACGGCCCTCTTATGGACTGACCTGATTAATACTATACTCCTGTATGCTTCGCCCGATGCCAGTGTCTATGTATTTACATTGTGGACCTTGTGTTGCCCTATTATGTTTTTTTTTTCATGTACTAAATGATCTGTTTGAGTTGCTCACAGAAAAATAATTTTTATTGTACCCCGGTACGCGTGACAATAAACAAATTCATTGTACCATGGTACATTTATGAAGGAGATGGCGGTGGGGGACTGATCCATGGAGGTTTTTGTATCCACGGGGTAGGGAGTATTCTTTCTTTCTGCCGGTGCATAATGTGTATTCAAGGATCCACAACTTCATTATGGCAAAGGTGAAGAAAGCTGAACACCCGGTGATAGTTATCTTGGACCATGCTCTGCATTTGGTGGATGTGGTCCTGGAGAAGGGGCCAGCACAGATGCCAGCGTGTAGGTTGAATATGGGGCTCCTGGTGGATTTGAATTTTTGTGCAATGATTGGAAAGGTGATTGATGACTATGTGGAGTTTAACAGGAATAGGGAGATCTCGCCGTCAGTGGTCTGGGAAGCGGTGAAGGTGGTAGTAAGGGGCAAAATAATCTTGTTTAAGGTTCAGGTGGACAGGGAGGCAAGAGAGCAGCGGCTGGTGGAGGAAATTTTGGAAGTAGATGGGAAGTATGCGGTGGATCCCACTTTGGAACTCCTGGTGAGAAGGAAGGAGTAACAGTAATTTCAAATGAAGTTACTGTGAAAAGCCCCTCGTCGCCACATTCCGGTGCCTGTTCACGTACCAGCCTCCCCGAACAGGCGCCGGAATGTGGCGACTAGAGGCTTTTCACAGTAACTTCATTTGAAGCCTACTTGTGACAAGTGATTTTCATTTCATTTCAAGGACTTTCTGGCACGGTTTGACCTCTGTCCACAGTGAAGGCTGTTTGACTGTTGAGGCGGGCGATGGGAGTAGTGTATGAATATGGGAGAAGGCCAGTCGTTTGCTGGTGGGCCAGCTACGCCCCCAGGCAGTTGCATGAGAGATTGTTTGGGTCCGGAATGGTGCAGGGGAGCTGTTGGTGGCACCGGAGTAGGTGAACAAGGCATTTGAGAGTTTCAGAAAATGTTGAACGGTTCGGAGCCAGCTGGGGATGTGTCAGACATGAGGGATTTTTTTTTGATGGGGGGCGGGGGGGGGGGGGTTGGAGTGTCCTAGAATAGACGGGGCAGAGCTGGAAGAGCCAATGGGGATGGAGGAGGTTCGGACGGCTATAGGGAAGATGCAAATGGGCAAAACACTGGGGCCGATTGGTTCCTGGTGGGGTTTTATAAAATGTTTCTGAATAGGCTGCTGCTCCTGTTGCTGGAAATCTTCAACGATGCTATGGCTAAGGGGGTACTCCTAGAGACGATGGGACAGGCATCCTTCTCGTCGCTGTTTAAAATAAGGATAAGGACCCGGTAGAGTGCAGGTCGTATAGGCCAATATCTCTTCTAAATGTGGATGCCAAGATTTTGGCGCTTGGGTTGGAGGAGTGCCTCCCGCAGGTGATTAGGGAAGATCTGGCAGGGTTCGTAAAGGTAGGCAGGTGTCTTCGAACGTGCGGTGTTTTGTTAAATGTATTGATCTCCCCATCTGAGGGGAGGGAGCCGGAGGTGGTGGTGCTTGACGCGGGGACGGCATTTGACTGTATAGAGTGGCGCTATTTGTTTGCAGTGTTAGAGAGGTTTGGGATTGACCCTAAGTTTCTGGCATGGGTCAAATTGTTATATAGGGAACCAAAGACGAGCATGTGTATGAACAAGGTGAATTTGGGTTACTTTCATTTGATAGGGGAACGAGGCAGGGGTGCCCCATGTCCCCCTCCTTGGTTGCGCTGGCAATAGAGCCCTTCGCCATTGCACTGAGGTGCTTGGATAAGTGGAAGGGGATAGTATGGGGTGGGGGTGGAGCATACGGTATCTTTGTATGCTGATGATTTGTTGTTGTGCAACAATGGGGGGATATAATGGGGCTGCACAGGAGATTCTGGGCTTTTTCAGGTTATAAGCTGAATATGGAAAAGAGTGAAATGTTTTTTGATGTCTTCTCTGAGGGCAGGAGCCGGTTTTGGGGGGGGGGGGGGGGGTTGCCATTTTGGTTGTTGACTACCCACTTTCGATATCTGGGAGTGCAGGTGGCTTAAGACTAGGCTCGGCTTTGTTAATTGAATTTCACACGCCTGGTGGATAGAGTCACGGCGGATTTACTGATGTAGGACAGCCTTCCCCTATCGTTGGCAGGTCTGGTGCAGGCAGGAAAGATGAATATTTTGCCAATGTTTTTATTCTTATTTCAGTGCCTACCATTCTTTTGGCTGAAAACGCTTTTATTGGGGTGGGACGGTTGATTTTATCGTTTGTTTGGGCAGGTAAGGTAGTCCGGATTAGGAAGACATGCTTCAGAGAGGGCGGCAATCAGGGGGTCTGGCCCTTCCAAACCTGTTGCGTTATTGGCCGGCGAACACGAGAAGGTGCGAGGTTGGGGTTAAGAGCCAGAGGTTTTGTGGGTGAAGATGAAATGAGGGTTCGGGGTTGAGGACCCTGGCAATGCCGGTGCTCCCGTTTTCCCCAGGGAAATGTTCTGGGATTCCAGAGGTGGTGGCCACATTGAAGATATGGAGGAAATTTCAGCAGCGCTTTCACTAGGGGCGGAGTTGATGTTGATGTCGATCTCGAGGGAATCACTGTTTTGAGCAGTTGAGGTAGGGTGCTAGGTTTTGGAGATGGGTGGAGAGAAAGGTGATGGAAATGAAGGACTTATTTCTAGAAGGGCAGTTCGTGAGTTTGGAGGTGTTGATGGAGAAGTTGGGATTTCTTGGGTGGGGGGGGTGGCCTTTAGGTATATGCAGGTGCAGGATTTGCAAGGAAGGTTTCCCCAACTTTTCCGGTGGTGCTGCCTTCCTTGTTGTTGGAGAGGGTGTTGTCAGTGATGGGGCTGGACGGGGGTGGTGGTCATCTCGGCGATATGTTGGAGGAGGACAGGGTGTCATTGGACAGGGTCAAGGCCAAGTGGGGAGAGGAGCTTGGTATAACGCTGTGGTGTGAGATGCTGCGGACGGTGAACGTCTCAACCTCGTGCACAAGGATGGGCGGTGCATGGGGTGCACCTAACAGAGTCACGGATGACGGTTTTTTGAGGGGGTGGAGGACGTTTGTGAGCAGAGTGGGAAGGGTCCAGCCAATCATGTCCTGCCCGAAGTTCCAGAGATTTTGGAGGTTTGTTTTAGCACCATGTCGGTGATCTTGCAGTGGATTCGGTGCCCAGTCCCCTGGGGACTGTTTTTTGGGGTGTTGGACTTGCGGGGGCAGATATTTTGGCCTTCGCCTCGCTGATTGCTCAGAGGCTGGTTCTGTTGGGGTGGAGGTCAGCTTCTCCACCCAGTGCCTCGGTAAGGCCTGCGGGATTTAATGGAGTTCCTGTATTTGGAGAAAGTCGAGTTTATTTTGAGGGGAGTCAATGAGGGTTTCCAGAAGAAATGCCGTTTGTTTATGTTACACTTTAAAGAATTAGTTACCGTCAGCTGCTGGTGGGGGTGGGGAGGTCTTTTATTGGGGTGATGTCGGGGGGGGGGGGGGGGTTTGTTGTTTTGGTTTGTTGTGTTGTATGATTAAAATGGTAATGTTAAAAATCAAATAAAAGTAATTTAAAATGTAATGTATGTAACCGGTAAGGTGGTCGAAGCAGATACGATGGCAGCATTTGAGGCATCTATATGAATAGAGGGATACGGACCCTGGAAGGGCAGAAGGTTTTAGTTTAGACAGTTATGATCAGTGTAGGCTTGGAGGGTCGAAGGGCTTGTTCCTGAGGTGTACTGCTCTTTGTATACAGTAAATGCACTTTTAGACTCCCAAATGTCTAGCTATTGGGTCTTTGGCCTCTATATTCCTTCCTTTAACCACCAAATGCAGCCTGCAAGGACAGATAGGGTAGGATCTTTCATTGAGGAGATGGTGATGAAAGTGGATTGAAATTACTTGATGTACTGGAGTAGAGGGAGCAATTTACAATCTGACATGGAGAAAATGAGTTTGAAAAAGGTATAAGGGGGGAGAAAGATAGATTCAGGACAAGGTAAGAGATGCTCTTGGGTGAAGGCAGATACAACATACTTGTTCAAAGTTTCTGCTGTTGCTTTGTTTCCTATGACTAATTCTTCAGTCTCGCTCTTGTAAGGCATCAGTGCTCATTTTCACTATCTCTACTTGCTTTTACTATATGTTATTAATATTTGCTTGTTTTCTCTTGTACTCTATTTCTCCATTTTGATTTTTTTTGGTCATCTCTAAAAATGTCCCAGCATTATAGATCTTTTGTTTCAATTTGATGCCATCCTTAACTTCCTTAGTTAGCCATGGATAGTTCATACTTCTCGTAGGGTCTTTCTCAGTAGATTTTGGGCTGGATTCTCCCTCCCGCTGTGCCACATTTCTGTTCCACCCCGCCGGCGGGATGCTCTGTTACGGCGGCTGGTCAATGGAGTTTCCCATTGTGGGACAGCCCCACGCTGTCGGGAAACCCCTGGGCTGCCGGAAAAACGGAGCATCCCGCCGGTGGAGAATCCAGCCCTATATCTTTATTGGGTGATAGGAAATATTTATTTAAATGTCTATCAATGTTTCTCTACTGTCTTGCCTTTTAACCTATTTTCTCATTCTACTTTAGCCAAGAATGTCTTCATACACTTGTAATTGCAAGACATGAGTTTTTGAATCAAATTTTCTCTATCATGATATGATCACTCTTGCCTAGATGATGCTTTAGTAAGAGGTGATTAATTAATCCTGTCTCATTACAAGTTTCCTGGTTGGTTCAAGAAAATATTGTTCTTAGAAATTGTCACAAATAAACTCTTATGTACTCATCTTCCAGGTTACCTTTGCCAATTTTAAGTTGTCCAATCTATAGGAAAATTACAATCACCCATAATTGTTGTAGAATCTTTCTTAAATTCCCCCATCTTGAGTTATAAATTGTCCTATGGCGTAGCTACTTTTCAGTATAAAGCACTCCCACTGGTGACTACTTTCCTTTGCTATTTCTTATTTCCACAAACTAATTCTATATTTTGATCCCCTCCTCTTGGTATCCAAGGATGTGTCGGTTAGGTTGCAGGGTTAAATGGATATGGTGGGGTGGGGTGGGCAGGAAAGTGGTAGAATGTTCTTTTGGAGGGTTGAGAAAAACTCTATGGGCCAATGGCCTCCTTCTATACTGTTGGGATTCTGTGATTCATCCATCTTGTTACAAATGCTACAAATAATAAATGAAACAAATTAGTGATTGTATATTTTTTCTCTGCAGGCACCTAATAGTTTTAGTGGTTTTCTCCTGTGCTTTGACTATTCGAGTAAACTAAACCACTTAATTAGCTGACTTAGCATTTTAAATACTCAGATTTCTGTTCTTGTATTTGCAGGTTTTGAAGATGTTGGACCCTACACTGTGCAGCAAAGGAACAGCAGATATACCATTCTGTGATACTTCACCAACTTCATTTCTTTCAAATAAAAAGAGCATAGGACGATTTCACCCATATACCCGATATGAAAATATCACATTTAATTGTTGCAACCGTTGCACAGGAGAATTAACAGTCTTATGAAATATTTTTAGTGTAAAGATTATATTGGTATGAACAACTTGTGTAGAAGTACTACTGTTTCTTGTTCATTTAAAAGTGGCAATATTTTGAAGGAATTAAAATTATATTAAATGAGTTTTCTTTTTTACATATATCGGTTATATTTTTAAGAAAGCTGTGTATGTTGTATACTAATACAAGATCCAGTGATATATTCATCCTTATTCTCTCTTGTTCCATATACTGCCTGATTCTTTGTTTCGGGATTCATCTAATTATGATGTAAACGTATTATGTATTTTACTGCCATTTTTTTGTGTGCGTGTGTGTATGACGTGAGGAGTATTTTTCTGCATGTGTTTCTGCCATAGTTGTATCAGTTTAAAACTGCTATTTTAGATCAAGTGAACTGTTACTGGAATGTTCAATTAGATCAATGTTTTCCTGATCAGGTCACTTTATGAAGTATTGTACAAGTCAACAGAATGTTCAGTTTGTAATGAGATATGCATATCTGTTTTTGATATGTGTGCTGTATAACTTTTGTTCGCCCGTTTATTCTTTTTGAATTTAATAGAATGTATTGAACTATTTTTTTAAAAACCTGGTGTGTGTCTGAAGTTTAACTAACTGCTGAGGCATGTTTTACTCCCCATTTCTTTTGCCTAGGCATCAGTCCAGGACCGCTTAATGACTTGATAGTGTTTCAGAGACTGATGACTAGTGGAAGTATCAAGAGAGAATTTTAGAAGGATTAGTTTCACACAACAGTATAAGAACATGCAGTGCTTTATTGCAAATGCTGTAGCAGTGACAATCTCAATTTAAAGAGAAATTGATAAATATTTGTATGGAAGAATATAAAAAGATTGTTGGGAAATATGAACCAAATAGGGGAACGGAGTCTGGAGGGGGGTGTTTAGGCCTTGCCAATCTGATGTTCAGTTGAAGTATTTTGTATTGTTCCAAAATCGTATTAGTATTATTTGGACTAGATGTTTTTGTGGTGTTTTTCAATGGAAATTCAGTCATTGTGGTAATTAGTACATTTTCTTGATTTGTGCCAAATAGTTGACTGGTATTCAGTCGATCTTCCTTGTGAAAATTAGTCTCAAAGAAGAAGATAAAATAATAAGTAGATCATTTGTTCATGAAGGAATATGTTATCTTACACAAATTGTGAATTGGGCATACTATGGTTACATAGGAAAGGGAATAGAGCTGGGTAATTTCCTTGTTTTCTTTAATTTATTTTGTGATATCTGCATCGCTAGCAAGGCAGTTCTTGCCCATCTTTAGTTAGCTGCCCCTCAGATGATTGTGGCCTGCCTTCTTGAATTGCTACAGTCTATACTGATAGATAGAGTTCCAGCATTTTGATTCAGTAAGTATGAAGGAATGGTGATTATGGCAAGGCTGTGTGACTTAGAGGTGTTAATGTTCCTATGTGATTGTTGCCAGTGTCTTGTGTGGTAGAGGGTTCAGGTTTGGGAGGTGTTGTTGCAGAAGCAATGGAAAATGCCGTGGGTATTTAAAGGTGCATTAATGTGCCAATTTTATTGTTAAAATCTGTACACCATAAACTTTATTTCAACTCTCCATTGTCCTGTCCTTTCAGTAATTGCCTCCTCTCACTTCTCAAATGTATCAGTCTTGAAGTAAATGGCTTAACCAATGTAGAAGAGGAAAGGTTAGTGTGAAATGCAAGGATAATTGACTGGAATGGAGAAAATTGTGAAGGAGAGAATCTATCTCCACTTGGAGAGGCAATGTTTGATCAGTGATAGTCAGCATGGCTTTGTCGGAGGGAGGTCATACTTAACAAATTTAATTGAATCTTTTGAGGAGGTGGCCAGGTGTGTAGACGAGGGTAGTGTAGTTTACATGGATCTCAGCAAAGCCTTTGACAAGGTCGCTCATGGGAGACTTATAAAAAAAAAAAAGGCAAATGCACATGGGATACAGGGAAATTTAATAAGGTGGTTTCAAAATTGGCTTAGTTGTGGGAGACAGAGGGTGATGTCACACAGCTGGTTTAGTACTGGAAACCAGTGTCCAGTGGCGTACCACCGGGATCTGTGGTGGGTCCCTTGTTATCAGTCTTTGTATAAAAACAACATAGATGACTATGTGGGGGGGATAGGATCAGTAAGTTTGCAGATGACACAAAGATTGGCCGGGTGGTTAACAGTGAGGTTGAGTGTCTTGGGTTACAGGAAGTTATAGATGGAATGGCCCAAATGGGCAGATAAGTGGCAGATGGAATTTAACCCTGAAAAGTATGAAGTGACACACTTTGGAAGGAAAAATTTGATAAGGAAGTATTCAATGAACGCATGACACTGGGAAGTTCCGATGAACAAAGGCAGGTTTGTCCATAGATCTCTGAAGATGTGAGGGCAGGTTAATAGGGTGGTGAAAAAGGCACATGCCTTTATCAATCGAGGCATGGATTACAAAAGCAGTGAGGTCATGCTGGAGTTATATAAAACTTTGGTGGGGGAGCATTTTGGGCTTAGCGACCATAATTACATAGGATTTCAGGTAGTCATGGATAAGGACAAGAGTGGCCTGCGGGTGAGGGTGCTTAATTGGGCAAGAGCAAATCAGGAACTGGGGAATGTGAATTTGGAGTGGCTATTTGAGGGAAAACCCACATCTGATAGGTGGGAGGCTTTTAAAAGCCAGTTGATTGAAGTGAAGGACTGCCATGTCCCCGCAAAAATGAATGATAGAAATGGCAGGATTCAGGAATCATGGATGATAAGGGAAATTGTATGGTTAATCAAAAGGAAGCATGTGATAGGTCTAGCCATCTAAAAACCGACGAAGCCCTTGGGAATACAATGAAAGTAGGAAGGAACTTTCATTGTATTATGAAATTAGGGCTGAAAGGGGCCATGAAATGTCTTTAGCAAACGTTCAAGGAGAATTCCAATGCTTTCTATGCATATTTTAGAAGCAAGAGGGCAGGAAGAGACAGAAGGCCCACTCAAGGGCAATGGAGGGAAGCTCTGCTTGGAACCACAAGAAGTGGGTGAAATCCTCAATGAGTACTTCGATCGGTATTCACCAGGGAGAAGGACATGACGGATGTTGAGGTCAGGGATAGGCGCATGAACACTCTTGAGAACATCACTATTTCAAAGGAGGAAGTGTTGAATATCCTAAATTGCATTAAGGTAGACAAGTCCCCAGGGCCGGATGGGATGTATCCCAGAATACTGCAGGAGGCAAGGGGAGAAAGCTGGGGCCTTAATAGATATCCTCTTTGACCATAGGCAAGGTTCCAGAGGACTGGAGAACAGCCGATGTTGTTCCCTTGTTTAAGAAAGGAAGCAAGAATAATCCAGAAAATTATAGGATGGTGAACCTGACATCAGTGGTGGGAAGGCTTTTGGAAAAGAGACTGAGGGGTGGGATATATGCACATTATGAAAGTAGGAAGGAACTTGAACATGAAATTAGGAGGGCTAAAAGAGGCCATGAAGTCTTTAGCAAACATGGTCAAGGTGGAAAATTGACTTTTTTTTCCGGCCATTTATAAACTATTTTATTGAGGTATTTTTGGCATATAAAACAGCAACATTATACTGTAGTGTACAAAAAGCAAATAAGACATAATGCAAGCATCGGCTCCCCTTTCGCAAGAACCTGCCTAAGCAACCCCCCAAGAAAGCTCGCCATGTCCAAAAGCCATACTTCAGACTTCGGGGACTTTGAGTCCCTCCGTGCCAACAGTATTCGTCGCCGGCCTACCAGGGAAACAAAGGCCAAGACGTCAGCCTCTTTCTCCTGGACACATGGGTCCTCCGAAACCCCAAAGATTGCCACCTCAGGACTCATTGCTACCCTAGAAGCATGCATTTCCTCAGCTTCTCACAAACCGCCTCGTCTGCCAGCAGCTCAACTTCCAGCCTCCATTCTGGGCGCTGAAAGCTATCTTTGCAAATCTGCAGATTAACCCAGTGCGGAGCATGGTCCAAGATGGTAATTGCCGAATATTCTGTACCCGTCATCCCGGTCAACAAGTCCCCGCTCATGATAAAGAAATCGATTCGGGAATACACCTTGTGGACGTGAGAATAGAATGAAAACTCCTTCACCGACGGCCGACTAAATCTCCATGGGTCAGCTCCCCCCATTTGTTTCATGAACCCTCTCAGTTCCTTTGCCTTCGCTGGCATCCTACCCATTTTTGAACACGACCGGTCCAGGCCAGGATCAAGAACTGTGTTAAAGTCCAACCATGATCAGTTTGCGCGAGTCCAAGTGAGGGATCTTCCCCAGCAACCTCTGAACAAAATCTATGTCATCCCAATTAGGGGCATATACGTTGACCAGGACTACTCTCACCCCCTTGAGCTTACCCCTAACTATAACAAATCTGCCACCCCTGTCCGCAACTGTACCTTCCACCTGAAATTGGACCCGCTTGTTGATCAAGATCGCAACCCCCCTGGTCTTAGTGTCGAGCCCCGAATGGAAGACCTGACTAATCCAGCCCTTCCTTAATCTGACCTGGTCAGCCACTTTCAGATGAGTCTCCTGTAGCATGACTACATCTGTCTTCAAAACCCGTAAATGCGCGAACACATGCGCCCTCTTGACTGGCCTGTTTAGCCCTCTAACATTCCAGGTGATCAGCCTGGTCGGGGGGGGGGGGGGGACCTTGCCCCCCTCCCCTTTGCCGATCAGCCATCTCCTTTCTTTGGCCAGCCCCCAAGCCATGTGTCGTGCTTCCTCTGGCCCGCCTCCTGCCGGCTCCACCCCTGACCTCTTTACTGTTCTCATGCCCAATTTCCAACATCGTCAACAGACCTACTCCCGCCCCACCACCACCACCACCCCCCCTCTCCCCCCCCCCCCCCCCCCCAGCAACACCACCCTATAACCTAACCCCTGACATAAACTAGCTAAATGAACACCCCCACCTGGCTTCTGTTGACTAGCCCACCCAGCTAGCCTAATGGCTCCCAACTCCGGTGCCAGTGAGTCTCTCACCTATTGTTCCCTGGCTCCCCTCCCCCCCCCCCCCCCCCCCCCGGCCCATCCACACCACTTCCCCAAATCAACCCTGCTTGAATAAATACTCTAAACAGGACAGAGACAGCCCCAACAATAGTGCAATTTAAGTCATACAAATCGAAATAGCAGGCACTTTCAACCATTCCTGTCTGAATGCAGAAAGAGATCACAAAAATTCCCCGAAAAACACACCCATATCCGAACCATTCTAACTATTCTCTTTTTCTACCAAAACTCAAACAAAAAAGAGACATGAAGAGAAAAAAGACAAAAAACACATAAAAACCAAGATACAAAAGCATGAAAAAACATGCAGGCATCTCTCAGAAACAAGAGAGAAAAAATTTAAGGTTCCAACACGAGCCCAAGAGTCCTCAGCTCGGGACCAGCGCTTGCCTCTTTGCATAGACCATCGCCTCCTCGGGTTCCTCTAAATAATGGTGCTTGGCCCTCGTACATAACCCACAGTCGTGCCGGATAGAGCAGCCCAAATTTCACCTGCTTCTTATATAAAATTTCTTTAACTTGCGTGTAGCTGCCCTCCTGGCCACCTCTTCGCTCAGGTCTTGGTAAACGCACAGGGGTGCTATTGTCCCAGTTGCATCTCTGCGTGCTCTTGGCCCATTGAAGAACCCGCTCCTTATCCAGGAACCTATGGAACCGGACCACCATCATTCGTGAGGGACCCCCACGCTGCCTCACCTGCACTCTATGTGCCCTGCCCACCTCCGGCGGGCGAGGGAACACATACATGGCAGCATCCAGTCCCTCAGCCCCCTCCGGGAGGCCAATGATTCCTAAATTTTGCCATAGAGACTTGTTCTCCAGGTCCTCCAGCTTTTCCTTGAGCATTTTTTGTTGGTCTCTCAACCTTCGACTCTCCATGTCCGCCACCGTTTGAAAGTCTGCCTGCTCCTCCACTGTCTTCTCCAGCTCCTGGATCTTCTCAGCCTGGGCATCCAGCCTTTTCTCCATTCGGTCAAACGATTTCTGGAGCGGTTCCAAATGATCACTTTTCAGTGCTAGAAAGTTCTCCTGCATAACCTGCAACAGGTGCTCCATTGTCAGCTGAGCTGGCGGTGCCTGGGTCTGGACATCGGCCATATTGGTTTCACTCACAGCCTCACCTTTGCCCTTGCTTGTCCACTTCTTCAGCTGTTTGCGATCCTTCCTACTTCTTAGTTCCATACACCTCTGTATGGATTCAGTGCCTGAGTGCTGTTACTTTCCAATCGAGCGCTTAAAATCACAAAAAAGTCGGGGGGAAAAGGTCCAAAAGTCCGACCGGAGCGGGAGCCACCCGCTTACTCCCTCATAGCCACCACCGGAAGTCGAAAATGGACTAGTTAGTGACAGGCAGCATGGTTTTGTACGGGAAGGTCATGTCTCACCAACTTGATTTGAGTTTTTTGAAGAGGCGACAAAGAAAATCGATGAGGGAAGGGCTGTGGGTATAGTTTAAATGGACTTTAGTAAGTCATTTGACAAGGTCCCACATGGCAGACTGGTACAAAAATGAAAATCACATGGGAGTCGGGGTAGCTTGGCTAGAAGGATACAGAACTGGCTTGGTTATAGAAGACAGAGTAGTGGTGGAATGGTGTTTTACAGAATGAAGATCTGTAGCTAGTGGTGTTCTGCAGGGATCAGTGCTGGGACCTCTGTTAATTGTAGTATATATAAATGATCTGGAGGAAAATGTGGGTGGTCTGATTAGTAAGTTTGCCGCTGACACAAAGATTGGCGGATTTGCTGATAGTGCTAAGGATTGCCAGAGGATACAACAGGATTTATATAGATTGGAGACTTGGGCACAGAAATGTCAAATGGAGTTTAATCCGGACAAATGAAAAGTAATGTATTTTGGATAGACAAATCTAGGTATGAATTATATTGTAAATGGCAGATCCCTTAGGAACATTAACTGACAGCGGGATCTGGGTGTGCAGGTTCACAATTCCCTAAAAGTGGCAACACAGGTGGCCAAGGTGATTAGAATCATAGAATTTACAGTGCAGAAGGAGGCCATTCGGCCCATCGAGTCTGCACCAGCCTTTGGAAAGAGCACCTTACTTAAACACATGCCTCCACCCTATCCCAGTAACCACATTTAACCTTTTGCACACTAAGGACAATTTAGCATGGCTAATCCACCTAACCTGCACAACTTTGGACTATGGGAGGAAACCGGAGCACCCGGAGGAAATCCACGTAGACATGGGGAGAAAGTGCAAACTCCATATAGTCACCCGAGGCCGGAATTGAACCCGTGTTGCTCTTTGTGTTCTCTCTTTAATTGGCTCTGTTTATGGCGGTTAATATGATCGCCGTCCTTAATTCTAATTACGTTTGCTCAAGAGTTGCCAGGTATCTTTCGATACCGCCACAAGGTTCAAAACCGAATATTGATCAAAGACTCGATACACCAGTTAGTAAGTTTGAAATCAATGCTCATTTATTTACACACACAGTCAATTATACTCATGCACAAACTCTACCAACTAAACTATCACTACTACTAAAGCCTATACTTAGCTTTGGGCGCCCACTCAGTCAGAGGAACAATGGCCGTTGTCCGGTTATGAGGCTGCTGGAGCCGAACTGGTATAGAATAGTAGCTAGGTGCGTCTATCTCGTAGCGTGCATTGACTTTGGACTTACTTGTTCTGGTGCAGCTGCTAGGCAGGCCTCTCGTCGCTAAGCGCCAAGGCCAAGAGAGCGATTCTCTCATGGGGGCTTCTTCTTATACACAAAGGGGGCTTTGCGCACTTTTGGGCGGTCCTTGAACTTGGTCCCAATTAATTGGACCGTATCCTGATCATCGGTATCGATTTCCTCCAATAAAGGGGTGGCTGCCCTGATTGCTGGGCGCGCCCTAGGTGGCCGTTGGCCTGCTTTGTTCTTGTCTCCTCTGGCGCCGGGGTGTCTGCTTTAGTATCGTTTGCTTAAATGTTTCTCTTTTGTCCCCGGTGATAGCTCATTAGTATGGTAATGGTCTTGCAGTATCGGTCTTGTCTGGGAGCTGGAAACTCCAATCAACAGACAAACCTTGCACCTGCTTGCTTTACATAAGAACATAAGAACTAGGGGCAGGAGTAGGCCATCTGGCCCCTCGAGCCTGCTCCGCCATTCAATGAGATCATGGCTGATTTTTTGTGGACTCAGCTCCACTTTCCGGCCCGAACACCATAACCCTTAATCCCTTTATTCTTCAAAAATTCTTTCTCAGCATTGTCCATTTTTCCCTTCATTCTCTGCAGGTGTCCATTTTGTAATCGGGACGTGGCCATCCCAGGTGGCTACACCCAGGACCTGGAGCTGTGAGCAGTGCTTACCATTGTACCACCGTGCTGCCCCTTAAGAAGGCATAGCTTCATCAGACAGGGCATTGAGTACAGGAGTTGGGAAATCATGTTGCAGCTGTATAAAACCTTGGGTATGGCGCACTTGGAGGATTGCATCACCACATTATCAGAAGGACGTGAACCTTTGGAGAGAATGCAAAGAATGTGGTCTTGAGGGTGTTGGCTATGAGGAGAGCTTGAATAAACTAGGATTGTTTTCACTGGAAAGATGGAGGCTGACGGGAGACCTGATAGCGGTCCACAAAATTAAGAGAGACATAGTCAGGGTGGATAGTCAGAGGCTTTTTCCAAGGATGGAAGTGTCAATTACAAGGGGGCACAGGTTCAAGGTGAGAGGGGGAATGTTTAAGTGAGATGTGCGGGTATGAGTGATGTGTGCCTGGAATGCGCTGCCAGAGGATGTGAAATCAGGCACATTAGCAACATTTATGAGGCATCCGGATGGGTACATGAATAGGGAGGAAATAGAGGGATATGGACCGAGGCTACACCCTCGGTTTTTTTAAGTTAGGGCATCATGATTGGCACAGGCTTGGAGGGCCGAAGGGCCTGTTCATGTACTGTACTTTTCTTTGTTCTAGTGAGGCCTCATTTTAGATACTGTGTACAGTTTTGGTCCCATTATTTGAGGACATATATTATAACTGGAGGCTGTACAGGGAAGGTTTACTGGGATGATCCGGGTATGGAGGATTGACTCATGTTTCCTCGTGTATATGATTACTAACTTTGGTTAATTTCTAGATGGTTAGAATTGAAAGGCATCGAAGTATGTTAATCTTGTACCAAGCCTTAGTTAGACCATACTTATGAGTACTGTGAGAAGTTCTGGTCTCTGTCATGTTACATCTTGGTAGAACTGAAAATCCGGATATTTACTAAACGAATGAACCTCAAGATTCATGTTTAAAACAAAATAATTTTAAAACACAAAAACCAAAGAATAGGAATACTAAATAACTCCACCCTATTTTAGTCAGTTACATTAAAGATATTGGCTGCAATCTTGAGCCTGCTCTCGCTGTCTGTGGGATTGGCGGCAAGGGCAGAAAATCTCACAATAATCAGGAAACGTCATTCTCTCCGGAGAGATTGCTTTTCCAAATTTTCCCTGCCCTTCACTGGCGGTGTCATGAGATTCAGTCCCACAAAGGGTGTGAACCTCATTTTAATGCATTTCAATGTTATTACTGGCCCTCCCTATGTTCCCCCCTCACTAAATCTTCATGCCACGCCGCAAGGTTTACAAAAGGTTTGAACAGGTGTGAGGCAGTCAAAGGGATCCCTCTGGGGTGCAGAGGTGGGGGAGAATCATCTCCAGGCAGTGCCAGAGCACTTCCCCTGGCTCAGTGCCAGCCTGGCAGTGCCAACATGTGCAGCCCCATGGGTGGAGGAGGGGTGGGGGGGGGGGGGGGGGGGGGGGGGTTGGTGGGAGTGCCATTTATACTTGTGCATTGTTAGTAGGAGGTTGCAGTACCAGTCAGGGGGGAGGGGGGATGCTGGCGATGAATGTGGGGGGAGAGGCTGAGTGGCCCTGATACATCCGTGACTCCGTGATGATGGCTGGTGGGGGCCGTTAGGCTGCAGCACTGATGGGGGTGCACTTTATAGATTACGCCCCGATCTTTTTGGAGCCGGTTGGATTAGATTTGTTTATTGTCACGTAGTGCAGTACGAAGTGTACTGAAAAGTATTTTTCTGCGAGCAGCTCAACAGATCATTAAGTACATGAAAAGAAAAGGAAATGAAAGAAAATACATAATAGGGCAACACAAGGTATACAATGTAACGATATAAGCACCGGCATCAGATGAAGCATACAGGGTGTAGTGTTAATGAGGTCAGTCCATAAGAGGGTGGTTTAGGAGTCTGGTAACAGCGGGGAAGAAGCAGTTTTTGAGTCTGTTCGTGCGTGTTCTCAAACTTCTGTGTCTCCTGCCCAATGGAAGAAGTTGGAAGAGTGAGTAAGCCGGGTGGGAGGGGTCTTTGATTATGCTGCCCGCTTTCCCAGGCAGTGGGAGGTGTAGATGGGGTCAATGGATGGCAGGCAGGTTCGTGTGATGGACTAGGCTGTGTTCACGACTCTCTGAAGTTTCTTGCGGTCCTGGGCCGAGCAGTTGTCATACTGTACCAGGTTGTGATGCAGCCAGATAGGATGCTTTCTATGGTGCATCTGTAAAAGTTGGTGAGAGTTAATGTGGACATGCTGAATTTCCTTAGTTTCCTGAGGAAGTATAGGCGCTGTTGTGCTTTCTTGGTGATAGTGTTGACGTGGGTGGACCAGGACAGAATTTTGATGGTGTGCACCCCTAGGAATTTGAAACTGCTAACCATCTCCACCTCGGCCCCGTTGACGCTGACAGGAGTGTGTACAGTACTTTGCTTCCTGAGCAAAGTACTAATGCAGGGCATCAAAAAAGTTCCCACTTTATTATTCCCTGCCCTGCCAGAGTGATGGAGTAAACCAGGCCCACTCACTTCTTTTTGGCAAAGGTGATCAAGGTTCCGTGAGAAAACTGATCTAAGCAACTGGACAGTTTTCTGTCTGAGCCTGATACGTTTCCAAATTCTGGTGAGACTCTGCCCATTGAATGTATAGTAAACACGATTACGTATACTCTGAGCCAAACTTCTTAACTCATTTTCCTTCTACTCCCATTTGTTTTACATCACAAAAACTGAAGCCTGATATTTAAATTTGAATATTAGCCAGTAATCTGGGTACTGTTTGAAACATTTGTGTGAAGATTGAGGTTTCTGATTACTCCTGGCAAGGTCCTCCTTCAAATCTCCTCCACTGCCCCATGGCTATAGACTCCCTGTTCAACACAATCATAGCTAGCATCTTAAACTTAGCCATCTTGCATCAGAACACATTATTCCAAGGTTGTTTTAACCCTCTCATTTTCTCTCTCTCTCTCTCTTTATCCCAACTCCGTGGTTTCTGGACTTTATTGTGTTCCTTTGCAAAGTCGGCTCTTTGCAGCTCTCAGTCCTGCGTCTAGCTTAAAACAAAACTCAAAAGTTCTTACTAACCTTATGTGGCCCTCGGTTGCTAAGCAACAAACCTAGTCTTTCCTTATCCTGTTTAGTTTCACATCGTAAACCCTTTAATTATAATGCAGAAAGGGCAGCACGCAGCACAGTGGTTAGCACTGCTGCCTATGGCGCTGATGACCCAGGTTCGAATCCCAGTCCTGGGTCACTGTCCATGTGGAGTTTGCACATTCTCCCCGTGTTTGCATGGGTTTCGCCCCCAAAGATGTGCAGGGTAGATGAATTGGCCACGCTAAATTTCCCTTTAATTGGAAAAAATGAATTGGGTACTCTAAATTTTATTTTATTAATTATAATGCAGACACAGTTTGAAATGAAACCAAAACTCTCAGACATGCAGGCATCATTGTTTAGCCTGAACTAACTGAAGTTTTAACCCTTTCTCATATAGAAGCACAAAATTAAACTTACTTAAAGCTATACCTTATTTCTAATACCCACAAATATACATATAGATACTTAAAACTACTCCTGTTTCTTGACAATAAAGATCAGCATAAACCAGTTGGGCCTATTGGCCTGTTTCTGTGTTACAAAGTCTATGTAATCCTCTCAAGTTATTGCCTGATGCACCTAAATAACACACAGAAGATACACTGCATCCTCCTTTCATTCTATGATTTGTTTATACCAGAAATAATATTGAACAAAATATTTTGGGTAAAGTTCTTTAATTCCATTTTTCCAGGGTAGTGAAATAATGTTACGTTTGGCAGAATAATTATTGATCCATCCATAATTAGCGATAATCCACAAGGGGTTTGTAGGCATCTCTTTCTGTTCACTGCAATTCTGTACACCACTGTCATTCCTTCCTCGGTCCAGTGTCTGATTTTGCCCATCCATTCAGACCTTCACCTACCTGACCGGTTCTTTCCAAATATCTCAAATTCTATTGTCACCCACACTAAACTTTTACTTTTGCCTTTTCCAGTGGTCGTATTTTTTCAATTTCTGCTTCTTCACTTCAGCAAACACCCAGTAAGATGCTGGGACTCTAGTTTTCCTGTGGACTAATTCACTGGTTCTTTGCTGTAGCACGGTAGCACAGTGGGTAGCACTGTTGCTTCACTGCTCCAGGGTCCCAGGTTCAATTCCCGGCTTGGGTCACTGTCTGCGTGGTGTCTGCACGTTCTCCCGGTGTGGGTTTCCTCCCACAAGTGCCGAAAGACGTGCTGTTAGGTAATTTGGACATTCTGAATTCTCCCTCTGTGTACCCGAACAGGCGCCGGAGTATGCCGACTAGGGGCTTTTCACGGTAACTTCATTGTAGTGTTAATGTAAGCCTACTTGTGGCAATAAAGATTATTAGAATTATTTACTAGAGCTCTACTTTAAAAGCTCTAATCCTCTGCTCATCAGTCTTATTGAGGCTCCAGCTCTCACACCCATGAAGCGCAATTCTATACCAGCAATTTTTCAAGTTGCTTTTTCAACGAACTGAAGGGCAGGCAATTATCATAGAATTTACAGTGCAGAAGGAGGCCATTCGGCCCATCGAGTCTGCACCGGCTCCTGGAAAGAGCACCCTACCCAAGGTCGACACCTCCACCCTATCCCCATAACCCAGTAACCCCACCCAACACTAAGAGCAATTTTGAACCCTAAGGGCAATTTATCATGGCCAATCCACCTAACCTGCACATCTTTGGACTGTGGGAGGAAACCGGAGCACCCGGAGGAAACCCACGCACACACGGGGAGGATGTACAGACTCCGCACAGACAGTGACCCGGAATCGAACCTGGGACCCTGGAGCTGTGAAGCAATTGTGCTATCCACAATGCTACCGTGCTGCCCTTTCAATTGCTAGCCTTGCCCTGATTTCAGTGCTGCTAGTCCCATTTGTGGTCACTGTCAATCTGCAAAATTGAAATTGATCAACATCAGCAATGGATAATAATCCATGATTTTCAATTGATGAAATAAGCTAAAGTTATTTAAAATATCACCAAAGTCACCACAGTGCAAATGTTTTACATTTCATAAATATGATGTTGTTATGTGCTTTAATCTATATGTCCTAAGTATCCATAGCATTTGAAATCCAATCAGCCATTCTTTAATAATACATAGGCAAGGGAACAATAGATTTCCCTGGTATGATTTTCCTTGTTCATTATTCAAGGATTGAACAGTTATAAAAGAAAGGGTGTTATAACATATAGCCACGGAATTCTGGCAGCTTCAAGCAGTGAGCTGCTGTGGAGAGGGGAAGAGGACGAGAGACGTGGTGAGGCAGGACCTGTCCCCGAAAAAGACACACAGACACATTGTTATGGGAATCAGCAGGCAAACAAAACCATTTCTAAAGGATTAGAATTGAAAAGCAGAGAAGATATGTTTGAATTATATACGACCATCCGTGTGTATAGGTGCTATTAGCCAATAGACTACCCTAGGTCAAGAGCACTCCTTTAACAATTGCCCTCTCCTGAGTTCAAGGCACTTACTTTGGGCCTAAGAAAATGAACCATGTCTTCTCGAAGGAAACAACTATTAAGAGATATTGGGTAGGATTCTCCATTTCGGACACTTAAGTGTTGACACTGGGACTGAATTGCATGCAGTTCATGTTCCCATTGGGGGCGCTATTCAGTGAAAGAGTCAGGACATGCAAATGGACCAGCACTCCGCTGCCGCAAGTTCCGAGCAATTCCCCGCTGGAACCGAAGTTAGCGCTGAAGAGCCTGGTTGCTAGAGCTGTTTGTAAGTGCTCCACTTACACACACTGCAGCCAAGAAGATGGCTCACAGTAGATGTGCCCCGAGGTTGGGAGTCCGAGGTGGACCCACAATGTATGCCAGTGAGGGTACGGAGGGAAACTCTCTTTCCCAGGGCTGCAGACCCAAGCCAGCCCTCCTGAGCACTGCCTGGGAGGTGGTGCCAGCCTAACCAGGAGGAGACAGCTGGTGATCTGGAAGGGTGGGGCTCACTAGTGAGAGGGGCAGAGAACCAGGGAGGGCCCCAAAGGTCACGGTGCAGGTGTCCTCTGGTTGCAGTGAGCTCAGCTGATCTGCTTTCTCAGCATTAGAAAATCCCATTGACAAGTGGAGGGAATAGCGACCCCCACCACCAGCAAACGGTGCGCTGCTGAGAAAAATGCGTGCTTTATGATATCCAACTCCTCGACAACTGGAGAAACATTGAAGAGATTCCCCCGGTACGCTTCCATAATGTCTCTGATGTTCTGAAAGGAAACTGGAACAGTTATACCTTTCTAAAGCAGATTACATAATTCTTCAGCAGCAATGGGTGTTACCTCTTTGGTTAACTTTTCCCCTGAGACATGCCCTTATTATTCTCTATTATTCAATTGTTAAAATGTTTATTTCACACTGAGAGTCTATTTCGCATGCCAAAATATATCCTTAGTATGCTTCCTATTTACCTCAAATTGTTTATATTTCTATGGAAGTGATTTTAAACTTTTAATCGAATAATAGATTTCTTTCAAAGTCTGTTGTTCTAATTTGCTGAGGTAAGACTTGAGAATGTCACCTGAATAAATGAGGATAGACAATACCATCATAAAAGCCTTTAAAGTTCCTTTGAAAATTAATTTAAAGCATTTTATTATCTTAGCTCCGTGTGAAAAGCACTTCAAAGATTCTAGTGATATTTTATACATGACACCAATGCAGTTTGTTTAATAGCTGTTGAACCCAAATCTGCCAGCAATTTGCTATGTAACCGGCCCCTCCTGATGGCACGTTCCGGATCACGCCCAAATATGGCAAGCATATCATGAATCCTCATTTGCATTAATTTTTATCTCATTAACGAGATTAAAATCGAACGCAACGGCCTCCAGTAATTAACCGGCTCCCCAGCTAGAAATCATGCAGGCGTCGTTTAGTTGTCCTTTTCAAAAACGTGAAGCTGGTGCAATGGCTGCTGAGGGGAACTCAGAAGGTGAGTAGCTATTTCCATTGTCCGTCTTGCAGTTCGAGGGCACAGGAGCTGCTGCTCGTGGTGGCAGGAACCCCCTCAAGGAGGGGGCTAGAGAATCCCAGGTCAGGGGTCGCCCCTGGGACAGAGAGGGGGGGGGGGGGGAGGGGGAGGTGAGGCCTTCAAGCCATCTTTAAATATTGTGGAGAATTTAAATATTCTGTCCTACCAAACACATCCAGGATAGAGCCCTGCTTTGGTTCTATGGTGAAGGTCACTCGAACTCTATTTGACTGTGAGCAGCCTCTGGCTTCACAGCTGAAGGCTATTGCTAATGAGGAATTGGCATTGTTAGTTATGAGAGCACTCACATTGTCCCTGTGTTTGCGTGGGTTTTGCCACCACAATCCAAAGATGTGCAGGGTAGGTGGATTGGCCACACTAAATTGCCCCTTAATTGGAAAAAATTAATTGGGTACTCTAAATTTATTACAAAAAAAGTTATGAGAGCACTTCCAAGCTGCAGGTTCTTTTTGCTGCTGCTCCTGCTGGGGGCTGTCATAACATGCACATCAATATATCATGGTGCAGACACACACTGATTGACACACTGCAAGACCAATCAACACACACAACACCGCAGCCAATCACCAGTTAGAGCACACTCACTATAAAGACAGAGGGCACTAGTTTTCCCGCTCATTCGGGATGCAGCCTCTAAGAAGGGCAGAGCTCACAGCTTGTAGCACAGATCTTTACCATGTTCTGAGAGTATAGACTGATTAGGATAGGCATAGGTCTTCAGTTTAATCTAACATTGTGTCGACCCACAGTGAAAGTATGTTCAACAGTTTCTAGCTTAATAAAATAGTGTTGTACTATTTCAAGTGTTGGTCGCCTGTATGTGTTACTGCTGAGGTAAACGCAGTCTCCACGGATCCAGAGTACCCAACACATCAGGGGCTGCACTGCCTGGAGGCTGCTGTAACTGAAAGTTTGCTTGCTGCTAGCTGCTGCCTCTTTCCCTTGGACTTACTTGCTGATTTCAGGATGAAGGAAAGGAAGAGAGAAAGTAGTTGCCTTTTGGTCTCTTTTTCCTGGAGTGC
This sequence comes from Scyliorhinus canicula, assembly GCF_902713615.1. Taxonomy (NCBI): domain Eukaryota; kingdom Metazoa; phylum Chordata; class Chondrichthyes; order Carcharhiniformes; family Scyliorhinidae; genus Scyliorhinus; species Scyliorhinus canicula. The sequence continues at coordinate 54,417,958 of NC_052152.1, read as the reverse complement.
GACGAGGCTGGGATTTGGGCGGGCCTACTGCGGGCTGAGGATGCAGGATGACTTGCTTGAGCAGTCAGGATATTTTTGAAGGTCTGTTTTGTGTGTGGACTGTGTATTCTGTTCTGGAACTGTGGGTCACCTGTTAATTCCCCCTGTGTTCCTGTGGCCCGGTCCTCGGACAAGGTGGCGATGGAACATCAGATGCCGATACTGCAGGAGAGGAGGGGCCATGGCCCATCTCAACTGCTCAGCTCGGAGGTCGTGTCGGGACACTAATGGACTTCCGGTGACTTTTTATGTTCAGTAGCCATCTGCTGCTTCCATTATGGGAGCTGTGCGGGTTGCTGGTGTTCTTTGCTTTCCTTTCGCACTGTGTTTGGTCAATGTTTGTCTTGGGCGGGGGTGGGGTGGAATTGAATGATGGATACCATGTAACTGCGGATTATCTTTTTGCCAGCTGCGGTCTCTCCTGCCTCTGTGGCCTGGGAGTCGCTAGAAGATGCTGCCAGCTGGAGAGGTGGTGGTAGTTTTTGCTCTCTCTCCCTCCTCTACTATGGTCCAGGCCGATGAGTTTCCAGTGGTTGCCCTACCAAGCGGCTTTCAACTGATGCCGATCCACTGCAGGGGCTGCGGAGGTGGGGAGAGTGAGTTGTTTGAGCACCATTGGCAGTATATTGCTCTTTTGCCTGGCGGCTATGTGCCAGTCTGCAGCAACCGCTTCTATGGCCTGGACTCCGGCAAATTATCAGTGCTGTAAAAGGGGCTGGGGTGTTCTTTCTCCTTCTTCCACTTTGCCCGAGTCAGTGTCCTTTTCCGGTGGTTAGCATTGCTTCTTAGCACCTTTCTATCGATGTAGATCTACTGCAGCGGGGATGGGAGGCGGGTGCACTGACTCAGCAGCTGGTGAGATTGTATCCTTTTGTCTTTTTGTCTCAATTTAGTCTGTGGCGTGCAGCTGGTGTCCTTGTTATATTCCTGTCAGTTTTGTGTTTTCTTTCGGTGTAAAATGTTCTGTATTTGGTTATAATGCACCGCATCTGTTCTGGACTGAACTCTCCCTCTTGGGAGAGGTGGAATGTTTTCCTCTCTCCCCTCTGCTGTGCTCCGTATTGGAGTGGTCATTTTCAGTGGGCTGGGCTGGTTTCCTTCCCGCTGATGTAGGTCGGGGGTAGAGGGTGGGTGAGTGTGTTCTGGGTGCCAAGTGATTGGTGTCCTCATTGTATTGCCTTTTGTATATTGATACTGAAATATTTGTCGTTTGTGTTTGCTGCTTGCTCCTGCTGGTGGCTGCAGATGCCTGGAGGCTGCTGTTGTTGTTTCCTTCCTTTTCTCTAACCGGAAAGAAGGACAATTTTTTCTAAGACACCTGGGTCCTTAAACATTGGGTTCAGCATGAATCGAGAAGGGAATTCAGTTTGAAGAAAGAAGACGCTGCGGGACCTGATACGTGACATTGATCCAAACGAGCCACCTGATGATGCTATTAAAGAAATGCTTTGCAGAATTGCTGATGCTTCTGTTGCTGGTGTGGTGAGTGCTGTATGTAACTGGCACATCGCCGCAAGTTAAACACACTGGAAGCCAAGGATGTTCAATTGCATTTTGAGCACCAGCGGAATATGCGGAAGCTATGATTTTGTTCCATCGAGATTGGGCCATGTGAGAAGGCCTGCGTATCTACAGCTCTTGGACAGAGAATGACACTGATATGCGGAATAAGTAACACATTGATGGATAGATCATTTCTATGACAAAATTCTGGACACGATGACACATTCTCAGGCATACCCTCTGTTTCTGTTGAGGAACTTGCGAAGGGTGATACCATGTGGAAACTGAGCTGATACAGCTTTGTATTGGTACCACAATGGAGCGGCAATGTTTCCCTGTTGTTTAATGGTTAGTGTGATATATGGAATGTTACAGAGTTGATTTTCAAATCTTTGTTACTGTAGACCATTTAAAAGCAAAGTATTCTCAAGTAGCTGTGCAGGGTTTGTCTTCTGTTCGCTTCTGTGTTTGGCTGCAAAATCCCTGAAGGCCTAGTGTTTGCTGCTGCCTCTTCTGTTTCTGTGGCCTGGAATAAGGCAATGGGAAGATGTAGGCAGGTCTGCTACCAGTCTAAGGAAGGGACAGAGGTGCTCTTTCAATTATTCTGTTGTGCTCCATGTTAGTGTAACTTTCAGATAATGATTGTTCCTGCCTTTGGGAGTCTGCTACTAGGGGCTGCCAGAGGGGAAGAGAGAGAAGTGACCTGAATGCTGTTGGAACTACCTGGAAGCTGTGTGTCTGTTTGCTGCTGCCTCCTTTGCTTCTGTGGTCTTGAGTAAGGATACTAGCACCTGTGCTGATGAAGAGGAAGGGTGGAGGCCCAATTCAACTGAGCTACTTGCTGGAGTTATGAAGAACTTTTCTAGGAGGTTGTTGGTGACTTTTTGTATTGCTGACTGTTCAATGTTTAATGTCTGGAAGTTGTGTGTTTGCTTGCTACCTGTGGTAGTCACCACTGTTGTATTGTTGTGTTGTATATACCGTACATAAGGTGTATTACGGTAAGGCCCCGGTACTACAGGTACAGGGGTAGATCCCTGCCTGCTGGCTCCGCCTAGTAGTATGAACGTGTTGGCTCTCCGAGCTGCAGCCATTTCGCAGCAGCTGCGGGAGGCTCCACATCTCTACGTAATAAAGCCTCGATTACTCTCTACTCTCGTCTCGTCGTAATTGATAGTGCATCAATTTATTACGCAGAGAATTTAAAATGATGGATATCCGCATCAAGCCTGATCGCCTGCAGCTGCACCCTCAGGCAGACAACGCCAAGTCGGCCTTCGCCCACTGGCTAACTTGCTTCGAGGCATACATAGGATCTGTGACTGAACCACCCTCAGAGGCACAGAAGCTCCAGATCCTTTACACGTGGCTGAGCTCCAACGTCTTTTCCCTCATCCAGGACACACCGACCTACGTTGAGGCCATGGTGCTACTAAAGGAGAACTACGTTCAGCAGACCAACAAAATCTACGCCAGGCACCTCCTCTCCACGTGGCATCAACTCCCCGATGATTCTGTGGAAGATTTCTGGCGTGCCCTGCATGCCCTGGCGAGGGACTGCGATTGTCAGGCTGTTTCGGCCATTGAACATTGTGAACTTCTAATTCGAGATGCGTTCGTTACTGGCAGAGGGTCGGCGTACATCCTCCAGCGCCTCTTAGAAGGGGCTACCCTCGACCTCGCGGCGACCAAGAAACTAGCGATCTCACTCACGGTCGCCTCCCGCAATGTACAGGCGTATGCCCCCGACCGCTCAGCCCACCCCTCCTGGCCATTGTGGTCCCCGCCGGCGAACACTCCATCGTGGACCCCAACAGCGGCCGCCCCCAGCCAACCCCAGTCACGGCAGCCAACCAACCCCGGGGGACCCAAGTGCTACTTCTGCGGACAGACAAAACACCCCCAGCAGCGCTGCCCGGCTCAGAACGCGCTCTGCAAGGCCTGCGGGAAGAAAGGACATTTCACTGCTGTGTGCCAGGCACGCTCCAATGCCACTGTTGTCCCTGCACCTGCTACGTGCGTTCCCTGGGTGCCGCCATCTTCCTCGCCTCAGACCACGTGCAGCCCGTGGGCGCCGCCATCTTGCTTGCCTCACAACACGTGCGGCCCATGGGCGCCGCCATCTTGACCCCCTCATGACATGCGCGGCCTGAGGGCTCCGCCATCATTAACACCGCCCACCACATGCGCCCCGTGAGCGCCGCCATCTTCCCCGCCACAGGACCCCTGCTCGTCGGGCACCTCATCTGGCCGATCATCGCCTGCAACCACCGCCGATCAGCCGCGCGTCTCGCCTCCATCACGATCGACCAGTCTCTACCGCACAACCTCACGACTGCGCGACGACAGTGAAGGTCGATGAGCACGAGACATGATGCCTTCTTGACTCCAGGAGCACAGAGAGCTTCATCCACCCCAATACGGTAAGGCGCTGCTCCCTCATGGTACACCCCATTAATCAAAAAATCTCCCCGGCCTCCGGATCCCACTCCGTGGTGATCCGGGGTTACTGCACCGCCACCCTCACAATCCATGGCTTCCAGCTCTACGTCCTCCCCAATCTCTGCGCTGCCTTATTACTTGGCCTGGACTTCCAGTCAACCTTCAGAGCCTAACCCTCAAATTTGGCGGGCCCCTACCACCCCTTACTGTATGCGGCCTCACGACCCTTAAGGCCGACCCGCCTTTTCTGTTTGCGAACTTCACCCCGGATTGCAAACCCTCGTCACCAGGAGCAGACGGTACAGTGCCCAGGACAGGACCTTCATCAGGTCTGAGGTCCAGCGTCTGCTACGGGAAGGTATTATCGAGGCCAGCAACAGCCCCTGGAGAGCCCAAGTGGTAGTGCTGAAAACTGGGGAGAAAGACAGGACGGTCGTTGATGGTCTGATTCGAGTCAATCGGTACATGCAGCTCGACGCATACACCCTCCCACGCATATCTGATATGATCAATCAGATTGCACAGTACCGGGTCTTCTCTACAGTGGACCTGAAATCTGCCTACCACCAGCTCCCCATCCGCAAGGCTGTACACTGCGTTTGAAGCAGACGGCTGCCTTTACCACTTCTTTAGGGTTCCCTTCGGCGTCACTAACGGGGTCTCGGTCTTCCAACGGGAGATGGACCGAATGGTTGACCGGTACGGACTGCGGACCACCTTCCCGTACCTGGATAACGCCACCATCTGCGGCCACGACCAGCAGGACCATGACGCCAACCGTTCCAAATTCCGCCATACTACAAAACTCCTCAACCTGACCTACAATAAGGAGAAGTGTGTGTTCAGCACTAACCGATTAGCCATCCTTGGCTATGTGGTTCAGAATGGGGTCCTAAGGCCCGGCCCCAACTGCATGCGCCCTCTCATGGAACTCCCCTTTCCCCATTGCCCCAAGACCCTCAAACGATGCCTGGATTCTTCTCGTACTACGTCCAGTGAGTCCCGAACTATGTAGACAAGGCCCGCCCACTCATTCACTCCACCGTTTTTCCCCTGACGGCCACGGTTCACCAGGCCTTCAACCGTATCAAGGTCAACATCCCCAAGGCTGCGATGCACATGGTCGACGAGACGCTCCCCTTCCAAGTTGAGAGCGATGCATCAGACGTCGCTCTGGCCGCCACTCTCAATCAGGCAGGCAGGCCCGTGGCATTCTTTTCATGCACCCTCCATGCCTCCAAAATTCGGCACTCCCAAGGCCCAAGCCATAGTAGAAACTGTGTGGCATTGGAGGCATGACCTGGCCGGCAGGAGATTCACTCTCCTCACTGACCAATGGTCAGTTGCCTTCATGTTCAACAACACACAGCGGGGCAAGATCAAAAATGATAAGATCTTGAGGTGGAGGATTGAGCTCTCCACCTACAATTACGAGATTTTGTATCGCCCCAGTAAGCTCAATGAGCCCCCGATGCCCTATACCGAGGTACATGTGCCACCGCACAAGTGGAGCGACTCCAGACCCTACACGACGACCTCCATTCGGTCACCCATTTTTTTCACTTCATAAAGGCCCGCAATCTGCCCTACTCCATCGAGAAATTCAGGGCTGTCAACAGAGACTGCCAGGTCTGCGCGGAGTGTTAACCACACTTCTACCAGCCAGACCGAGCGCACCTGGTGAAGGCCTCCTGCCCCTTTGAACTCCTCAGCGTGGATTTCAAAGGGCCCCTCCCCTCCACCGACCGAAACACGTACTTCCTTAACATGGTCGACGAATACTCCAGGTTCCCCTTCGCCGTCCCATGCCCTGATATGACGTCTGCCACCGTCATCAAAGCCCTCAACACCATCTTCGTCCTGTTCAGTTTTCCCGCTTACGTCTGCAGCGACCGGGGATCCTCATTTATGAGCGATGAGCTGAGCCAGTACCTGCTCAGCAGGGGCATTGCCTCGAGCAGGACGACCAGCTACAACCCCCGGGGAAACGGGCAGGTGGAGCGGGAGAATGGGACGGTCTGGAAGGCCGTCCAACTGGCCGTACGGTCCAGAAATCTCCCGGCCTCCAGCTGGCAGGAGGTCCTCCCCGATGCTCTTCACTCCATTCGGTCGCTCCTTTGTACTGCGACTAACGAAACCCCCCATGAACATCTCTTTGCCTTCCCCAGGAAGTCCACCTCCGGGGTTTCGCTCCCAACGTGGCTGGCAGCTCCAGGACCTGTTCTCCTCCGTAAGCTCGTGCGGCTCCACAAGGCGGACCCGTTGGTCGAGAGGGTACTTCACGCAAACCCGCAGTACGCCTACGTGGCGTACCCCGATGTCCGCCAAGACACAGTCTCCATCAGGAACCTGGCACCAGCTGGGTCCCCACATACCCCCCCCCCTCTGCCCCTGCGCCACACAACCTCCCCCCAGCGCACCCCACCACAGCCCTCACTCCAGGACGATCCGTCCTCCCCTTAGTCCCACCCGAGGATGAAGATGAGGTCAACATGCTCCCGGAGTCACCCATGCCCGAACCAACGCCTTCATCACCACCGGGACTGAGGCGCTCGCAACGATGGATCAAGGCGCCCGATCGTCTGAACTTGTAAACTTTGTCTAAGACGTTTTAAAAAAGACTTGCATGTAAATAACCTTCAACCATCCCCGCTGGACTCTTTTTTTAACAGGGGGTGAATGTGGTAGTCACCACTGTTGTATTGTTGTGTTGTATATATCGTATATAAGGTGTATTACGGTAAGGCCCCTATACTACAGGTACGGGGGTAGATCCCTGCCTGCTTGCTCCGCCCAGTAGGCGGAGTATAAATGTGTGGGCTCGCCGAGCTGCAGCCATTTCGACAGCAGCTGCGGGCGGCTACACATCTCTGCGTAATAAAGCCTCGATTACACTCTACTCTCATCTCGTCGTAATTGATAGTGCATCACTACCGCCCCTTTTACTTCTGTGCCCTAGACCAAGGACACGGTGTCCTGCTGTCGGTACTGTAGGTGGGGAAGGGAGGCAGCTTAATTCCACTGAGCAACATGAATATTTACTGTTTGTTGTCTGGAGGCCATGTGTTTGTCTGCTGAAGCCCCACTTGCCTGAGGCCTGGAATCCAGAAAGGGGTGCTCTCTCGCTATTCCGCCATGCTCTGCATCAATGTGATTTTCCGGTGTAGTGTTGCAGTACCCCCAAGCAACTTTCCCCTGATGCGAGTCTGCTGCTGGGAGTTGGGGAAAGGGGAGAGAGCAGCGAGTTGACTTGGATGCTGGTAACGTTCTGGTACTGTTGCCTGTTTAATGTTTACCGTATATTTGGTTATCTCTGAATAAATCTACTGTTGTGGATTTGTGTTTGTACCGATATTCTGTAGTGAACAGGCATGGTTTATGGCATGGTGTCTTTTCCTTGTCGGTTAATGTGATATGTGGACTGTTAAGTAGTTTGGTTTTATCTATTTTATATTAAGAAATTGTTGATCGTTAAAAAGCAAAATATTCCCAAGTTTTGCTGCAGGTTGTGTTTGCTGATTGCTCCTGCTGGTAGCTGCAAATGTCTGAAGGCCATGTATTTGTTTGCTGCTACTTCTTTTGCTTCTGTGGGCTAGAGTAAAAGGAAAGGGAGGATATAAGATGATCTGCCAGCGCTGGAGAGGGGAAAGGGGTGCTCCTTCGCTCTTTTTGCGTGCTTGGTGCCGGTGTGACTTTCTACTGTTGAGAGTCTACTGCTGGGAGCTGCAGGAGTGGGAGAGAGATGCGGATTGAACCAAATACAGTTGCAGCTACCTAGAGGCTGTGTGTTTGTTTGCTGCTGCCCCCTTGCTTTTGTGGCTTGGAGTAAGGAAAGGGAGGATGTAAGACGACCTACTAGCATTTTCTCTTTCGTGTAAGATGAACTACCAGTGCTGGAGAAGGGGAGCTCTTTCTCACTTCTGGTGTGCTCTGTGTTGGTATGACTTTTTCCAAGTTGAGGGGTCTACTGCTCTATGCAACCGGTTCATTCCGGGGCTCAAGCGGGGATTGTGCAGCATTTTCCCAAGCTACAGCCCTCATGTACATGCTTAAGTTATGGATGCTGTGCATGCCTGGGCATCAGACTTTATGAAATTTGACCTGGACCAAGCCTACCAAGATGCCCGGGCTGCAGGATTCTCTGTCATTGCTGGGATGCCCCAAGTCCAAGGGGCAATATATGGCACGTATGTCGCCTTATGCGCACTGGGGCATCAGGGAGTGCCCTTCATTAACAGGAAGGGGGTCTACTCCCTGAATGTTCAACTCGTCTGTGACCACCATCTCTGCACATGTGCGCATACTTTCTGATGCACCATCAATTGCACGCGAGGCGAGTGATTTACCAATGTCAGGCTTTAATTAACTAGAACACAGCCTGGCGATCGTCTACAGTGGAAAAGGCCGATCGTCAGGCTTCTGAGCATTTATACCTCGTTGATAGAGGCGTGGTTAACTCAGCCTCTCGGCCAATCGGTCGAGAGGCACATGACCGACCAGGGCCAATGGTAAGCCGACGTTCTGGCCCAATGGCAGACGAGTATGCAGATCATATCATCACATTCACCCCTTACGGAGAAGGAAGGCGGGGGGGGGGGGGTGTGAACGAGACCCGGGGTGGGGGGGGGGGGAAGAACTGATGATATGAGTAGCCGTCGGGAGAATAAGTTCCTCTCCGTACCCTTGTCGAATTTGGGGGCTTGCCACTGGCCCAGACATAACAATATTTACAAAAGGAAGTCCATGGGACCGTAGAACTCTAGATGGATTCGATCAGTCGTTTGGTGGTCCTTGACGTCCTGGCCGAGCGCCGTAGTGGAGGAGGAGTCGTCGGATCGGCTGATGGTCCTGCTGATGTCCTGGAGTCCGGGAGCGATAGACCTCGAGTAGTCTCCGTCACCTGAGCTGGCCGTGGAGACGCCATGGATGAGGGATGGGGAAGCTGAGTGGGGTGCTGGGGTGAAAAAGGGGAGGGGGGGTCTGTGGTGGGGGGGGGCTGCACGCCGGCGGGTGCCAGGTCCCGGAGGGAGACCGTGTCCTGCCGACCGTCGGGGTACTCCACATACGCATACTGCGGGTTAGCGTGGAGTAACTGGACATGCTCCACCAACGGATCGGACTTGTGCACCCGCACATGCTTCCGGAGCAAGATGGGTCCGGGGGTGACCAGCCACGTCGGGAGAGGGGATCCAGAGGACGACTTCCTGGGGAAAACAAGAAGACGCTCATGAGGTGTCTGATTAGTTGCAGTACAGAGGAGTGAGCGGATAGAGTGCAGTGCATCGGGGAGCACCTCTTGCCATCGGGAAATAGGGAGATTTCTAGACCGGAGGGCTAGTAGTATGGTCTTCCAGATGGTACCATTCTCCCGCTCGACCTGTCCGTTACCCCGGGGGTTATAGCTGGTCGTCCTGCTAGAGGCGATGCCCCTGTCAAGCAGGAATTGACGCAGCTCGTCGCTCATAAATGAGGACCCCCGATCGCTGTGAATGTACGCGGGGTAGCCGAACAGTGAGAAGATGGAGAGTAGGGCCTTAATGACGGTCGATGTGGTCATGTCGGGACAGGGAATGGCGAAGGGGAAGCGGGAGTGTTCGTCGATAACCGCCAGGAAGTAAATGTTGCGGTTGTTAGAGGGAAGGGGCCCCTTGAAGTCAATGCTGAGACGTTCAAAGGGGCGGGATGCTTTGATCAGGTGTGCGCGCTCGGGGCGGTAGAAGTGCGGTTTGCACTCGGCGCAGATGTGGCAGTCACGGGTTACTGTCCTGACTTCCTCGATAGAGTAGGGCAGGTTGCGGGCCTTAATGAAGTGGTGTAGGCGGGTCACCCCTGGATGGCAGAGGTCTGCGTGGAGGGAGCGGAGGCGGTCTATCTGCGTGCTGGCGCAGGTACCGCGGGACAGGGCATCAGGAGGCTCATTGAGCTTCCCAGGACGATACAAGATATCATAGTTGTACGTGGACAACTCGATCCGCCACCGTAAAATCTTGTCATTTTTGATCTTGCCCCTTTGTGCATTATCAAACATGAAGGCTACTGACCGTTGGTCTGTGAGGAGGGTAAACCTCCTGCCGGCCAAATAGTGCCTCCAATGTCGCACGGCTTCGACTATGGCCTGGGCTTCCTTTTCCACAGATGGGTGGCGGAGTTCGGAAGCCTGGAGAGTTCTGGAGAAGAAGGCCACGGGTCTGCCCGCTTGGTTCAGGGTGGCCGCCAGAGCTACTTCTGAAGCATCGCTCTCGACCTGGAAGGGGAGGGCCTCGTCGATGGCACGCATCGTGGCCTTTGCGATGTCCGCTTTGATGCGGCTAAAGGCCTGGCAGGCCTCCGTCGACGGCGGGAAGGTCGTGGTTTGCATGAGGGGACGGGCCTTGTCCGCGTAGTTGGGAACCCATTGGGCGTAGTATGCGAAGAACCCTAGGCAGCGTTTGAGGGATTTGGGGGTATTTGGGAGAGGGAGTTCCATCAGGGGGCGCATGCGTTCGGGGTCGGGGCCTATCACTCCGTTACGCACTACGTAGCCGAGGATGGCTAGGCGGTCGGTGCTAAACACGCATTTATCCTTATTGTACGTGAGGTTAAGGAGTTTTGCGGTTTGGAGGAATTTCTGGAGGTTGGCGTCATGGTCTTGCTGGTCGTGGCCGCAGATGGTGACATTATCAAGGTACGGGAAGGTAGCCTGTAATCCGTACTTGTCGACCATTCGGTCCATCTCCCTTTGGAAGACCGAGACCCCATTCGTGACGCCAAACGGAACCCTAAGGAAGTGGTAGAGGCGCCCGTCAGCCTCGAACGCGGTGTACAGTCGGTCACTCGCGCAGATGGGGAGCTGGTGGTAAGCGGACTTAAGGTCCACAGTTGAGAAGACCTTGTATCTCGCGATCTCGTTTACCATGGTAGAGATACGGGGGAGAGGATACGCGTCCAGTTGCGTAAACCGATTGATGGTTTGGCTATAATCGATGACCATCCGGTTTTTCTCCCCCGTCCGGACCACCAGCACTTGGGCTCGCCAGGGACTGTTGCTGGCCTCGATGACCCCTTCCGTCAGCAACCTCTGGACCTCGGACCTGATGAAGGATCGGTCCTGGGCGCTGTACCGTCTGCTCCGTGTGGCGACGGGTTTGCAATCGGGGGTGAGGTTAGCAAACAGGGAGGGAGGGTCTACTTTGAGGGACGCGAGGCTGCAGACAGTGAGGGGGGGTATAGGGCCGCCGAATTGAAAAGTCAAGCTCTGCAGGTTGCACTGGAAGTCCAGTCCTAGGAGTGCCGGTGCGCAAAGGTCAGGGAGGACAAGGAATTTATAATTTTTAAAAACCTTCCCTTGGACCGTGAGGTCCGCGATGCAGCACCCGGTGATGTGGACGGAGTGCGAACCTGAGGCTAAACCGATTTTGCGTGTTACGGGATGGACAGGGAGCGCGCAGCGTCTTACCGTGTCAGGGTGAACGAAGCTTTCCGTGCTCCCGGAGTCCAGCAGGCAGTCCGTCTTGTGGCCGTTGAGGTGGATCAACGTAGTCGTTTTGGCGAGCGTGCGTGGATGAGACTGGTCGAGTTGAACGGCCGCGAGCCGTGGAGAAAATCCGTCGTCGCTGTCCGATTCCATGCTGGAGGGACCTTGCGTGGCAGATGTGGAAGTCGGTGGCCAGGATCCATATGTGGGGTGAACGGCCGCGAGCCGTGGAGAAAATCCGTCGTCGCTGTCCGATTCCATGCTGGAGGGACCTTGCGTGGCAGATGTGGAAGCCGGTGGCCAGGATCCCCAGGTGAGGTCTGTTCCCCAAGATGGCGGCGCCCAGGACCCGCACGTGGGGTCGGGGCCCCAAGATGGCGGCGCCCAGGACCCGCACGTGGGGTCGGCACCCCAAGATGGCGGCGCCCAGGAAGCCCTCGTGGCCGCTGGAGGCGGAGCTAGCGTTCCCGGCGCTGTGAGCGGAGAGGCGCGCAGGCCGGCTCCAAGAGGTGAGTGACCGGCATCAGCTGCGGGGATGCACAAGCCGGCTCCAGGACGCCGGCTAGGTGCATCAGCTGTGGGGATGCGGAAGCCGGCTCCAGGACGCCGGCTAGGTGCATCAGCTGTGGGGATGCGGAAGCCGGCTCCATGACGCCGGCTAGGTGCATCAGCTGTGGGCGGAGGTAAGGCGCGCGGGCCGGGTGCGGGGGGCCGGGGGCGGGGGGGAGCCGAGTCGCGCTGCGGGCAGGCAGGGACCGGGGGGCCCGGAGAGGCGAGCCGGTCGGGCGCCGGGGCCCGGGGGTGGGGGGAGCCGGGGTCCGGGAGCGAGGGAAGCAGGGCCGCTGCGGGCAGGCAGGGACCAGGGAGGCCCGGAGAGGCGAGCCGGTCGGGCGCCGGGGCCCGGGGGCGGGGGGGAGAAACGTGCGCGGCGGGCAGGCAGAGGCCTGGAGGGGCCGGGGAGGTGCGCATGTCGGCCGGCGGGGCGCGAGTCGGTAGCAGCTGGGGCGGCCCTGGGGGAGAGAGGGAGGCACACAGGCCGTTTGCAGAGGCCTGGGGGAGGGGGGGAGAGTGCTGTGCAGCTTCCAGAAGCGCTGCAGCCAGCGTTTTGGCCTGGCAGACCGTGGAGTAGTGGCCCTTCTTCCCGCAGCTCTTACAGAGGGCGGAGCGGGCTGGGCAGCGCGAGCGAGGGTGCTTAGCGTACCCACAAAGGTAGCAGCGGGGCCCCGCGGATTTATCGGGGCGCCCCGCGGCACAAGCCTGAGGGAGGCCGGGAGCGGTGGGTAGCTGGTGGGAAGCGTGCCAGGAGGCGGCCTGGCCAGGGTCATAGGTGCGAGCGCTTTGATCTGCGACCTCCAGGGAGGCGGAGAGAGTCAGTGTCTCCGTTAAACTGAGTTCGTCTCTTTCCAGCATCCGCTGGCGGATCACGGGGGACAGCATCCCAGCCACGTAAGCGTCTCTGATGAGTAGCTCCATGTGCTCTGTAGCGGACACCGCTTCACAGGCGCAACCTCTCCCCAGGGCACAGAGGGCCCGGGCGTATTGGTCTAGAGACTCACCGGGGACCTGCTTTCTGGTGGCCAGCAGATGTCGAGCGAATACCCTGTTGATGGGTTTGAGGAATTGTCCTTTTAGCTTCCGTATAGCTTCATCATAGTCTGTTTCGTCTTCGATTATTGAGTAAGCGGCAATACCCACGCTGGAGTGGAGGACGTGCAGCTTCTGTGCCCCGGTGGGGGGGGTGGTTGTAGATGCCAGGAACCCTTCGAGGCAAGTCAGCCAGAGCTTAAAGAGTTCTGTAGAGTTCAGAGTTTGCGGGCTGATGCGGAGGCATTCGGGCTTGATGCGGAACTCCATCTTCAAAGTTGTAGTTAATTAAATTGATGCACCATCAATTGCACGCGAGGCGAGTGATTTACCAATGTCAGGCTTTAATTAACTAGAACACAGCCTGGCGATCGTCTACAGTGGAAAAGGCCGATCGTCAGGCTTCTGAGCATTTATACCTCGTTGATAGAGGCGTGGTTAACTCAGCCTCTCGGCCAATCGGTCGAGAGGCACATGACCGACCAGGGCCAATGGTAAGCCGACGTTCTGGCCCAATGGCAGACGAGTATGCAGATCATATCATCACACTTTCCAAGGAACATGCTACATCCTGGGACACTTGGAGATCCCTGGCGTCTTCGAGGACCACCCCATGATGACGGGTTGGCTCTTGGGGGATAAGTGGTACCCACTGAGGTGCTGGCTAATGACATCAGTGTGGAGGCCAGAGACCAAGATGGAGACCCGATATAACGATGCCCATGTAGCCACCCAGGCTGCCATTGAGCGGGGCATCAGACTGTTCAAAATATGGTTCCAATGCCTGGATCGCTCTGGTGGTGCACTGAAGTACATTCCCCAGAAGGTCTCCTGCAGTGTGCTGATCTGCTATGTCCTCCACAATCTGGCACAGCAACGGGGTGACCTGCTTGAGGTGGAGGAGGGACATGTGGCCTCGTCTGAGGAGGAGGAGAACCGGGAGGGGGTGGAGAACCAGCCCGGGGATGACCTGCAGGAGGAGCCGGTGGATGGAGGACAGGTGGCGGCATGCCCTCATCCTTACCCAATTCTCATAGGATGAGGCTTTGTCCATCAGCTCCCCCCTCCCCCTACAATCCCCCCTCCCCTGCATCACCCTCCTTCCCACCCAATGCCCCCTCCCCATCTCCCCTCCCATCAATCTCTGCCCTCCCCGCCCCTCCTTCCCCAATCCCTCCTTCCCGCCCATGTCCATCCTTCATCCCCCCCATTCCCCACCCCTCCCACACACACCTTCCCCAATTACCCTGTTTCACCCTCCAAGGTTCTGTGTAACATCATCCCAGAGTGATGGGCCTGTTTTGGCACTGCCAGTGTGTCAATATACAAGGCAGGAGAGTGACTGAGGCTTCATAGGTATCAGGTGTAACATATTTTAATTTTGAACATTTGACATTTCATTCCCCCTACTGAAAGGCAGTGAGCACCCTACGCCATCCCCCTGCCCATTCGGTGATCCTCTCTCTTTTTGGTCTTTTGTTGTCTACTGCTACGTCCAGGTGTGTCCTCAGGATGCACATCGGAGGTGGAGGCAGCCTGCTGCTTCCGCGCATTGTGGCCTTTGATGCCCTTGGTGGATTGTCCTCTGGATGGCCTGGGGGGACCCGACCGACTTACCGGTGTCACAGGCGTCACTGAGCCACCCTGTTCTGTCCGCTGTCCTTTAGCCATCCATGGCACCTAAATATAGAGTCTTCCTTCTCCCTTGTGGGAATGTGTATATTCTGTATCTGAACCATCTCCTCCTTGAAAGGATCCTATTGTTCAGTTACAACTTTTGTTTCCAGTGCACCTCGGCAAAATCCTTCAACTAACAGAAATTGGTGCGACTCTGGCTAAGAATTGTTACACTTGATTGTTTTTGTCCATTTCTAAAATTATTCTAAATGCAAAATTATGATCACGGTTCCCTTTGCAAATGTTCCCACTGCAATTCCAACTAGATCCAACTTTGTTTTCTTCAAGGATTATACCAGAACTCAGAGATTATACTCATGGAATCATAGAATTTACAGGGCAGAAAGAGACCATTTGGCCCATCGAGTCTACTGCGGCTGAAATAGCACCCTACCTAAACAGATACCTCCACTCTATCCCCGTAACCCCACCTAATGTTTGGACACTACAGGGCAACTTAGCCTGACCAATCCACCTAACCCGCACATCTTTGAACTGTGGGAAGAAACCGGAGCATCCGGAGGAAACCCATGCAGGCACATGGAGAACGTGCAGACTCCGCGCAGACAGTGACCCAAGCCGGGAATCGAACCCGCATCCCTGGCGCTGAGAACAAACAGTGATAGCCACTGTGCTGCCAAGCCGCCACATCATAATCCAGTTGAATTCCATGTTAAGTACGAAAGCAACATACTGAAACACCAAACAAGAATCTTAAACTAAAGGTCGAATACAGAAGGGAAATATACAGTAAATGGCCGACCCCTTGAGAGTATTGTTAGACAGAGGGATCTGGGTATAGGTACACAGGCCACTGAAAGTAGCAACGCAGGTGGAGAAGGTAGTCAAGAAGGCACATGACATTCTTGCCTTCCTCGGCCGGAGCAGTGAGTTTAAAAATTGGCAAGTCATGTTGCAGTTTTATCGAACGTTAGTTAGGCCTCACTTGGAATATAGTGTTCAATTCTGGTTGCCACACTACCATAAGGATGTGGAAGCTTTGGAGGGGAAATAGAAAATATTTACCAGGATGTTGCCTGATATGGAGGGCATTAGCTATGAAGAGAGTTTGGGGAAACTTGGTTTGTTCTCACTGGAACGATGGAGGTTGAGGGGCGACCTGATAGAAGTCTCCACGATTAAGAGGGGCATGGACATAGTGGATAGTCAGAAGCTTTTCCCAGGGTGGAAGAGTCAATTATTAGGGGGCATAGGTTTAAGGTGCGAGGGGCAAGGTTTGAAATAGATGTACGAGGCAAGTTATTTGCCGAAGGGCCTGTTCCTGTGCTGTAATTTTCTTTTGTTCTTGAATTAAGAAATCATATAGGTATAAGGGGAGTGCTGGCTAAGGCCGATTAGGTAAACAGACTAAAAGGTATGGAAGTAATTAAATAATAAGAAGCATTAAAAGAAACAATTCAAAATGTTCAGCAAAAATACATTTAACTAAAAACAAAATCTTGGTGAGAAAGATCTATCTGGCTTATTAAAGAAGCTAAGAATATTATTAGATTAAAGGGTGATAATGTGGCAAAGAATAAGGGGAATGTTACTGGAACGTTTCTTGTATCCACTGTAGTGAAGGCACAATGTTTGTTCATTTCATCTGCCATTTCCTTACTTTGTACTATTAACTTCCCATTCTCACTCTTGAGGGGACCGACACTCCACTTTATTTACTCTTTTCCTTCTAAATACCTGTACAAACTATTGCTATGTTTTTACATTCCTGGCTTGCTTCCTCCGGTATTCAAATTTCTTTCTCCTGATCAACCTTTATCATTCTCTGCTGTTCTTTATATTCTAACCAATCATCTGTCCTGCCCCACTCACTTTTGGGCAAATATATGCTTTTTCATAACGTTTGATACTTTCCTGGGCAGCACGGTGGCGCAGTGGGCAGCACAGCTGCCTCACGGCACCGATGTCCCAGGTTCAATCCCGGCCCTGGGTCACTGTCCATGTGGAGTTTGCACATTCTCCCCGTGTTTACGTGGGTTTCACCCCCACAACCCAAAGATGTGCAGGCTACGTGGATTGGCCGCATTAAATTGCCCCTTAATTGGAAAAAATGAATTGGGCACTCTAAATTTAAAAGAAAAAATGTTTAATACTTTCCTGAACTTCTTCAGTTAACCATGGATGGTGGGTCCTCCCTTTAGAATTGTTCTTCATAGTAGGAATATACTTAGAACATAGAACATAGAACAGTACAGCACAGAACAGGCCCTTCGGCCCTCGATGTTGTGCCGAGCAATGATCACACTACTCAAACCCACGTATCCACCCTGTACCCGTAACCCAACAACCCCCCCTTTAACCTTACTTTTTAGGACACTACGGGCAATTTAGCATGGCCAATCCACCTAACCCGCACATCTTTGGACTGTGGGAGGAAACCGGAGCACCCGGAGGAAACCCACGCACACACGGGGAGGACGTGCAGACTCCGCACAGACAGTGACCCAGCCGGGAATCGAACCTGGGACCCTGGAGCTGTGAAGCATTTATGCTAACCACCATGCTACCGTGCTGCCCCTTTTATTCAGAATATTCAGAAACGTCCCCTTAAATGTCTGCCACTGCTTCTCTATTGATCTATCCCTAGTCTAGCACTCCAGTTCACTTCACCTAGCTCAAATTTCATGCCCACGTAGTTGCCCTTATTTAACTTTAAAATACTAGTCTTAGACTCTATCTTCACCCTTTCAAACTGGATGTAAAATTCAATCATATTGTCATTGCTGATACTTAGGGGGTGCCTTTACTCTGAGGTCTTTAATTAATCCTGTCACATTACACAAGACCAAGCCTAATATAACCTGCCCTCTGGTTGGTTCCAGAACGAGCTATTCTGAGAAACTATCTCGAAAGCATTCTATGAACTCATCCAGGCAAATGTCAATCCGATTTTTCAAGTTTATATGTAGATTAAAGTCATCCATGATTATTTCCGTTTCGCAATCAACTAAAATGTCTTCTTGCATATGTTGTCCTACATTGTGGTTAATATTTGGGGAATTGTAGACCACTCTCACTCGTGACTTCTTTCTCCTACTATTCCTCATCCCTACCCATACCGATTCCACACCTTGATGTCCTGCCCAAGGTCATCTCTAACTGTTGTACCAATGCCATCCTTAATCAATAGTGCTACCCTTCCACCTTTACCTAACTTAATATTCTTGAATATCATATACCCCTCAATATTCAGGACACAATTCTTGTCCTCCAGCAGCCGGAACTCTGTAATGGCTATTAGATAGTATTTATTTACTTCAATATGTGCTATCAATTTGTTTAATTTGTTATGAATGATACACGCATTTAGATAGAGCCTTTAGTTTAGTCTTTTTGTTATCTTTGTAACATCTTGGCTTAACTGTTGGTATACTCTATGAAAATTTTTCTCTCTGTCCCTTCATACCATTGTCTGACCCTCATTTCCCATATTATTACTTTTCTCTCTTCCCTCGTCTCTACTCTTGGATATACCACGGGCGGTATTCACACCACCCCCCGTCGGGTGGGAGAATCACCGGGGCGCCACGCGAATCGTGCCACGCCACCCCGACCCCCGCATGCGATTCTCCCACCCCCCCCCCCCCCCCCTGAAACCAGCGCCGCGCGAATCGCGCCGGGGAGCTCGGAGAATCGGTGCAAACGTCAAGCAGCCGCTCCGACATGACAGGGTCCCGCCGCCGCCGTCCACCCCGGTCGAACCGGGGAACCCTGCGGGAACGCTCGGGGGGGCAGCCTCTGGGCGGGGGGAGTGGGGCTCCTTCACCGGGGGGGGGCCTCCGAAGGGGTCTGGCCCGCGATCAGGGCCCACCAATCGGTGGGCTGGCCTCTCCCCCTCCCCCCGGCCTACACTCCGCCAAGGTCAGACCCTGAACACCCACGCCATATTGCGACGTGGCCGAAGTTTCCCGCGCATGCGCAGGATGGCACGGCCCAACTGCGCATGCGCAGGATTGAGCTGCCCCAACTGTGCATGCGTGGGTTGACGCGGCGCCCTGGAGTGGCATGAACCGCTCCAGCGCCGTGCTGGCCCCGTTGGGGCCAGAATAGGTCATGCCCGGGCCCTGTTCGTGCCGTCGTGAAACGCGACGGTGTTCACGACGGCACGGGCACTTGGTCTGCAGAGCGGAGAATCGCCCCCCACATCTTTCCACATTTGATCCCTTGTTCCCAAGATTTAGTTTAAAACCCTCTCTTACTTCCTTAGTTAAGTGGTTTGCAAGAACACTGGTCTTTACACAGTTCAGGTGTAGACCTTCCAAAGGTATAGCCCCCACTTTCTGTACTAGTACCAGTGGCCCATAAACCGCAACCCACTTCTCCCATATCAGTCTTTGAGCCACGTATTCACCTCTCTAATTTTATGTGTCCTATGCCAATTTGCATGCGGCTCAGGTAATAATCCAGAGATTATAACCTTTGAGGTTCTGCTTTTCAGTTTAGTGCCTAGCTCCTCATACTGTCAATGCAGAACAGCTTTCCTAGTCCTACCTATGTTGTTGGCACCGACATGGGCTATGACAACTAGATCTACTGCAAGTTCCTCTCCAGCCCTAAGCAGATGTCCTGAACCCTGGAACTGATCAGGCAGCACAGTTGTCTATACTCACTGTATTGTCAATTCCCCCGACTATATTGTCCCATGCTACCACTACGTTCCTTTTTGCTCCCCCAACTTGAATGGCTTCCTATACAACAGTGCCATTGGCAATTTGCTCATCCACCCTGCTCTCATCCGAATAAGCTGAGAGAACCTCAAACCTATTGGACAATTACAGAGGCTCACACTCCTGCCCTCTGGGCCCCCTTACCTGCTTTACAGTCACACACAGTCTCCTGTTCTTGGCCACTGACCAAAAAAGAAAACCCTGTCCTAAGAGGTGTGACTGCCTCCTGGTATAAAGCAAAGGTATCTTTCACCCTCCCTGATGTGTCGCAGAGTCTGCAGTTCAGCCTCCTTCTTAATGACCCTTAGCCAAAGTTCCTTAAACCGAAAACACTTACTGCAGACATGTTTGCCTTGGATAACAATGTTATGCAGGAGCTCCGACATTATGCAGCTTCGATACATCCTGAATGTGTTTTAAATAATTACTTAATTATATTTATTTATTTATGGTGCTTTTAAACATATATTTGATTAACTTTCCCACAAAGTTGAATATTGTTTTAAACTTTAGGAATAGAACAGAACTTAACCTTCATGAACATCACCTCTCACCAAACTCCAAGCATGTACTCAGTTTCGCTGAGCTCCATTTGCCTTGGCTGGTAGAAAACTGAACTGGGGCTATAGGAACAAGATTCAACCAATTAGCTGATTAACTATTCAGTTCCCACAGCTGGGAGTGAGTTTACCCTGTCTAAAATGCTAGAAAAATGAATTTAGTCTGCTTTCACAGTACTTTCCAATTACTGCTAATTACAGACTAGATTAGATTTTCATAGAATACAATCCCTACACTACAGATGGAGGCCATTCAGCCCATCGAGTCTGCACCGACTCTCAAAAAGAGCACCCGACCCAGGCTCAATTCCCCCAGTCCATCCCTATAACCCCTAACCTAATCTGCACATCCTTGGACACTAGGGAACAATTTAGCTTGGCCAATCCATCTAACCTGCACATCTTTGGACTGTGGGAGGAAACCAGACCACCCCGTGTTTTGTTTTCAGCTCTGTTTGAGGGTGATGGGACTAATAAGATGTTGTAAAGGGAGGAGGAGTGGACCTTTGCGCCCGGTCCTTGGGAGGTTGTTAGGTTGATTTCTGTGTTTGTTGCTGTTGTTTTGAGAACTTATGTTAAGAGTGGGCGGGATGAGGATCCAGCAGATGGTAGGATGCTAGGCGCCAGGGGCGGGAGCTGCTCGGCTTGCTGGGAGAACAGGTTCATGGGAGAAAAGTAGGGGGAGAGCTGAAGAGACTGAGTAGGGGGAGAGTGGGAAGGGACTGCTGACGAATAGAGGACTTTTAGGAGGTTGGAGATGGAGACCAGATGGCGGTGGCTGATGAGGAGTGGGCCAGGGAAGTGCGGGACATGGGCTAAGGGCTGGCCTAGGAAAGGTCATGTCTGATTGACAGGTGAGTGGGCAAGAGCCCCCCCCCCCCAACTAGACTGGTTACGTGGAATGTTCGTGGACTGAATGGGCTGATCAAAAGGGCCCATGTGTTCGCACACTTGAGACAGTGAAAAGCGGACGTGGCCATGCGACAGGAGACACACTTGAAGCTGGGAGACCAAGTTAGACCGAAGAAGGGATGGGTTGGACAGGTATTCCATTCGGGACTGGACTTCAAAACAAGGGGGGTGGTCATCCTGATTAACAAAAGCGTGGCATTTGTGGTAGGGAAGATAGAGGCAGACTCAGGAGGCAGATTTATTATGTTTAGCACGGTTCTAGATCCGAGAACAGACCGGTCGAGTTCTAGGTCAGGGAAGGTATCAGCAATGGCGAAAGAACTGCGG
This sequence comes from Scyliorhinus canicula, assembly GCF_902713615.1. Taxonomy (NCBI): domain Eukaryota; kingdom Metazoa; phylum Chordata; class Chondrichthyes; order Carcharhiniformes; family Scyliorhinidae; genus Scyliorhinus; species Scyliorhinus canicula. Next base: position 54,396,773 of record NC_052152.1, on the reverse strand, counting down.
GGGTTCATGGAGCTCATGGGAGGGGCCGATCCGCGGGGATCCGAGAGGCCATGAAGCCTCTTGTGCACATTCTACTCTTGTGCACATGGCATACTCCAGGATTGTACTGGATAAAACACTGTTAGCGGGGGTGGAGGACACTGAGTACTCAGCAATTGTGGTGTCAGACCACGCGCCGCATTGGATAGACCTGCGGGTAAGTACAGGACAGTCCCAGTGCCCACGGTGGAGATTAGATGCAGGCTGTTAGCAGACAATGAGATCTGTGAGCGAGTGAGAGAGGCCATTCGGGGGTATATAAAGAACAACGACATGTGAGAAACCACTGCTGGAGTGGTGTGGGAGGCATTGAAGCCAGTTATTAGAGGAGAATGTATTTCGATTTGGGCTCAGAGGGAGAAGATTGAACGTGCGCTGCTGGACAGGTTGGCAGGAGAAATCTTACAGGTGGATGGGAGATATGCGGAGTCTCCGAATGAGGAGCTCCTGAAGGAGCATCAGAGACTCCAAATGGAATTTGGGCTCTTTTCCACAGGTAAGGCGGAGGGACAGCTGAGGAGGGCAAAAGGGGCAATATATGAATATGGGGAGAAAGCTAGCAGGATGCTGGCACATCAGCTAAGGAAGCAAGAAGTGGCGAGAGAAATAGGGAAAATAAAGGATATGAGGGGAAAGGTAGTGATGGACCCGGAGGTGGTTAACGACGTGTTCCGTAAATTCTATAGTCGACTATATTGGTCGGAACTCCCGGTCGGGGAGGAGGGTATGAATCAATTCCTGGCTAGAGTTCCCAAAGGTAGATGAGGAGCTGGTGGAAGTCCTGGGGGGCCCAATTGGGCTCGGGGAGGTGATAGATGGATTTGGGGCGATGCAATCGGGTAAGGCACCGGGACCTGACGGGTTCCCAGTGGAATTGTATAATAAGTTTTCTGGGTTACTGGGGCCGATTCTGGTTAAGCCTTTAATGAGTCCAAGGAGCTGGGAGTGCTTCCCCCAATACAATCACAGGCATCAATCTCTCTTATCCTGAATCGAGACAAGGACCCGTAGAGCTGTGGATCGTACAGGCCAATTTCCCTTTTGAATGTAGATGCTAAATTGCTGACAAAGATTTTTGCCACTCAAATAGGGGATTGTGCCCTGGAGGTAATTGGGGAGGATCAGATGGGATTTGTGAAGGGCAGACACCTGACATGCAATATTAGACGGCTTCTTAATGTTATAATTATATCAGCGGAGGGGCGCGATGTTGAGGTGGCAGTAGCCATGGACGCGGAGAAGGCTCTCGACCGGGTGGAGTGGAAGTACCTATGGGATATTTTAGCCAAGTTTGGGTTCGGACAGGGATTTGTAGATTGGGTCCGGCTGTTATATCAGGCTCTGGTGGCAAATGTAAGAACCAACCGAGTCTGGTCAGAATACTTTAGTCTCTAGGGAGACAAGGCAGGGGTGCCCGCTCTCCCCATTACTGTTTTCCCTGGCCATAGAGCCCTTAGTAATGGCCCTTGGATCATAGAATGCCTAGCGGGGGATAGTGAGGGGGGGGGTGGTGGAGCACAGGGTCTCTCTCTGTGCGGACGACTTGCTGCTCTATGTCACAGACCCGGTGGTGGGGGGGATGGCCGAAATCATGAGGATACAAAGATAATTTGGGCGATTTTCAGGCTACAAGTTAAATATGGGACAGAGCGAGATGTTCGTGATCCAGGCACGGGGGCAGGAAAGGAGACTGAAGGAGTTACCTTTTAAAGAGAAAAATTGTGTACTCTCAGCCCTCCCAACAGAGGTTCCTTTAAAATGTTTTCTTTCATCGTGACCATCGATGTCCTGAATATACAATGGAAAGGCAGGTCTTTGAACTATGAGAAAAACTGCTGGCACTCCAGGGAGGAAATTCTGCTCAACAACAGTGGCTGTGAGGAGTTTTTGATATGGGGATTCAAGTGGCTAAGGATTGTGGGCAGCTTCATAAGTTAAATCTGGGCAAAGCGGTTGATCAAATGAAAAGGGACTTACACAGATGGGACATGCTCCCGTTGACCCTGGAGGGGAGGGTCCAGACGGTGAAGATGACGATCCTTCCAAGACTGCTCTTCTTTTTTCAATGTCTTCCGATTTTTGTCCCAAAGGCTTTTTTCAGGAAAATGGACGCAGCGATATCGGGTTTTGTGTGGGCGGGTAAAACCCCCGACAGTAAAGAAACGGCAAACCGGAGTCGTGGAAAGCTTGGTCCTCCCGAGCTTTATTAACTTTTACTGGGCGGGCAATATATCGATGGTTAGGAAGTGGGTAGTGGGGGAGGGGTCGGTTTGATAGCGAGTGGAAGCGTCATCCTGCAAGGGTACGAGTTTGGAGGCTTTACTAACAGCGCCTCCCCCTGAGGGGACTACAGCACAAGGTGATGTCAAAAACAGGGGTTGGAGAGGGGAGGGTTTCGGAGATGTATAAATAGTTGATGGAGTGGGAAGGGGCCCCAATCAGAGAGGTGAAGAGGAAGTGGGAAGAGGAGCTGGGAGGAGAACTGGAAATTGAACTGTGGGAAAAAGCCTTGAAGACAGTCAATTCATTCCTGTCGTGAGCCAGACTTAGCTTGATCTATTCAAGGTGATCCATAGGGCCCCCATGATGGCAGCCCAGATGAGCGGGTTCTTTGAGGAGGTGGAGGACAAACGTGGGCGATGTGGGGGTAGTCCGGCTAACCATGTGCATATGTTTTGGGCATGTCTGAAATTGAGGCGATTCTGGCAGGGATTCGCGGACGTTATGTCAGAGGTCTTGGAAGGGAGAGTAACTCTGAGTCCAGAACTGACAATATTTGAGGTATCGGAAGATCTGGGGACCAAGGGAGGGAAGGGAGGCCGATGTCCTGGCCTTCTCCTCCCTGGTGGCCCGGAGACGGATTTTGCTGGGATAGAGGGATTCGGAGCCCCCGAAGTCAGGAGTGTGGGTTAGCGATATGGTAGTTTCTCAGCCTGGAAAAAAAATCAAGTTTACCTTGAGAGGATCAACTCAGGGGTTTGCCTGGAGATGGCAACCGTTCATCGATTCCTTCAAGGAAAAATTGAATGTCAGCAGTAAGTGGGTGAGGGGGGGGGGGGGGGGGGGGGGGTGGTTGGGGGTGGGGGGGGTGGAGAGGAGGAAAACGGGAGGCATGGCGATGTCAGATACGGACAGGTATACGAGTAATTAGGGAATAGGGCAGGGGTAGCAGGGGATGTTGTTTTCTGTTTTAGGTGTTTTGCTAGTGTCGGCCCGAGCGGTTGTTTAAGAAATGTTAATGTTTTAAACTGAAAATTACAAATGCTTCAATAACATATTTTTTTTAAAAAAATGATTCCGGGGATAAAGAACTAGTTATGAGGATAAATTGGAGACTTTGGGATGGTTTTCCTTGGAGAAAAGAAGGCCGAGAGGAAATTTGATAGAGGTATTCAAGATCCTGAGGTATATGAACAGAGTAAGTAGTAAGAAACTGTTCCCCCTCTGGAGGGCGGCATGTGGCACAGTGGTTAGCACTTCTGTCTACGGCACTGAGGACCCAGGTTTGAATCCCAGCCCTGGGTCACTGTCGGTGTGGAGTTTACACATTCTCCCCGTGTCTGCGTGGGTTTCACGCCCACAACCCAAAGATGTGCAGGATAGGTGGACTGGCTACGCTAAATTGGCCCTTAATTGGAAAAAAATAATTGAGTACTCTAAATTTATATTAAAAAAAAGAAACTATTCCCACTCAAGACAGCATCAAGAACCAGAGGGGACAGATTCAAAATACTTGGCAAAAGGAGTAAAAGTGAAGAGGAAAATATTTTTCACCCGGAGGGTGGTTGGAGTCTGGAACAAACTTCCTGAAAGGGTGTTGGAGGCATGCAGGTTCGACCGGGATATTCAAAAGGCAATCGGATTGCTATCTGAAAAGAAAGAATGTGCAAGGTTATGGGAATGAGGCAGGGGAGAGAGACTACTGTCAGAGAGCCAATGCAGACTCAAAGGGCCAAATGGCCTCCTTCTGCACTGTAAAGATTTTGTGAGCAAGCAGATTGCAAATTGTCTGTTGAGAAAATGCCATACTCCCACCATGTTCACGCTCCGATTGATCAATCATGATGAGGAATGGTTTGATTCTCATGGCTTAGCCAATCATTGGACTCTGGGCAGTGGTTCTTCAATTTGCTTCTCAATTTAAACAACTGAAATGCTAGGTTGAACAAGACCCTCCAAGTGGGCATTAGCTTATTTTTGTAATACTATTCATATACAGAAAAATATCAATAAAAATATCTGTGACAGGGCAGCATGGTGACGCAGTGGTTAGTGCTGCTGCCTCAAGGCACCAAGGTCCCAGGTTCGATCCCGGCTCTGGGTCATTATCCGTGTGGAGTTTGCATATTCTCCCCGTGTTCGCGTGGGTTCCACCCCCACAACCCAAAGATGTGCAGGGTAGGTGGTTTGGCCACGCTAAATTGCCCCTTAATTGGAAAGGTGAATTGGGTACACTAAATTTAGTTTAAAAAAATCTCAGTGACTCAAAATGTTGTTTTTTGACGTAGCTACTAAAGGCACCAGAAAGAATGCCTATAGGTGAGAATTTTTTAATGTCACAAACAATTCTATATCGCATTAGTTGACATTGTATATAGGAATCATAGCTTTATTGTAACAAAAATATGTGCATTATTCCTGAATATCAAACATTTGTCGGATCCTTGGAGAATATTTGCATGCTCACAAGGTATACACTTTGCTTTTATAGTCATGAAATGTATCCACAATACTAATTTATAATTTTATTTAGACACAGCAGCAGTGCTATAACAGGGAATTAACCTTGACCAAACATCATTAATTCCCTCTCCAAAATAAACTTTCTGAATGAACACTCAAATTCCATGGTTGTTATAAATATTCTTTTTGTACAGCTTTCAGTGACACTACAAAGCTGTACAATGAAATTATAGTGGGAATCATTGCTCGTAATAATGCGTCTTCTGCTGTTAAAAGTTTATTTACTTAGAATCTGACTGCACCATGGTACAACGGAATCAATTGTAATCCACAATACATAAATTTGAAGAATCCTACAACATGCAAGAATGTAGAGTTATTGGCAAATAGATCTGTATTGCGAGGAAAAATACTGTTGCTAGGAACTTCCTCGGGGCTTTTTCACTCCATTGGTATAACTTTGGCAGAAATAATGCTTCATTCAAAGTTACACCAGAGCTGCAGAAGCCTCAAGGAACTATACACAGCTGGAGAAGTTAGTAACACATTGGTATATATGTTTATGGATTGGACTCTGCAAAGCAAAGTCATGGGGCGCGATTCTCCGAAATGGAGACCATGGGCGGGATTCTCCCGTACCCGGTGGGACGGAGTGGCGTGAACCACTCTGGCGTTGGCCCGCCCCAAAGGTGCAGAATCCTCGGCACCTTCAGGGGCTAGGCCGGCGCCGGAGTGGTTTGCGCCCTGCCGTGCTGCATGGAAGGCCTTTGGCACCACGCCTGCCGGGGCCGAAGGGACTCCGCCGGCCGGCGAGACCATGCAGCGGCCGCTGACGTCATCCCCGCGCATGCGCAGACTGGGGATCACCTATGCATCGGCCATCGCGGAGGCTGACACGGCCGACGCGTAGGAAAGGAGTGCCCCACGGCACAGGCCCGCCCCCGCCGATCGGTGGGCCCCGATCGCGGGCCAGGCCACCGTGGGGGCACCCCCCGGGGCCAGATCGCCTTGCGCCCCCCAGGACCCGAAGCCCGCCCACGCCACCAGGTCCCGCCGGTAAGGGACCTAGTCTGATCCACGCCGGCGGGACCAGCAAAAAACCAACGGGACTTCGGCCCATTGCGGGCCAGAGACTTTGGGCAGCCCTGGGGCCCATTCATTCTCCGGGGCGGGTGGCGCGACTCACGCCTCGCCAACTTTTGGAGGGCCGGAGAATTCGGCGGCCGGCGGGGGCGGGATTCACGCTGACCCCCGGCAATTCTGCCTGGCGGGGGGTCGGAGAATCCTGCCCAAAGTCCCGACGCCGGAGTGAAAACCGGCGCCAACCCACGTATGCGCGGTTGCTGTCCTCCCCGAGGCCGCCCCGCAAGAAGATGGTGGATGGATCTTGCGGGGTGGCAGAGGAAAGGAGGTCCTCCTTTAGAGAGGTCGGCCCGTCGATCGGTGGGCACCGATCGCGGGCCAGACCCCATCGGAGGCCCCCCCCGGTGCAGGAACCCCCGCCACCCATCAGACCGCCCAGCGTTCCTGCGAGTTCCCGCCGGCAACGACCAGGTGTGGATGGCGTCAGCGGGAACCTGTCGTGTTGGGGTGGCCGCTCGGCCCATCCGTGCCAGGGATTCTCCGAGCGGCCAGCCATGATTCTCGCCGCATTTGTTTGTGGTGGATGGGAGAATCGTGTGCGGGTGCCGGGGTGGCATGGCGGGACTTGCTCGGCGCCCCGGCGATTCTCCCACCCGGCGTGGGGGGGGGGGGGGGGGGGGGGGAAGAATTCCGCCCACGATTTTAGACTGGCTATTAAGGGAAGAACAAAGCAGATGTTAGGCAATTTCTAAATGAAAAGCATCAAATCAACAGGGTACTCCCAATCAGAGCATTCTCTATCATCTAGCACTGGCATTACCCAGAACAAGGAGCAGGACATCTGTCCCTTTTCAGCTAAACAGGCTAAAAAGAATACAAAAAGTTTAAAACGTTAAAAGTGGGGGGTGCGCATCGTACACTTTACTGTGAAAAGAACTGCAGGTACAACAAACTGCTACCTTATTGACAATAAAACATTGCACCAGAGTTTAAAAGATTTAGTTCAGATGAATATGTTAACATATTGCTTACACATACAGAATTACACCATCACTTGCACAAACAAAAATACTTTGTTTATTTTTTAATAACTGTCAATGACTTCTTGTGGAAAGTGAAAATGCAACTTTAACACTGGTCTACTTTCATTTTTTAAAATAAAACTTAAAAGTTTAAAAGGATCTTTTCATTGACATAGAAAAAAACATTAACAACTTACAGACTGTGCAGATAATTTATTCCAACCTAATCATGTGTTATGGAATGCTCAGCAGATTTGGAAATATTAGAGCTGCTGTACAAGCATGTTAATTAAATGCGGCATTGTTGAGATCTCATTCAATGTGCTCATGCTACTGAAAGTCTGCTCTGCAAACCATTGGGAGGGTTATGTTTATTTGAATTCTGCAATGAGGCATTCGAAACATGAAGAGAAATAACATGACCAGAGGTTCCTAGAACCTGTAACCATAATTGTCAAACTGAAATGATTTGGATTCACTAAGGGTGCACAATAGTGTCTGCATTCTTTTTACTCTTCTAGCCTCCATCAGAAACTTCCTGCACCGCTCCTTGGCAGCCAACTGCTCTGACCGTTTCTCAGCTTTCTTTCTTTTCAGCCATCTGCAAAGGTTTATAAGTGAGAAAAAAAATCTACTGAATTAAACTCTTACTGAGTTAAGCAGAAAAAAAGTACATATGCTCCTACCTTTTTTATTAATGCATCAATTATTTTTGATATTTAAATATAGGACTGGATTCTCCCGTCCCCCAGTCGTGTGTTTCTTGGCGGTTTGCCGTTTGCTGGAGACATTTTAAAATGCCATGAATTGATACTGGTCATTCAAATGCAAATCAAACAGCTACAACTGTAGCTATAAATTGGTGTCCCATTTCTTTACAAGCTTATGTACAATTAGCAGTTTGAGCCACCAATCCAGATTTGTGCAAAGTAGAATTAAAAATAGTATGAAAATTAATTAAACTTTCCTTACTGTTTAAAAGCTTTTTCAGAATCTTCTCTTGTGTGTACTTTTGAGTTGTAATCTTGTTCTCTTTTCCTCATGGCTTCCAATTGCTGCTCTTTAATTTGCTGTTCCCGTTTCTTCTTCAGCCAGAGATTGAAGGCTTCGTTTGGATCCCGATATTCCTAAAATAACAAAAGTAAGCCATTTTCACAAAGCTACAATTATCCCAGCATATATTTTTTTTAAACTCAATTTTAGTGTGCTAATTTAAGTAAAATAATTACACATTATTATGTAGTTCTAAGTGATGTGTTTCTTCCCATTCTGAGCTTTAATTCCTCACGAGGGAACTCTCACTAAACCTTTTTTCCCTGGCCTCAGCTGTGCTAAGGCAACAAAGAATTGCATGAAACTAACTATGGCTGACAGCACCTTAATTTTCCCTCCCATATGATGCTGTGCCTCACTTCAATCTGATTTTTAAAAATCATTCGAGGGATGTGTACTTTGCTGGCAAGGCCAGCATTTATTGCCCATTCCTAATTACCCCTGAGAATGTAATTGTTAGCTGCATTCTTGAGTTGCTGCAGTCCATGTGGTGCAGCACACCCACACTGCTTTTAGGGAGGGAGTGCCAGGATTTTAACCCAGTGATAGTGAAGGCCTTATATCTCCAAGTCAGAATGATGAGTGGCTTGGAGGAGAACATTTGTCTGCTGCCCTTGTCTTTCTAGATGGTAGCGTTGTGGATTTGGAAGATGCTGGTCGTTTGAGTAGCCTTGGTGAGTTCCTGAAATGCCAAGGTGGAGGCAACGAGCTGCATGGCCGGGGTGACACCCCCATGGGATTGGGACGGTGTCCAGGCACAGACCACCATTAGTGCGGCTGAAATAGAGCCACCTTGTTGGCACACTCCACAGCCCCTGGTTCTGCAGAGTGACACCGTCTGTATGGGTGCTTCCACCCCACCCTCCGCCATTCCACCCCCCCCCCCCCCCCCGGAGCACTCACCGACGGGACATCAGGTGACCCAACCAAGGGCAGCGGCCACTATAGCGGCACCAGTCAGGGGCCACGGAGTGTAATGCTGGCAAGGGCAGTGTCTGCCAATGGTACCCCTGGCAGCAGGGACAGGCATCAGGGCCAGAGGCCCCTACGGTGCTGGGCACCGATGGAGCCAGGGGTGCGGGGACGGGGGGGGGGACATGTGGGGGCAGAGCCCGCAGTACCAACCAAGGCTTCCGTGTCGCCCATTGGACCTAGCTGGGCACGCGGTACACACCATGCTATCATTTCAGCCTTTCACCACCTGCAGGCAATGCATATTGGAATTCAACCAGCAAAGGTGATCATCCTGCTCGTCACCGCAGCCTTATGGGATGCCATGCGGCTGTACAAGCTGGCGCTGTTCGAGGATGAGGAAGCTGCAGCAGCAGATCCTCCACAGAGGAACAGGAAGCAGCAGCCCAGGTTGGAGAGCCGGCCGCTCAACAGGCCGAGGAGGAGGATGATGTGCCAAGGTGGCGCCGTATGAGGCCTCGCATGTACCGGTAGCGCCTGTCATTTGAGGACCTGCCTGACCAGGCATGCTGTCGAAGATTGTGGCTCAGCAGGGAGAGAGTGAAACATATCTGCCAGATCATGGCACACCTGAATGTCTCTGGGACGGTGAACAGGTCAGTGCCAGTGTGGAAGATGGATGCAGCACCTTGCCTCTCAGCTGGGTAAGATGGGTGCCCATACATCAATGGTGAATAGGGACACCCAGGCATACCTCACTATGGCAACAAGCTGCCTGTCATCTGTGGGCTTCTCTCACAGCACCCTGGACGAGGGCAGCAGTTCCTCCGCCTCTTTACGAACCACTGTGCCATCCTCAGAGTCTGCAATGACTGGGGAGTGCCCAGCCATATCACTGAGCATACCCTCTCAGGCAGAGCGTGCTCAGGCCCCGCCAGCCAGAGGATAACCGCCAAGGTCATCGGGGCCAATAAGACAGCAGAGCCAGCAACTTGCCTCTCAAGGCCCTGTCAGCAAGGGACAAGACATAACACCCTGAAAACTTAGGTGTGAGCCACAGTGATAACAGCAAAAGGTTTGCAGAACTGGCTTATATATTTTTGGAAATATCAAACATGTATTAATCAGTTTTGATTAGATTTTATTTTGTTTCACTTAAATGTCATGAAGTTCACAAGCCCGAGTGTCCTGTGTATTTGATGAGTTTTGGCCTCATCAGTGCAACGTTAAAAATATTTTGGGTAACATAAGAGGCACTGATGAAACATTGGGTTCATGGCATGGTTTTGTGTGAAATGTTTGTGAAGGAGGTGGTGCCCTTGGTTTCAGACAGAAAGTAAACCTTGGCAGCCTAGTTGAACGAACACTGCATCAAGGCCTTCCTGGTGACCTTGCCACCCTGAATATTTCTCATTTCTGCCTCTTCTTCCTCACCAGTTGCCTGCCCAGGCTCTGTAAGGACTCATCATTGGATTCCTCCTTTGTGACAGGAGCACCTGCCTCAGTGTCTCCTGGTCTAGTGGTTCCCCCTAGAAAGAGCAAAATTATGCAGAGCACAACAAACAACAAAGATGAGTGATACTTGCTCAGGCATTGGAACCTAATTTTTAGCAGAGCTATTCTTCCACCACTGCCTTGTGGAGACACGGCAGCAATTATATCTTTCCTCAGCCTCTGTCCTCGGGTGACTGAGTGGCATCATCAGCCACCTATTCAAGGGATGCCCCTTGTCACCGAGCAACCATTTCGTGAGGCCAGTTGGAGCTGCGAATAGCCTTGGCACTCAAGTGTCTCAGTGTGTAGGCACCCTGGGAGCTGCCAGGTTACTTCACACAAACCTGTAGAATCGGTGTTCTGTGGTCGTAAACGATTTGAACATTCATGGAGTGAAAACTCTTCATGTTGGCAAAAGTGCCTGGCCCCCGTGAATGCAGAGAAACCCTACAACTACTGCAAAGCCTCTCGCCTGCTTGGCCTGGTCCGCCAGGAAACTGATGATGTGCTAACCTGCCTAAACAGATTGTCAGCAACCAGCTTGACACAGCTATGCACAACAGACTGAGAGACTCTGCAAAGGTCACCCACTGATCGTTGGAAAGATCCGGAGGCATAGAAAGGCTACAGTGACCTTGAGAGCCATGGGCTTTGGCTGTCCACCTACACAGTTAGAGGCTATCTCCAGCCTAATCATCTGGCAAATGGATGTGACAGCATTCCTTGAAAGTTTCAGCTTCCTGCGGCACTGGACTTCTGTCATATCTAGGTAGTTGGATCGCTGCCTGTACACCCTGGCAGCTGGATTGCGGCGTCTTCTGTGGGGCCGCCCTCATTGCCCTCCCTGCTGCCCCTAACCACCCAGTGCCTCTCCTTTGAGGTGTCCCTGTGACCACCTGGCCTCTTCTCTCTTTGTCCTGTCTTCCTCCTCAGAGGGGATGCTCCCTGCTGAATATACAAGACCCATCAGCGGAGATGCAAATTGGCTGACCCAGGCACTGTGGGAACCAAATCTCAGACGGAAGGTACAAGACGGAAATGACCGGAAAAGTTGGAATCATTTGTACAACCTTCAAAGGGATGCAGTACATGCATTCATTTAAAACTTTTTTTTTAAGAGTACCCAATTAATTTTTTCCAATTAAGGGGCTATTTTAGAGTGGCCAATCCACCTACTCTGCACATCTTTGTGTTGTGGGGGCGAAACCCATCCAAACATGGGGAAAACGTGCAAACTCCACACGGACAGTACTCAGGGCCGGGAGCGAATCTGGGACCTCGGCGCTGTGATGCAGCAGTGCTACCCACTGTGTCACCATGCAGCCCCAGTACACGCATTTATAATACTCAGGGCAGCATGGTGGCACAGTGGTTAGCACTGCTGCCTCATGGCGCTGAGGTCCCAGGTTCCATCGTGGTTTGGGTCACTGTCCATGTCGAGTTTGCACATTCCCCCCTTTGCGTGGGTTTCGCCCCCACAACCCAAAGATGTCTAGGTTAGGTGGATTAGCCAGGCTAAATTGCCCTTAATTGGAAAAAATGAATCGGGTACTCTAAATTAAAAAAAAAAAATCATAATACTCTAGTCTATGCCCACACCAAAGTCTCAATAACTCCCATCAACTCAGCCTGCCCTGCCTTTACTCTTGCCACCTTATACCCTTGTAAAAACGGATCAGCTGCTTCCTTGTGTGCCAACCTAAAAATCTCACTCTTTCATCTCCTGGCTTTGCTCTTTCTCACGCTCTTTTATCTCCCTGCCCCCATCCTCAGCCTCACTTTTTCTTTTACTCTTTTATATTCCCGGCTCCGCTCTCAATCTCCTCCCAGCTCCAGACTTTGCATTCATATAAATGTAATTAGGATTAAAGGGCCTTTGTTTAGCCAACTATACTAAAAGCTTGAATAGCCTGTAATTAATATTCCAAGAGGTTTCGTGGCAGTGATAGCATCCCTACCTCTAGGCCAGAAGCTCAGGTCTGACTCTGGGACTTAACGGCCAGGGGTTAATATCCTTCCAATATGCCTGTGGCAGGTGGTAAGAATGGGAGAGTCTCCTCATCAGCCAAAACCTGCACAAATCAATAAAGTACCTTGCCAAATATAACCATGGACTAACAAATGGAAGTCCATGATCACCAACTCACTCTTAGGGCAGGTACCCCCAAGGGAAAAAGAGAATTTATAGACCAGAATGATTTGAGTGACTTGATTTAATTTGATCACGATATTTTAAATTATACAGCACATCTTTGCCTCTCACAGATGTTTGATACTGCACGGCAAGTCATGCTGTGAAATTACCTCAACTGTTTAGTTTTTGTCATAAGCATTCAGATATGTTGATCAGTTGCAATTTTGCATTCTAGCTTTCTATATTATATTAATTTATTTACTATACTGGTTACATAGTAATCGTCAAACTAAACTAAATAAAAATTTAAATATTGCGACAGTCCCAGAGGACCACAGGCTTCTTTCCCCCTTGAGATCTGATTGGTCGTGATTTAACGTCAGATGAGGGGTAAGGTTTCTAAGTGTCATTTCAGGCGGGTTTGGCTGGGAGTTTCTCCCCGGCTCTTTCAGCGAGTTCCCCATCCCCATTTGACCACACTTAGTCAATTTTGTGGGCCCTGGTGATTTTCTCTCTGGACTAGCCCACACTTTGAATTATTTTCATCACTGGCGAGCTGAATTTGCTGGCCAGACCGGCTCCTCAGAAATCGGGACACCATTTTGAAAGGGTACCCGGATCTCTAAGTGAACTTGAGGGTTCCCGACACACGGGCAATGTCACCTCCCACACATGGGCATTATCCCACAAATCCACCCCCCCCCCCCCCCCGCCCACCGAAGTGAGGACACCCCACTATGGGATCACTGAGGACTTCCCCTTTTCAGGCTTTCCTTTGCCCCCATTTAGGGCCACCCTTGGTTCAGAACCCCTACCCTTCACCCCACTCCAACCTTCCCGGGCCCCTTCATACACACCCTTCACCTCACCCCTCATACACCCTCATCCTTCCCTTCAGGGGCATGGCCCCAACCCTTAGCAGTGCCACCCTGGTACCTGGGAACCATGCACTGGCATCCTGGCAGTGCCACCTGGACCTTTGCAGTGCCAGGGCCGCAGTGTCAAGGTGCCAGCCTGGCAGTGCCAAGGTGCCTGAGTGCCAGTGGGAGAGCCAGGGTGCCACCATGCCCAGTCCCTGACAACATAGGGATCTCCAATGACCTGCGAGATCCCCAGGTGCTCTGATGCCTGGTCCACGTTTGTGTGGATCAGAACAAATCGGTGCCCATGTGACCTCTCACTAGGAAGCCTGTTAGGTCATAGGCAGCCATTATATAGATATTCTGCCTCATTAGTGAGATCGAGATTGCCCTTAATTGGCAGTACGGTGGAACAGTGGTTAGCACTGCTGCCTCATGGCACCGAGGTCCCAGTTTCGATCCTGGCTCTGAGTCACTGTCCGTGTGGAGTTTGCACATTCTCCCCGTGTTTGCGTGGGTTTCGCCCCTCACAACCCAAACTTTGTGCAGGGTAGGTGGATTGGCCACCCTAAATTGCCCCGTAATTGGAAAAATAAATTGGGTCCTCTAAATTTATTTTTAAAAATTGGCCTCAATTAGCTTCGCGCTGCACCAATGGGAGCGGGCCAGTTAAATCACAAACTGCTCGGAGCCCGGCGCAGTTCCACTCTTGCGATCTAACCGGCCTGCACAGATCCTGAGGGGCGCAACACAGACATTAAATCGTGCTCCTAATATACACCAAATGACACAACTCTGATCTTAGAAGTTTGGGAAGATGATACAATTAAATTAATAGCACCAATCTTGGGGAAATTACTTTGTTACATTTCCTACAACAGGCAGTTTCACTTTTAGATTTTACATATTTATATATTTTACCTTTAGCGTAGTAAAATGGCCCAAGGTACTTCACAGGAGAAACATTTGACACTGAGCCACATGTGGAGATATTAGGACAAGTGAGCAAAGGCTTGGTCAATGAGATAGGTTTTAAAGAGTACTTAAAAGAGAGAATTAGCGAGCCAGTATGTATGGCTGGATTTTCTTAGCTCCCTGGATATTTTACTGAATACTGCTACTATTAATGAAATTATCTTGGCCAATCTCACTTATCTGGAGCGAAGTAAGAGTCAGATATTATATGCACTTTATGTTCTTCCAACTCTAGCCTCTTGAGTAGCCCCAATTTCCTTTGTACCTCCATTCTCAGCTATGTCTTCAATGTCTAGTCTCCAAGCTCCAGAATTTCCTCTCTAACTCTCTGGCTTGCTAACTCTTTCTCATTTTTTAAGACATTCCTGAAGATCACCTTGGCTTTCTGCTCTCTTCTAACAAAGCTGAATGGAATCTTAACAAACAGCACCTCATCATCTGATAAGGCACTTTTACGGTTTACGGCCTACCAGATTCAATACGGAGTTCAACAATCTCATAACCAATGCTCCTAATTTCTGGACAGCAATTGTTAGTAATAATTCTGCACTATCATTTTTACCTTCTCTAGGCCATTTTTCTTTATTTGACGCCATTATCTTTTGCCTAGCATCATTAACCCGTTTGTTATTAATCTCTCCTGTCTCCCACCTTATCACAGAACTTGCTTTTCTTTTTTCTTCCCCTCCCCTCTTTCCCCGCCCCTGTACTTGTTTAAAAACCCATTACATTTCAAACTCTTCCCAGTTCTAATGAAAGGTCAGTGACCTGAAACTTTGGTTTTGTTTATCTCTCCACGGGTGCTGCCTGATCTGAATATTTACAGCATTTTCTGTTTTTATTATATTCAAATTGTAAGGTTCAGTTAAATAATGAAGAACTACGCTCCTATGCTGTGGATGGTATATATTTAAATCAGAGATGAAAGACTAATCTTATCCTACACAAATCTTCCATTTGTTAAAAATTATGAGACACGTTTCCCATGGCAGGTTGATGGAAAAAGTGAAGTCGCATGGGGTTCAGGGTGTACTAGCTAGATGGATAAAGAACTGGCTGGGCAACAGGAGACGGAGAGTAGTGGTGGAAGGGAGTGTCTCAAAATGGAGAAAGGTGACTAGTGGTGTTCCACAGGGATCAGTGCTCGGACCATTGTTGTTTGTGATATACATAAATGATCTGGACGAAGGTATAGATCAGGGGTGGGCAAACTTTTCCGTGCAAGGGCCACATTCAGAAATTCACAATTTTAAAGGGCCGCATAGTATATTAAGTAAAATAATTAATATTTTAAATAGCCAAAATAAAAGGTCTTTAAAGAAATAAAAGCACATTTATTTGAAAAACAAAGTAACTCAGTAAGTAACAGAACAATGTCAATGAGAATGATGCATCTGACTGCAGTCATTTACCAGTTTGTTGAAATCAGGTGTCAAGTTTCCGGCTGGGTCACTGTCTGTGTGGCGTCTGCACGTCCTCCCCCTGTGTGCGTGGGTTTCCTCCGGGTGCTCCGGTTTCCTCCCACAGTCCAAAGATGTGCGGGTTAGGTGGATTGGCCACGCTAAATTGCCCGTAGTGTCCTAATAAAAGTAAGGTTAAGGGGGGAGTTGTTGGGTTACGGGTATAGGGTGGATACGTGGGTTTGAGTAGGGTGATCATGGCTCGGCACAACATTGAGGGCCGAAGGGCCTGTTCTGTGCTGTACTGTTCTATGTTCTATGTTCTAAGTTGCTTGTGCTGATCCTTAACACTGACAGAAGCACAGCCTAGCCGAGTCAACGATAAAAATGCGCGTAGTGGGGTGGATGAGTGGGGCTGCCTTATTGGTCGGTTTAGTTGGGTGTGCGACCAATAGGAGTCCAGGTTACAAACAATAATAAGGCTTATTGTTTGTAACCTGGACTCCTATTGGTCGCACACCCAACTAAACCGACCAATGAGACAGCCCCACTCATCCACCCCACTACGCGCGTTTTTATGCAGCCCGCCAATGAGGTGCCCGGAATCATAACCGGCATTTTTGAAAAGCCGCCGGGGAAAAGCCACTGAAGTAAATGCGCTTATTCAATAAGCGCATTTACTTCAGCGGCTTTTCCCCGGCGGCTTTTCAAAAATGCCGGTTATGATTCCGGGCACCTCATTGGCGGGCCGCATAAAAACCTTTGTCGGGCCGCATGCGGCCCGCGGGCCGTAGTTTGCCCACCCCTGGTATAGATGGTCTGATTAGCAAGTTTGCAGATGATACTAAGATTGGTGGAGTTGCAGATAGCGAGGGGGACTGTCAGAGAATACAGCAAAATATAGATAGATTGGAGAGTTGGGCAGAGAAATGGCAGATGGAGTTCAATCCAGACAAATGCAAGGTGATGCATTTTGGAAG
This sequence comes from Scyliorhinus canicula, assembly GCF_902713615.1. Taxonomy (NCBI): domain Eukaryota; kingdom Metazoa; phylum Chordata; class Chondrichthyes; order Carcharhiniformes; family Scyliorhinidae; genus Scyliorhinus; species Scyliorhinus canicula. The sequence continues at coordinate 54,380,138 of NC_052152.1, read as the reverse complement.
ATCCAATTCAAGAGCGGACTATACGGTCAATGGAAGAGTCCTGGGGAAAATTGATGTACAGAGATATCTGGGAGTTCAGGTCCATTGTACCCTGAAGGTGGCAACGCAGGTCGATAGAGTGGTCAAGAAGGCATACGGCATGCTTGCCTTCATCGGACGGGGTATTGAGTACAAGAGTCGGCAGGTCATGTTACAGTGGTATAGGACTTTGGTTAGGCCACATTTGGAATACTGTGTGCAGTTCTGGTCGCCACATTACCAGAAGGATGTGGATGCTTTAGAGAGGGTGCAGAGGAGGTTCACCAGGATGTTGCCTGGTATGGAGGGTGCTAGCTATGAAGAAAGGTTGAGTAGATTAGGATTGTTTTTGTTGGAAAGACAGAGGTTGAGGGGGGACCTGATTGAGTTCTACAAAATTATGAGAGGTATGGACAGGGTGGATAGCAACAAACTTTTTCCAAGAGTGGGGGTGTCAATTACAAGGGATAACGATTTCAAGGTGAGAGGGGAAAGTTTAAGGGAGATGTGCGTGAAAAGTTTTTAACGCAGAGGTGGGTGCCTGGAACACTTTGCCAGCGGAGGTGGTAGAGGCGGGCACGATAGCATCATTTAAGATGAAACTAGACAGATATATGAATGGGCGGGGAACAGAGGGAAGTAGATCCTTGGAAAATAGGCGACAGGTTTAGATAGAGGATCTGGATCGGCGCAGGCTGGGAGGGCCGAAGGGCCTGTTCCTGTGCTGTAATTTTCTTTGTTCTTTGTACACGTGGGACAGTTTGCCTTTTTGCCCGAAATGGATGTATCCTCATGCACAATTGTCTTGGTGAGACTGTTATCAAAAAGGTATATTGAAGAATTGAAATTTTATTCCTGTAGAAAGTTTTAAGAAATAATTACACCCAAGCACAGTGTACATACAGAGGAATAAAAGCCAACGCAATACGGGGTTCACAACATCACCATTGTCACTCATCATGACCTCACTGAAGTCAAAGATTCATCAATTAAGGAGATGTTGAAGTAAAAATCCTTTATGTTTACTGAAAGCTTGAAATAAAACTGGAGCATCTAAGAAAAAAAGCTCTTCAGTCTTTTTAAAATGGCTTTTTAAAGGTTACATTCATTCTGTCCAATTATTGGCACTGCACGAACATAGTATAATTTCCTCTCCCCCAATTAACAAGACAGTTAAATTAAATCGAAACACAAATTTCTGGGGCGGCACGGTGGCGCAGTTATTAGCACTGCTGCCTCATGTGCCGAGGACCCGGGTTTGATCCAGGCCCCAGGTCACCCATGTGGAATTTGCAATTCTTCCCGTCTCAACGTAGGTCTCACCCCCACAATCCAAAGATGTGCCTGGTAGGTGAATTGACCACGGTAAATTGCCCATTAATTGGGGGGGGGGGGGGGGGGGGGGGGGGAAATTAGGTACTCTATAAATTTATTTAAAAAAACAAAAACATTTCTCATCTGAACACCAAGCAGAATTTTATTCCATTTCTGCTGTAATAGAAAAATAAGTATGAGGCTTCTGTTCACTTTGCTTCTTGTTTGAAGCAGTGTAAATTAGTATTGGTGACATACATTGATGTGACAGCATTGATGACATTATCTATTTTTTGTGTCATAGTGGGGGCAGAAATCTTTCCACGTTTCCAAAGCGATTGGCCCCTTTTACTCTCAGCAGGGTCTTTGACTATTTCTCTTAATGGAGAATGAGTGCCTTTATCCAAATTACAGATATCTTGGCTATGCGGTTTACTATATCACAAAGTATATCCACTGTATGTTACTGCTGTTTCGTAAAACCATTGTGGCCATGTGTTAGAATGGGCTGTTAGTGTGATTTTGTTTTATTACATTGCAATGTTTTATACTGGAGTACAGCTACTTTGAAAATTTACTTTGAAAATTATTAAGTGATATGGCATCAATGAACGCACGACGAGTGGTGAATATAACTGAGGCTTTAATAAACTAACCAGAAAGCCTCCTGGCCTCGGATCCCGAACTGGCCACCTTTATACCAAGCCCAGGGGAGGCGGAGCCAGCAGGCAGTAGTTTACCACATTACACATAATACAGTGGCAGTTTACCACAATACACAGATTATATACTACAGTGGTTCAGAGCCAGCAGGGACAAGCCCAGGCATGTAACAGTACAACAGCACAATACAATAGTGGTTTACCACATTCACCCCCTGTTAAAAAGAGTCCAGCAGGGGCGAAGTGGACTTAAGATCAAGTCTGTCGGGGGCCTGACCTTCCGCCGTGATCGCCTCAGTCCCGGCTGTGGTGTGGGCACCGGTGTCAAGACCTGCGCGTCTGGGAGCGTGTCGTCCTCTTCTTCACCCAGTTGTTGAGTCGGTGGGGGGGGGGGGGGGGGGGGTGACCGCTGGAGGGCCTGCGGGTGCCAGACCTTGAAGTAGCTGGGTAGTGGTGGAGGGAGATGGTGTAGGGTCGGGGGAGGTGGTGATGGTCACTGGGGAACCTGCCAAATCCCAGAGGGAGACTGTGTCCTGTCGACCGTCACGATGTGCCACGTAGGCATATTGTGGATTGGCATGCAGGAGCATGATCTTCTCGACGAGGGGATCTGCTTTATGGCTCCTCACATGCTTCCGGAAGACGGGCCCTGGGACTGTCAGCCAGGACGGGAGCGAGACCCCGGAGGCGGACTTCCTGGGGAAGGCAAACATACGTTCGTGAGAGGTCTCATTGGTAGCAGTGCACAGGAGCGACCGGATGGAGTGGAGCGCATCGGAGAGGCCCTCCTGCCAGTGGAAGACTGGGAGACTTCCAGGCTGGCCAGGAGGACAGCCTTCCAGACCGTCGCGTTCGCCCTCTCCACCTGTCTGTTACCCCGAGGGCTGTAGCTGGTCGTCCTACGGAGGTGATGCCCTTTCTGAGCAGGAACTGACGCAACTCGTCGCTCATGAAGGAGGAGCCCCGATTGCTATGGATGTAGGTGGGGAACCCGAACAAGGTGAAAAGGCTGTGCAGGGCCTTGATGACGGTGGCAGAGGTCATGTCAGGGCATGGGATGGCGAAGGGGAATCTTGAATATTCGTCAACAATGTTGAGGAAGTACACGTTACAAATGTGAGGTTATCCATTTTGGTAGGAATAATAGCAAACGAGATTATTATTTAAATGATAAAATATTAAAGCATGCTGCTGTGCAGAGAGACCTAGGTGTGCTAGTGCATGAGTCACAGAAAGTTGGTTTACAGGTGCAACAGGTGATTAAGAAGGCAAATGGAATTTTGTCCTTCATTGCTAGAGGGATGGAGCTTAAGACTCGGGAGGTTATGCTGAAATTGTATAAGGTGTTAGTGAGGCCACACCTGGAGTATTGTGTTCAGTTTTGGTCTCCTTACTTGAGAAAGGACGTACTGGCACTGGAGGGTGTGCAGAGGAGATTCACTAGGTTGATCCCAGAGCTGAAGGGGTTGGATTACGAGGAGAGGTTGAGTAGACTGGGACTGTACTCGTTGGAATTTAGAAGGATGAGGAGGGATCTTATAGAAACATATAAAATTATGAAGGGAATAGATAGGATAGATGCGGGCAGGTTGTTTCCACTGGCGGGTGAAAGCAGAACTAGGGGGCATAACCTCAAAATAAGGGGAAGTAGATTTAGGGCTGAGTTTAGGAGGAACTTCTTCACCCAAAGGGTTGTGAATCTATGGAATTCCTTGCCCAGTGAAGCAGTTGAGGTTCCTTCATTACATGTTTTAAGGTAAAGATAGATAGTTTTTTGAAGAATAAAGGGATTAAGGGTTATGGTGTTCGGGCCGGAAAGTGGAGCTGAGTCCACAAAAGATTAGCCATGATCTAATTGAATGGTGGAGCAGGCTCGAGAGCCAGATGGCCTACTCCTGCTCCTAGTTCTTATATTCTTATGTTGCGGTCAGTGGAGGGAAGGGGCCCTTTGAAATCGATGCTGAGGCGTTCAAACGGGCGAGAGGCCTTTACCAGGTGGGCTCTGTCTGGCCGATAGAAGTGCGGTTTGCACTTGCACAAACTTGGCAGTCCCAGGTCACAGTCCTGACCTCCTCGATGGAATAAGGCAGGTTCCGAGCCTTGATAAAGTGAAAAAAACGGGTGACCCCCCCGGGTGACAGAGGTCATTGTGGAGGGCCCGGAGTCGGTCTACTTGTGCGCTGGCACATGTACCGCGGGATAGGGCATCTGGGGGCTCATTGAGCTTCCCAGGTCGATACAAGATATCGTAGTTGTATGTGGAGAGCTCGATCCTCCACCTTAGAATCTTGTCGTTCTTGATTTTGCCCCGCTGTGTATTGTTAAACATGAAGGTAACCGACCATTGGTCAGTGAGGAGAGTGAATCGTCTGCCGGCCAGGTAATGCCTCCAATGTCGCACAGCTTCTACAATGGCTTGGGCTTCCTTTTCGACGGAGGAGTGTCGAATTTCGGAGGCATGGAGGGTACGGGAGAAGAAAGCCATTGGCCTGCCCGCCTGGTTGAGGGTAGCGGCCAGAGCAAAGTCCGACGCATCGCTTTCCACCTGAAACGGAATGGACTCATCCACAACGTGCATCGCGGCTTTGGCAATATCTGCCTTGATGTGGTTGAAGGCCAGACGGATCTCAGCCGACAGGGGAAAAACGGTGGATTTAATAAGTGGACGTGCCTTGTCCTCATAATTGGGGACCCACTGGGAATAGTAAGAGAAGGACCCCAGGCATCTCTTCAGGGCCTTGGGGCAGTGGGAGTTCCAGGACGGGGCGCATGCAGTCGGGGTCGGATCCAAGGACTCAATTTTCCACAACGTAGCCGAGGATGGCTAGATGGGTTGTGCGGAAAACACATTTTTCCTTATTATAGGTGAGGTTCGGGAGTTTAGCGGTGTGGAGGAAGTGCCGGAGGTTTTCTTCATGGTCCTGCTGGTCATGGCCGTAGATGGTGACATTATCTAAGTACGGGAACGTGGCCCGCAGCCCGTACTGGTCAACCATTCGGTCCATTTCTCGTTGGAAGACCGAGACCCCATTGGTGACGCCGAAGGGAACCCTGAGGAAGTGGTAGAGGCGGCCATCTGCTTCGAAGGCAGTGTATTGGCGGTCCTCTGGGTGGATAGGTAGCTGGTAGTACGCGGACTTCAAGTCAACTGTGGAGAAGACTCGATACTGTGCAATCTGATTGACCATGTCAGATATGCGGGGGAGTGGGTACGCATCGAGCTTTGTTTACCGGTTGATGGTCTGACTGTAGTCGATGACCATCTGGTGCTTCTCCCCAGTCTTGACGACCACCACTTGGGCTCTCCAGGGGCTGGTACTAGCCTCAATGATCTCCTTTCCGACTTGATAAAGGACCTGTCCCGGGCACTGTATCGTCTGCTCCTAGTAGCGACGGGCTTACAGTCCGGGGTGAGGTTAGCGAAGAGCGAGGGTGGGGCGACCTTAAGGGTCGCGAGGCTACAGACGGTCAGGGGGGACAGAGGTCCATCGAACTTTAAAGTAAGGCTTTGGACGTGGCACTGGAAGTTGAGCCTCAAAAATAGGGCAGCGCAGAGATGAGGAAGGATGTAGAGTTTAAAGTTAGGGTACTCTATGCCTTGTATGGTAAGGGTCGCGACACAGTACCCCCGGATTGCTGCTGAATGTGATCTGGAAGCCAGGGAGATTTTCTGGGTGGCGAATAAAATTGGGAGGGAGCAGTGCCTTACCGTATCTGGGTGTATGAAGCTGTCTGTGCTCCCAGAGTCGAAAAGACAGGCCGTCTCGTGCCCGCTGATCCGAACTGTCATCGTAGATTTTGTGAGGGGATGAGGCCGAGACTGGTCGAGCGTGATGGAGGCGAGCTTCGGAAGGTGATGGGTAGGCCGGTCGGAGTTAGCGGCGACCAGCGTATGACCGGGTGAGCAGGGCTCCCAGGAGGCTGCGGAGTGGTCCCAAGATGGCTGCCCCCATGGGTCGCGCGTGGCAGGTGGAGTGCAAGATGGCATCAAAGATGGTGGCCCCATGGGTCGCACGTGGCTGGCGAAATCTAAGATGGCAGTGAAGATGGCGGCACCCTCGGGTCGCACATGGCGGGTGGCGCAGCAGCTGGGGGCGGCCCCTGACAGGCAGCAGGCAGCGCTGCTGGGCCTAGGAGTTTTCGGGAGAGATCGGGCCTGGCAGACTTTCACAAAGTGGCCCTTCCTCCCACACCCGTTGCAAGTCACGTACCGTGCAGGGCAGCGTTGTCGGAGATGCTTACCCTGGCCGCAAAAGTAGCACTTCGGGCTTCCGCCGTTGGCCGGCTGCTGCGCAGCACAGGCTTGCACTGCACTCGAGTCGGGTGATGGCGGCGTCCACTAGGTCCACGAGGGTGCTGCGCTGTCGGAGGTGTAGGCCTCCATGTTCTGGAAGGCCACCTCCAGTGAGTTTGAGAGCTACACTGTCTCTGGGAGGCCCCCTTTTAGCAATTGCTGGATTGTTTGATTTCATGCCTGCGACATAAGCGTCCATGACCAACAGCTCCGCGAGTTGGGTAGCCGATATCGCCTGGCAGTCACAGTTCCGGTAGAGTACCCGCAAGGCACGCAGGAATTCTGCTAGTGATTCCCCAGGGCGTTGTTGTCTCATGGCAAGAAAGTGCCTAGCATACACTTCGTTTACAGACTTTACATAGTGTCCCTTCAGCAGCATTATCGCCTCCGTATACGAGTGGGCGTCCCTGATGAGAAGAAAGACTTGCGGACTCACCCGTGCATGGAGGATCTGCTTCTTTTGGAGGTCGGTGAAGTTTTCGGTGAAGGATCCGAGGTACGCTTCAAAGCAGCTTAGCTAGTGCTCGAATGTTGCAGTGGCGTCGACTGCATGTGGGTCCAGCTCCAGGCGATCAGGCTTTTGGGATGAATTCACCTTAGATTTATTAAATTGATTTGCCATTAATTAACACATGACAAGTGGTGAACGTAACTGAGGCTTTAATGAACTAAACAGAAAGCCTCCTGGCTTTGGATCCCGTACTGGGGCAGCGGCAGAGTCTAGCCACCTTTATACCGAGCCCGGGGGAGGTGGAGCCAGCAGGCGGTAGTTTACCACATTACATATAATACAGTGGCAGTTTACCACAATACACAGATTATATACTACAATGGTTCGGACCCAGTAGGGACAACCCCAGGCATGTAACAGTACAACAGTACAATATAATACAGTGGTTTACCACATTAAGGATATTAAATCAAAAGGTAGACACATATTTACAAGAAATAAAAATGGAGGTAAACGAAGTGGATACCATCCCCTTCACAAGTAAATATTAAGGTTCTTGCAGTTACGATTGTAATCAGTGTCAGATTTTCCTGCAGTGTAACTTGGATTTGGGTTTCAGAATAAGTAAATAATTTTTTTTTTTTACTAAGATATACACACAGATCAAACACAATCAAAAAGAGAACAGGAAATCTCAAAATAAATAAATAACCCTCGCACTCCACCCTCCCTGCTGTTACCTTCCACCCACTCTGCCTCCTTCCCCCTCCCCCGCCCTCACTCCCCCTCCCCCTGCTGACTTAACTATCCTGGAAGAAATCGATACACGGTTTCCATCTCTGGGCCATCCCCTCCACAGTCCCTCTCAAGGCGAACTTGATTTTTTACACCCCTGTGTTCAGCGGCCCCAACAAGATCCGTCTCCGGGCTACCAAAGAGGCAAAGGCAAATGTCGGCCTCTATCAACCCTTGCACTCCCGGTTCTTCCGACACTCCAAAAATTGCCACTTCTGGATTTGGGATCACCTTCACCCACAGCTGGAGGGATTCTCAGTCATCATGTCAGTGAAACCCCGCCAGAAACCCTCCATCTTCGGATAGACCCAAAACATGTGGGCATGGTTCGCGCCCCCCCACCCCCAGTATTCTCCGCCCCCCCCCCCTCCAAAACCTGCTCTTTCTGGTTACCGTCATATGTGCCCTGTGAACTACTTTAAATTGAATGAGGCTAAGCCTAGCACCACAAAGAGGATGCATTCACCCTTCTCAGAGCCTCCTCCCATAACCCAGCCTCCAACACCCTCCCCAGCTCGTCCTCCCACTTTCGCTTAACCTTTCCTATTGGGGCACCTTCCCAGTCCATTAATTCTTCGTAAACCTCCGACACCCTGCTGTCACCAATCTCTGTTTTCGACACCACTTTGTCCTGCAAGCCCCGGGGCGGCAGGTCAGGAAAGGACAGCACCTGTTTCCTCACATAGTCCTGAAAATACGGAGGCTGGGGATTGAGGGTGATTTAGAGATGTGGATCAGAAATTGGCTAGTTGAAAGAAGACAGAGAGTGGTGGTTGATGGGAAATGTTCAGAATGGAGTTCAGTTACGAGTGGCGTACCACAAGGATCTGTTCTGGGGCCGTTGCTGTTTGTCATTTTTATAAATGACCTAGAGGAGGGCGCAGAAGGATGGGTGAGTAAATTTGCAGACGACACTAAAGTCGGTGGAGTTGTAGACAGTGCGGAAGGATGTTGCAGGTTACAGAGGGACATAGATAAGCTGCAGAGCTGGGCTGAGAGGTGGCAAATGGAGTTTAATGTGGAGAAGTGTGAGGTGATTCACTTTGGAAAGAAAAACAGGAATGCGGAATATTTGGCTAATGGTAAAATTATTGCTAGTGTGGATGAGCAGAGGGATCTCGGTGTCCATGTACATAGATCCCTGAAAGTTACCACCCAGGTTGATAGGGTTGTGAAGAAGGCCTATGGTGTGTTGGCCTTTATTGGTAGAGGGATTGAGTTCCGGAGCCATGAGGTCATGTTGCAGTTGTACAAAACTCTTGTACGGCCGCATTTGGAGTATTGCGTACAGTTCTGGTCGCCTCATTATAGGAAGGACGTGGAAGCTTTGGAGCGGGTGCAGAGGAGATTTACCAGGATGTTGCCTGGTATGGAGGGAAAATCTTATGAGGAAAGGCTGATGGACGTGAGGTTGTTTTCGTTAGAGAGAAGAAGGTTAAGAGGTGACTTAATAGAGGCATACAAAATGATCAGAGGGTTAGATAGGGTGGACAGTGAGAACCTTCTCCCGCGGATGGAGGTGGCTAGCACGAGGGGACATAGCCTGAAATTGAGGGGTAATAGATATAGGACAGAGGTCAGAGGTGGGTTTTTTACGCAGAGTGGTGAGGCCGTGGAATGCCCTACCTGCAACAGTAGTGAACTCGCCAACATTGAGGGCATTTAAAAGTTTATTGGATAAGCATATGGATGATAATGGGTTAGTGTAGGTTAGATGGCCTTTAGTTTTTGGACTTCCCATGTCGGTGCAACATCGAGGGCCGAAGGGCCTGTACTGCGCTGAATCGTTCTATGTTCTATGTTCTATGAACCTGTAAGTACCAGAACACATTCCTGCTGGGCAGCTCATACTCCTCTACCAACCCCTCTAATCTCAAAAAGCATCCCCCCCATTAACAGGACTCCAAACCGCTCAATCCCCGTCTGCCGCGGAATCCTGCAGAAAGTCCCCAGGAACAAACCAGTGATTCCTACAAATTGGATCACAAACGAGGCCTCCCCCAGCCTCAGGTGCTGCCGCCATTGTCCCCACGCCCTCAGGGATAACACCACTATCGGACTTGTGGAGTGCCTGGCCAGCAAGAACAGGAGAGGCGCCATCAACAGTGCTCCCAAGCTAGTGCCCTTACACGAGGCTGCCTCCATCCGCTCCCATACCGACCCCTCCCCCTACCCACTTCCTTCCCATGGCTATATTTGCTGCCCAGTAATAGTTCATTAAGTTTGGCAAGGCCAGCCTGTTTCCCCTCCCCCCCCCCCCCCCCCCTCCTCCATGCCCCCGCTCCAACAGAGCCTTCTTCACCCGAGGGGCTTTCCCCACCCACATAAACCCGAAGATCAATGTATTGATCTTCCTAAAGAAAGCCTTTGAAATAAAAATCGGAAGGTTCTGAAACACGAATAAAAGCCTTGGGGGTACTGTCATCTTCACGGACTGCACCCGCCCCGCCAATGATAACAGGAGCATGTCCCACCTGTTAAAATCCCCCTTCATTTGCTCCACCAACCGGGCCAAATTCAATTTATGTAATTGCTCCCATCCCCACACTACCTGGATGCCCTGTTATGGGCCAGGGTTTAGAAACTCCAAAGTATATTATGAAGTTCACCTGACCCACAATCTTTATTTTGAATAGGCTAGGATAAGCATAAGAGCATTCCCTTCAGGTGTGCTTCATCAGTCTTCCCAGACACTAATCAAAACAAGCTTTATTCTAATAACTTAGTTGACATTTATATAAGCACACTGCAAGAATTTCTATCAATTACAAACTTAAAGACACCACACAGCTACAATAATCTATGAATAACACTTAATGAATTCCCCCTTAACTGTTCCAATTCAAAAACAAAACCCCATAAACCACAAACCCCTTTTCAAGGGCATGGCTCAGCACTCTGCATTCTCACTTGAATTAGACTGGCCTTTCCTGAGATTCTGACCCCGTCTCACCAGCAGGTTTAAACCCTTCCAGAAAGCAAACTATATTTAAAGCCAGCATCAAGGTGGTTTTTACTGGAACAGATATTTAAAATGAAAAGAGAGAGAGAGAGAAAGAGAGAGACAGCCAAAACTGATAGCGAAAGTAAAAACCTCAGAGCCACAGCTCAGCTCCATCCACAAAATGACATCACTGAAGCCATGTGATAAGACAAAGACCTTTCTTAAAGGGACACTCCCACAACAGCCCAGATACCTGAAAATCGCCCCCACTAACTTAAATGGCACCTCGCACAACCTCCTCTCCTGTCTCCACGCCTGGATCGGAAAGACCTCACTCTTACCAATGTTTAACTTATACCCAGAGAACCAGCCGAATTCCACCAAAATGTCCATGATACCTCCAATACTTTCCAATGGGTCAGATATGTAGAGCAACAGATCGTCTGCATGTAGCGTCTGTGTTCCACCCCGCCTCGCACTATTCCCTTCCAACCCCTTGACGGTCGAAGTGCACTGCCAGTGCCAAAGAGCAATGGGGAAAGAGGGCATCCCTGCCTTGACCCACGATACAGCCAAAAATAACCCAAATTCATCCGGTTTGTCCTTACACATGCTGCCAGCATTGAAACCACAACCAGACCCAGTCCACAAACCCCTGCCCAAACCCAAATCGCCCCAGTACCTCCCACAAATATTCCCATTCTACCCGATCAAAGGCCTTCTCCGCATCCATAGCGACCCCCAGCTCCACATTCCATTCCTCCAAGGGCATCATTATAACATTCATCAGACACCTAACGTTAGCTGACAGATGCATCCCCTTTACAAACCCTGTCCGGTCTTCCCTTATGACTCTTGGGATACAGTCCTCAATCCGCGAGGCCAAGATTTTAGCCAACAACTTGGCGTCAACATTCAGCTGTGATATTGGGTGGCAGGACCCACACTGCTCCTGATCCTTATCCCTCTTCAAAAATAAAAATATTGAGGCCTGCGAGAATGTGGGGGAGAGCTCCTCCTTCTCCCTCGCCTCATTGAATGCCCTTACCAGCAGGGGCTCCAGGTCACCCAAAAATGTTTTAGAAAATGCTACAGGAAAACCTCACCCCCCTCCCCTGCCGAATCAACCATACCCCTTCTTAGGCCAGCCCCCTGCCCATGCCACACGACCCTCCAGGCCCACCCTCAGGTGTCCACCGACATCACTCCCTCCCATGCTACGCCACAGCAACACCTTTGGCAGCAGCCCCCCTCCCCCTAAACAAAACGTCTACACCATCCCCCTCTGCTACATTAACCACTGCGCTCCCATTAACTAGCCCGCCCAGCTAGCCTGGCAGCTCCCACCCATGGCGCCTAAGCCTTCGACCCCCCGCTCGCACATCTCACAAGCAATGAAAGAAGAAAAAGAAAGGTGCACTCGCCCTCTCGTGAAACAAAACACCTCGAAGGAGAAAAGTTCTCCAACAACCAACAAGAACAAAGATACAAGATAAAAATTGAAAAACCAACCAACCCCTCACGCCTCCTCCACAGTTCAATGTCTTCCTTCTCCTGTCAGTCCATTGTCTCTTAAAAATTCCATCGCCTCTTCTGGTGTTCCAAATTAATCTTCTCGGCTATTAAAAGTCACCCGGAGGCGGGCCGGGAACAACATCCCAAACTTCACCCCCTTTTTAAAGAGGGCAGCCTTCATCCGATTAAACCCGCCTCTCCTCTCCACCATGTCTGCGCCCAGTTCCTGGTACACCCGCAGCTCGCTCCCCTCCCAGGTGCATCTCCGCATCTGCCTCGCCCATCTCAGTATCTTCTCCTTGTCCAGGAACCTGTGAAGACGCACCACTATCGCCCTCGGTGGCTCATTCACCTGCAGCTTCCTTATCAGCGCCCTGTGCACTCAGTTGACCTCCAGGGGCCTGTCAAAGATCCCCTCCCCCAACAACTTCTCCAACATCTTGGCCACATACGTGCCAGCATCCATTCCCTCGATGCCTTCAGGCATCTCCAAGATTCTTAGGTTCTGCCTCTGGGAGCGGTTCTTCAAGTCCTCCACCTTTTCCTTTAACTGCTGCTGAGTCTCCCGCATCATGCTTATCTTGGCTGCCATCGAGGCTCCTCATGCTCCCTCACCGCCCACTCTACTTTCCGAATAGCCTGGCCTTGGAACTCCAGCCTCTGCTCCATACGGTCAATTCCCGCTTTTAACGGTTCCACCGCCTTGGCTAGGTCATCCTGGGCGTCCCTCCTCTGACGGCTAAACTTTTCATTTAAAAAGTCCACCAGTTGCTCCGTCGACCATTGGGCAGGCAAGGCAGACCCTTGACCCTCCACCATCTTGACCTGTGGCACATGAAGATTCTCTTGCTCCTGCTGCTCCCTTCTTCTCGACCCACTTCTGGTCCATGGATCCATCCACCAACCCTACCAGTGGAGTCAAACGTTTCTCAAGTCATCCCTACACCTTTTTCCACAAAACATCCACCCCACAAACAGTGAAAAGGTCATCCACCAACCCTACCAGTGGAGTCAAACGTTTCTCAAGTCAGCCCTACACCTTTTTCCACAAAACATCCACCCCACAAATGATGAAAAGGTCCAAAAAAACAGTCTCAAGCGGGAGCTGCCAAATGCGCAACCATCACACCATGGCCGCCACTGGAAGTCCTAAGTAAAACTTTTCTAAGTACATGTTATACCCCAATGGAGAACCCGGGATCAGGACCATAACGATTTCCCAAGATCTCCTTGGAATATGAACTGACCCTTTAAGGGGATGGGGCTTCCCCTTAACAGGGAGAGCCCCACTCAAATAAAATACCCAGCTAGGGTGCAGATTAGGGAAGGAGATGCTTAGGAGAATGGAGGAGTTTGAATTATTTATTTTTAAATTTAGAGTATTCAATTCTTTGTTTTGTCCAATTAAGTGACAATTTAGCATGGCCAATCCACCTAACCTTCACATCTTTTTGGGGGTGAGACCTACGCAGACAAGGGGAGAATGCGGAAGCTCCACACGGACAGTGACCCAGGGCCTGGATCAAACCTGGGTCCTCAGTGCTGTGAAGGAGTTTGGATTTGTATCGTAATAAACCTTGTTAGTTGATTTCTACCTATCGTCAATGTGTCCTGCTTACCGCAGATTCAACAATGGCGATGAGGATTCAGTAGAGCTGCCATTGCCACCGGTTACATGCCCGGTCCACCTCATCTAGGCTGTGAGAGGCCCCTCTACAGACTGTTGAAATGCCAAACATAGGGAAGCTGGAGCTGTTTAACGCAGGTACAAATGATTGGGGACAATGCGTCGAACGTATGAAACATTTAAAAAAGATTAATGTGATTAGCGGCAATGAGAGACAAACTGTGGCATTGCTAGTGGATTGCAGAGAGCCTACCTGCAGTATGATAAAAAGCTTGATTCACCCGGACCCCCAGATACCCAGCTGTTCACTGCCCTGGTGGCCTTAGTGGGGGTGCATTTCCAGCCGAAAATGTCGCTCATTGTACGGCACTTTCGGTTCCACACGACTACTCAAGCCCAAGACAAGTCAGTGACTGACTTGCTGGCCCACCTCCGAAAACTGGCAGAGGCATGCGAATTCGGAGCAACATTAAATGAGATGCTCCTGTGCCGCTTAGTGTGTGGACTCCGTGACGCAACCATGCAGAACAAATTACTAGGTGAGGCCCACTTGGACTTAAACGCATGGTGGAGATAGCCATCTCCAGAGAAAGCGCTGAACAAGCAGTCCAGGAGCTCCAGGGAATGGTAGTGCTCAGTTTGGGACGCAAAGGCGAGCGCCAATCACGCTCTACTGGAACTGAAGAAGCCGGCCCCAGCAGTGGGACAACTACAGGAGAAACAAGGGCCGCCTTACCAGAGGCTGTGAGCGCTGCCGGGAGTTCTCTCCTGGCCTTGAGGAACAGAAATACAATTGCCAACCAGCGGGGACTGCAATAGGCCACAGGGACCAGGGGAACAGGAGGTCCTGCGAGGATCTACCCGCACACTGACTCACCAGGCACCCCCACCCGACAAGCCTTACTATGCGGAAGATGACAACAGCACCTACCCAGCAGTTGCACTGCGTGGCTGGGCCAAGAGTGCCGCTCATCCAGATCGCTCTGCAAATTAAGTACACTCCATGCATGGAGCTCGACACTAGGGCAGCAGTGTCTATAGTCAGTCGCCATACTTTTGACCGCATTCAATATGGCCTTCAATCATTGACCCTGTTGGACACTTATATGGGGGAACCTCTGGCAATAGCGGGCACTTCAACTGTTCTAGTAGAGCATGATCAGCAATGCGCAAGTATCCTCTGGTGCCGATCCACGGGAGCAGTCTGAGCTTGCTGGGGCATGACTTGTAACGGCATCTACTGTTGGATTGACAGCAGGTGTACCACCTGCACCCACATGGCCCGTTAAGGGCTTCTGGCCAGAGTTCCATTGGCTTTCCAGTATGGCTTGGGCAATATTAAAGGGTCAGTGGCCCAACTAAGCGTGGACCTGACAGCTCAACTGTGCTACCTCCGTGCCTTACCTGTTCCGTATGCCCTATGAGCTAAGGTAGACTCAGAACTGGACTGGATTGAGAGTTTGGGTATCATTGCCTGCTGCAGTTTTCCGACTGCGTGGCATCGGTCATCCCAGTCATGAAACCCGACGGATCAGTAAATTTATGCGGGGTTTATAAGATGATGGTCAACCTTGTGTCATGGCTGGACTGCTATCTGGTCCCTCGGATCGATAATCTTTACGCGATTCTGCACATTTATGAAACTCAACATTAGTCACGCTTACATCCAGTTGGTCCTGGCCTGCAAGTCCAGGCGCTTCATAACCGTGAATACGCACTGCCTGTCCTTTGGGGTTTCCTCCATGTGCGCAATATTCCAGCACGTAATGGAGAATACCCTGCGAGGCCTACCTCGCATGGTGGTCTATCAGGACGACATCCGAATCACAGGCTTGTCCGACCAGGAGAATCTGTTAAACCTGGCCAAGATGCTGAGGCATCTTGAGGAGGCCGGCGTCCACCTCTGGCGAGAGAAGTGCAACTTCAACGCCGCCGAGGTAACGTACCTTTTGTACCCAGTGGAAGAAAAGTACAGGCAATTCGGCAAGCCCCCGTGCCGGGAGGCCCAACGGAATGCCGATCATTCCTCGGCCTAGTCAATTACTATGGCAAGTTCCTCCCGAACCTGGCCACCACATAAGCCCCCCTCCACCGTCTTTCGACCCATGACCACGCCTTTCGACCTGCGATGCTTCTCCATATGGTGTCAGGGCCGTGCTGACCTACACCATGGACGATGGATCTGAATGTCCCATTGCCCCACGAATGTTGGCAGACATGGAGAAATGATACGTGCAGATTGAGAAGGAGGGTTGGCCGTCGAGAAATTTCATCAGTATGTCTATGGGCATTGCTTCACCATTCTCAAGGACAACAAGCCCCTCCTCTGACTCTTCAAGGAGGATTGAACGATTCCCTCTATTGCTTCCGTCCGCATCCAACAATGGACATACTGCTGGCGGCATATGATTATGTTCTGGAACACTGCTCCGGGGCAAAGATTCCCCATGTTGACGCATTAAAGCCGTCTGCCCATGCTGACCAAGCCAGCAACACCAATGGCGGCCAGCGGGTCATTGCCGCCCTCCATTTCATGGACTCATTACTTGTCACGGCGTCCTGTATTTGCTGGTGGACCCAAATTGATCCTCAGCTATCACGTGCCCACCACATGGTACGGTATGGGGCTCAGCACCGGGCTTTACCTGAAGAACCTGAAGACCTACAGCATGAAGATGCAGTATAAAGGTCGGAGTAGTCCTTTGGGGCACCTGCGAGGTGGTCCCCGAATATGGGCAGACTGCTCCTGTTGAACCTCCACACTGGACACCCATGAAAATGTTCGCTCGAAGCGACTTTCGGTGGCTCGGCATCGATGTGGACATTGAACAGGCAGTCTGGCTGCATCCAGTGTCAGGTGCACCAGAGGTTGCCCCCTGCAGCCCCTCTCCACCCACGGGAATGGCCAGGTCGTCCATGGTCTTGGCTCCATATAGATTTTGTGGGACCCTTTCAGGGCACTATGTCCCTCCTCCTTGATGCTCACTCCAAGTGGATGGAGGCCCTCAGGACGCAGGTGGCAATGGCCCAGGCTACCATAGAGAAACCCCGGCACATTTTTAGCACACACGGCATACCGGATGTGCTGGTGTGAGATGGTGGTATGGCTTTCATTAGTGCAGAATTTGCGGCATTTGTATCCGCCAACAGGATCCGTCACTTGAGGACTGCCCCATACCACCCAGCTTCCAATGGGTTGGCCGATCAGGCAGTACAAACTTTCAGCTTGGAATGAAGAAGCAGACATCAGGTTCCTGGAAGACAGGTTCTTATTCTGCTACTGGATGACCTAGCATGCCAAGACAGGGTGGGTGGCAGCGTCAACAGGGGCGGCAGAATGGCGGCCGGCGGGTCATTGCCGCCCTCCATGTTGATGGGTTGTCGCCTCTGCACCTGGTTAAGTCTCGTCTTTCCGGATATCGATCGGAAAGTCCGCCGCACTCAGGCCCAAACCGAGGTGGTCGCAGGCCACTGCAAGCTGCTGCGTGAGTACGCCCCAGGAGACATGGTACACGTCTGGAAATTTGGCGATGGAACTACTTGGATCCCAGTGGTCACGTTGGCGAAAACGGGACCCGTTTCCTACCAAATATGGGAACAAGGCTGTGAGTCTAATCGCCACGTGGATCATCTCAGAAGCTGCGTGCCGGATACTCTGGCCTTACTGGCCGTTGATTCAGATGTCCCAGTGCCATCGTCTTCCGTCCCTGCCCCTGCCACCCCTGTTGACGCTGCCACCCACCCATTGTTCTGCCAGCTGTCGAGAATCCAGGCGTCGCTTTTGAGGATGCCGAGATACCAGATGAGGAACAGCCTAGCTCCAACTCTGAAACCGAGATGGACATTTCACCACCGTCAGAGGCACCCGTGCCGGCTCTCATGGCTGCACTCTCAACGGCACCACTGCCCAGACGCTCATCAGTCCAATATTCACCTCCTGACGCCGCACGGTCTGCACCTGAACACCATCCACAGGTGAAATGGTCAAAAGGCCTGGCACAATTACCCATGGACATGGACTGTGCTCCTGACTTTAGTGGGTTGGGGGGCTGGAGAGAAAGGAGTGTTACAACCCCAATGGAGGTCCCAGGATCAGGACCATACGATTTCCCATGACCTCCCCCAGAATATGAACTGCTCCTTAAGTGGGTGGGGCTTCTGCTTAACAGGCAGAGCCCCAACTTGCTTAAAAACTTGGGTGTAGGTCGGGGAAGGAGACCTTGGGGCAGTGGAGGAGTTTGGATTTGTGTCGTAATAAACTTTGTTTGTTGATTTCTACCTAGCATCTATGCTTCCTGCTTACCACAGATTCAACAGTACAGTACCTTACTATTCTTTCTTTCTAGCTCCTTTGCACATTGAATTCTCTTTTCTTCTTGGTGCTGCTGTTTCTTCTTCTGAAGCCAGACCCCAAAAGCTATCTTGTTCTCCTCTTTCTTCCGCATTTCTTCTTCAGTTTTTTTTGCCCTTACCTACACAACAAATCATATATTTTTTTTAATGAATATTTATTTATTTTTTTAAAAAATGATTTTATTCAAATTTTTCAACAACAAATTTTCTCCCAACAATAAAGTAAACAAGGTGTAGAAATAAACAGAAAAAAGACCCCCCCCCCCCCCCAATACAAAGCAATAAATGAATGACAATACAAAAAAGAAGCAAATAGCAAACACACCGTCGCAAAAACAAATCACTTTAACAGACCACGAACCCACCCCCCGGGCTGCTGCTGAGATTGACCACCCTCTAACCCTCCGCCAGAAAATCGAGAAAGGGCTGCCACCGCCGGAAGAACCCTTGTACCGACCCCCTCAGGGCAAACTTGACCTTCTCCAGCCTGATGAACCCGGCCATGTCATTAATCCAGGCCTCCAGGCTCAGGGGCTTCGCGTCCCTCCACTGTAAGAGAATCCTATGCCGGGCTACTAGAGACGCAAAGGCCAGGGTACCGGCCTCTCTCGCCTCCTGTACTCCCGGCTCCGATGCTACCCCAAAGATCGCAAGCCCCCAGCCTGGCTCCACCCTGGAACCGACCACCTTGGACAAAGTCCCCGCCACCCCCTTCCAAAACCCCTCCAACGCCGGACACGCCCAGAACATGTGGGTGTGGTTCGCCGGGCCACCTGAACACCTCCCACACCTGTCCTTTCCCCCAAAGAACCGGCTCATCCTGGCCCCAGTCATGTGCACCCTATGCAGCACCTTCAGCCTGAATTAAGCTGAGCCATGCGCAAGAAGAGGACGCGTTCACCCTCGCCCACGTCTCCTCGTCGATCTCCTCCCCTAGTTCCTCCTCCCACTTCGCTTTCAGCTCTTCCACCGAGGCCTCCTCCTCCTCCTGCATCACCTGATAAATTGCCGAGATCCTACCCTCACCGACCCACGTCCCCGAGAGCACCCTATCCTGCACCCCCCTAGGCGGCAGTAGCGGAAACTCCGCCACCTGCCACTTGACAAACGCCCTAATCTGCATATACCTGAAAGCATTCCCAGGGGGGAGGCCCCACTTCCCCTCCAACTCCTCTAGAGTCGCAAACTTCCCATCGAGGAAAAGGTCCCCCATCCGCCTGATGCCTGCCCTATGCCAACTCAAAAACCCACCATCTATTCTCCCTGGTGCAAACCGATGATTGCCCCGTAACGGGGCCCACACTGAGGCCTTCACTTCCCCCCTATGCCGCCTCCACTGCCCCCAAACTTTGAGGGAAGCCACCACTACCGAACTCGTAGAGTACCTTGCCGGGGGGAGTGGGAGCGGGGCCGTCACCAATGCCTCCAAACTCGTACCCACACAGGACGCCACCTCCAACCTCTTCCATGCGGCACCCTCCCCCTCCATCACCCACATACGAATCATCGCCACGTTCGCAGCCCAGTAATACCCACACAAGTTGGGCAACGCCAAGCCGCCTACCTCGCTGCCTCGCTCCAGGAATACCCTCCTCACTCTCGGGGTCTTCCGCGCTCACACGAACCCCAGAATACTCTTATTCACCCTCTTAAAAAAAGCCTTCAGAATAAATATGGGGAAGCACTGGAAAAGAAACAAAAACCTCGGGAGCACCGTCATCTTAACTGACTGGACCCCACCCGCCAAGGAGAGTGGCAGCGCATCCCACCTCCCTGAACTCCTCCTCCATCTGTTCCACCAGCCTCGAAAAGTTTAGCCTATGCAGGGCCCCCCAGCTCCTAGGTATCTGGACCCCAAGATATCTAAAGCTCCTCTCCGCCCTCTTCAACGGGAGCTCTCCTATCTCCCTCTCCTGGTCCCCCAGGTGCAGCACAAACAGCTCACTCTTCCCCACGTTGATCTTATAGCCCGAAAAATCCCCAAACTCCCCAAGTATCTTCAACACCTCTGGCATCCCCCCCCCCGCCGGATCCGCGATGTACAACAGTAAATCATCTGCGTACAGCGACAACCGGTGCTCCTCCCCCCCCCCCCCCCCCCCCCCCCCCCCGCACAATCCCCCTCCAGTTCTTCGAATCCCTCAGCGCCATGGCCAAGGGCTCAATCGCTAACGCGTAGAGCAGGGGAAAGCCAAAAGTCCTCCGACCTCCTCCCATTCGTCACCACACTCGCTACCGGGGAGCTATACAGCAGCCTCACCCAGGTAATGAATCCCTCACCAAACCCAAACCTCCTCAGCACTTCCCACAGGTAGCTCCACTCCACCCTGTCAAAAGCTTTCTCCTCGTCCATCGATGCTACTATTTCCGCCTCCCCATCTGCCGACGCCATCATCATAACATTAAGAAGCCGCCGTACATTGACATTCAGCTGCCTCCCCTTCACATACCCCGTTTGGTCCTCATGGATAACCATCGGGACCACATCTTCCACCCTCCTGGACAGTACCTTAGCCAACAACTTTGCATCCACGTTGAGGAGCGAAATCGGCCTGTAAGACCCACACTGGAGGGGGTCCTTATCCCGCTTCAGGATCAGTGAGATTATTGCCCTAGACATCGTCGGGGGCAGAGCCCCCCCCTACCTCGCCTCATTCAGGGTCCTCACAAGCAGCGGGCCCAGCAGATCTGAAAACTTCTTATAAAACTTCACCGGGAACCCGTCAGGTCCCGGTGCTTTCCCTGTCTGCATGCTCCCCAACGCCTCCATCAGCTCCTCCAACTCGATTGGGGCCCCCAGACCCTCCACCCGCTCATCCTCTACTCTTGGGAACTCCAGCTTATCCAGAAAGCGGTCCATCCTGCCCACCTCCCTAGGGGGCACTGCCCGGTACAGCCCCTCGTAAAAGGATCTGAACACCCCATTAATGTCCCTGCCACTCCGCACCAAGTTCCCTCCTGCATCTGTGACTCCCCCTATCTCCCTCGCTGCCTCCCGCTTCCGGAGCTGGTGGGCCAGCATCCGACTTGCCTTCTCCCTGTACTCATATACCGCCCCCTGCGCCCTCCTCCACTGCGCCTCCGCCTTCCGGGTGGTCAGTATATCAAACTCCGCTTGGAGACTGCAACGCTTCCTCAAAAGCCCCTCCTCCGGGACATCCGCATATCTCCTGTCCACCCGTACCATTTCTTCCACCAACCTCTCCCTCTCAACCCTCTCCCCCCTCTCCCTGTGCGCCCGAATGGATATCAGCTCCCCTCTAACCACCGTCTTCAGCGCTTCCCAAACCACCCCAACTTGCACTTCCCCGCTATCATTAGCTTCCAGATACCCCGCTATACCCCTACGAACCCACTCACATACTTCCTCCTCTGCCAGAAGCCCCACATCTAACCTCCACAGCGGGCGCTGATCCTTCCCCTCTCCCAGCTCCAGGTCCACCAAATGCGGAGCATGGTCAGATATGACTATCGCCGCATACTCCGCCCCCACCACTCTCAGGATTAGCGCCCTGCTGAGAACAAAAAAGTCAATCCGGGAATAAGCCTTGTGGACATGGGAGAAAAAGGAGAATTCCCCACCTCCCAGCCTCAAAAACCTCCAAGGGTCTACCCCTCCCATCTGATCCATGAACCCCCTCAGCACCAAGGCCACCACCGGCCTCTTACCCGTCCTAGACTTCGAACAATCCAGAGCTGGATCCAACACAGTATTAAAGTCCCCTCCCAAGATCAAGTCCCCTGTCTCCAGGTCCGGGATCCAGCTCAACATTCGCCGCATGAAGCCCGCATCGTCCCAGTTGGGGGCGTACACATTAGCCAGAACCACCCGCTCCCCTTGAAGTCTACCACTCACCATTACGTATCTACCTCCACTGTCCGCCACCACTCTCGACGCAGCAAACGACAAGCTCTTGCCAACTAAAATTGCCACCCCTCGATTCTTCGCATCTAGCCCGAGTGAAACACCTGCCCCACCCAGCCTCTTCTCAGCCTCACCTGATCCGCCACCTTAAGGTGCGTCTCCTGGAACATAGCCACGTCCGCTCCCAGCCCCTTCAAATGCGCCAAGACCCGGGACCGCTTCACCGGTCCATTCAGCCCTCTCACGTTCCATGTGACCAGCTAAATCTGGGGGGTCTTCCCCCTCCCTCTGCGCCGGTCAGCCATAGCTCTCCCTCGGCTCACCACGTGCCCGCAGAACCCCGCAGGCCCGTTCCCCACGGTGGCAGACCCCCCCAACCTCCCCCTTCACTAGCAGTTCCCCTACGGCCCCTACAGCAGCAACCCGATACCCCCCTACTCCACCCCCCCCCAAGTCCCCCACACCCCCTCCCCCCCCCAATCTAGGGCTCCCCCTAGCTGCGTAACCCCTTCCATTGTACTTCCGTAAGTCAGCCGACTCCTGCTGACCCCGGCTGCTCCCACCATCCCAACGACCCACCCCCCCCGATGCAACACAACCACCATTCCTCCCTCCCAGTGCTGGCCCCGCCCACTGCTTCTCCAGTGTGGGAAGAAAACCCACGTTTCCATCCCAAACCCCGCCCCCCCGACCCAACACGCGGGAAAAAGACAGGCACATGACCCAGCGGGACCGCAAACAGCTCCCCAACCCTCCACCAGTGAAAAAAATGAAAAAGCACCCAAATAAATAAATAACAGCCCCAAAAAGCGAAAAAGCAGAACGGCAAAAAGGCAACATCAAACACAGCCAATAAAAACGAAAGTATACCAAGGAGGTCAGAGCCTCCAGACTATGTACATCATTCCACAGCCCCCCCAGTCCTCAGTTCGAGACCAACTTCTCTGCCTGGACAAAGGCCCAGGCCTCCTCCGGAGAATCAAAGTAGAGCTGGCGGTCCTTGTAAGTGACCCAGAGGCGAGCCGGCTGTAGCAGACCAAACTTCACCCCCTTCCTGTGAAGCACTCCCTTCGTCCGATTGAAACCAGCCCTTCTCTTCGCCACCTCCGCACTCCAGTCCTGGTAGATCCTGATCTCTGCATTCCCCCATTTGCTGCTCCTTTCCTTCTTCGCCCATCTCAGCACGCACTCACAGTCAACGAAGCGGTGAAAACGGACCAGCACCGCCCTAGGCGGCTCGTTCGGCCTGGGCTTCCTCACCAGCACTCGATGGGCACCCTCCAACTCCAAGGGTCCTTGGAACGACCCCGCGCCCATTAACGAGTTCAGCATCACAGCCACGTAGGCCCCCAAATCCGAACATTCCAGCCCCTCCGGGAGGCCCAGAATCCGCAGATTCTTCCAACGGGAGCGGTTCTCCATCTCTTCCATCCTTGCCAGCCATTTCTTGTGAAGCGCCTCGTGCGACTCCACCTTCACTGCCAGGCCCAGGAGTTTGTCCTCGCTCTCCGAGGCCTTTTGCCGTAGCTCTCGGATCTCCGCACCCTGAGCCGTCTGAGTCGCCATGAGCTTGTCCAGCGAGGCCTTAAACGGTTCCAGGATCTCAGCCTTCAGCTCTCTGAAACAGCGATGGAGCAGCTCCTGCTGCTCGTGCGCCCACTGCTGCCACGCTGTCGGTGCCCCGCCCGCCGCCATCTTGTTTTTCCTGCCTCGCACCTTTCTCTGCTCCAAAGCAGATTTTTTGACCGCTCCGCTCCTGGTCCAGTCCATCCACCGGCAGATAAGTACAGCGGATGTGTTCCCAACCGGGGAAAAGTCCAACCAGCACCGCTGCGGGCCCTTAAAAGAGCCCAAAAGACCAAAAATACCGGGAGCTACCAAACGTGCGGCTTAGCTCCGCATCACCGCAACCGGAAGTCTAGATGAATATTTATTAAAGGTTTTCAATTTTACATTTTACCACAAGATGCAAAAAATCCCCCAAATTTAGTATAATCATTATTCCACATGTACATACAGAAAAGACCAGCAAATACTCATACAAATGGTTCAAATGTCATTGTAGTCAGTGTCTCCTTTTGTATGGATAATGTAAGGATACCAGAAGGATGAGGGAATCTCAGGATAACAGGATAAAGCCATAAGCACATAGCACCTTGTGACCCTCCTCCACAAGACAAGGACAACAAAAACAGAGCTACACAATATACGGGATCCCTTATGGGGTGACCTAACACAGCATCTCAAGACCTCCAAGCATGAGGCACCAATCAGACCCCACCATCATTGGAAGATTTGCATCATTTTCTACGAAAGAAACCCCACCGACAATGAGAAGAATAATAGTCAAGACACCCATGGTGCCTCTGATTTGTCTGGAGTGGAGTAAGGTCTATTGTATTGTGAATCTCGGCATGGTGTAAGAATCCTTGGCTTACTGACTCCTGCATGCAAAAGTATGCACTACCAAGCCATGTCTTGTGCCAATGGTGGTATCCTGCTGTTCCCCTTTTTCTCTAGTGTCCTTTCAACAGACTCTCTTGGGGAGCGATAAGCGAAAGCCTCCAGAAATAAATATAACAAATCAGAGCCTGTAACAGCAGCTCACCTACCCGGATAAAGAAAGGAAACCCCAAAAGAGATGTGCACCAGGATTAACCAATCGATGCCAGACATGGTCCAGCAATGTACATTCACAAAAATGATAGAACATAACCTCATAAGAAGCAGGATACTGCACTCTTCTCCCCTCTCCCCCCCCCCCCCCCCCCCGACCAATGCTGAGACCCCCCCCCGACCAATGCTGAGACCAAGTCTCAAGAGGAGGACAGTCTGGGAGTCGCCATATAAGACCACTTGGAAGGGGTTGACCAACTCCATCTGGCCTAACCAACCAAAAAAAGACTCTAACAACGCTGAGCTAAAGCACTCAGGCCCAGCAGCCAACAGGATAATAATCCCCATGTGAACTAAATCTCAAGATCAGTAGCCCAGAAGCATGGGGGCAGTTTGTTGGCCTGTTCCAGAACCTGTTCGAGGCCAGCAACACTGAGCAAGATGGGGAAATAGGAAAGATAGAAAGAAAAGGGAGAGGAAAAAGAAAAATAAAGACGGGGGGGGGGACGGACCATAGGAATGCGCGACGTGCCCCCCCTCCAATCACATGGGAAACAGAGCCGAAGCTGACGGGGAAGAAAAGAAAGGGGGGGAGGGAGAGGAGAGAAACGGGTGGAACCCTCCCACCAAAAAAACGACCATGAGGGACATAAAGGGCAGGGCAGGGTGGGGCGGGAGGGATCACACGCCGAGCCAATGGGCGGAAGAATGTAAATAGGGTAAATTAAGGGAAGGACAAGACAAACCTTTCTGTATAATACAGTAACTAAACACGGCCAACAATGTACATAACTGTTTATAAATTTTGAAAATGCCAATAAAAAGATTTAAAAAAAGAGTAGCC
Organism: Scyliorhinus canicula; assembly: GCF_902713615.1. NCBI lineage: Eukaryota > Metazoa > Chordata > Chondrichthyes > Carcharhiniformes > Scyliorhinidae > Scyliorhinus > Scyliorhinus canicula. Next base: position 54,354,840 of record NC_052152.1, on the reverse strand, counting down.
CAGAAGCCCCAAAAAGGAGACACCTCGGGGAAGGGTGATCCATTTCCATACCGGACCCGGAAAACACAGTTACCTACTCATCCAAACTAAACTAGGCCTATATATTGAACAAAGTGAACTACTCCCCTCTCTAGGCACCGCAGAAGCATCACTTAAGCCCTGTTACCAATGAGATTCCATCCATTTCCGCTCCTCAAAGAAAGTTAACAACAGAAATATATGGCCACTACACATTCCATGAGCCAAGTTACCATTGTCACTCCCTGCACAACCAAGTGAATGTAGAGGACCAACCCAAGAAAGGCCAGATATTCAAGGAACAACCGACCAGGCCCAAGCGTGCACCAGTACACATTTTCTCCCACTCCAACAACAGCAGGCTCCAACGACAGAAAAAAAAATTCCAGGATACATGATCTGTCTGTACCTTCATAGGAGACACATAAGGATCCTTTAATCTCAAAATAATTAAAGTACAAAAGAAAAACATGACACCTAAAGCTCTAACAAGGGTTCTCCTCACATAAAATGAGGACTTTTAAGACTATACCAGCCGCCTCTATACCAAACGACCTACCACCTTGCTGTGGCACGACTCATCGTATAAATAAAGTGAAGGGTACAAAAAGATACTTCCTCAGCATCAATGCAAGGATTAAAGCTCATTTTTAAAAAATCAGTTAAATACCACACAACCATCACTTTTTTGCACAATAACAGGCGACAAATGCCTCCATGCTCCCATATCATATATACACCCTTGTCAGGAGAAAAGGAAATAACTCAGGATACAGGCAACAAATACCTCGTACTCCCATATCACACACCCTTGTCAGGAGAAAAGAAAATAACACAAAATCAGGAATATAATCATAAGGGAACAAAGTTCAGGATTAATGAGCAATGCAGGATAATATTGTTTTGTTACCTATAGAGATGGTAATCTGTGCTACTCAACTCAGTTACAGTAGACGCTCTGGAAGGAGGCTAGAAGTCGTCCAGAAGTTTGATATAAGGTTTATTGAGCAACACAACTTAAATAACTGCGTGAGCTCTTACTTAAAGAACTGCACTAGTAAACACGGTTACAACTTTTCTATGCTCTGCAACTAGGCCTGACCACACTAGCAGCCCCGAGCTAAATTTCTGTTCCTGATCTCCTCACAGTCACGTCAGCCAATGAGAGGGGGAGGGCTGTCTGCGTCTCACTTTTATACACGCCAGTGCTGCCCCCTGGTCTTTCCATTACCCATCAGCCCCTTCTGTACATACCTATGTAAGTATCACTACAAATATAACCATCCAAGGAACTTGAAATAGCCAAGCCATGACAGGAACATAAGAGTAACATCCAGGATCCATCCAGAGTTTCAACAAAGCCTTTGCATCCCCACCATGTTGTTGTCCTGAAGCCCCGGTAAAGAGAAACCTAGCCTCCGGAGGCTGGAGAAGACCCTTCGTTCCGGCCGCATTGAATCCTTCTTGATGAACACAGAGGGCAAGACAACGCAACACCAGTGGTTGGAATCCTTGACCGACCCCTGGCCTCGAAGACCGAATATAATATACTCCATCGAATTCAAAAAACCCAGTCCAAAATTTGAGATTGTGAAAGCATGGCAGGCAATTCTCAAATTTGGCCGGGAATTCATCCCTCAAGATCAGGAACATGGATACTCCTTCTCCGGCCCCATCTCCCAGAATTGACCGAAATATTCAACATTCCATGCTGTAGGATTTCCAAGAAGTGAAGGTGAGCCCCCACTGAGGAAGCTGCTCTATGGACTGACAGGATTCTCAGCACCACTTCATCCATTCTCTTTAGGATATCTCACAGTTCACCAATAATCTGTGCCTGTGAGCCGAGATAGTCATCCACAACTTCACTCACAATGGTATCATCTCAACACCAATGTTATCACTGAAGCATAGGCCTGAACTATCACTGCAAACTAGGCCCCACCCCAGCTATCTTGACCGCCTCAATCAAACAAGGATTTTCTTGATTTAATTTGGTTTCCCTTTTGCCATGGTCTTCCAAGCACACAAGATTATACACAAATGGCTTGTGCATCAGGATTAAAAAAAGATTTTAAAAATGAGTAGCTCCAGAGCTCACGAAAACACAGCCGTTCCTGCATTTACATCACGTGACCCCAATAATTAATATTTAACTAAGATATAGGACATTTTGTTGTTTCATAGTACAGAACGTGAGTATTGCTGAATCATAGAATCTATACAATGCAAAAGGAGGCCATTTGGCCCATCAAGTCTGGAATGACTTCAAAAGAACACTCTATTCATGACCACTCCCCCGTCCACCCTTCCCTATTTACGTAACATAACCTGCGCATCCCTTGACACTAAGTGCCAATTTAGCATTGCCAATCTATCTAACCTGCACAACTTTGGACTGTGGGAGGAAACTGGAGCACCTGGAAGAAACGCACACAGACACAGGGAGAGCCTACAAAATTCACACAGACACAAAGCTGGAATTGAACCCGGGTTCCTGACACTGAGGCAGCATTGGGTTTTTTGTAGAAGCTTTTTAACTTGCACTCATCAGGCCATTCACAAGACTATAATGCAAGGGAAATCAACAAAGGTCATTGAGCTAATGTTTTTAATAAATGAAATGCTTCAACAAAAAATTGCTATTTTTTCAGTAATATAGGATATTCATTCATTGTCAACTCTCGCAGAACTGCCTTATCAAATCCACCCTCATGTTTATACACCTAATTTTTCCTCTCTCAGATACAGTAGTTTCTATAGCATTACATGATTTTTTGAGATTATTGAATATTCAGTCACCTCACTACACACTTCAAAATTACAGTATTTTCAGAATTTATTAAAAATATTAGCTCAGTGACCTTTGTTTAAACTAACAACTTAATGAAAGGTCACAGCACACAGTAAAGGCCAACATAAAAAACATCAGGAGATATAAATTAAAAGAGAGTGCTGAAATAAAAACTTTGGATTGAAAAGCCTAGGTTGTGGAACAAAAGGAACTCTGAGGGAGGTAAGGAGTTCCAAGGTCGTTTCCATGGTTTTGAAGTCCATGGAAAGAATAAGTTTGAATGTTGTGTCTTGAAATACCATTAAACTGTAGATCCGAGACACAGATGGATTTGCATTACATTCTGCTGAGCAACAAAGGCACATTTGAATCTTCATGTACAAAGATATTTCTTGTTATACCCTGTCTAGAAAGCACTGGCTACCGAAATGAGTAATCCATATTTGGAGTGCCTTTCTGAAAGGGAGGCGAAATTCCTTAAATGATTCAAGAAACAGTGGACAATGTAGATTTATTTGAATAGATGATCCAAGATTGGTTGAATGGGCTTTTTCATGCTTACCCGTTTTGTGGTTCAATGGGCTTCTTCACGCTTACCTATTTTGTGATTTTAAATGGGAGTATCTAAATTAGTGTTAAATGTGATTTTCAAATAATCTAATGCAGTGTTTTTCAAACTTTTTTTCCGGGGATCCATTTTTTACCAACCGGCCAACCTTCGGGACCCAACTCGGCCGACCTTCGAGGCCCATGCTGGCCGACCATCGCGTTTATTTGAGTAGATGATCCAAGATTGGTTGAATGGGCTTTTTCATGCTTACCCCTCTGTGGTTCAATGGGCTTCTTCACACTTACCTATTTTGTGATTTTAAATGGGAGTATCTAAATTAGTGATAACTGTCAAATAATCCAGTGCAGTGTTTTTCAAACTTTTTTTCCGGGGATCCATTTTTTACCAACCGGCCAACCTTCGGGACCCAACCCGGCCGACCTTCGCGGCCCACGCCGGCCAACCTTTGTGGCCCACGCCGGCCGACCTTCGCTTCCCACGCTGGCCGATGTGTGCGACCCACCATTTTCTCTTACCTTGTTTGTTGCTGAGAAAAATGGAGGAAATGGCTTTGGGTCCTTTGGCCCCAATGGTCCCTTGGCCCCCCTGAACTTGTAAACCAAAAGGCTGCGACCGTATTTTAAAAAATGCGGCCGCACTGCGCATGCGTGCCCGATCATCGGTGCGCATGCGCATAGTTTTATGCATGCGCACCAATGATCGGGCATGCATGCGCAGTGCGGCTGAATTTGTTTTATATGTTTGTGGCCATTTTGAAGGCCGCTTGCAGCCGGCATTGTTAAAAGCTGCCTGCTGCGGCTGTTGCACCCGGATTTGCACGATCGGGAGCGCCGAGACTGACGGCTCCGCGACCCTCCCAACACCTGTCCGCGACCCACCGCGGGTCGCGCCCCCGAGTTTGACAATGCCTGATCTAGTGTAAACCTTTTTTAATGTTCAATTTTAGTATTAACAGTGTAGTGCAACTTGCTTCAGTACATCGATATATATTGCATTTCAGTGTACTTGATGAGTTTTGCTTTTTCCCAAAATAAAAATCTAACTTGCCTTTGTGGTTTACAAGAGTAAAATGCACAATCCTTATTATTTATACGTATAGTCTGTCTGCCTAACTCCTTCATATTGGTACTAATTTTCATGATATACTTTCCTATTTTTTCAGGTGGTTGTTACAGCATGAAATACTTTGTCACAGAGATGAAACAGACCTTTTTCTTCCACAGAAAAATATTTGCAGCAGAGAAAGATACAAGGTAAGGCACTCAAATCGAAGTAGTGAGGTAGTTTTGGATTGATCTAGCACAAATAAGGCAGACAGATAAGCCAATGTCCTTCTATGCTGCAAACTTTTACAGCTCTATGGAAAGTAAATACAACATCACCAGCCACAAAGAAACAAAATAAAATCCCACATTCTCAAAATAATATTCTCACTGAACATGATTCAATTATAAGCATCAAAAAACAAATTGCTCTAAAAGGGCTTTATTTACATAGCTTTACTGCCGCAAATTTACCTCAGTCTTATGTTGCTCCTTCTTTTGAGTTCGCCAATTAAGCTCCTTTTGTTCGGAGCTATTCAGGTGGGCAAATTTTGGGGACATTATTGCAGATTGGACCCTTCGAGGTAATATCTTTTGAGCTGCATTATTTTGTGTATTAGCCGCAGAAGTTGCTCGATCCTTTGGTTCATCTGGTGGTTTTGGGACATGAACCATTTCTGTTAGCGATGAAGACAAATTGTTCTGTCTGCTTGAAAGGTTGTTTCCATTAGGATTATCTGAATTTAATTCATTGGAGCAGTGAGATTGTTTACACTCATTTTCGCTGAATGCAACAGCGATCTGAGGTAATAAACCTTGACTTTCAAAATCTTCTAAACTCACCAATTCAAATTTTCCATCCTTTTCCATCAACACTTTTTTGTCTTTGTTTTTTTCATCATCGACTTTACCTTCTGCATGATCACTTTCCTTTTCAGCATCACTTGAAATGCACATTTCAGACATCTGACCTGTGACCTCTCCTCTATCCTTTTCTATCTCAGAAAATATCACAGGCGGGACCTCCAAATCCACTAAATTGTCTTTGAACTTCAATCTGCGTTCTCTATTTTGATCTATGGGGTCTTCATCGAGCAGCTTTTTGTTAGCTTGCTCAATCTTTTCCATTATATAACGTTTTACTTCCTCAGTTAGCTCTTCTGCATCCTGCTGATCTTCCTGCTTTAATTCCTGGAATGAACTCTCACTATCTGAATCTGATGTGGGATCAGGTTGATTGACAATAACCTTTCCCTTTCCATTGCTGATCCCTGTGTGGTTTTTAAAATCCTCATTCAGTTCACATGATTTTTCTGCAGGACTTCGAGATTGTTTCTCATCTACTGCACTTTTTTTTCCTTCTCTTTCCTTATGATCTAGATCTTCATCAGTTTTGGGTTCAATGGCTTTATCTTCTTCATAATCCTGTGCAGAACCAGAACATTAATCTGAGTAAACCATAATGTTATTTTCTTTATAGAATAATCGTGATGGTGTGGGGAAAATTAAAATTTATTGACTATTTGGAAACAGATCTTATGTTTTAACGTGTAGATGATACAAATTAGAGGTGGGAAAACTATATAAGTAGTTTGTGCAGAATTTTTCCCTTATTCATTATCACTGGCAGAATATCTAGCACAGGTTACATCCTACGAATGGCTAAAGTAGCAAAGAGGAAACAAAAGAAATCAAACACTTTGAGAAAGATCAATAAAGAAAAGAAAGGATTAAAGAAAGGCATATCAGATAACTTCAGTCGAGTGGGAGAGTAGGCAGATGGAGCAAGATGGTGGATGTCGAGGGGGTGTAGGTATCAAGATGCAGGGAGGTTACAGAAAGAAGGTGAATATGGAGCGAGGACAAATAGGGAAGTTAGGGATTGGTGGAGGACGAATTGGGAGTGAGGACTGGGGGCGGGCGGGATCGAGAGGGAGGGAGAGAGGAAAGGCGAAGGGTGGGGGGGGGGGGGGGGGGGGGGAAGAGATATAGAGTGCCAAAATGAGGTAAAATAATTCCATATTTTGAAGATCTGACAAAGAATGTATTACAGTCGTGATGCATGTTCATTTCAACAATGATGATTCAGAACCTATGTTTGCATATTTGAAGTTTAGAAGCAGGACATTTCAGGAAATGATTCATGATAATAACATTGATTTTTAAAAATAAGTTGAAGCAAATGTAATTATGACATACACAAAGGATTTAGGTGCAGTACTTACAATGAAAACAAGAGTAATTTTGAATTGTAAAATGATCACCAAATTTATGGGAAAACAATGATCGTGAAATGTACCTTCAAACAATATCTTAAACTGTTCATAATTGAACTGGTTCGGGATGTTTGCCTGCATTAGTTTCTATTTTGTTTAACACTTTTGCAAATGCTTAATTTTTAAATAAAATATATTTTACAAAGTTTTCCACAGTGTATCTGTCAATTCTATCTTGCTGAATTAAAAAAACTTTAGACGAAAAACATCCCGATACCAAGGTTAACTTCTACACTCCTATGAAAGTTTTTGGAGCTTACTAGTATCATGCATGCATCTGGCTTAGCGTACTCAACTGTTTTGACTTCTTACCTCTGGATTTTCATCACTATTTTTTGTTTCTTCATTGATCAGCCAATCAAGGTCTTTCTCAAAGTCATCTTCATATTCTTCAACTTGTGAAGAAACACTATTGTCTTCACTCATTTTTGTTCAGCAATTCCTTTGAGATTGAAAAATGTATAATGAGTGTAAGGTTTACCACTTAGACATTATTATTTTTTGTTCTAGGAGCTATGCAGGATTTCATCACATCTGTCCATCAATATGAGCCAACTGACTAGAACTATGGCGATTATCTCACACAAATGATGACATACTGCATATCACACTCTCAATTACAAGAGAGTACATATACAGCATGTATAGCATATGGTCTGCACAAACAGCTCATCGGGTGCAATGGGTGTCAGAATGTCATAGGGTTATAAGACTGACTTCAACTCTCCGGCCAAAAGGCTATTGCGACAAAGAGAGGAAATTAAAAGGTGGTGCAGCCACAAGGATCATAAAATCACTACAGTGCAGAAGGAGGCCATTCAGCCCATTGAGTCAGCACTGACCCTTGGAAAGTGTACCTCACCTGGGCCCACACCCCACCCTATCCCCATAACCCAGTAACCCCATCTAACCTTTCAGACATGGAGGGGCAGTTTAGCATGGCTAATCCACCTGCACATCTTTGGACTGTGAGCAGAGCATCCAAAGGAAATCCAAGCAGACACAGGGAGAATGCGCAAACTCCACACAGTCACTCGAGGCTGGAATGGAACCCGAGTCCCTGGTGCTGTGAGGCAACAGCACTAACTGCTGTGCCAACTTGTTGCCCCTTGCTAATAGAGGCCCAAGCACGATCTGAGCTCACACATTCACACTATTATTTCTTGAAAAGGTGAAACAGCCCGACCAGCCCTCGAGTGGTGACAGGCCCATAAATATGCACTTGTAGGCCCTGTAGTGTATTGAAAATTCCATTGTGCATTTTGTCCACTTACGGTTACAATACATATGTACCAGCAGAGGGAATCTAGAAGGAAATAAAAGGAATTCATGCTTTAACAGCATGTGCAGTTCTGATTCAGAAAACTTTTTACTGAATATTACTATTCCTTCCCAAGATCTTAACAGGCATCATCAAGATCATCATCAAGCTGCAGCACATTTCGTATTGGCTGAGGGCTGGATGGATGCAGAGGAAGAAAGAGAGGGGTAGGACAGAGAACTCAGGCAACATCTGTAGAAAACGTATATGCCAGAGGAGATAAAGATCTGGAAATCTTTCACTTTAAAAATAGTACTCCTTGAGTATTTATAGCCTCAGTTTAAGAGACAAAACATTTGCACTTCCTATATCGCCATTATGTATGATGTACTACATGGTGATTTTGAGAGAGAGAACTTAGCACAATGCAACCCTCATGGCAAGATGGTAGGAATCCGACAAGTAATCAAAGAACAAATGAAATCCCAAACAGACTACTGGAAAACATTTTGTCAAATACTCAGAAATTTTCAGATGCAGTGAAGTACCATGCCTTTAATGTAAACGATGCAGAGTGAATATCATTGATATCCCTCCATTAGGTACTTTCTGATCTCAGCTGAAGAAAATTATTTTCTAATGCACCAGTAAAGCATCATCCTCGTGTCTCACTTTAGCACAGTGAGCTAAATCGCTGGCTTGTAATGCAGAACACAGCCAGCAGCGCGGGTTCAATTCCCGTACCGGCCTCCCCGAACAGGTGCCGGAATGTGGCGACTAGAGACTTTTCACAGTAACTTCATTGAAGCCTACGTGTGACAATAAGTGATTATTATTATTATTGTCTTGCTTAGACCTGGAATTTGCAGTTCATCCCTTTTGTAGAGCCATAGTCAGAGTTGTACAGCACAGAAAGAGGCATCGTTTCTGTGCCAGCCATCAAACACCTATCTATTCTAATCCCATTTTCCAGCACTGGGCTCATAGCCTCATCTGCTGTGATGTTTCGGGTGCTCATTTGAATGCTTCTCATTTTCAAAAATAAATTTAGAGTATCTAATTTTTTTTTCCAATTAAGGGGCAATTTCATGTGGCCAATCCACCTGCCCTGCACATCTTTGGGTTTTGGGGGTGAGATCCATGCAGACACTGTGAGAATGTGCAAACTCCACATGGCAGTGACCCAGTGCCGAAATCGAACCTGGAACCTCGGCGCCGTGCGGCAGCAGTGCTCACTACTGCACCATCGTGTTGCCCCAAATGAATGCTTCTTAAATGTTCTGTGGGTTGTTCATGTATGTCGATGCCTTGCTCAACTGCCATATTTTCAAAATATAATACATCGGCCGGGATGCTCTCCTACCCAGCAGGGCGGGGGGTCCCGGCGGGATGGAGTGGCAGGAACCACTCCGGTGTCGGGCCGCCCCAAAGGTGCGGATTTCTCTGCACCTTTAGGGGCCAAGCGCTCACCTTGAGGGGCTAGGCCCGTGCCGGAGTGGTTGCCGTCCCACCGGCTGGCGTGGAAGGCCGCACAGGCGCGGGAGCATCTGCGTCTGCTGACGTCACCCCCGGGCATGCGCAGGGGGGGTCACATCCGCATCGGCCATCGCGGAGGCTATGGCCAAGGCGGAGGGAAAAGAGTGCCCTCACGGAACAGGCCCGGCCGTGGATCGGTGGGCCCCGATCACGGGCCAGGCCACCGTGGGGGCCAGATCGCCCCACACCTCCCCCCAGCCGCCCCCCCCCCCCCCCCCTCAGGACCCTGGAGCCCGCCTGCGCCACCGGTTCCACCGATTCACGCTGGCCCGGACCGGCATTACAGCAGCGGGACTTCGGCCCATCGCAGGCTGGAGAATCGCCGGGGGGGGGGCCCACCGACCGGCGCGGCGCGATTTCCACCCCCGCCGACCCTCTCGATAATTCGGCGGCCGGCGGGGGGTCGGAGAATCCCGCCCATCATTACTATCTTGCTTCTCTATTCAATACTGTAACACATCACCTCCCAATCTTCAGGATTTCTAAGTATAACTTAATGAGTAGCCTGATTTTTTTCAGGAGTCTCAGTGTAGTACTCCACACTCCTGTTGGATGTTATGTTAATTATCATCACAGCCAAGATCAAAGAGCATAGTGAAATTTAACCAGTACCCAGCCAACTCACCATATCTGTGTACGAGATCTTCAGTGTTGAATTGTCACAAAGTACAAGAGTTACAAAAGTTCTCTGTATATCTGCCATTACTGACACAGTCCATGTACAAATGTAGCAAGACCTGGGCAATAGCCAGGCTTGAGCTGACGAATGGCACAGAGGTGCCAAGTAATGACCAGCCCCAACAAGAGAAGATCTAACCATCATTGCTTGACATTCAATGGCATCACCATTGCTGAATCACCCACTCTCAACATCCTGAGGGTTACTATTTCCGGAAACTAAACTGACCTAACAATATAAATATGGTGGTTATAAGAGCATGTCAAAGGCTAGGAGTCCTGTGGTGAGTAACTCACCTCCTTACTCCCCAACGCCTGATCCCCATCTACAAGGCAAAAGTCAGGAGTGTTGTGGAATACTCTCCACTTGCCTGGATGAGGAGTGCAACCACACTCCAGAAGCTCAACACCATCCAAGACAAAGCAGCCTACTCCTTCCACAAACATTCAATCCCTCCACCACTGTTGAACAGGAGCGACAGTGTGTACCATCTACACAGCACACTATAGGAACTCACGGAACTCACCAAGGTTCCTTAGACAGCACCTTCCAAACCCATAATCACTACCATCTAGAAGGACAAGGGCAGTAGATACCCAGGAACATCACCACCTTGAAGTTCTCCTCCAACTCACTCACTATCCTGACTTGGAACTATATCGTCGTTCCTTCACTGTCACTGGTTCAAAATCCTGGTATTCCTTCCCTAACAGAACTGACCCTGTACCTACATCACATGACCTACAGCAGTTCAAGAAGGTAAGCTCATCTTCAGCTTCTAAAGGGCAACTAGGGACAGGCAATGAATGCTGGCTTAGCCACCAATGCCTACATCCTGTAATACATTTGAAAAAATCACAAGCTATCTGTGCATTGACCAAGCAATATTATGTTTTATTGTTGTAGAATTTAACACGCAATAGTGCCTTGTATTCTTTAGACTTTTTAGATACTAACAGAATCTTATAAAAGAGTGGCAACAGCACAAAAGGGGGTAATTCAGCCAGGTCCACGCTGCAAGAACAATTTAGCTAATTCAAATTTCTTGCTTTTTCCCCCATGGCCCTGCATTTTCTTTTAGCTTTTCGATAATTATGAATTTCCCTTGTGAAAGCTATGATTGAATCTGCCTCCACCATACTCCCAAGCAGTATGTCCTTTACCCTATTTGCGGCTTAAAAAGGTTTCTCCTCATGTTGTCTCTGGTTTATTTGCCATTCACCTTAAATTGATGTCCTCTGGTTCTCAAGCATTCTGCCAACGGGATCCATGTCTCCCTATCTACTCTACCAAGACCCCATATCATACTGAACACCTCTAACACATTTCCTCTCAACCTTCTCTCGCTAAGGAGAATAGCCCCAGCTTCTCCAATCTATCAACAATACTGAAGTGCGCTATCCCTGAAACCACTCTTGTAAATCTTTTCTGAATCCCCTTTAACACCTTCACACTCAACGGTTAGAGATCACACATGGCATGGTAGCACAATGGTTAGCACTGTTCCTTCACAGCACTAGGGATCCGGGTTTTATTCCTGGCTTGGGTCACTGTCTGTGTGGAGTGTGCATGTTCTCTCCGTGTCTGCGTGGGTTTCCTCTGGGAGCTCCGGTTTCCTCCCACAAGTCCCAAAAGACGTGCTTGTTTGGTGAATTGGACATTCTGAATTCTCCCTCAGTGTACCCGAACAGGCGCCGGAGTGTGGCGACTAGGGGATTTTCACAGTAACTTCATTGCCTACTTGTGACACTAATAAAGATTAAAAATCAAGAAGTAACAAAATTAAGTTTACACTAGCTTTATAGTGAAAACATAAAATTAAAAACCTACAAAAGTAGCTGAAAGGCAAACCTGTGTACACACACGACTATGTGGCAAAACTTGGTTCCAACTCCATCTACAGGTTTGCTGACGATGCGACCGTACTGGGCCGGTTCTCGAATAACGACGAGTCAGAATACAGGAGAGAGATAGAGAACCTGATGGAGTGGTGTAACGACAACAATCTCTCCCTCAATGCTAGCAAAACTAAAGAGCTGGTCATTGCATTCAGGAAGCAAAATACTGTACACACCCCTGTCAGCATCAACGGGGCCGAGGTGGAGATGGTTAGCAGTTTCAAATTCCTAGGGGTGCACATCACCAAAAATCTGTCCTGGTCCACTCACGTCGACGCTATCACCAAGAATGCACAACAGCACCTATAGAACATAGAACAGTACAGCACAGAACAGGCCCTTCGGCCCTCAATGTTGTGCCGAGCCATGATCACCCTACTCAAACCCACGTATCCACCCTATACCCATAACCCAACAACCCCCCCCCCTTAACCTTACTTTTATTAGGACACTACGGGCAATTTAGCATGGCCAATCCACCTAACCCGCACATCTTTGGACTGTGGGAGGAAACCGGAGCACCCGGAGGAAACCCACGCACACAGGGGGAGGACATGCAGACTCCACACAGACAGTGACCCAGCCGGGAATCGAACCTGGGACCCTGGAGCTGTGAAGCATTTATGCTAACCACCATGCTACCCTGCTGCCCCTTTAGAACATAGAACAGTACAGCACAGAACAGGCCCTTCGGCCCTCGATGTTGTGCCGAGCCATGATCACCCTACTCAAACCCACGTATCCACCCTATACCCGTAACCCAATAACCCCCCACCTTAACCTATACTTCCTCAGGAAACTAAGGAAATTCGGCATGCCCACATTAACCCTTACCAACTTTTACAGATGCATCATAGAAAGCATCCTATCGGGCTGCATCACAGCCTGGTATGGCAACTGCTCAGCCCAGAACCGCAAGGAGCATCCTTCAGAGAGTCGTGAATACCACCCAGTCCATCACACGAACCTGCTTCCTATCCATGGACTCCATCTACACCTCCCGCTGCCTGGGAAAAGCGGGCAGCATAATCAAGGATCCCTCCCACCCGGCTTACTCACTATTCCAGCTTCTTCCATCGGGCAGGAGATACAGAAGTCTGAGAACACGCACAAACAGACTCAAAAACAGCTTCTTCCCCACTGTCACCAGACTCCTAAATGACCCTCTTATTGACTGACCTCATTAACACTACACCCTGTATGCTTCATCCGATACCAATGCTTATGTAGTTACATTGTATATCTTGTGTTGCCCTATTATGTATTTTCTTGTATTTTCTTGAATTTTGTTTAATTCCCTTTTCTTCCCATGTACTGAATGATCTGTTGAGCTGCTTGCAGAAAAATACTTTTCACTGTACCTCGGTACACGTGACAATAAACAAATCCAATCCAATCCAATCCATTGCAGCCGCAAATGGCGCAACCAGTCCTAACCTAACAGGCTGGGCCCATGGCCTCGCACCACGATGAACGGGAGGCATCCCAACTGCCGTTCGAAAGCAACGGGTGTCATCATAGTCCCAGCAACGTCTAATGGATCCCCCATATAGGTGACCAACCAGGCCTGTGTATCCTTCAATGCAAGGGTCTGTATACCCCACTGATGCGGTCAAATGTCTACTGTCTGACCACGGAGACCGCTGCACAGGCTCCTCTGCGTATTTATAGTAACGTACTGTCAGGAGGCAGCATCCAACTCCATTTCAAGTGGGTGGCCATTTACACATACCATCACCTTAATGGGGGCTAGCCATGGAATGTAGTTGCAGGCAGTCATCCTCCCTCTCCTCATCCTTGGGTGCATCATACTTGTGTTCATCCAAATGGAAAGTACGGGCCCTGGGTTGGCCTCAGCTTCTGCCGGAATGACTGGCCACGACTGGTATACGCGCCGGGATCGAAGTCCACAAGTCCTACACTTACACGGCTCCACATCTATGGGCTCCGGAGAAGGCTCTCTTCGGGAAGGAACTTCCGATGGTGACCGGTGTGGGCCCTTAAGGTGCCCCATCCAAGGCAAAGCAGAGATATGGGGAGGCGCTTTCGGATGGAAGGGGGCGCGCCCCAGGCCATACACCCCCATTCTCTGTAACAGCTGTGTTCCCCGTTATGTGCTTCTCGGAACAACGCTATCTGGATAGCCTGTTGAAAAGTCAATGTTGGCTTGGGTAATGGTCGCTTTAGTTGATGCCACAAACCAGCCGGTTTCGTAACATCTCTGACAAAGTGTCACCATATTACCAGTCCTCTGCAGTCCTGTGCAACCTCAGCAAGGGATTCCCCAGTGGTCCTCGGTGTGATGTGAATGTTGGACTATTACAGACGGAGTTGGATTAAAATGTTGTCCCACTAAAGTCACAAGCTCATCAAATGTTTTACCATCGGGTGCAGTTTCTTACCACCCTGAACCTATGCGCGCCACAGGTGGTTAGCACAATAACCACCTGCCTTCGTTTTCAGTGATGTTATTCACCCGGAAGTAGCTACGCACTCTTTGTGCGTACAGGTTCCAACTTTCCAGTGCTGCGTCAAATACATCCAAACATCCGTAAAGAGGCATGGTGCAACAGAAAGAAAACTTCCAAACTGTATCCAACAAAAAGTCCAAGGAAATAGCTTCAGCAACGTAGACAGCTATCCAATTTTAACCCTCGTTGCCAGTTTTGTGAGGGCCACGAAGAATCCAGCACGAGTTTGTAGAGTCAAGCAGAAAGTAACTTTATTTACAAGAATACGTACACGGACAGTAGTTCACTACTGGTTCCCACACTAGCTGGTACCACACTAGCCAGCTCTATTTATAAAGCTGCGCTGCTAATGATTCCCCCCCCCCCCCCCCGTCTCATTGGGGGAGCTCATATTTCTCAAGTAACATGAGGTAACTAATTGTCCCCAATAGGATCCGGGTAGGTTATAAAAGGCTGTAAATTTAAATACATATAAATATGGTACAATTAAACTCAGCTGTAAATGTTTTTGTTAAATTGAACTAGGTATTTATTATACTTTATTTGTTGAAAATATTAATGAAACTTGTGCCACTTTTAAATTATATTTTTTAAGGTTCGAAATATTCATATTAAAACCTGACTGGATGTTTTGTTTTTAAACCATAGTGAGATTACGTAAACTACAGTAGCTTTCATTCCAAAGAAATGTCAATTAGGTCATTTCATTATAGGATTTTGAATCCTCTTATATTTCTACATCCATTTGCGAGCATTTAATCTTTCAGTTCCAGCAGCCAACAGTTGTAAAATTAATAAGAATGAAAGTTTATATCAGGGTTTTTTAAACCTCTATATCATTGCTGCTAGAAAAATACAATCCAAGTTCAGTCATTATTTACTGACCAAGCCATGGTCTTATTTGAATGTGAAGTTTAATTAAGATAAACAAGAATACAATGTCCACATTCGGTAATAGCACAAGCTAGCCTGAATCGTTTACTCATGATTTGGGAGTTAAGAAATAGTAACAAATTGATTACCGTGTTTTTGCTAATAAAACTTGGCATTCAACACAATTGCACTGAGCTAAATCACTCCTAATTCAAAATAATCATCAAATCAAAATCACTCACCCGACACAGACTAGTTTCCTATACCTAAATGAAATTACTAGCAAAGAATACAAATGTGTCAGATAAGTATTATTAAAATTGGAAGATATAGTAGAACTCTAGTATTGTTACAGTAGATGAGGTTCAAAATGGAGCAAGTAGAAATCAGTTACTGTTACATTTTTGAATGGTACAAGTACAAATCAGTTACTGTTAAGTACAATATTTTGTCTAACAACACATCCTAATTGCTAGTCATTTAGACCATGTGAACATTGACTTAGAAAGAATATCAGCTTAGGTAGTCATTTGATCTCTATACATTCAACATTTTTCAATGCCGATGAATAAAGGGAGCATAGTCAATAAAACTAGCTCCCCACTAAGGAACATTTATTGTACCCTTTAAGATATTTTAATATCCTTTTTGTTAACTGAGCCAAATTCTCAGTGTATGAGTAAATACCTTTTATTGGTTTGACTTTTATTGAGCTTTTTTATGTTGTATACACTTTGTTATAAGCTTCTACTTCTAGATGACAGAAAGTACTGGCAATATAAAGTTTCAGATCTTATGTTGTGTAAAGGTTGTAAACTTTTTGCCTCTGTAACTGCAGCTACAACTATTATTGTATTCATGCATGTTAAAGTCATTTGTATGATGCATTATATACTAAGAGCTCAAGTGCAGACATGCAACATTATAAAGTATTGTTTACTCTAGTCATAGCAACCTCAGTGCAATGTCTTGATTACTCCAGCTTTGTGCTGAAAGTTTGTTTTATACAAGTTGTATACATTCCATTTGTATCTTGTTCAATATTTGCCATATACTTTGAAACAGTGTTGCTGCTAGGTCTCCCTAACAACACTGTGGATATTCCTGTATGGACTGCAGCAGTTCAAGAAGGCAGCTCACAACTATGTTTTTAAGGGCAATTAGGGATGGGCAATAAATTCTGGCCTAGCCAGCGATACCTGGTCCCATGAACAAATAAAAAATACAAGTTATGTCTATAATGACTTTGCAAATTCTGATGTTAACGTATCTTTTTTGCTGAGATGAGTGAGGACTAACATTAGTTTTTGTTTAATTTCATATCCTCCATGGCAAACATTGTTAATAAAGTACTTGAAATTAATGAAATATTCTGTCATCCTTGCTTTTGAAAGAAAGTTGTGGGTTCAAGTTCAACCTCAGATGTTGAACAAAACATTTATGGTGTATCAGTACAATACTGAGGGAGTTCTGTATTGCTAGAGATACTGACTGTCATTGACATTGAATAGATGACTGTATTATCAGGTGGACATAAAGTCCCATGGCACTGTTTGGAGCAGAGCAGAGAGATTTCCTCGTTCTGGCCAATATTTGTCCCTTAATCAACATCATTAAAACCGATTATCTGCCTATTGATTTTATTGCTGTTTGTGGGAACTTTCTTTGTGCAGATTGGCTTGTGTACACTACAAGTGATTGCACTTCAACAATATGAATTAGCTATAAAGCATTTCTGTAAGGCCACCGAGGTTATGAAAGATGCCAGATAAATGTAATGTTACTTCTGCTTTATTATGCCGCTTAACTGGGTAATAAAATGGACCTGTGCTTCAATTAATGTTTTGTATGGCAGTATGGCTCTTATGGTAGGAGCGCTATCTAAATGTGGTCAGGTGGTGGTCAGCCAGTAGCCCTGTGTACAATGGGTAGCACTCATCATAGTGCCCTTTGGTTAGATATGGTGGCTCAAAGATGGCAGAAATGGACTAACACGGGATGAAAACATTGTGACAGAATAGCAGGAATTTATCAACATGATGGTCAGTACATGGTTGCATAGCAATTATATGTTTAAGGCATGGAATTGCCTGGAGAGCTGCTAGTTCTGGAGACAAATCTTCAGTACTTTTGCCAGAGGTTTGTCAGGATCCGGAGACTTTGCAGTATACAGTGCCTTCAGCCATTTTTTGACATCACATGGCATGAATCGAATTAGCTAATAACTGGCATTTGTTTTGCCGGATACCTCAGGAAGAAGGTGAGATAATCATCCACTCAGCACTGCTGGCTGAAGATGGTTGTAAATGTTTCAACCTTATCTTTTGCACTGATATGCTGGGCTCCCTCATGACTGAGGACAGGAATATTTTTGAAGCCTCCTCCTTTTAGTTGTTTAATTGGCCATCAAGTACAATGGTAGTGCCACACAACCAGCGCCGGCCCTAGGGTTGCTGGCGCCCCGGGCAAGCTGAACTTCAGCGCCATTCGGGGGCCGGGGGGGGGGGGGGAGAGGCGGGGGGGCGGGGCCGAGGGGGGGGCAAGGGGGGGCGGGGCCGAGGCGGGGGGGGGCCGAGGCGGGGGGGCGGGGCCGAGGCGGGGGGGGGGCCGAGACGGGGGGGGGGGCGAGGTGGGGGGCGGGGCCGAGGCGGGGGGGGGGGGGGGGGGGGGCCGAGGCGGGGGCGGGGCCGAGGCGGCTGGGCCGGGCGGGCCGGGCCGGGCCGGGGCCGGGGCGGGGGGGGGGGGGGCGGGGGGGGGGAGGTGGGCCGGAGCCGGAGGGGGGGGCGGAGGCAGAGGGGGGGGGCGGAGGGGGGGGGCGGACGGAGGGGCGGACGGAGGGGCGGACAGAGGAGGGGGCGGCCGGAAGGGGGGGGGCGGAGTGGGCCGCGCATGCGCTGGTTGGCACCGGCCCAACTGCGCATGCGCGGGTCCCAAGTCTCTGGCGCCCCCTTACACATGGCGCCCCGGCCGACTGCCCGAGTTGCCGGTACCTTGGACCGGCCCTGCACACAACACAATGGAAGATATCCTCAATGTCAAGATGGCATTTCACCTCCAGAAGGACGGTGCAGTGGTCCTCCAACTAATGCTGTCATGAACAAGTCCATCAGTGGCAGGTAGATTGGCAAGTACAAGTTTGAGTAGGTTTTTTTCCCTTTTGTTTGTTCCCTTATCACCTACCGCAGCCCCAGTCTAGCAGCTATGTTCTTTAGGACTCGGCCACCTTGGTCAGTGGGGTCCTACCGAGCCACTCTTGGTGTACACAGTAAGAAGTCTTACAACACCAGGTTAAAGTCCAACAGGTTTGTTTCAAACACGAGCTTTCGGAGCACGGCTCCTTCTTCAGGTGAATGGAAAGGCTTGTTCCAGAAATGTTTATATAGACACAGTCAGAGATGCCCCGGAATGCGAGCACCTGCAGGCAATCAAATCATCAAAGATGCAGAGAGAGAGGTAACTCCAGGTTAAAGAGGTGTGAATTGTCCCAAGCCAGTTCAGTCGGTAGGCCTCTGCAAGTCCAGGCTTGTTGGTGGGGGCCGAATGTAATGCGACATGAATCCCAGATCCCGGTTGAGTCCGCATTCATGCGTGCGGAACTTAGCTATAAGTTTTTGCTCAGCAATTTTGCGTCTCCTGAAGGCCTCCTTGTAGAATGCTGACCCGGAGATCAGAGGCTGAATGTCCTTGACTGCTGAAGTGTTCCCCAACTGGAAGGGAACAGTCCTGCCTGTTGATAGTCGCACGATGCCCGTTTATTCGTTGTCGCAGTGTCTGCATGGTCTCGCCAATGTACCACGCTTCGGGACATCCTTTCCTGCAGCGTATGAGGTAGACTACATTGGTCGAGTCGCACGAGTATGCGCCGCGTACCTGGTGGGTGGTGTTTCCACGTGTAATGGTGGTGTCCATGTCGATGATCTGGCATGTCTTGCAGAGATTACCCTGGCAGGGTTTTGTGGTGTTGTGGTTGCTGTTCTGAAGGCTGGGTAATTTGCTGCAAACAATGGTTTGTTTGAGGTTGCGCGGTTGTTTGAAGGCCAGTAGTGGGGGTGTGGGGATGACCTTGGCAAGATGTCCATCCTCGCTGATGATGTGTTGGAGGCTGCGAAGAAGATGTCGTAGTTTCCCCGTCCCAGGAAAGTACTGGACGACGAAGGGTACTCTGTCAGTGGTGTCCCGTGTTTGTCTTCTGAGGAGGTCGGTGCGGTTTTTTGCTGTGGCGCGGTGGAACTGTCGATCAATGAGTCGAGCGCCATATCCCGTTCGTACGAGGGCATCTTTCAGCATCTGTAGGTGTCTGTTGCGCTCCTCCTTGTCTGAGCAGATCCTGTGTATACGGAGGGCTTGTCCATAGGGGATGGCTTCTTTAATGTGTTTCGGGTGAAAGCTGGAGAAGTGGAGCATCGTGAGATTATCTGTGGGCTTGCGGTAAAGCGAGGTGCTGAGGTGACCGTCCTTGATGGAGACGAGTGTGTCCAAGAATGGAACTGAATTTGGAGATTAGTCCATGGTGAGTTTGATGGTGGGATGGAACTTATTGATGTCATCGTGTAGTCGTTTCAGTGATGTCTCGCCGTGGGTCCAAAGGAAAAAAATGTCATCGATGTATCTGGTGTATAGCATCGGTTAAAAGTTCTGTGTGGTGAGGAAGTCCTGTTCAAACTTGTGCATGAAGATGTTGGCATATTGAGGTGCAAATTTGGTCCCCATGGCTGTTCCGTGCGTCTGGATGAAGAATTTGTTGTCGAAGGTGAAGACGTTGTGGTCTAGAATGAAACGGATGAGTTGCAGAATTGCGTCTGGAGATTGGCAGTTGTCGGTGTTGAGGACTGAGGCTGTTGCAGCAATGCCGTCGTCATGGGGGATGCTGGTGTAGAGTGCCGAGACATCCATTGTGACGAGGAATGTTCCTGGTTCAACTGGTCCATGGGTGCTCTACACCAGCATCCCCCATGACGACGGCATTGCTGCAACAGCCTCAGTCCTCAACACCGACAACTGCCAATCTCCAGACGCAATTCTGCAACTCATCCGTTTCATTCTAGACCACAACGTCTTCACCTTCGACAACAAATTCTTCATCCAGACGCACGGAACAGCCATGGGGACCAAATTTGCACCTCAATATGCCAACATCTTCATGCACAAGTTTGAACAGGACTTCCTCACCACACAGGACTTTCAACCGATGCTATACACCAGATACATCGATGACATTTTTTTCCTTTGGACCCACGGCGAGACATCACTGAAACGACTACACGATGACATTAATAAGTTCCATCCCACCATCAAACTCACCATGGACTATTCTCCAAATTCAGTTCCATTCTTGGACACACTCGTCTCCATCAAGGACGGTCACCTCAGCACCTCGCTTTACCGCAAGCCCACAGATAATCTCACGATGCTCCACTTCTCCAGCTTTCACCCGAAACACATTAAAGAAGCCATCCCCTATGGACAAGCCCTCCGTATACACAGGATCTGCTCAGACAAGGAGGAGCGCAACAGACACCTACAGATGCTGAAAGATGCCCTCGTACGAACGGGATATGGCGCTCGACTCATTGATCGACAGTTCCACCGCGCCACAGCAAAAAACCGCACCGACCTCCTCAGAAGACAAACACGGGACACCACTGACAGAGTACCCTTCGTCGTCCAGTACTTTCCTGGGGCGGAGAAACTACGACATCTTCTTCGCAGCCTCCAACACATCATCAGCGAGGATGGACATCTTGCCAAGGTCATCCCCACACCCCAACTACTGGCCTTCAAACAACCGCGCAACCTCAAACAAACCATTGTTTGCAGCAAATTACCCAGCCTTCAGAACAGCAACCACAACACCACAAAACCCTGCCAGGGTAATCTCTGCTAGACATGCCAGATCATCGACATGGACACCACCATTACACGTGGAAACACCACCCACCAGGTACGCGGCGCATACTCGTGCGACTCGACCAATGTAGTCTACCTCATACGCTGCAGGAAAGGATGTCCCGAAGCGTGGTACATTGGCGAGACCATGCAGACACTGCGACAACGAATAAACGGGCATCGTGCGACTATCAACAGGCAGGACTGTTCCCTTCCAGTTGGGGAACACTTCAGCAGTCAAGGACATTCAGCCTCTGATCTCCAGGTCAGCATTCTACAAGGAGGCCTTCAGGAGACGCGACAATGCAAAATTGCTGAGCAAAAACTTATAGCTAAGTTCCGCACGCATGAATGCGGACTCAACCGGGATCTGGGATTCATGTCGCATTACATTCGGCCCCCACCAACAAGCCTGGACTTGCAGAGGCCTACCGACTGAACTGGCTTGGGACAATTCACACCTCTTTAACCTGGAGTTACCTCTCTCTCTGCATCTTTGATGATTTGATTGCCTGCAGGTGCTCGCATTCCGGGGCATCTCTGACTGTGTCTATATAAACATTTCTGGAACAAGCCTTTCCATTCACCTGAAGAAGGAGCCGTGCTCCGAAAGCTCGTGTTTGAAACAAACCTGTTGGACTTTAACCTGGTGTTGTAAGACTTCTTACTGTGCTCACCCCAGTCCAACGCTGGCATCTCCACATCATGACTCTTGGTGTAGACATCGATGTACTTGGGGGAGGCAGTGGCACAATGGTATTGTCATTGAACAATCCAGAGACCCAGAGTCATACTCTGGGGACCAGGGTTTGAATCCCACCACTGCAGATGGTGAAATTTGAATTTGATAAAATTAAAAGTCTAAATGTGACCATGAAACCACTGTTGATTGTCGTAAAAACCCATCTGGTTGACTAATGCCCTTTAGCGAAAGAAATCTGTTATCCTTACTGTGGTGAATTCATACTCTATTGTAATTCACACTGTATTACATTGCATTGTATTATGTCCTTGTGGGCTCTGTATGTGAGCCGTTGCGCAGCTCTGCCCATAGGGGGAGATGAGGAGCTCGTACTGGGCTCCACCCTTGGATCCGCCCATGGCCCCTCCCACTACCGGAAGTATAAAGTGCTGCAGCCGTGAGCCTGCCCTCAGTTCTTCTGGTCGCAGGCAGGCTCAGTTGTAAGACTATTAAAACCACAGTTTACTTCCAATCGTGTCTCTAGTGAATTGATAGTCACATCAATTTAATAGTCTTAGAAAACTTGAAGAAAACTACGATGGAATCAGCCCTCAAACCTGACCGACTAGAACTCGACCCGCAGGCTGCAGAGGTGAAGGAAATCTTCCTACACTGGCTTTGATGTTTCAAGGCCTAACTGGCTGAATCGAGCACATCCGAGACTACAGGGGAGCAGAAACTCAGCCTACTGTACGCACGGGTGAGCCATCGTATCTCTACGCAACTCAATTGTACCACCTCATATACGGAGGCACTGGCTATGCTCGACCGATTAACGAGGTCTACGCACGGCACATTTTCACGACCCGCCGCCAGCGCCCCGCAGATTCGCTGGAAGACTTCCTGCGCGACTTAAAAGCCCTTGCTCAGGACTGCAATTTTCAGGCTGTAATGGCCTCCCAACACATGGAACTCGCTGTCTGTGATGTATTCGTTGCAGGGCTCAGGTCTAACTATGTGCGCCAGCGACTACTTGGAATAGAGGCTTCAAGAGCCTCACACTCAGCTTCGGCAGACCCCTACCTCCATTCACTATCTGCAGTCTAGCAACTCTGAAAATCGACCCCCCTCCACTCTTCGCTAATCTCACTGCTAACTGCAAACCCGTAGCCACTCGCAGCAGCCGGTATAGCCTGCAGGACAGGGTATTTATTAGAGCCGAAGTCCAGCGGCTCCTACGTGAGGGAGTCATAGAGGCCAGTAACAGCCCCTGGAGAGCTCAGGTGGTGGTCGTCAAGACCGGGGAAAAGTTCCGAATGGTGGTTGATTATAGCCAAACCATTAACCGGTTCACGCACCTCGATGCGTACCCCCTCCCCAGGATTGCAGACGTGGTCAATCAGATCGCCCAGTACCGCATATTCTCTGCGGTGGATCTGAAGTCTGCTTACCACCAGCTCCCAATCCGCCTGGAGGACCGCCACTACACAGCGTTCGAGGCAGATGGCCGCCTCTTCCACTTCCTCTGGGTCCCCTTTGGCGTCACGAATGGAGTCTCGGTGTTCGAACGAACAATGGACCGAATGGTGGACCAGTATGGGCTGCGGGCCACATTTCCGTACTTGGACAATGTATATTAACTCTAATATATTAAGAAGAGAGGAAAAACCTCATAATTCTATAAATTGGAAGGCTGAATTGTGCTCAAAAATTAAATTCATACCTGCAAACAGAAGAGGTGTGTCCAACGAAGTGGCAGTTCCATCTACATTTAGTTTCCAAAATGTTGAAGGGATACAACATAGAACATAGAATTTACAGTGCGGAAGTAGGCCATTCGGCCCATTGAGTCTGCACCAGCTCTTGGAAAGAGCACCCCACTTAAACCCACTCCTCTACCCTATCTCCGTAACCCAGTAACCCCACCTAACCTTTTGGACACGGAGGGCAATTTATCATGGACAATCTATCTAACCTGCACATCTTTGGACTGTAAAAGGAAACGAGCACCCGGAGGAATCCCACGCAGACATGGGGAGAACGTGCAGACTCCGCACAGAAAGTGACCCAAGCACGGAATCGAAACTGGGATCCTGGAGCACAGTGAAGCAACTGTGCTAACCACTGTGCTACCGTGCTGCCCCTAAAGCTGTGGTTGGGTTAGATTACACTAGAGGAGATACCTGCAAACATGTTCCACCTTCAAACGGCCTGGTCAGCAACACTCATACACCAACTATCTAAACTTATTATGTACAATTGTTGTTTTTAAATGAGTGGTCACATTCAAATATTAAGTAATTAATACGTGGAAACCTCATGTTAATTTTTTAAAGCTTTGTAGAATCTCAATTATAGCTCAATAGCACAATTAGATACGAGAGGGCACAGCAATTCCCCCTCCCAACATTTTGACAGTAATTGTCGCTTCTTTTCCCATTAAAAAATACAGCATTAAATTGAAGATCGGTGGAAAGGGGAGGGGGAACCAATTGATGAATAATAACCCCTTAATACATTAACTTAAAACGAATGCCTATTTATCATAAGCCAGGCCACTTGCTAGTTCAAGCGCCAGATGAAAGTTTTTTTAAAAATTCAATAATTTGGAATACTCAACAATTAAACAAAGGTATTGCTGCTGTGTGTTCAATGTTTTGGAATCACAAAGAGGACCGCAGTTTCGGCCATTAAGCAGTGGATTGCGCTGAACGCTGCCTGGTCCAGGCTGGGGGCCACTGTTGTCACCCACCTGTTCATGGCGAGCTGGCTGCACCGTGCGCTGCCCCTCTCACTCCCAGCAACCGCGCGCCTCCCGCTGTCGCTCGATTGCTGCCTTCAAAATCCGTTCTCTTCCCAACAGCTGGCGGGCGCGCGCGCGATCCCCCTCCCCGGCTGCGTTAGCATAGCAACAATCCCTAGGCAACGGAGACTACTGTCAGCTCATATGACGCGCGCTGGTTGCTAGGTTTTTTTTTTGCCGGTGGCCGAGGTGCGCTTGCGCTGTGGTCGACCCTGTGAGTTGGGGGAGGAGGAGAGAGGTCGAATACAAGCGGCGCGTCGCCGCGTGTTTGATCGCTAGCTGCCATCAGAGAGTGATGTGGACTTTGGCGGAAACTTCACTCGACAGATTTGGCCAGAATCGTGTTTTTAAAAAAACATGAACCATATAAACCGTGATGTGAACGAATTAAGCCATCTCCCGGTCAATGAGACATTGCTCTCGTATTAGGTGGTATGTAAAGAGGAAAGAAGTGGGCAATTCAGAAACTCTCCAATTATACCAAATTGTTATCGAGCGTTATGCGGGGTATGAGAGGGGAAGGCAAGGATATTTCAAGGCCTAGCTGGGTGAATGTGTGGATAATGGAACCAAGAATTGAGAAGAAGCCGGGTAGGACAATGGGGGATGGGCAGCGTGAAACTTGGGGACATCATGGGGTCGTTGAGCCTTTCTCAAGCCTGTTCTGCCATTCCATTAGCTAAGGACTCCAACCCCATTTGCATACTTTTGATACCGGACCCATGATACTCAAATCCCTCCAGAACCCCCACCCCACCCCATTTCTGGAAACTCCTGCAGTCCTGGAGCTTTCTGACAGATATGCACACCTCTAATTCTGACCTCTTGCACATCCTCAATTTTAATAGCTCCACCATTGGTGGGTGTGCCTTCAGTTTCCAAGATCTTAAAATCTGCAATTCCCCTCCTGAACATGACCACCACTCTCCCTCTCTTCATCTTTAAAGTGCTCCTTAAAACTTACTCCTCCCCTATTATCTCCTTATGTGGATTGTTGTTTACATTTGATAATATTCCTGTGAAGTGCATTGGGATGTTTTATTACGTTTAAGGTGTTATATAATTACAAATTGTTGCTGTTGTCTTTTAATATGCTTCCCTAACCAAAATCTATTGACCTCACAGTATTAAAAAATTCCATTGTCCCAACATCTCCATGGGTTTGGGAAGGTAATCCCAAATTTCCATTACCCTTTATGTTGAAAGTACTTCCTGACTGCTCTCCCAAATGGACTAGTTCTAATTTTAAGATCATTATGCTCCCTTGCTCAGAATTCCTCTGTATCTACCCTATTGATTGTCTTTTAAATAGCTCAATTAATGTTACAGATGGAAGTCTAGAATGATTGAACAGAGTGAGTGGAAATCCTATCAAAAATTAGCTGAAATGCTTGTACAGCAATGTACACAGTGTCCATACTAAAACAGAACAGCTAGAGGTAATCATGAGTAGGGAAGAACCGGACAGATTAGGGATTGCTGAGGTGAGGCGCGAAAATCAGGATGGGAAGGCTAGTATGTCGGAACAGCAAGTATTTAGGAAAGCTAATAGACTTATCTTTATTGTGAGGTGAATTTAATACAAATTAAGGAAGTTATGCTTCAGTTATACGGAGCACTAGTGAGATCACGTCCAGAGTACTGTGTACAATATTGGTCACCTTATTTAAGAAATGATGGAAACTAATTAGAAGCAGTTCAGAGAAGGGTGCCCAGGCTAATACCTGAATGGATGGATTGTCTTGTGAGGAAAGGTTAGACAGACTAGGCTTGTATCTACTGGAGTTTAGAAGAGTAAGAGGGGACTTAGATGAAACATAATATCCTGTGGGGCATTGACAGGATGCTTACCCTTGTGGGAGAACTAGGGATCACTTTAAAAATAAGGGGTTGTCCATTTAAAACGGAGATGAGAATTTTTTTCTCTCGAAGGGTCATGAGTCTTTGGAACTGTCTTCGTGAAAAGGTGATGGAAACAGGGTTTAAATATTTTTAAGGCAGAGGTGGATAGATTCTTGGTAAGCAAGGGAGTGATAGGTTATCAGGAGTAGGCGGGATGCAGATTTGAGGTTAATATCAGATCACCCTTAATCTTATTAAATGGCGGAGCAGGCTTGAGAGGCCGAATGGTCTACTCCTACTCTTTGTTTGTATGTTCATATGAAATTTAAAAATGCCAAGTGTAACATATTTAGAAAAGATAGAGAGGGAAAATGGGGAGGAGGATTAATTGTACTTACCTGGGATAACATTACTTGCAGCAGATAAAAAGGAACACAGTTAATCGCAAAACAAAAATAGAATCCAAAGAAATTAAAGATAATAAAGGATCAATCACATTAACAGGTGAAGTCTACACACCAACTAGTAGTGGAAGGGAAGTGGAGGAAGAAATATATAGAAAAATTAATCACTGGGGATTTAACTGCCCCAAATATAAATAGGCTAGAATAGGATAAAGGGGATGAGGAAATTGAATTTCTTTAGTCTGTACAGGATGCCTTTCTAACCCAATTTGTGAAAGTCCAACAAGTCATTGACATACAGGGAACGCTACTAGTATACAGTCAATCAGAGTTCATTCCTTTTATCTCTGCTCTTTGTCTCTTCCATCCCAAACAATTAAAAACCCATGTCACAAGGGTGTAGCCAATTCCACACACTCTCATTTTTGCCAATCATCTTTTGTCCAGAACCTCATTGCCTGTAACCCCCTCTTAGTGGCAGTCTGTGGCGGATTGGCACTCTCGACAGACTTGCCCACATTGGTATTCCAAAGTCCTATCTCGCCCAGCCCTCCTCACTTAGGCTGGGTGAGACAGGAGCAGTGAAGCGTGGCCCTGGCTGCATCGTCGTGGAGCAGCTTGGGTGGAGGGAGGTAAGAAACACCCTCTTTTTATGGAGAGAGGGGGAATCAGTCTGGGTGGAAAGGTCGGACCGGATGGGGGTGTTGGTTGAGGGTTGGGTGAAGTTGGACTAGAGTTGGGAGGATCATTCCAGAAGACAGGCAGAGTCGGACCGGAGGAGGGAAGGCAAGGAGGGCAAGTCCAGGAGGGATGTGGTCAATCCGGGAGGGAGGTCAGACCGGGGAAGGGCACGACCAGGAAGGCTGTGATCAGTCTGGGGAGAGGCATGTCAATTCAGGAGAGGGGGAGGTCAGTCCAGAATGGTGGAGGGGAGGTCGTACTAGAGGGTGGTTCAGTCCAGGAGAGGGTGTCAGCCTGGGAGGGATGGGATCGCACCGGGTCACATCGGGAGGGGACCTGCCAGGGTCGGAGTGGGGGGAGGGGAGGGGGGCGGTGCGGTGAGTCATACTGGGTCACAACACGGGGGTGTCGGGCTGGGAAGAAATCAAGATGGTGGGGGGGGGGGTGAGGCGGTTGAGTCAGGTTTGGGGTGGGGTAGTGGACCCTCTAGGGGGGGGGGGAGGTGGTGTGTGGTTGGCGTGTCCCATGAGAGGCTAGTCTAGGTTTTATTGGATAGTTGCTCTGGAGTGAGAAGTTATTTTTTCTCTAACTTTCAGAGTAACCATCAGGGTAAAACTGGCAGAACCATCCAAAGTCAGTGATTTCAATTGCTTCTGTTGGATGGTTCTCAGCCCAGCGCAGTTGTGCAGAGGAATTGAGCACATCTGTGCAATTGCCAGGTAAACCCTTATACAGGAAGCTCTTAGTGGGGCTCACAAGTGGATCATTGATGTATCCCCAGATGCAATGCTGAGAACCAGAAAGTTATGGGCCATTAAATCACTTCTAGATGTCCATAACTTTATCTATACTTTTAAGGTTGTCACATTCTACGCCTTACGCTAGAGATTTCCAGACTAGGTTCTGGAGAACCCTAGGGATCTGCCATACCCACGCAGGGGTTCCACAGTTGGGTAGACTGTGGGTGCCAAGAAGAGCCTGGACGTGGGTCCTGAGGAAAAGCAAGGCTGCACCCCCTAAGAAGAGCCAAGGCCTGGGGGCCGGAGAAGAGTTGAGGCCGTAGGGATTCAAGAAGAGCCGCGGAAGGGGAGGGGAGAGAGGGTGCGGCGCAAGAAGTTTCAAGGCTGTAGAGGAGGAGCTGAGGCTGAGGGCGCCCTGAGAAGCTTTAAAGCTCCAGGTGCACAAGAAGAGCTGGGGCGGGGGGGGGGGGGCTCCCAAGAAAATCCACGGCAGTACTCAATAAGCTTCAAGGTCGAGGGTCCTGAGAGAGGCAAAGCTGAGGGGGCCTGAGAAAACGAGGCTAAGGAGCCCGAGAAGGGTTGGCGTCAACATGGCCTGAAAACGTAGGCCTGGAGTCCCAGAAAGAATCGGGCAAGCGGGCTTGATAATAGAGGCTGAATGGACCCGAGAAGAGCCAAGGATGCAGAAGAGGTGAGGATGGGGGAGACGCAAGAGAGCCAAGGTCTAGGGAGCCTGAGATGAACTGAGGCTAAGGGGCCTTGAGAATACTGGAGCCCAGGAGGGTCCTGAGAAAATCTGGGGCCAAGGGGTCACGAGAAGAGCCAAGACTGAGGCAGCCTGGCAGAAAAAACTGAGCCGCAGTTCCCAAGAAAAGTCGAGGCCAAGAGGAGCTGAGGCCGGAGTGGTGTGAGAAGAGCCAAGGCCAAGGGTCTCGAGAAGAGACAAGGCTGAGGGCCTATAGAGGCCTTGGAGTCCCAAGAACAGCCGAGGCCAAGGGAGCGCAAAAAGAGTGGAGACCAGAATGGGCCCAAGAGTCCGAGGCTGGAGTAGCTTGAGAAAAACTGAGGATGGTGGGGGGGGGGGGAAGAGGCGAGGCCGAAGGGGCCTGAGAAGAACCGAGGACATGGGCACGGAAAGAGCCTGGGGTGCGCAAGAAAAAACAAGATCAAATGGGCCTAAGAAGAGCCGGGGCCATGGGTCCCAATGAAAGCCGAGGTCGGAGGGGCCTCAGAAGAGCTCAGGCCCTGGGTCCCAAGAAGAATCGATGCCGAGAAGAGCAGAAGCTGAGGAAGGCCCAAGAAGATTAGAGGCCGAGTTAGGCCCAGGAAGAGCAGAGGCCGAGGGGGGCTCAAACAGAGTTATTATCTCTGGGTTGTTACCCGTGCCACGTGCTAGCGCGACGAGGAATAGGGAGAGAGAGCAGTTGAACACGTGGCTATAGGGATGGTGCAGGAGGGAGGGATTCAGATACCTGGATAATTGGAGCTCATTCTGGGGTAGGTGGGACCTCTACAAACAGGATGGTCTACACCTGAACCAGAGGGGTACCAATATCCTGAGGGGGAATTTGCTAATGCTCTTCGGGAGGGTTTAAACTAATTCGGCAGGGGGATTGGGACCAGAATTGTAGCTCCAGTGTACAGGAGGTTGAGAGTAGTGAGGTCATGAGTAAGGTTTCAAGGTCGCAGGAGTGTACCGGCAGGCAGGAAGGTGGTTTGAAGTGTGTCTACTTCAACGCCAGGACCATCCGGAATAAGGTGGGTGAACTTGCAGCATGGGTTGGTACCTGGGACTTCGATGTTGTGGCCATTTCGGAAACATGGTAGAGCAGGGACAGGAATGGTTGTTGCAGGTTCCGAGGTTTAGATGTTTCAGTAAGCTCAGGGAATATGGTATAAAAGGGGGAGGTGTGGCATTGTTAGTCAAGGACAGTATCACGGTGGCAGAAGGGACGTTTGATTAGGACTCGTCTACTGAGGTAGTATGGGCTGAGGTTAGAAACAGGAAAGGAGGTCACCCTGTTGGGAGTTTTCTATAGGCCTCCGAAAAGTTCCAGAGATGTAGAGGAAAGGATTGCAAAGATGATTCTGGATAGGAGTGAAAGTAACAGGGTAGTTGTTATGGGTAACTTTAACTTTCCAAATATTGACTGGAGACCGTGTAGTTTGAGTACTTTAGATGGATCCGTTTTTGGCCAATGTGCAGGAGGGTTTCCTGATAGTGTGTAGATAGGCCAACAAGAGGCGAGGCCACATTGGATTTGGTACTGGGTAATGAACCAGGCCAGGTGTTAGATTTGGAGGTAGGTGAGTACTTTGGTGATAGTGACCACAATACGTTTACTTTAGCGATGGAAAGGGATAGGTATATACCGCAGGGCAAGAGTTATAGCTGGGGGAAAGGTAATTATGATGCGATGAGGCAAGACTTAGGATGCATAGGATGGGGAAGGAAACTGCAGGGGATGGGCACAATTGAAATGTGGAGCTTGTTCAAGGAACAGCTACTGCGTATCCTTGATAAGTATGTACCTCTTCCGGTTGCGGTGATGCAGAGCTAAGCCGCACGTTTGGTAGCTCCCGCTATTTTCAGTCTTTTGGGCTCTTTTAAGGGCCTGTAGCGGTACTGGTTGGACTTTCCCCCGTGTGGGAACACCTCCTCTAAGATTCTCCACCGGTGGATGGCCTGGACCAGGAGAGGAGCGGTCAAAAAATCGGCTTTGGAGCAGAGAAAGGTGCGAGGCAGGAAAGGCAAGATGGTGGCAGGTGGGGAATCAGCAGCGTGGCAGTAGTGGGCGTGGGAGCAGCAGGAGCTGCTTCAGCGCTCCTTCAGGGAGCTGAAGGCAGAGATCCTGGAACCGCTTAAGGCCCCCCTGGACAAGCTCATGGCGACCCAGACAGCTCAGGGTGTGGAGATCCGAGAGCTTCGACAAAAGGCTTTGGAGAGCGAGGACGAACTCCTGGGCCTGGCAGTGAAGGTGGAGTTGCACGAGGCGCTCCACAACAAGTGGTCAGCGAGGATGGAAGAGATGGAGAACTGCGCCCGTCGGAAGAACCTGCGGATTCTAGGCCTCCCAGAGGGGCTGGAAGGTTCGGATTTGGGGGCCTATGTGTCTATGATGCTGAACTGGCTCATGGGCGCGGGGTCGTTCCAGGGACCCTTGGAGCTGGGGGGTGCCCATCGGGTGCTGCTGAGGAAACCCAAGCCAAACGAGCCGCCTCGGGCGGTGCTGGTCCGTTTTCACCGCTTCGTCGACCGTGAGTGTGTGCTGAGATGGGCGAAGAAGGAGAGGAGTAGTAAGTGGGAGAATGCGGAGATCAGGATCTACCAAGACTGGAGTGCGGAGGTGGCAAAGAGAAGGGCTGGTTTTAATCGGACGAAGGCAGTGCTTCACAAGAAGGGGGTCAAGTTTGGCCTGTTACAGCCGGCACGCCTCTGGGTCACTTATAAGGACCGCCAGCTCTACTTTGACTCTCCGGGGGAGGCCTGGGCTTTCGTCCAGGCAGAGTAGCTGGACTTGAACTGGGGGCTGGGGAACGGTGTACACAGACCGGAGGCTCTGTCCTCCTTGGTATCCTTTCACTTTTATCGGTTCTATTTGATGATGTCTTTTTGGTGTTCTGCTTTTTTGCTTTTTGGGACTGTTATCCGTTTACTTGTGCGTTTTGTCACGTCTGTTTTTTTTTCACTGGTTGAGAGTTTGGGAGTGGTTCGTGGTCCTGTTGGGTCATGTGCCTGTTTTTTCCTGCGTGTTGGGTCGGGGGGGGGGCTGGGCTCGGGATGGAAGCGCGGGCTTCTCTCCCGCGTTGGAGGAGCAGTGGGCGCCCCAGCACTTGGGGTGGGGGGGGGGGGGGGGGAGGGAGGGGAGGCGCGGTGGTTGTGTTGAACTGGGCACGGTCATTCGGGTGGCAGGGGCAGCCGGGGTCAGCAGGAGTCGGCTGACTTACGGAAGTACAATGGAAGGGGTTACGCAGCTGGGGGGGCCCTAGCTTGGAGGGAGGGGGGAGGCTTGGGGGGGGGGGGGGGGGGTACCGGGTTGCTGCTGGAATGGCCGAGAAGGAGCTGGAGCATGTAGAGGGGGGTCAGGATGGGGGTCTGTCGCCGTGGGGAACGGGCTGAGCGGGGGGCGCGGGCACGTGGCGGACTGAGGAAGGGTAATGGCTAGTCGACGGGGGAGGGGGGCAGGTAGCCCCCTGATCCGACTGATAACCTAGAATGTGAGGGGGCTGAATGGGCTGGTCAAACGGGACCGTGTGTTTGCGCACCTGAAGGGGATGAAGGCGGATGTGGCCATGCTTCAGGAGACGCACCTGAAGGTGGCGGATCAGGTTAGATTGAGGAACGGATGGGTAGGCCAAGTGTTTCGGGTCTGGATGCAAAAAATCGGGGGGGTGGCGATTCTGGTGGGGAAGAGGGTGTCGTTTGAGGCGTCGAATGTGGTGGCAGACAGCGGCGGGAGGTATGTGATGGTAAGCGGCAAGCTGCAGGGGGAGCGGGTGGTGCTGGTCAATGTATACGCCCTGAATTGGGACGATGCGGGTTTCATGCGGCGCATGTTGGGCCGGATTCCAGATTCCAGGCCTGATAATGGAGGGGGATTTCAACACGGTGCTGGATCCGCCACTGGATCGATCAGATCCAGGATGGGTAGGAGGCCAGCGGCGGCTTAAGGTGTTGAGGGGGTTTATGGACCAGATGGGAGGGGTGGATCCATGGAGGTTTGCGAGGCCGAGGGCCAGGGAATTTTCATACTTCTCCCATGTGCATAAGTACTATTCCCGGATTGATTTTTTCATTATCAGTAGGGAGCTGATTGCGAGGGTGGAGGATGCTGAGAATTCGGCGATAGCCATTTCTGACCATGCCCCGCACTGGGTGGACCTGGAGCTGGGGGAGGAGAGAGACCAGCGCCCGCTTTGGCGCTTGGAGGTGGGGCTGCTGGCGGACGAGGAGGTGGGCGGGTGGGTTCGAGGATATATCGAGAGATACCTGGAGGCAGTGACAACGGGGAGGTCCGACTGGGGACGGTCTGGGAGGCGCTGAAGGCGGTGGTTAGGGGGGAGTTGATCTCCATTCGAGCCCACAGGGAGAGGAGAGAGCAGAGAGAGAGGGAGAGACTGGTGGGGGAGATGGTGAGGGTGGACAGGAGATATGTGGAGGCTCCGGAGGAGGGATTGCTGAGGGAACAGCATAGTCTCCAGGCTGAGTTTGATTTTTTGACCACCAGAAAGGCTGAAGCTCAGTGGAGGAAGGCACAGGGAGCGGTGTATGAATATGGGGAGAAGGCGAGCAGGATGCTGGCGCACCAGCTCCGCAAGCGGGATGCGGCCAGGGAGATTGGTGGAGTTAAGGATAGGGGAGGAAATGTGGTGCGAAAGGGGGTAGATATTACTGGGGTCTTCAGGGACTTTTATGAGGAACTGTATCGGTCCGAACCCCCAGCGGAGGAGGGGGGGATGGGGCGCTTTTTGGACCGGCTGAGATTCCCGAGGGTGGAGGAGGGACAGGTGGAGGGACTGGGGGCGCCGGTTGAGCTGGAGGAGCTGGTCAAAGGGATAGGGAGCATGCAGTCGGGGAAGGCGCTGGGGCCGGATGGGTTCCCGGTCAAATTTTATAAGATGTATGCAGACCTCTTGGGCCCCCTGTTGGTTAGGACCTTCAACGAGGCAAGGGAAGGGGGGGCTCTACCTCCGACGATGTCTCGGGCGCTGATTTCCTTGATCCTTAAGCGGGACCAGGATCCCCCGCAGTGTGGGTCATACAGGCCAATCTCACTCTTAAATGTAGACGCCAAGCTGTTGGCGAAGACTTTAGCCATGAGGATAGAGGACTGTGTGCCGCAGGTTATCCACGAGGATCAAACGGGGTTCGTGAAGGGGAGGCAGCTGAACACTAACATACGGAGGCTCTTGAATGTTATAATGATGCTAGTGGTAGAAGGGGAGGCGGAGATTGTGGTGGCGCTGGACGCGGAGAAGGCCTTCGATAGGGTTGAGTGGGGGTACTTGTGGGAGGTGCTGGAAAGGTTTGGGTTTGGGGAGGGGTTTGTCAGGTGGGTGAGGCTGTTATATGAGGCCCCGATGGCGAGTGTGGCCACGAATAGGAGGAGGTCGGAGTATTTTCGGTTATACCGAGGGACGAGGCAGGGGTGTCCCTTGTCCCCCCTGCTTTTTGCGCTGGCAATTGAACCCCTGGCCATGGCGCTGAGGGAGTCGAGGAACTGGAGGGGGTTGGTGCGGGGTGGCGAGGAACACCGAGTGTCGCGCTATGCGGATGACTTATTGTTATATGTGGCGGACCCGGTGGGGGGAATGCCGGAGGTGATGAGGATTCTCAGGGAATTTGGGGATTTCTCAGGGTACAAGCTCAATTTGGGGAAGAGCGAGCTGTTCGTTGTACACCCGGGGGACCAGGAGGGGGGGATTGGTAGGCTCCCACTAAAAAGGGCGGAGAGGAGCTTCAGGTATTTGGGGGTCCAGGTGGCAAGGAGCTTGGGGGCCTTGCATAAGCTTAACCTCACAAGGCTGGTGGAGCAAATGGAGGAGGAGTTCAAGAGATGGGACATATTGCCACTGTCTCTGGCGGGTAGGGTGCAATCAGTCAAGATGACGGTGCTCCCGCGATTTCTATTCCTGTTCCAGTGTCTCCCCATCCTTATCCCGAAGGCCTTTTTCAGGCGGGTTAACAGGAGCATTACGGGGTTTGTGTGGGTGCACGGGACCCCATGGGTGAGAAGGGTGTTCTTGGAGCGGGTCAGGGATAGGGGGGGCTGGCGCTGCCCAACCTCTGTGGGTATTATTGGGCTGCCAACGCAGCGATGGTGCGTAAGTGGGTAATGGACGGGCAAGGGGCAGCATGGAAGAGGATGGAGATGGCGTCCTGTGTGGGCATGAGCCTGGAGGCGCTGGTAACGGCACTTCTGCCGCTCCCTCCAACGAGGTATACCACGAGCCCAGTGGTGGCGGCTACCCTCAAAATTTGGGGGCAATGGAGACGGCACAGGGGGGAGGTGGGGGCCTCGATGGGGTCCCCGATATGGGGGAATCACTGGTTTGTCCCGGGGAGAATTGATGGCGGATTCCTGAGTTGGCACAGGGCAGGTGTTAGGAGGTTGAGGGACCTGTTTGTAGACGGGAAGTTTGCGTGCCTGGGTGAGCTGGAAGGGAAGTTCAGGCTCCCCCCCGGGGAACACCTTTAGGTACATGCAGGTAAGGGCGTTTGTCAGGCAGCAGGTGGCGGAGTTCCCTCTGCTGCCGCCGCGTGCGGTTCAGGACAGGGTGCTCTCGGGAGTGTGGGTTGGAGAGGGGAGGATCTCGGCAACGTACCAAGTGATGCAGGAGGTAGACGAGGCCTCGGTGGAGGAGCTGAAGGGTAAATGGGAGGAGGAGCTGGGTGAGGAGATTGAGGAGGGGACGTGGGCGGACGCCCTAGGAAGGGTGAACTCCTCCTCTTCTTGTGCGAGGCTTAGCCTCATACAGTTTAAGGTGCTGCATAGGGCTCACATGACCGGGACAAGGATGAGCCGGTTTTTTGGGAGCGAGGACAGGTGTATTAGGTGCTCAGGGAGCCCAGAAAACCATACCCATATGTTCTGGGCATGCCCAGCGCTGGGGGAATTTTGGAAGGGCGTAGCAAGGACGGTGTCGAGGGTGGTAGGATCCAGGGTCAAACCGGGCTGGCGGGCTCGCAATATTTGGGGTTGCAGAGGAGTCGGGAGTGCAGGAGGCGAAAGAGGCTGGCATTCTGGCCTTTGTGTCCCTAGTAGCCCGGCGGAGGATACTTCTTCAGTGGAAGGATGCGAGGCCCCCAAGCGTGGAGGCCTGGGTCAACGATATGGCGGGGTTTATTAAATTGGAGAGGGTGAAATTTGCCCTAAGGGGATCAGTGCAGGGGTTCTTCAGGATGTGGCAACCATTCCTAGATTTCCTGGCAGAACGGTAGAAAAAGGCCAGCAGCAGCAGCAACACGGGGGGGGGGGGGGGGGCGTCTCTTTGTTTTGGGTCGAAGGGACGTGTATATATGTTCTTTGCTAATGATGGGCGTTAATTTATTTCTTCTTTTTTGTGTACATGGGGGGGGGGGGGGTTGTTCTTTCTGTTCTTTGTATTTTCTGTTATTGATATTTTGTGAAAATTTGAATAAAAATTATTTTTAAAAAAAAGATAAGTATGTACCTGTCAGGCAGGGAGGAAGTGGTCGAGCGAAGGAACCGTGGTTTACTAAAGTAGTTGAATCACTTGTCAAGAGGAAGAAGGAGGTTTATGTAAAGATGAGACGTGAAGGTTCAGTTAGGGCGCTTGAGAGTTACAAGTTAGCCAGGAAGGACCTAAAGAGAGAGCTAAGAAGTGCCAGGAGGGGACATGAAAAGTCTGTGGCTGGTAGGATCAAGGAAAACCCTAAAGCTTTCTATAGGTATGTCAGGAATAAAAGAATGACTAGGGTAAGAGTAGGGCCAGTCAACGACAGTAGTGGGAAGTTGTGCGTGGAGTCCGAGGAGATAGGAGAGGTGCTAAATGAATATTTTTCGTCAGTATTCACACAGGAAAAAGACTGTTGTCGAGCAGAATACTGAGATACAGGCTACTAGACTAGATGGGATTGAGGTTCATAAGGAGGAGGTGTTAACAATTCTGGAAAGTGTGAAAATAGATAAGTCCCCAGGGCCGGATGGGGTTTATCCTAGGATTCTCTGGGAAGCTAGGGAGGAGATTGCAGAGCCTTTGGCTTTGATCTTTATGTCATCATTGTCTACAGGAATAGTGCCAGAAGACTGGAGGATAGCAAATGTTGTCCCCTTGTTCAAGAAGTGGAGTAGCGACAACCCCGGTAACTATAGACCAGTGAGCCTTACTTCTGTTGTGGGCAAAGTCTTGGAAAGGATTATAAGAGATAGGATTTATAATCATCTAGAAAGGAATAATTTGATTAGGGATAGTCATCACGGTTTTGTGAAGGGTAGGTCGCGCCACACAAACCTTATTGAGTTCTTTGAGAAGGTAACCAAACAGGTGGACGAGGGTAAAGCAGTTGATGTGGAAGCATTGGAAAGGTGTAGAGGAGATTTACCAGGATGTTGCCTGGTATGGAAATGGTAACTATAGACCAGTGAGCCTTACTTTTGTTGTGGGCAAAGTCTTGGAAAGGTGTATAAGAGATATGATGTATAATCACTGGAAAGGAATAATTTGATTAGAGATAGTGAACACGGTTTTGTGAAGGGTAGGTTGTGCCTCACAAACCTTATTGAGTGCTTTGAGAAGGTGACCAAACAGGTGGACGAGGGTAAAGCAGTTGATGTGGTGTATATGGATTTCAGTAAAGCGTTTGATAAAGCGGTAGACTATTGCAGAAAATACGGAGGCATGGGATTCAGGGTGATTTAGCAGTTTGGATCAGAAATTGGCTAGCTGGAAGAAGACAAAGGGTGATGGTTGATGGGAAATGTTCAGCCTGGAGTCCAGTTACTAGTGGTGTACCACAAGAATCTGTTTTGGGGCCACTGCTGTTAGTCATTTTTATAAATGACCTGGAGGAGGGTGTAGAAGGATGGGTGAGTAAAGTTGCAGATGACACTAAAGTCGGTGGAGTTGTGGACAGTGCGGAAGGATGTTATAAGTTACAGAGGGACATAGATAAGCTGCAGAGCTGGGCTGAGAGGTGGCAAAAGGAGTTTAATGCAGAAAAGTGTGAGGTGATTCATTTTGGAAGGAATAACAGGAAGACAGTACTGGGCTAATGGTAAGATTCTTGGTAGTGTGGATGAGCAGAGAGATCTCGGTGTCCATGTACATAGATCCCTGAAAGTTGCCACCCAGATTGAGAGGGTTGTTAAGAAGGCCTATGGTGTGTTAGCTTTTATTGGCAGAGGGATTGAGTTTCGGAGCCATGAGGTCATGTTGCAGCTGTACAAAACTCTGGTGTGGCCGCATTTGGAGTATTGCGTGCAATTCTGGTCGCCGCATTATAGGAAGGATGTGAAAGCATTGGAAAGGGTACAGAGGAGATTTACCAGGATGTTGCCTGGTATGGAGGGAAGATCTTATGAGGGAAGGCTGAGGGACTTGAGGCTGTTTTCGTTAGAGAGAAGAAGGTTAAGAGGTGACTTAATTGAGGCATACAAGATGATCAGAGGATTAGATAGGGTGGACAGTGAGAGCCTCTTTCCTCGGATGGTGATATCTAGCACGAAGGGACATAGCTGTAAATTGACGGGAGATAGATATAGGACAGATGTCAGAGGCAGGTTCTTTACTCAGAGAGTGGTAAGGGCATGGAATGCCCAGCCTGCAACAGTAGTGGACTCGCCAACATTAAGGGCATTCAAATGGTCGTTGGATAAACATATGGATGATAAGGGAATCGTGTAGATGGGCTTTAGAGTGGTTTCACAGGTTGGCGCAACATCGAGGGCCGAAGGGCCTGTACTATGCTGTAATGTTCTATGGAGGGAAGATCTTATGAGGAAAGGCTGAGGGACTTGAGGCTGTTTTCTTTAGAGAGAAGAAGGTTAAGAGGTGACTTGAACGAGGCATACAAGATGATCAGAGGATTAGATAGGGTGGACAGTGAGTCTTTTTCCTCGGAGGGTGATGGCTAGCACAAGGGGACATAGCTGTAAATTGACGGGAGATAGATATAGGACAGATGTCAGAGGCAGGTTCTTTACTCAGAGAGTGGTAAGGGCATGGAATGCCCAGCCTGCAACAGTAGTGGACTCGCCAACATTAAGGGCATTCAAATGGTCGTTGGATAAACATATGGATGATAAGGGAATCGTGTAGATGGGCTTTAGAGTGGTTTCACAGGTTGACGCAACATCGAGGGCCGAAGGGCCTGTACTATGCTGTAATGTTCTATGGAGGGAAGATCTTATGAGGAAAGGCTGAGGGACTTGAGGCTGTTTTCTTTAGAGAGAAGAAGGTTAAGAGGTGACTTGAACGAGGCATACAAGATGATCAGAGGATTAGATAGGGTGGACAGTGAGTCTTTTTCCTCGGAGGGTGATGGCTAGCACAAGGGGACATAGCTTTAAATTAAGGGGAGATGGATATTGGACAGATGTCAGAGGTAGGTTCTTTACTCAGAGAGTAGTAAGGGCATGGAATGCCCTGCCTGCAACAGTAGTGGACTCGTCAACATTAAGGGCATTTAAATG
Organism: Scyliorhinus canicula; assembly: GCF_902713615.1. Classification (NCBI taxonomy): domain Eukaryota; kingdom Metazoa; phylum Chordata; class Chondrichthyes; order Carcharhiniformes; family Scyliorhinidae; genus Scyliorhinus; species Scyliorhinus canicula. Next base: position 54,315,226 of record NC_052152.1, on the reverse strand, counting down.
GTCATTGGATAAACATATGGATGATAATGGAATAGTGTAGATGGGCTTTAGATTGGTTTCACATGTTTGCGCAACATCGAGGGCTGAAGGGCCTGTACTGCGCTGTATTGTTCTATGTTCTTTGTTCAAGAAGAGCCCAGGCTGACAGCAGAAGCCGAGGGGACCCGGGAAGAGCGGAGGCTTGAGGGGACCCGAGAAGAGTTGAGGCCTGCTGACATTGCAGATTCTGAGAATTGTAGAGATTTAGAAGATAGGAGCAGGAGGAGGCCTTTTGACCCTTCGAGCCTGCTCCGCCATTCATCACGATCATGGCTCATCATTCAACTCAATAGCCTAATCCTGATTTCTCCCCATAGCCTTTGATCCGATTCTCCCCAAGTGCTATATCCAGTCGCCTCTTCAATATATTCAAGGTTTTAGCATCAACTACTTCCTGTGGTAATGAATTCCACAGGCTCACCACTCTTTGTGTGAAGAAATGTCTGCTTATCTCTGTCCGTAATGGTTTACCCTGAATCCTCAGACTGTGACACCCTGGTTCTGGACACACCCGTGGGTCTCAAGAAGAGCCAATGCTGAAGGAGCCCCAGAAGAGCCGAGTCTGAGGGGGCCGGAGCAGAGCTGAGTCTGAGGGGGCTGGAGAAGGGCTGAGGCTGAGGGAGTCAAAGGAGAGCCAAGACCAGGTGCTGTGAGACCGTGCCACGTGTTCTGAGAAGAGACAGGGCGGAGGGTCCTAGTCCAAGAAGAGGTTGGTCAGGGGGTGTGTGCGAGAAGCATTGTGGCCACTAGTCCTGATAAGAGCAGAGGCTGGAAGATACCGAGAAGAAGTAAGGACAAGGGGGCTTGAGATGAACCGAGGCCGGGGGCCTGGAGAAGAGCTGAGGAGGCCCGAGATGAGCCAAGGCTGAGGGAATCAGAAAACGATAGGGCTGGGAGGGCCAGAAAGTAGGTCAGAAATCTGAGGTCGAAGGTTTTGAGAAGATCCATGTCTGAGGGTGTCCAGAAAGAACCAAGGCTAGAGGAGATGGTACGTGAGAAGGGCCAGTGGTGCACAAAGGACTGTGGCTTTGGACGTCTGAGAAGAGTGCAGACTAGGGTGCCCGAGAGGACCTGTGGCAGGAGGTATGCAGAGGCGAGAGGAATCGAGGCCACAGGTCCTGAGAAAAGCTGAGGTCAAAGGGGCCCAAGAAGAGCCAGGGCCTCGGGGTCTGAGTGGAACGGATGCCGGTGTCCAAGAGGAGCCAAGGGCGGGTGGATGAAGAATGAGAAGAGCCAAGGCTGAGTGGACCCGAGAAGAGCCAACACGGCGGGTCCTCAGCCAAGACTGACTGTACCTGAGAAGCGCTGAGGATCTTGACAAAAAATGGGGCTGCGGCAGCGCAAGAAGAGACGAGGCCAGGGGAGGTGCAAGAAGATCCAAGGGGAGACACAATAAGTGCTGAGGCTGCTTGTCCACAGAAGGGTCGGGACTGAGGGGATGCAAGAAGGGCCGTTGCTGGGTCACATGAGAAGTGCTAAGGCCTCGGAACTCAATGAGAGGAAACTAAGGGGGCACAAGAGGAGCAGCTGCTGGGAGAGGGTGGGGGGGGGGGGGGGTACACAAAGAAGAAGTGCTAAGACCTCCCGATGAGAACCAAAACCAAAGTGACGCGAGAAGAACCACGGCTGGGAATTGGCACAACACCCGGGGGGTGCCAGAGCTGACGCTGTGGGCATTCAAATGGTCGTTGGATAAACATATGGATGATAAGGGAATCGTGTAGATGGGCTTTAGAGTGGGGGGGGGGGGCTACGGGGACAAGAGGTGCTGGTGCTGTAGGTCTCAAGAAGAGCCAAAGTTGGAGGGCCCAGAGAAGAACTGAGGGCCTCAGAAGCATCGAGGCCAAGGGGGCCTGAGAAGAGCCGTGGTGGAGGAAACTGCGAAAGGAGCTGGGCTGTGGTCCAAAGGAAAATCAAGACCAAGGATGCAGGTCTCGAGCAGAGCCAAAGCTGAGAGGGCCTTGAGAAGAGTCAAAGCTGCAGGGATTGAGAAGAGCTGAGGATGCGGGTTGGTGGACGCAAGAAGAGCTGAGGCTGAGGTTGCCCTTAAAAACCAAAGCTGCAGGGTCATGAGAATGGATCCCGAGTAAATCCGGGGCTGAGATGGGGACTTCAGAAAGACGTGGGGAGGGCCTCGATAAGGGCTGAGTCTGCAGTTCCTGAGAAAAGTCAAGGCCAAGAGGTGCGGAGAAGAGCAACGGTTGGAGGGAAGTAAAAAGAGTCTGGCTGCATGTCCCGAGATGTGCCAAGACTGAAGCTGTCAGAGAATATTGGAGACAGGGGTGCCCAAGAAGAGCTGGGGCAGAAAAGAGTTGGGAGAGAGTGGTCCCATAAAGAGTGCAGACCGAGGGGCTCAGGAGCACGGAGGTTGGAGGGGCTGGAAAAGAGCTGAGGCCGGAGGAGCCCGAGGCCAGAGGGGCACCAAAGAAATCGAGCCACGGTTCCTATGAAATGCTAAGGCCCAGGGGACGTGAGAGGAGCTGCGGCTAGTGTGGCATGAGAAGAGCCAAGTGTCCTGAGAAGCACCGAGGCTGAGGGAGCTAGTGAATACTGGAGGCGGGGGAGTCACGGGAGGAGCCTGGTCCAAGGGAGTCCGAGAAGAGCCGAGGCTGGAGGGGCCTGAGAAGAGTTGAGGAAGGGGGGTGCTCGAGAAACCCCAAGGCGAACGGGGCCCGAGAATATCCGAGGGTGAGGGAACCTGAGAATATTGGAGGCCGGGGAATCCCGAGAAGAGCCTCGCCCAATGGGGCCTGAGAAGAACTAAGGCCAAGGAGACCTGAGAGTAGTTGGTGCCGTAAGTCTTGAGAAGAACTATGGCTCTGAGAGAAGCTAAGGCATGTGGAGTGCGAGAAGAGCAGAGGCCGAAGATACCAAGAAGAGCCGAGCTCAGAAAGTCTAAGAATACGGGAGACAGTGGTGTCCCAAGAAGAGCTGGGGTCAAGGGAGCCCTAGAGGACTGGCCAAAGAAAAGTTGAGGAGGTGGTGGGGTTGGGGGGGGGGGGGGGGGGCTCGAGAAGAGCCAAGGCTGGCAGTCCCCAAGGAGAGCCGGTGCTGAGGGGGCCCAAAAGGAGCCGGGGGCAAGTTGGCTGAAGAAGAAAGAACCCGAGAAGTGCCGAGGCTTGATTTCCGAGAGGAGCAGAGGTTGAGGGGGCCTGAGATGAGTCATGGCTTGAAGGGCCCCCCAGAGGAGTCAAGACTTGAGTAGCCGCAGAAGAGCCGCAGTCGAGGGGGCTCAAGAAGGGCCGAAGCTTGGGACAAGAACAGAGAATGGATGACGGGCCAAAGAAGAGCCAAGGCTTGAGGAGGCCCAGAAAAGCCAAGGCTTGAGGAAAAGCCAGAAGAGCTACAACTGAGGGGGCCAGGGAAGGCCCTGAAGTCGAGGAAGCCTAAGAAGAGCCGAGGCTAGAGGTGCCGGGGAAGAGCTGAGGTTGCGGGGTGTATGAGAAGAGCCAAGGCCAAGTGAGTCCAAGAAGAGCTGAAGCTGGGAAGATGGCACAATAAGGGCTGAGGCAGAAGCGGCGGGTCCTCTGAAAGGCCGATTAAACCCAGGAAGAGCCACAGCCGCAGAGAAGAAGAACCGAGGCTGATGCAGCCCAGGAAGAGGCCTGAGGAGCCAGAGAATAACCAAGGCTTGACCCGCCCCAGTAGAGCCATGATTGAGGGGCCCCTAAAAGAGCCAATGCGGGGGGGGGGGGGGGGGGGGGGGGGACCAGAGTAGATTCAAGGACGAGGGAAACTGAGAACAGCTAAGGCCAGAAAGGCCCAAGAAGAGACAAGACCAAGTGAACACGAGATGGGCGGGGGTCCTGAAAAAAGGTAAGGCTGCAGGTCCCGAGTAGCGATGAAACCGAGGGCGCCTGAGAGGAGCCGTGGGTGCAGGTGCCCTGAGAGACTACGGGGCTCCAGATCCCGAAAGGAGCAAAGGCCAACAGTCCCAAGAAGACACAAGGCCGAGGGGGCCGAGCTTGGACCTAGGAGGGTCCAGAGGAGACATAGCCACCTGTCCCAACCAGAGCTGGGTCAGGGGCCCCGGGAAAAGCCGTGGTCGTGTGTCCTGAGTAGAGATAAGGCCAAGGGGTCCGGGAGATTCTGACTGTGCGTCCTGGCAAGTACTGAGGCACAGTGGGCCTGAGCACAGCCAAGGCCGATGGGGGCCCAGAAAATACAAAACCACGGGTCCCCAGCAGTGTCACGGCCGAGTGGGACCAAGAGGAACTAAGGCAAGGGGCCTGGGAATGACAGGTCAAGGGGGCCCAAGAAGAGCCGAGGCCAAGGGGGACCAGAGGAGCCAAATTCACATGTCCCAAAAAGAGCCGGGGTCAGGGGTCCCAAGAAAATCCTCGGCCGCGTGTCCCGAGTAGAGATGAGGCAGAGGGGGCCTGAGGCTGTGGGACCCGAGAGGAACTAAGGCTGCCTGGGCCAGAGCAGAGCCAAGACCAAGAGTCAAAGCCACGGGTCATGAGAAGAGCCAAGGCCATGGATCCAAGAAGAGCTGAGGCTAAGGGGCTTGAGGGGATCCAAAGCTGAGCAGTTCTGAGAAGAGCTGAGGCTCTGGGGGATCAAGGAAGAGCTGGGGATGTGAAGAGCCGAGATCAAGATGGCTTGACAAGAGCCGAGGCTTCGAGCCCCAAGAAGAGCCGTGGTTGAGGGGGCCTGACAAGTGTGGAGACCCCGAGTGCTGCAAAATGCTGAAGCCGAGTGGCCCGAGTTGATACAATGGGGTGCCTCTGAGGAGATGGTGCCTCGGATCCTGGGAAGCAATAAGGCCGCAGGTCCCGAGAAGAGCTGAGGCTGAGGGGGGGGGGGGGGGGGGGGGTGGAGGGGGCCTTGGAAGAGGGACATAGATAAGCTGCAGAGCTGGGCTGAGAGGTGGCAAAAGGAGTTTAATGCAGAAAAGTGTGAGGTGATTCATTTTGGAAGGAATAACAGGAAGACAGTACTGGGCTAATGGTAAGATTCTTGGTAGTGTGGATGAGCAGAGAGATCTCGGTGTCCATGTACATAGATCCCTGAAAGTTGCCACCCAGATTGAGAGGGTTGTTAAGAAGGCCTATGGTGTGTTAGCTTTTATTGGCAGAGGGATTGAGTTTCGGAGCCATGAGGTCATGTTGCAGCTGTACAAAACTCTGGTGTGGCCGCATTTGGAGTATTGCGTGCAATTCTGGTCGCCGCATTATAGGAAGGATGTGAAAGCATTGGAAAGGGTACAGAGGAGATTTACCAGGATGTTGCCTGGTATGGAGGGAAGATCTTATGAGGGAAGGCTGAGGGACTTGAGGCTGTTTTCGTTAGAGAGAAGAAGGTTAAGAGGTGACTTAATTGAGGCATACAAGATGATCAGAGGATTAGATAGGGTGGACAGTGAGAGCCTCTTTCCTCGGATGGTGATATCTAGCACGAAGGGACATAGCTGTAAATTGACGGGAGATAGATATAGGACAGATGTCAGAGGCAGGTTCTTTACTCAGAGAGTGGTAAGGGCATGGAATGCCCAGCCTGCAACAGTAGTGGACTCGCCAACATTAAGGGCATTCAAATGGTCGTTGGATAAACATATGGATGATAAGGGAATCGTGTAGATGGGCTTTAGAGTGGTTTCACAGGTTGGCGCAACATCGAGGGCCGAAGGGCCTGTACTATGCTGTAATGTTCTATGGAGGGAAGATCTTATGAGGAAAGGCTGAGGGACTTGAGGCTGTTTTCTTTAGAGAGAAGAAGGTTAAGAGGTGACTTGAACGAGGCATACAAGATGATCAGAGGATTAGATAGGGTGGACAGTGAGTCTTTTTCCTCGGATGGTGATGGCTAGCACAAGGGGACATAGCTTTAAATTAAGGGGAGATTGATATTGGACAGATGTCAGAGGTAGGTTCTTTACTCAGAGAGTAGTAAGGGCATGGAATGCCCTGCCTGCAACAGTAGTGGACTCGTCAACATTAAGTGCATTTAAATGGTCATTGGATAAACATATGGATGATAATGGAATAGTGTAGATGGGCTTTAGATTGGTTTCACATGTTTGCGCAACATCGAGGGCTGAAGGGCCTGTACTGCGCTGTATTGTTCTATGTTCTTTGTTCAAGAAGAGCCCAGGCTGACAGCAGAAGCCGAGGGGACCCGGGAAGAGCGGAGGCTTGAGGGGACCCGAGAAGAGTTGAGGCCTGCTGACATTGCAGATTCTGAGAATTGTAGAGATTTAGAAGATAGGAGCAGGAGGAGGCCTTTTGACCCTTCGAGCCTGCTCCGCCATTCATCACGATCATGGCTCATCATTCAACTCAATAGCCTAATCCTGATTTCTCCCCATAGCCTTTGATCCGATTCTCCCCAAGTGCTATATCCAGTCGCCTCTTCAATATATTCAAGGTTTTAGCATCAACTACTTCCTGTGGTAATGAATTCCACAGGCTCACCACTCTTTGTGTGAAGAAATGTCTGCTTATCTCTGTCCGTAATGGTTTACCCTGAATCCTCAGACTGTGACACCCTGGTTCTGGACACACCCGTGGGTCTCAAGAAGAGCCAATGCTGAAGGAGCCCCAGAAGAGCCGAGTCTGAGGGGGCCGGAGCAGAGCTGAGTCTGAGGGGGCTGGAGAAGGGCTGAGGCTGAGGGAGTCAAAGGAGAGCCAAGACCAGGTGCTGTGAGACCGTGCCACGTGTTCTGAGAAGAGACAGGGCGGAGGGTCCTAGTCCAAGAAGAGGTTGGTCAGGGGGTGTGTGCGAGAAGCATTGTGGCCACTAGTCCTGATAAGAGCAGAGGCTGGAAGATACCGAGAAGAAGTAAGGACAAGGGGGCTTGAGATGAACCGAGGCCGGGGGCCTGGAGAAGAGCTGAGGAGGCCCGAGATGAGCCAAGGCTGAGGGAATCAGAAAACGATAGGGCTGGGAGGGCCAGAAAGTAGGTCAGAAATCTGAGGTCGAAGGTTTTGAGAAGATCCATGTCTGAGGGTGTCCAGAAAGAACCAAGGCTAGAGGAGATGGTACGTGAGAAGGGCCAGTGGTGCACAAAGGACTGTGGCTTTGGACGTCTGAGAAGAGTGCAGACTAGGGTGCCCGAGAGGACCTGTGGCAGGAGGTATGCAGAGGCGAGAGGAATCGAGGCCACAGGTCCTGAGGAAAGCTGAGGTCAAAGGGGCCCAAGAAGAGCCAGGGCCTCGGGGTCTGAGTGGAACGGATGCCGGTGTCCAAGAGGAGCCAAGGGCGGGTGGATGAAGAATGAGAAGAGCCAAGGCTGAGTGGACCCGAGAAGAGCCAACACGGCGGGTCCTCAGCCAAGACTGACTGTACCTGAGAGGCGCTGAGGATCTTGACAAAAAATGGGGCTGCGGCAGCGCAAGAAGAGACGAGGCCAGGGGAGGTGCAAGAAGATCCAAGGGGAGACACAATAAGTGCTGAGGCTGCTTGTCCACAGAAGGGTCGGGACTGAGGGGATGCAAGAAGGGCCGTTGCTGGGTCACATGAGAAGTGCTAAGGCCTCGGAACTCAATGAGAGGAAACTAAGGGGGCACAAGAGGAGCAGCTGCTGGGAGAGGGCGGGGGGGGGGGGGGGGGGGGGGTACACAAAGAAGAAGTGCTAAGACCTCCCGATGAGAACCAAAACCAAAGTGACGCGAGAAGAACCACGGCTGGGAATTGGCACAACACCCGGGGGGTGCCAGAGCTGACGCTGTGGGCATTCAAATGGTCGTTGGATAAACATATGGATGATAAGGGAATCGTGTAGATGGGCTTTAGAGTGGGGGGGGGGGGGGCTACGGGGACAAGAGGTGCTGGTGCTGTAGGTCTCAAGAAGAGCCAAAGTTGGAGGGCCCAGAGAAGAACTGAGGGCCTCAGAAGCATCGAGGCCAAGGGGGCCTGAGAAGAGCCGTGGTGGAGGAAACTGCGAAAGGAGCTGGGCTGTGGTCCAAAGGAAAATCAAGACCAAGGATGCAGGTCTCGAGCAGAGCCAAAGCTGAGAGGGCCTTGAGAAGAGTCAAAGCTGCAGGGATTGAGAAGAGCTGAGGATGCGGGTTGGTGGACGCAAGAAGAGCTGAGGCTGAGGTTGCCCTTAAAAACCAAAGCTGCAGGGTTATGAGAATGGATCCCGAGTAAATCCGGGGCTGAGATGGGGACTTCAGAAAGACGTGGGGAGGGCCTCGATAAGGGTTGAGTCTGCAGTTCCTGAGAAAAGTCAAGGCCAAGAGGTGCGGAGAAGAGCAACGGTTGGAGGGAAGTAAAAAGAGTCTGGCTGCATGTCCCGAGATGTGCCAAGACTGAAGCTGTCAGAGAATATTGGAGACAGGGGTGCCCAAGAAGAGCTGGGGCAGAAAAGAGCTGGGAGAGAGTGGTCCCATAAAGAGTGCAGACCGAGGGGCTCAGGAGCACGGAGGTTGGAGGGGCTGGAAAAGAGCTGAGGCCGGAGGAGCCCGAGGCCAGAGGGGCACCAAAGAAATCGAGCCACGGTTCCTATGAAATGCTAAGGCCCAGGGGACCTGAGAGGAGCTGCGGCTAGTGCGGCATGAGAAGAGCCAAGTGTCCTGAGAAGCACCGAGGCTGAGGGAGCTAGTGAATACTGGAGGCGGGGGAGTCACGGGAGGAGCCTGGGCCAAGGGAGTCCGAGAAGAGCCGAGGCTGGAGGGGCCTGAGAAGAGTTGAGGAAGGGGGGTGCTCGAGAAACCCCAAGGCGAACGGGGCCCGAGAATATCCGAGGGTGAGGGAACCTGAGAATATTGGAGGCCGGGGAATCCCGAGAAGAGCCTCGCCCAATGGGGCCTGAGAAGAACTAAGGCCAAGGAGACCTGAGAGTAGTTGGTGCCGTAAGTCTTGAGAAGAACTATGGCCTGGGGACCTGAGAGAAGCTAAGGCATGTGGAGTGCGAGAAGAGCAGAGGCCGAAGATACCAAGAAGAGCCGAGCTCAGAAAGTCTAAGAATACGGGAGACAGTGGTGTCCCAAGAAGAGCTGGGGTCAAGGGAGCCCTAGAGGACTGGCCAAAGAAAAGTTGAGGAGGTGGTGGGGTTGGGGGGGGGGGGGGGGGGGGGGTGCTCGAGAAGAGCCAAGGCTGGCAGTCCCCAAGGAGAGCCGGTGCTGAGGGGGCCCAAAAGGAGCCGGGGGCAAGTTGGCTGAAGAAGAAAGAACCCGAGAAGTGCCGAGGCTTGATTTCCGAGAGGAGCAGAGGTTGAGGGGGCCTGAGATGAGTCATGGCTTGAAGGGCCCCCCAGAGGAGTCAAGACTTGAGTAGCCGCAGAAGAGCCGCAGTCGAGGGGGCTCAAGAAGGGCCGAAGCTTGGGACAAGAACAGAGAATGGATGACGGGCCAAAGAAGAGCCAAGGCTTGAGGAGGCCCAGAAAAGCCAAGGCTTGAGGAAAAGCCAGAAGAGCTACAACTGAGGGGGCCAGGGAAGGCCCTGAAGTCGAGGAAGCCTAAGAAGAGCCGAGGCTAGAGGTGCCGGGGAAGAGCTGAGGTTGCGGGGTGTATGAGAAGAGCCAAGGCCAAGTGAGTCCAAGAAGAGCTGAAGCTGGGAAGATGGCACAATAAGGGCTGAGGCAGAAGCGGCGGGTCCTCTGAAAGGCCGATTAAACCCAGGAAGAGCCACAGCCGCAGAGAAGAAGAACCGAGGCTGATGCAGCCCAGGAAGAGGCCTGAGGAGCCAGAGAATAACCAAGGCTTGACCCGCCCCAGTAGAGCCATGATTGAGGGGCCCTTAAAAGAGCCAATGCGGGGGGGGGGGGGGGGGGGGGACCAGAGTAGATTCAAGGACGAGGGAAACTGAGAACAGCTAAGGCCAGAAAGGCCCAAGAAGAGACAAGACCAAGTGAACACGAGATGGGCGGGGGTCCTGAAAAAAGGTAAGGCTGCAGGTCCCGAGTAGCGATGAAACCGAGGGCGCCTGAGAGGAGCCGTGGGTGCAGGTGCCCTGAGAGACTACGGGGCTCCAGATCCCGAAAGGAGCAAAGGCCAACAGTCCCAAGAAGACACAAGGCCGAGGGGGCCGAGCTTGGACCTAGGAGGGTCCAGAGGAGACATAGCCACCTGTCCCAACCAGAGCTGGGTCAGGGGCCCCGGGAAAAGCCGTGGTCGTGTGTCCTGAGTAGAGATAAGGCCAAGGGGTCCGGGAGATTCTGACTGTGCGTCCTGGCAAGTACTGAGGCACAGTGGGCCTGAGCACAGCCAAGGCCGATGGGGGCCCAGAAAATACAAAACCACAGGTCCCAAGCAGTGTCACGGCCGAGTGGGACCAAGAGGAACTAAGGCAAGGGGCCTGGGAATGACAGGTCAAGGGGGCCCAAGAAGAGCCGAGGCCAAGGGGGACCAGAGGAGCCAAATTCACATGTCCCAAAAAGAGCTGGGGTCAGGGGTCCCAAGAAAATCCTCGGCCGCGTGTCCCGAGTAGAGATGAGGCAGAGGGGGCCTGAGGCTGTGGGACCCGAGAGGAACTAAGGCTGCCTGGGCCAGAGCAGAGCCAAGACCAAGAGTCAAAGCCACGGGTCATGAGAAGAGCCAAGGCCATGGATCCAAGAAGAGCTGAGGCTAAGGGGCTTGAGGGGATCCAAAGCTGAGCCGTTCTGAGAAGAGCTGAGGCTCTGGGGATCAAGGAAGAGCTGGGGATGTGAAGAGCCGAGATCAAGATGGCTTGACAAGAGCCGAGGCTTCGAGCCCCAAGAAGAGCCGTGGTTGAGGGGGCCTGACAAGTGTGGAGACCCCGAGTGCTGCAAAATGCTGAAGCCGAGTGGCCCGAGTTGATACAATGGGGTGCCTCTGAGGAGATGGTGCCTCGGATCCTGGGAAGCAATAAGGCCGCAGGTCCCGAGAAGAGCTGAGGCTGAGGGGGGGGGGGGGGGTGGAGGGGGCCTTGGAAGAGATTGGGGGCCTTGGAAGAGATTGGGCTGGGGTGAGAGGGGCACGTGACAAGTGGCGAGGTCACTTTTCCCAAGAAGACCCAACGCTGAGGAGGCCCGAGAGAAACTTAGATCATAAGGACCTGAGAAGAGCTGATACCGAGGGCCCCGATGAGCCAATGCCGTGGGTGCTGAGAAGAGCCGAGACGGTGGGGGGTGGGGTGGGGGGGGGGGGGGGGGGGGACATGAAAACTGCCGAGATTAGGGGGTGTGGGGTGTTTGGAGTTGGTGCACAGGTAGTGCCGAGGCTGTAGGTCCCGAGACAAGCAATAAGAGCAGAGGCCATGGGTCCTGACAAGAGCCAAGGTATCCCGAGACGAGCCATGTCGAGGGTGTCCAAGAAGAGCCAAGGCCGTCGGAGAGCAAGAGAAGGTCTGGCTGAGTGGACCCGACAAGCGCTGAGGCTGTGGATCTTGACAAGAAACGGGGCCATGGCATTGGGTGAAGAGACAAGGCCAAGGGAGGTACGAAGAGGCCCGGTGGGGGGTGGGGGTGGGCGGGGGGCACGAGAAGTGCTGAGGTCGTTGGGCCTCAGAAGAACTGAAACTGAGGGGGTGCAAGAAGAGGCCCAGCTGGGAGGCGAACACGAAAATTGCCAAGATTATTGATCCTGAGAGGAGCCGAGATTGAAGGGGGCGCGAGAAGAAACGCAGTTGGGAGGGTGGCATGATTAGGGCCAGGGAGCTGTAAGAAGAGTCAAGGCTGTGGATCCTGAGAATAGCTGAGGCTGTGGACCCAGAAAGAGCCGGGGCCACAGTTCCCAAGGAGAGATGATGTTGAATGGTCCTGAGAAGAGCCAAGGCCACGGAGGCCCAAGAGGAAGTGGGGCTGTGAGAGGGGGGAGGGGTGCCAGAATGGGCATTAAATGAACCAGGAGGGGCTGAGGCCAGTGGGGCACAAGAAGAACTGAGTCTCAGGGGCCTGAGAATACTAGAGGTTGGGGAGTTAGAGAAGTGTCGGGACCAAATGGGCCCGAGAAGAGCCAAAGCAGGAGGGACCTGTGAATGCTGGAGACTGGGAACCCCGAGAAGAGCCGGGGTCCAAAAAGAGCCGTGGACAAGTGGGCTTGAGAAGAGTGGAGGCTGAGAGGGCGTGAAAAGTCTCTGAGAAGATTTGAGGAGGTAGAGGGGTGGTCGAGAAGATCTAAGGCCAGGGAGTAGAATCAGTGCAGAAGGTTCCCAAAAAGAGCCCATGCGAGTGGACCCGAGAAGAGTGCAGGCCAGGGAGTTCCGAAAGTGCTGGGGCGACTGGGCCCGAGAAGAGTGGAGGCTGAGGGAGCCCAAGAAGAGCAGTCTTGAGGGGTCTGAGATCAGTGAGGTTTTGGGGGTGCGAGAAGAGCCGAGAATTGACGGGCCCAAGAAGAGTTGTGGCTGCAGGTCCCAAGATGAGCGGAGGCCGAGGGGTCCTTGAAAAGATCCGCGGCCAAGCGGGCCCAAGAAGATCCAGGCTGGAGGGGCCACGGTCGAGGAAGGGCCAAGGAGGTCCAGGAACATAGGAAGTGGGAGCAGAAGTAGGCAATTCAGCCCTTCGAACCTGCTCCGGCATCCAATCAGATCATGGCTGATCTCTTCCTGGTCTCAAAGCCACCTACACATCTGTTCTCCATATCCCTTTAGCCCATTTTCTATCAGAAATATATCTATCTCCCTCTTGGAACCATTTAATGATTCAACTCCACCATGCTATGGGACAGCAAGGTCCACAAATACACCACCCTCTGCGAGAAGTAGTACCTCCTCATCTCAGTTTTAAATCTACTGCCTCTCAACCTATATATGTGACCTTTTGTTCTAGATTGCCCCACAATTACTTTATCAATCCCTTCTAGTATTTTATATATCTCGATCAGATCCCCTCTCATCCTTCTAAACTGCAGCGAGTATAAGCCCAAACTATTTAGTCTCTCCTCATACGTCAACACCTTCATCCCCAAAATCAATCTGAACTGCTTCCAATGCCCCAACATCCTTCCTCAAATAAGGAGACCAAAACTGGACACAGTTCTCCAAATGCGGTTGCACCAACACTCTACTTTTATACTCCAGACCTTTTGCAATAAATGCTAACATTCCACTTGCCTTTCTTCTTACATATTTTACCTGCATGCAAACTTTCTGCGATTCATGAACAAAGGCACCCAGATCCCTCTGCCTAGATGCATTTTGAATCTGCTTTCCATTTAGATAATAATTTGCCTATTTTTTCGGCCAAAATGGATAACCTCACACTTATCCACATTAAACTCCATCTGCCAAATTTTGGTCCAATGTCCTAGCCTATTTATATCCATCTGTAAAATCTGCAATTCCTCTTCACTGCCTGCTTTCCCACCTATTTTAGTATCATCCATAAATGTTGCTACTTTACACTCTTGTAGCCACCTAAGATGGACACTGGGCTACAAAATGGAGAACTGCTAAGGCTGCAGGGAGAAAACAGTCTTAGCAAGGACAAGCAGTTTGCAGAAGACTAATTAGCATTCTGCACGTACAGAAACCAGTTTGTGGCCAGGTGCAGAGTGTCAGCCAAAGGTGTAAATGGCAACAAGATCTACATAGTAATGAGGTGATCCAGATCCAGACCCCACACAATAGAAACATTTAAGTATGAATGGATACTTTTGAGTAGACGCCCAGACAGAACGGCACCATAGTATCCAACACAAAGAACCATAGGTACCGCCCCACCCATCGAGAAGCGACCCTCAGATTGGGGGGTTTGGAAGATATCGATTGGGAAAAGGCCCAATCGATACATGGCAGGTAAAATACCGTCCCAAAGGGGCACGGACTTTGGGGGACCTATAAAGTAGACCCCGCACATGGTTCGGTCTGTTGCTTCCAGACTCCGGCCCAGACTCGTTACATCGCATCCTGACTCCAGTTTCAGCACCGGCCGTTGAGCATCAGCCATCGAACTGTAAGTGCCACCACAACGATCGCTACGGGATCCAGACTTTGCTAGACCCTGACGACTTTAAATACCTGAGAGTTGCAGACCAAGAACGGGACGAAGGCCTTGCTCCCTGACCTTGCCTGTTCCTGTCTAGATAAGTATTTTAGTTGTTTAGTATTAGAAGTAAGTTAGTCTCTTTAGCGTATGCATGTGTATTTATTATATTTGTCATAATAAATATTAATCGTTTGGACTTACTAATCGGTGTACAGATTTATTACTTTGAACCTGACCTTGATATACTTGTGAGGTGTCTAAATACGGCACCTGGCGACTCCTGAGCATAATTACATACACAGAGCCATAGCAGTGTTAAGCACACGGCCTTTAAACGGAGGCGTGTTAATACACTCCAGTAAAACGCGCAACACTCTGTCCCTGCTTGCAGATCATTTATACAGACTGTAAACAGTTGAGGTCCGAGGACTAAACCCTGCGGCACCCACTAGTTACAGTTCGTAACCCAGAGAAGGACCCATTTAACCCGACCCTGTCAGCCAGCCAATCCTCAATCAATCTAGTATTCTATCCCCAACCCCTATGATTTCACCTTCTGGATCAATCTTTTATACGGCACCTTGTCAAACGCCTTCTGGAAGTCTACATATACCACATCCACAAGTTTCCCATTATCCAACTTGCTAGTTATGTCTTCAAAGAACACAAGCAAGTTTGTCAACCATGACTTACCCTTCATAAAACCATTCTCTCAATGGTGGATTGAGCTTTGTCTTTCCAAATGTTCAGTCATCTCCTCCTTAATGATTGATTTCAGCAACTACCCCACCACAGAGCTGAAGCTAACCTCTCTCGCTTTTTGAATAGGGGAGTTACATTAGCGTGTTTCCGCACTGCTGCCTCATGGCGCCGAGGTCCCAGGTTCAATCCCAGCTCTGGGTCACTGACTGTGTGGAGTTGGCACATTCTCCTCGTGTTTGCGTGAGTTTCGTCCCCGAAACCCAAAGATGTGCAGGTTAGGTGGATTGGCCACGCTAAATTGCCCCTTAATTGGCAAAAATTAATTGGGTACTCTAAATTTTTAAAAAAGATTTAAAAAAACATTGGTGTGTTTCCAATCAACCGGAACCTTTACAGAATACAGGGAATTTTGAAATACCATAACCAGTGCATTCACTATCTCTGCTGCCACCTCCTTTAATACCCTAGGGTGCGGGCCATCAGATCCTGGCGACTCATCTGCTTTTAGTTCTTTTAGTTTATCAGCGCTGCCAACTAGCTCGGATTTTCCGTATTTCATACAGAAAATCTTGAATATGGCAATACGATTTCTCGCTTTGAAATACATAATCTACTGCAGCCCTCATTCAAATCCAACCTGACACCGCATTGAGGGAGAATATTTAAGCGAGAGGGGTTTTATAGGGAGGGAAGAACAGAAAATTAAGAGGCAACTCCCTGTAAAGGACTGGCTGGCTTTGTGGAGGGGCGGGGAGGGGGGGGGGGGGGGGGTGATGGGGGAGGTGGGAAGAGGAGCTGATTGGCAAGCCACACTTAATGCATTCCTCACGAAACACTTTAACCCGCCCATCCCGCCCCCTATCATCTCTGCCCGCACACCATACAGCGCATGCGTGTCATGTGATCCTTCAAACAGTCTTGCATGAGGTGCCTGTGCAGGTATGTAAAAGCATTGGATTTGCATTTTCCATTTGTGTTTTAGATTTATGCAATAAAGGTGTAAAGCTGTACTT
The DNA here is from genome assembly GCF_902713615.1 of Scyliorhinus canicula. Taxonomy (NCBI): domain Eukaryota; kingdom Metazoa; phylum Chordata; class Chondrichthyes; order Carcharhiniformes; family Scyliorhinidae; genus Scyliorhinus; species Scyliorhinus canicula. Next base: position 54,299,644 of record NC_052152.1, on the reverse strand, counting down.
CAGATTGGTGGACATTTTTTCTTTGAAATGAAAATACCGATTTTATAGCCAAAATATTGACTTTTGGTATCTGGAATGCTGATTTCTGTTCGCAAAGGTTGACAGTTCTGGTTCATTCAATACCTTCTCCCTAATGATGGTTATTGCACTAAGTTCGTCTGCATTAACTGCAGTTCTTGGAAAATGTTTATTATCGTCTACTGTGAAGACAGAGGCAAAATATTGGTCAGTGCCTCCGCCATCTCTGTGTTCCCCATGATTACCTCACCAGTATCGTCCTCTAAAGGGCTAACATTTACTTTAGCTATTCTATTCCTTTTTATATACTTATGGATGCTCTTGGTACCTTGTTTATGTTATCTGCTAGTTTCCTTTTGTAGTTCATCTTAGCTTTTTTGATTCTATTTTTAACAGCTTTTTGCTGACCCCTAAAGTTCTCCCAATCCTCCAGCTTACCACTAGCTTTTGTAGTATGGTATGCCCTAGTTTTGCCTTTATGCCTTCCTTGTTTAGCCATGGAACGTTTTTCTCCCTTTTACAATATACTTTAATTGAGAGATGTTTAATATCTCCCTGAACATGCGCCATTGTTCCTCAAATGTCCTACCCTGAATTATTTGTGCCCAGTCTAATTGGACCAACTCTTTTCCTCAGGCATGTATAATTACCTTTTCACACGCTAAAGTTCTAGTATGACACTCTGTCCTTTCTCATTCAATCTGAATTTGAAATTCTAGCATGCTGTGATCACTCCTTCCAAGACGATCCTTAACGACAAGACTATGTATCAACCCTTCTTCGTTATGTTACACTAAATCTAAAATAGCCTGCTCCCTCGTTGGCTCCATGACATATTGCTCTAAGAAACAATCCCTCATGCACTCTATGACATCTCCCTCGAGACTACCCTTGCTAATTTGATTAATCCAGTCAATATGCACGTTGAAATTGATGATGTGAAGCAAGGGTTAATGTGAAGCAAGGGTTAATAGCTAGAACAAGCCAGAATTAATGGGACACATTAGTGGAAAATCACAAATACAAGGAAGATGGCTGGATGACGGAATATGATCTGTGGGAGCCGCTTGCAACTATGGCTAACACCTGCTGTTTAAGCTAAGACTGCTATATACTCATGTGCCAATAGATAACCTCAAAGTCTGTGAAATCATGTATCGAAACAATGGCAATTACAAGTTAATCATGTATTGGATCTATGGCAATAGCAAGTTTATGCTTTGTAATGGGGGCAAGCTCAAGTGAATGTAAGGGACAGCCCCCTAATAATACATATAAAAAAGGGATGTTTTGAGCAATACTTTGGCACTCTCCGAGGTGGTTCCCCGGAATACCTAGAGGGCTGCCCCGATCGCAATAAAGAATATTCTGAAGTACGAACGTGTTCGAGACTGTTTCCTCCAGACTGAGAGACAAGTGAATTAGAGACGCATTCACAAAATCACCCATGATTACTGTGGTGCACTTCTCACAAGCCCTCATTTCTTTGTTCATGCTATGCCCCTCTTTGGACATATTGCTCGGGGTCCTGTAAATTACTTGTACCAAGAAGTTATTTCCCTTGTTTTTTATTTCCACCAATATCGATTCAACATCTTGGCCCTTAGTGCCAGAATCATTTTTAATACAGCCTTGAGTCAGCTTTAAACAATAAAGCAACTCCATTTCCTGTTCCATCCTGTCTATCCTTTCGGAACAAGAAGAGCAGGGCCATGAGGGGTGCCGCTGTGGGCGCGAAAAGAGTCAAGGCCAGGGGTACCAAGTAGAGCCAGGCTGTGGGGCCCGAGGCTAGCTGTGCCGCAGGTCTCAAGAAGGGCCGATAGGGCTTGAGAAGAGCCGAGGTCGGCGGAGCCTGAGAAGTGCCAAGGCCAAGAGGGCCGAGTAGAACAGAGAAAGAGGGTCCCGAGAAGGGCCGTGGCCGAGGGGGCCCCGTGAAGAACTGAGTATTGAAGGACCCAAGACGAGTTGTGGCTGTGTGTCCCAAGATAAGCGGAGGCCAAGGGGACCCTGAGAAGAGCCGTGGCTGAGCGGGCCCAAAAAGATCCGAGGCTGGAGGGACCCGAAAAGTGTCAAAGCTATAGAGGACGAGGAGGAGCTGAGGTTGCATGTCCTGAGAAGGTCTGTCACACATTGATGGACGAGGGTCCTGAGAAAGGCCGAGGCTGAGGGGATCAGAGAAGAGCCGACTCCTAGAAGAGTCGAGGCTTTGGGTCCCGAGAAGAGCTGCCAGTAAGGATGCCCAAAAAGAGCCAGGTCCGGAGGTCCTGAAAGAGCCGAGGCCGAGGGGTCTGGAGGTTGAAGCCGAGGGGGCCCAAGAGAGGGTGGCTGGTGTGAATACGAGAAGAGCTTCGGCCCTGAGAAGAGCCAAGGCCGAGGGCCCCCGAGAGGTGCCATGGCCAAGGGCTGCGGTCAAGGGGGAATGGAGAAGAGCTGAGGCTGAGGGGTCTGAGAAAACCATGGTCGTGGTTCCCGGGAAGAGGCTGAGAGTGCTTCAGAGTAGTCAAGGCCGAGGGGGCCCCAAGTTCAGCTGAGGCCATGGGGGCCCCGAGAAGAACAGACTGAGGGGGTATAAGAGCCACAGCTGGGGAAGCACGAGAAGTGCAGAGGACGTTGATCCTGAGAGGACCTGAGACCGAGGGGGCTCAACAAGAGCTGGGGGCCACGGGTCCCAAATAGAGATGATGTCTTGTGGTCCCGGGAAGAGCCAGCGTCGAGAGTACCCGAGTCAGAAACATCCCCGAGAAGAGCTGAGGTTGAGCGTGCCTGGAGAAGGGCCAAGTTCCAGGGGATCCAGAGAAGAGTTGACACCGAGGGGCCTGAGAAGTGCTGAGTGAGAGGGCCCGAGAAAACCGAGGCAGAGGTTCCCAAGCAGAGCCAAGGCAAGAGCCGAGGGCCACGGGTCCCAAGTAGAGGTAATGTTGAATGGTCCCAAGAAGATCCAATGCCGAGGACGCTCAAGAAGAGTTGGGGCCGTGAGGGGGTGGCTTGTGTGGACGCGAGGAGCCGCGATCCTGAGAAGAGCCAAGGCCAAAGGGCCCCAAGAAGTGCTAAGGCCTAGGGTGCCCGAGAAGAGCCAAAGCAGAGGGGACAGAAGAAGAGCCAAGTTCCAGGGTCCCGACAAGAGCTGAGGCTGAGGGGACCCATGAAAACTGAAGCAACAGTCTTGAGAGAGCCAAGGCTAAGAAGGGTGTGAAGAGCTGCATCAAGATGGGCAAGAGGGCCTGAGAAGGACCAAGGTCAGAGGGACCTGAGCACTGGAGAGGCAAAGTCACCCGACAAGAGTCGAGGCTGCAGCGATACTGAGAAGAACCAAGCCCCGAGAAGAGACGATGCCGAGGTGTCGCAGAGAAGAGCTGAGGCCAAGGGGCTCCAAGAAAACGGAGGCCTCGAATGCAAAGAGTCGAGGTTGGGGGTGCCTGAGAGTATTAGAACCAATGGGCCCCAAGAACAGCTGAGATCAAGTGGTCTGCGAGAAGAGCTAAGGCCGAAGGAGCCCAAAGAAACCGAGGTTGTGGATCCCGAGATGAGCCAAGGCCAGCGGATCCCACGACGATCCGAGGCTAAACGTGCCTGAGTAGTTAATGCCAAGGGCGCCCAAAAAGAGCCACGGTCAAGAATGCCTAAGAACAGATTGTGTAAAGAGTGTCCAAGAAGAACCAATGCCAGGCGGAAGGAGCCCAGAAATAGCCACGGTTGAGTAGACCCGAGAAGAACCGACATGGTGTGTTCCTGAGAAGAGCTGAGGCTGAGGGTGCTGGGAAGTGCTGAGGCTACTGCTCCCGACAAGAACCGGGGCGGCGTGAGTGGGAAGAGCTGAGGTCGGGGAGACTGTTAGAAGGTCCGTTGGAGTGGGGGGGTGCGGGGGGCACGAGATGGGTTTACACTGCTGATCTCGTGAAGGATTGAGACTGAGAGAGTGTAAGAATAGCTGCAGTTGCGGAAAAGGGGGGTGGTGACGAGAAGTGCCGAGGACAGTGCTCCCGAGACCAAGAGGGCTCGGCACGAGCCGGGTCCCAAGAACAGCTAATGCTGAATGGCCCTGAGAAGACCCGAGGATGAGCGGTCCAGAGAAGGGCCGCGGATCCCGAGAAGAAGTGAGGTCGAGGGGACCTGAACAGCCGAGGCCAAGGGAGCCCCAAGAAGAGCTGAGGTAGAGGCCCCCGAGAAGAGACGAGGCCCAGAGAAGAACTGAGACCTATGCTGCCCCCAGAAAAGTGAGGCCGTGGATCCAAAGAGTCAAGGCCGGGGTTGCCCGAGAGTAGTTAAGGCCGATGGGGCCCTAGAAAACTGAGGCTGTGCTTTTCCCACTCACGCTGTCCTGGTTCTTGTCGGGAACAGCAGCCTCAGCACGTCCCAGAAGACGGATAGCAGAGGGGATCTGGAAAACAGCCGAGGCCAAGGCAGCCCCAGGAAGAGCCGAGGTTGAGGGGCCCTGAGAGATGAGACCGACGAGGCCCAGTGCCCAGAGAAGAGCTGAGACCAATGGAGCCCCAGAAAAGCGAAGCCGCGAATCCAAACAGTCAAGGCTGTGGGTGCCAGAGTAGTTGACACCGATGGGGCCCAAGAATACTGAATTGCAGATCCCACGAAGAGCCAAGACCAAGGGTGCCCAAGAGTAGTCGAGGCTGAGTGGGCCTGTGATGAGCTGAGGCACGTGAGCGGGCGGAAGAAGGTCCAGTGAGTGGGTTGCGAGAAATGCCAATGCCCCTGGTCCCGGGAAGAGCTGATGTAAATGGTGTCCAAGGCCATGCGGAGGGAGCCCATGAAGAATCAAGGTCAAGTAGACCCGAGAAGACCCAACGCAAGGTGTCCCGAGAAGGGATGAGGCTGAGGGGACTTGGGAAGTGCTGAGGCTGCGGGTCCCGACAAGAACCAGGTCCGCACGAGCAGGAAAAGCTGTAGCCGGGGCATGTGAGAAAGTCTTAAGGGGGGGGGGGGGGGGGGCGGGGGCGGGCATGAGATGGGCGGAGGCCGCTGGTCCTGAGAAGAACTGAAACGGGGTGCAAGAAGACCCACAGCCTTGGGGGGGGGGGGGGGGGGGGGTTCACGAGAAGTGGCGAGGACGTTGATCCCGAGGAGACCCGAGACCGAGGGGGCCCGGAGCAGAACTGAGGGTGACCAAAAAATCGAGGCCACGAATCCCGAGAAGCGCCAATGCCGAGAGGACCCAGAGGAGAGCCGAGACTGAGGGGGGCCCAGAGAATTGCCACGGCCAAGGAGGCCCCAAGTAGAACCAAGGCCGAGACAGTCTGGAGAGGAGCTGAGGCCGAGGGGGCCCGAGAAGGGCTGAGACTGACGAGATCTGGGAACGTTTAGGCTGTGGGGCCCGACAAGAACCAGGGCCGCGGGAGCGTGAAGAGCCGAGGCTAGGTGGGGTGTGAGAACGTCTGAGAGGAGGCACAAGATGTGCTGATGCCGCTGGTCCCGGGAATATCTGAGACTGAGGTTGGGGGCAAGAAGTGCTGCAGGGAGGGGGGGGGGGGGAGGGGGGGGGGGAGGTGGGGGGAGAGGAGAAGTGCCAAGGACAATGATCCCGAGAAGGCGGGAGACTGAGGGGACTCGTCAAGAGCCGTGGGCCACAGGTCCCAAGTACAGATGATGCCTAATGGTCCCAGGAAGAGCCAAAGATTAGGAGGGGGTGCTTTTGTGGGCGCGGGAAGAGCCATGATCATGGGGGCCTGAGGAGAGCCACGTCTGAGGGGTTTGACAGGAACTGGTGCAGCAGGTCTGTGATGAGAGTATTGATAGTCAGAGAGATCTAGGTGAACAGGTCCACAAGTCACTGAAAGGGGCAACACAGGTGGAGAAGGTAGTCAAGAAGGCATACGGCATGCTTGCCTTCATTGGCCGGGGCATTGGGTATAAAAATTGGCAAGTCATGCTGGAACCTTAGCTGGGCCACACTATAGTGTTCAATTCTGGTCGCCACACTACCAGAAGGATGTGGAGGCTTTAGAGAGGGTGCAGAAGAGATTTACCAGGATGTTGCCTGGTATGGAGGGCATTAGCTATGAGGAGTGGTTGAATAAACTCAGTTTGTTCTCACTGGAATGATGGAGGTTGAGGGGCGACCTGATAGAGGTCTACAAAATTATGAGGGGCATAGACATGGTGTTTAGTCAGAGGCTTTTTTCCACGGTAGAGGGGTCAATTACTAGGGGGCATAGGTTTAAGGTGCAACGGGCAAGGTTTAGAGGAGATGTACGAGGCAAGTTTTTTACACAGAGGATGGTGGGTGCCTGGAACTCGCTGCCGGAGGAGGTGGTGGAAGCAGGGACGATAGTGACGTTTAAGGGGCACCTTGACAAATACATGAATAGGATGGGAATAGAGAGATAAGGACCCTGAAAGTGTTGAAGATTTTAGTTTATACGGGCAGCATGGTCGGCACAGGTTTGGAGGGCCGAAGGGCCTGTTCCTGTGCTGTACTTTTCTTTGTTCTTTGTTCTTTGCTGGCTGATGTGACACAGACGAGAAGGTGGTGGCCCAGTCAATGGGTGATGTGCTGCAGTCCCAGATGGCGATGGTCCACTCCCTGTGCTCCTTGGCCACGAGTCTTCGGCCCCTGGTTGAGACCAGAGCGGGCTTCCAGGACTGGCAGGGGAGCCTCAGGGGATAGCTCCGCTCGCATCCCTGTCCCATGGAGGATCCCAGGGGCCATTAGGAACCCCGAGGGAGGAGGAGGTGATTGGGCCCATGCCGGAGACTCCTGCAGGGGAGGTGCCAGAACACAACAGCACCAGGACTTTCCCCACCCCACCCTGTCCCTGATGCATCTGGTGGCAGTGGGCAAAACCACGCTACCTGGGACACCCAAGCAGCAGTCGGGTCCATCCAGGATTGGTCGCCCCAGAAGATGTTCGCCAACGGGGACCTAGGTTGCAGGGCAGGAATCACAGCAGGACACCTCCACTCCTGCTGTGCCATTTGGGGCACCACCAAGGCGTAGAGTTAGGGCCCGTAAGCCCAGAAAATTAGAAACCTCTAGCACGTTACTCCTCTGCTGTGCGATGCTCTGGAGGATGCAGCAGGCCACCATGATACGGGCCACCGTCTCAGCTTCATACCAGACGGCCCCTCCAGAATGGTTCTGGCACCTGAACTGCATCTTCAGGAGGCCAAACCGTTGATCACGCTCCTGGTTGCTGCATGGGCATTGTTGCGAGTCTCTGCATCGGTCTGTTGTCTCCGGATAGATGTCATCAGCCATGACTGCAGCGGATAATCCCTGTCGCCCAGGAGCCAGCCCCCCAGCAGAGGGTGCGCTTCGAACATGTCAGGCATATAGGGCTTCCGTGATGGCACCGATGCACCTGTGCACCGAGGTCTGTGAGATCCCGGACAGGTCCCCACTCGGCACCTGGAAGGACACCGTAGCGTAAATGTTCAGGTCAACCGTCACCTTTACGGCCACTGGAAATGGGTGTCCTCCCCCATACCCCCGGGGTGCCAGGCGTGCCACCATCTGGCAGATATGTCACACTGTCCCCTCTGCTCAGCTAGAGTCTTCGGCAGCATGCCCGGTCCGGCAGGTCCTCCAATGACAGGCGGTGCCGGTACACCTGTGGCCTCATGCGGCGCCTCCATGGCGCTTGCTCTCCATCCTGGACAGCCGCTGTCACCTGTCCCTCTGCAGCACGCTCCGCTGCTGCCCGCTCTGCTGCTGCCCACTCTGCTGATGCATGCAGCTTCCACCTCCTGGAGCAGCGCTCGCTCATACAGCTGCTACCCCAGGGCTGCGCTGAACAGCACTGCTCCGCCAGGGTATGCACCACGACCTCCATAGGGGCTACTGTGAGTGTTGCCCTGGGTGGGCTGCCGGCGGGTGGCGGCCAGATGGGTGTGGGGTACACCCATATGGCTGGTGTCAGTCTGCACAACCAAGGGCTAAGGTGGGTGGTCAGTGGGTGCGCAGCAAGATGGCCACCATACTGGTGGTCCGTGGCTGAACACCGCCCCAGTCCTGTGGGGGCAGTCACCCTGGCCGCTCGGTCTGTTCCCCCCATCACCCCCTCCTCACCCTGCCTGGCAGGAACCCCCCACTCCAGCCAACTCGACCAGTGTCCAGTGCGGCAACCCGCAGTTGCTCCTCTCTGTGTCCTGCCTCCTCTTTGTCCACCAGCCACCATGCCAGTTTCTCGAGTTTTAAAAGCACGAGTGAATCCCGCCATCTGGAACTCGGCCCATCAGAGGAGGAGAATTGCGGAGGCCCTGGACAGCACGGGTCAGATCCACTAATGATATGTAAACGGTGTTTACGTGCATTCCGGTATGCATTGATGTCGCTTTTGAGGTGACAGTGAATCGCGATTTGCCGTTAGATTGGTGCCGACTGTGATTTTGGAGCAGAATTTGTTCTCCACCCAATCACTTTTCGCGATTTCGGCATCAGCAAATGGAGAATCCCGCCCCGCATGTCCCAGGCTGAGGTTGAGGGGGCCCGAGAAGAGCCAAAACCTCGTGTCCTGAGGCTAAGGAGGACCAAGAAGAGCCTGGGCCAAAAGGACCCGGAAATTGCTAAATGTAAGAGTTCTTTCTGTTTATTTCCTTTTTTCCCCATTTCTTTTATATTATTATGTTTGGTCCGTGTACCCACAATTGAAATGTGCCTTTAAGTAGAAGAGTGCTTACCAGGACAAAGTGTTCCTAGTTTGTGTATTTTGGAGAGGAAAAGGCAGACTCTTCAGCACAAGTGAATCTTAGGAACCGGTTTTGGAGGAAATCGGTTTGATTGGCTAACTGGCAACCGGTGGGTTAGCCTGGGAATGGCGGAACATTTGGAAATTCAGAAAAATATTGCATCAGTGAACAGGTATTTTTCCTGATCAGGACTGTATAATGATGGCACGGTAGCACAGTGGTTAGCATTATTGCTTCACAGCGCCAGGAACCTGGGTTCGATTCCCGACTTAAACCACTGCCTGTGCGGAGTCTGCATGTTCTCCCCGTGTCTGCGTGGGTTTCCTCTCACAGTCCAAAGATGTGCAGGTTAGGTGGATTGGCCATGCAAAATTGCCCTTAGTATCCAAAAAGGTTAGGTGAAGTTACTGGGTTACAGGGATAAGGTGAAGATGTAGGCTTAAGTAAGGTGCTCTTTCCAAGGGCCAGTGCAGACTCGATGGGCCAAGTCGCTTCCTTCTGCACTGTAGATTCTATGATTCCAGGAAGGATACAGTGCGAGTCTGGAGAACCTGTCTTACCTGCAACACAGAATTAAACCCACGCCTTTAATGCCCATACCAGTGTTTGAAGAACCATTTAGTCAGGTATTGGTAGATTGCATAGGACCATTGCCTAAAATGAGGGCATGGCATCAGTACATTCTTACATTCATGGAAATGACCACCCAATTTCCGGAAGCTATACATTTAAGAACAAATACAGCTAAGGTAGTAGTCGGAAAGTTGACACAGTTTTTCACACGATATGGCTTACCCTTAGAAGTACAACCTGACCAGGTTCTAACTTTATGTCTAACATTTTCCAGACATAATTTGTACTTTAGGTAGCAAGCAACTAAAGTCGACCGCTTATTACCCAGAAACTCAGGAAGCTTTGGAGAGATATCATCAGATTCTCAAAACCATGTTTAGAGCATATTGTCATGAATATTCAAGAGATTGGGACAGGGATTGGATTTTGCCACCAAGGATTCTCCAAACGAATCTATTGGGTTTAGCCCATTTGAATTGGTCTATGGCCATGAAGTATAGGATCCATTAAAGTTGATGAAAGAGAAGTTTCTAAAACCAAAAGACAAATCCTTAATGTTGGTTTACGCCACCAAGTTGCTGGAAAGACTCAGGATCTTGTCAGATAACCCAAGAGTATTTTACGGATTCGGGAGAAAGAATGAGGGGCTGGTTTAGTACACTGGGCTAAATAGCTGGCTTTTAAAGCAGACCAAGGCAGGCCAGCAGCATGGTTCAATTCCCGTACCTGCCTCCCCGAACAGGTGCCGGAATGTGGCGACTAGGGGCTTTTCACAGTAACTTCATTGAAGCCTACATGTGACAATAAGCGATTTTCATTTTTTCATGAAAATGCAGGCAGACAAATATGCCAGGTCCAGAACATTCCTAGCTGGAGATGAGTTACTGGTATTGTTGCCTTTGCAAGGCGAACCTCTGAAAGTGAAATTCAGCGGCTCCTATAAGGTAGTTAGGAGGGTGAGTAAAGTGACTTACCAAAGATACTCCAGATCATAGGAAGGAGGACTGATTAGTTTCAGATGGTAGATGTAGTTGAGGAGGATTAAGATAGTAAGTGAGGTGGGGAAGAGGTCGACAGTTCACAGAGCGACCCTCCTATACTCCAACTAGTAAATATGGTAATAATAGAACAGTTAGAGACCTGTTTGCTTAAAAGAAGAGCAATGAAAAGATCTCGCAAAGCTACTGCAAAAGCATTAGAAAATTTGTAAGGACACACCGGGGTGTACTACATTAACTGAATATGATGTAGACCTAGGTGACTCCAATCTGATAAAACAGCATCCATATCAACTGAACCCACAGAAACTAACTCAGCTCAAAGCAGAAATCCAATACTTGTTGGCGAATCATTTAATTGAGCAGAGTAAGAGTAGCTGGAGTTTGCCGGTTGTGTTAAATATGTAAGCAAGGTGGGACAACCCGGTTCTCTATAGACTACCAGATGGTCAATACCATCACAAAAAGCGATAACGTATCCAATTCCAAGGTTGGAGGACTGTATCGAAAGTATAGGCAGTGCCTCATTCTTTTCAAAAAATGATCTATTAAAGGTGTAGTGGCAGGTTTCTATAACGCCCACGGCTGAAAAGATATCCGCTTTTGTGGCTCCAAGAGCATTGTGGTTAGCACTGTTACTTCAAGCTCCAGGGTCCCGGGTTCGATTCCCGCTTGGGTCACTGTGCGGAGGAGTCTGCATGTTCTCCCTGTGTCTACGTGGGTTTCCTCTGCGTGCTCCAGTTTCTTCCCACAAGTCCCGAAAGACGTGCTTGTTAGGTGAATTGGACATTCTGAATTCAACCTCTGTGTACCCGAACAGCGCCGGATTGTGGCAACTGGGAGATTTTCACAGTAACTTCATTGCAGTGTTAATGTAAGCCTACTTGTGACAATGATAAAGATTATTATTGGTAAAGTGATGCAGTTTGGATTTGAAAAATACACCAGCTACATTTCAGCAACCCATGTACCAAGTAGTGGCTAAGGTGCCTAACTGTGCGGTCTATTTGGGTGATGTGGTACTTTAAAGTGACACCTGGAAGGAGCATGTAGAACAGTTGGAGGAGTTATTTAAACAACTGCAGTTGACTGATTTAGTCGTCAATTTGGTTGAAAGTGAATGAAGAGGTGGGTTTCGCAACCACATATAACCTACCTCTTTGACCAAACTTTTGGTCATCTGACCGAATGTTTCCTTTTGTGGCTCAATATCACACTTCCCTTGATATTCAATGGCATTACCACCAGTACATGCCCCAAGCAATAACTTCAGGATTACCACTGATCAGCTATATAAATACTGCGGTTACAAGAGCAGATCAGAAGTTGGGAATTCTGTATTTCCTGTTCAGGTACACCCAAGTCTCTGAACCTCAACATTTACAAATTTTATGGATTTTTAAAAATGTTCTTTTTTATTCTTATTACTGAAATGAACAACTTCACACTTCCCATATCTGCAACTTTATTGCTCACTCACTTAACTAGTTTATATCTCTTTGCAGTCTCTTTGTTTCCTCCACACAGCCCACCTAGCTTTGTATTAGCAGCAAACATTGTTATATTAATCTCGGTCTCATCGTCTAAGTCATCAATACAGATTTGAAGTCGCTAAGGCTCTGGCACTGATCCTTGCGGCGTCCACTAGTCACAGCTGACCAATTTCAAAATTTTGTGTTATCCCTACTCTGCTTCCTGTCCATCAACCAGTCTTTTATCCATGTTAATATATTATCCCCAAATTAATGAGTTTTTCATAGAATCATAGAATTCACAGAGCAGAAGGAGGCCATTCGGCCCATCGAGTCTGCACCGGCCGTTGGAAAGAGCACCCTACGCCTCCACCCTATCCCCATAACCCAGTAACACCACCTAATCTTTCTTGTGTATGAACCTGTTATGTGGCAGCATAGGCACAGGAAGCAGATGACCTTCTCTGTTGTATGATTCTATGATTATTTGATGTTAACATTAAGAGAGAGCCAACAGAGCCAACTCTCCTACCATCAAAAGTATTCAATGTTAATTTTTTTAATGTCGGTATCCAGTGGCCTGCCTAAGAACATTTTAACTTAATTTTGCATTGGACTACAGTTAAATTTCAGGGGCAAGACCATAAACAATATGACACCACCATCTTTAACATTCATGGGAATCATATTATCAACATGATTCCTATGTTACACTACTACGTTTGTGTTGATGAGAAAGCAGCAGGACTACAACAGAATATTTGAAGACTTTTCATGAAAGTATGTCAGCAAATGCTTGTGTGAATGCTTTCTAGTTGTGAATTTAACCAGAGAAATAATCAATTACATGCATTAAGTTCCAAATCTTAGGGTTAAGAATTCAATAGAGTGGTGAAACTGAAAGTCACATAAGCTTGAAGATTTTTAAGCCCCCGATTCTTCATGGTAGTGTGATTTGTTTATTCAGTTCTTGTTATGTTGGCAAAGTTTGAAAGCATGCTGTTCAAGCACAAGCAAGGGGAAATTCATTGTTTTTGTTTCCCAGATACAAGCATCACAGAGTGCCATGGGAAAGGTTTGTGAGAAATAAACAGGCAGATTGGAGGAATGCCAGTGTTAGTACCAATAAAAGCACATTTGTGTAGCACTTTTTGACTATTTTACTAACCCCCAATATAAAATTAAGTCAAAAAGGACTTTCTCTGCACATTAAACTTGCCACATTGTAATGTTATTCTCCCCTCAGTAGAGGCACATCATTCCTGGGTCAGTCCAGTTGCAGCAAGAGATATTTACAGAGGCAATTTCCATTATAGATACTGGGCAGGAATTTGTAATTCAAATCTATTGAAATAAAGATAAACCGTATGATTTTAAAATGGGAATGAATCGTTTCATTGACATGGTCGAGTGCAAGTGACCTATGCTCTCTAATGCAGCTTTGCCTGGAGATTACACTTACGCAATAACTTCTCTGGAGATTCTCCTGATCACCGTAACTTTGACAGAAATTCACTGGAACACCAGAGGAATGGTAGAAATAGCCATTTATGAGATTTCTCTGCAGTTCCCACTGATCATGCAAGGTTAATGCATACATTCAGCAGAATGCTTTAAGAAATTACTGGGGTAGGCCTCAGCCCCATGAGCTATATCAGGTCAGTTGGCATTTGAAAAAATGAACATTTCGGGTGGTGATTTTAACCCTTTATGTCCAGGGTTAGTCATTAAAACAGGAGTTGGGTATTTTAACTGCATTCCTGCCTCATTTTCACCCATCAGCCTTATGACTGCCACATTTTCAGCATCATGGCTGTCTGCTGTAGGCAGGTGAGGGCTTCATTAATATTTAACTATTACGGTCAAAAAGATGCATTTAAGACCACAAAACAGTTTTATCTTTTGATCATATTATCACATGTAGTGCTGGACCTGCCGGTAAAATCTGACAGCTAACAGGATCAGGGCCCCAAACTTAGGGCAGCACGGGAGCACAAGTGGCTAGCACTGTGGCTTCACAGCGCCAGGGTCCCAGTTTTGATTCCCCGCTGGGTCACTGTCTGTGCAGAGGCTGCACGTTCTCCTCGTGTCTGCTTGGGTTACCTCTGGGTGCTCCGGTTTTCTCCTACGGTCCAAAGACGTGCAGGTTAGGTGGATTGGCCATGCTAAATTGCCCTTAGTGGCCAAAGGTTAGGAGGGGTTATTGGGTTACGAGGACAGGGTGGAAGTGAGGGCTTAAGTGGGTCGGTGCAGACTCGATGGGCCGAATGGCCTCCTGCACTGTATGTTCTATGTCTATGTCTATTCACTTCCCAGCTGCTTTCTTGCCTGCATGTGTGAAAGGCTTTGTTAAGTGTTCTTGCACTGAGAAGTTCCTTTATAAATTGGAGGTTACTTTTACAACCTTTGAGCACTTACTTACATTTTATAAGTTTGTATGTCTGATCTCCACTTTGGGACTCTGAACTATCAGATCAGCATGGCTGCCTCTTATTTGGATCCCAAATGCAAACCAAGTTTGCATTTTATTTTGTTTTTCTTATGGTGTTTTGGAGTGCTCCTACAGGTCAAACAAGGAAACCTTGTGTTGTGTTCGGTTGCTTCCTTGATCATGAAGGCACACATCAGACACAAAGATATGATTGCTTTAAGTATTTATTCTTGACACACTTGATGGTAATCATGCATTTCTATGTTCAACTAATTCCTTCTACGTTACTATGAAATGAAGGGGGGAGATGACTGTCCTCTTGTCCGTCCTACTACCAGGTGCCCGCCTCCCGTCTGTTCCCCCGATATATATTTTTATCTGTATAGGTGTCTGGTTCCACCTGCTGGCGGGAGGTCATAACCGTCCCTACATGTATTGATTGGTCAGTGGCTATGTACACTGGTGCTATTATATACAAATATATACATTGGTGCAACTATGTACAGTTATATATAGATATGCCTATACACATATCACCATACCTTGGGCTTCCCTTATCCTGGGTATTCTTCCCCCAACATAAACCCCCCTTCTCACCCAAACTCTGTCGCAATCAGCTCTGGGCTCCTTTCTTCACTACTGACCTTGTAATAGATACCATACCTTGGGCCAGAAGCACGACTTGAAACCTCACCCCTCCCACTCACTGGGTAGTGATTCACAACACATGAATTAGGACCATGTAGCCCTTCGAGCCTGCTCTGCCATTCGATACTATCATGGCCTATCTTGGCTTCAACTCCACCTCGTTGCCGATTCCCCCTATCCCTTGATTCACTAACTGTCTAAAAATCTGTCTCCCAGCCTTACACATATTAAATGATGCAGAATACACAACCCTCTGGACAGAGCATTCCTAAGATTCGCAATACTTTGAGTGAAGTAAATTCCCCTCATCTCAGTCCTAAATTATCCTGAGACTGCACCCCCATGTTTTAGATTTTGCGATCAGTAAAAACGTTCAGTATCTACCTCATCAGTATCTTGTATCTTTCAATGATGGAGGAGCCCAGCACATATGTACAAAAGACAAGGCTGAGGCATTCGCAACAATCCTCAGCCAGAAGTGCCAAGTGGATGATCCATCTCGGTCTCCTCCTGAGGTCCCCAACATCATAGATGTCAAGTCTTCAGCCAATACGGTTCATTCCACATGATATCAAGAAACGACTGAAAGGATTGGATACTGCAAAGGCTATGGGGCCTGACAATATCCCGGCAGTAGTACTGAAGACTTGTGCTCCAGAACTGGCCGCATCCCTAGCCAAGCTGTTCCAGTAGAGCTACAACACTGGCATCCACCCGGCAATGTGGAAAATTTCCCAGGTTTCTCCTGTGCACAAGAAACAGGACAAGCCCAACCCAGTCAATTACCTCCCTATCATTTACCTCCCTACTCTCCATCTTCAGCAAAGTAATGGAAGGAGTCATCAACAGTGCTATTAAGCGGCACTTACTCAGTTTGCATTGTGCCAAGGTAACTCAGCTCATGACCTCATTACAGCCTTGGTTCAATCATGGACAAAAGAGTTGAATTCCAGAGGTGAGGTGAGAGTGACTGCCCTTGACATCAAGGCAGCAATTGACCGAGTATGACATCAAGGAGCCCTATTTAAACTGGAGTCAATGGGAACCAGGGGGAAAAACTCTCCATTGGTTGGAGTCATACCTGGCACAAAGGAAGATGGTTGTGGTGGTTGGAGGTCAATCATCTCAGCTCCAGGATATAACATTAGGAGTTTCTCAGGGTAGTGTTCTCAGCCCAACCAACTTCAGCTGCTTCATCAATGACCTACCTTCCTTCATAGGGTCAGAAATAGGGATGTTTCCAGATGACTGCACAATGTTCAGCAACATTCGAGACTCCACAAATAATGAAGCAGTCCATGTCCAAATGCAGCAAGACCTGGACAATATCCAGGCTTGGGCTGGCAAGTTACATTCACACCAAACAAGTGCCAGACAATGACCACCTCCTACAAGAGAGGATCTAACCACCGACTCTTGACATTCAATGGCATTACCATCGCTGAATCCCCCCCCCCCCCCCCCCCCCCCCAATCAACATCCTGGGGGTTACCATTGATCAGAAACTGAACTGGACTAGCCATATTAATACTGTGGCCACCAGGGCAGGTCAAAGGCTAGGA
This sequence comes from Scyliorhinus canicula, assembly GCF_902713615.1. Lineage (NCBI taxonomy): Eukaryota > Metazoa > Chordata > Chondrichthyes > Carcharhiniformes > Scyliorhinidae > Scyliorhinus > Scyliorhinus canicula. The sequence goes on along the minus strand of NC_052152.1, from coordinate 54,283,302 downwards.
ATCCTGCGGTGAATAACTTACCTCCTGACCCCCCAAAACCTGTCCACCATCTACAAGGAACAAGTCAGGAGTATAATGGAATACTCTCCACTTGCCTGGATCAGTGCAGCTCCAACAACACTCGAAACTCAACATCATCCAGGAAAATGCAGCCCGATTGATTTCTCCCCCTTCCACAAACATTCAAACCCTCCACCACTGACGAACAGTGGCAGCCTTGTGTACCATCTACAAGATGCACTGCAGTAACTCGCCAAGGTTCCTTAGACAGGACCATCCAAACCCATGACCACTAGCATCTAGAAGGACAAGAGCAGCAGATACCTGGGAACCCCACCCCCTGAGGTTCCCCTCCAAGTCACTCACCACCCTGACTTGGAAATATATCACCGTTCCTTCAATGTCGCTGAGGCAAAACTCTGGAACTCCCAAACAGCACAGTGGGTGTACCTACACCTCAAGGACTTCAGCGGTTCAGAAAGGTACCTCACCACCACCTTCTGAAGGGCAACTAGGAATGGGCAATAAATGCTGGCCTAACCAGCGACGCCCACACCCTGTAAATTATTTTTAAAAAAGGAGATTACCTCATTCTTCTAAACTCCAGAAAAAATAGACCCAATTTGCTCAGCCTCTCATTATAGGGACCAATTTAGTGAACCTTTGCTGTACTGCCACCAATGCAAGTATATATTTTCTTAAATGTGGAGATCAAAGCTACACGCAGTACTCCAGATGTGGTCTCACCATAACCCTGTGCAACTCTAGCAAAACTTCTTTATTTCTGTACTCCAATCCCCTTGTTGAAGGTTTGATTTCAGCACTTTTGCTTTGGCATTGAAAAGCAAACTTCTAAATATTTATTGCCTTCTTCATTAGTATCAGAATGACAGGAAGATGTCAAGTTCTGTCCATACTTTGTACAGCAAGATGTCATCTACCACCATCTAGAGGATTTTCAACACAACTGCTGTTTCATACAGATTATTTTCAAATTTTTCAGAGCTGAAAATTGTTGAATGATTCAGGCGTGATTCTCCGGAAAGATTTCTAAGTGGTAGCGAACGGGAAGTGCTGAGAGCCTCCCAGCGCTCAGCGGCCAATATGAGTGACTAAACACCCATGCCCCCCTCCCCCCCCCCCCCCCACCTATCCCCCGAGCTCTTTCCACCCCCAAGCGAGCATCCACCCTAACCTCCCCAGGCGACCCCAACCTTCCCTCCATCTGCCCTTCTCCTTCAGCCCCCCCAACCCTTCCTTCTCACCACCCCCCCTCCCACCACTGTGAACCATGCATGTGGCTGATGATGCCCTCTCTGTGTCTCCTCAGGAAAAGCTCTCCCACAATCACCGGGAGAGGTCCCAGACTGGTGGAGGTGTGCCGGACGTAAGAATCCTCACCTCCTTCGAGGTGACTGGTTTGGCCGAGGACAGGGTGGTCACCAACACGGAGGCTGGAGGATGCCGCAGAGGTGAGGAACCACCGGGCCCCAGCCAAAGGACCTGTTAAACGTGAGTTGTTATTGCCTTACTGACTGACCCATCCCCCCCACTGACCACATGTCCATTCTCCCGCATGTCCTCCAGCCAATCATCGGCCCATTCCGGGTGGCATCCTCTCCAGCCTCCCAGGACAACACCTCGGAGGAAAGCTCCAAGAATGCCACCATGATAGTCACATCACAGCTGACATCCCCACCCTCCACCAGCGCAGATACACACACCTCGGTGGTCAGGCTTCTGGGGCACAATCTGATGAGCACCACCCAGCTGCTGATGCACATTAGGTGGAGGCAGATCTGCAAGACAGTAGTTGGAGTACTGCTGGATCCCAAGACCCAGCTGGGTCCCAGCCTGATGCTGAGCCTGTGGAAGAGTTCATCCAGGAGCTGATGGAGTCGTTAGGGTGCGGCCGGGACATTCAGGGGGAGATGTCAATGAAACTCCAGCAGATCCATGGCTGATTGGAGGAGTCCCAGAGGCTACAGGTGCAGAAGATGTGGCAGCAAGGGCAACAGTGCTCGGGTGGCGACCGCAATGGAGAGCCTGGTGCACGATGTCAGCACCATTAGGGAAGGTGTCCAAGACACCGTGGTCGGTGACAGCCTTGGCTGAGGATCTGGGCAGAATGTCCGACTCACTGGGGCATGTGATCCAGTACCAGGCTGACCTTGATGACATTCTGCAGGACAAGTCCCGCTCTCCGATGGGAATGGCCGAGGCGTTGCAGAGCTTGTCCCGATCACTCAGGAGCATCGTCGAAGGAGTCGAAACAATGGTGCAGACCATGGGGGAACCACCAGGGCTGGTAGATCCAGATGATGCAGGGTAGGTGGGTATCGAACCAGCTGTCCCTCCGTGCCAAGGTGAATCCCATGGCCCTATGGGCAGAGACCGGGAGGAGGGAGTGCCGTGTGCCAGGCCGGACTAGTCCCATGGAGTGACAATGGTGTCCACCAGCTCCCGAGTTCCATTCCTCTGATGATTTGATTTGGTTTGATTTATTGTCACATGTACCGAGGTACAGTGAAAAGTATTTTTCTGCGGCCGTACATAGTAGACACAAGAATAATCAACAGGGAACATTGACAAATGGTACATCGACAAAACAGTGATTAGTTACAGTGCGGAACAAGGGGCCAAACAAAGCAAATACATGAGCAAGAGCAGCATAGGCATCGTAAATAGTGTTCTTACAGGGAACAGATCAGTCCGAGGGGGGTCGTTGAGGAGTGTTGTAGCTGTGGGGAAGAAGATGTTCCTATGTCTGGATGTGCGAGTCTTCAGACTTCTGTACCTTCTGCCTGATGGAAGGGTCTGGAAGAAGGCAATGCCTGGGTGGGAGGGGTCTCTGATAATGCTGTCTGCCTTCCTGAGGCAGCGAGAGGTGTATACAGAATCAATGTGGGGGTGGCAAGTTTGTGTGAGGCCGTGTCTCACAGCCAGCACCCTGAACAGGGCAGCACGGCACAAATGAGCCGGGGCCCTCTGGCCCCAGAGCCCACAGATGATGCCCGCCAAGGGCATTAAAGGCCATGGGACATGGTAAAAAGCTGGCTGGCTCCACCTTAGATGTGCATCCCGGCGACACACCTAGATGTAGCAGTAGAGCTAGGAAGGCAAAGCACAATGAGGATCACAGGGCACCAGGTAGGGGGGAGGGGTGGTAGGTCGAGGGTGAGGGGTTGATGGGGGAGGGGGTGGCATAATTGGGAAGGTGGGAATTGTAAAACTGGCCGAGCCCTATTGATTGCGGGGGGGGGGGGGGGGGGGGGGCGGCACAGTAGCACTGTGGTTATCACTGTTGCTTCACAGCGCCAGGACCCCGGGTTCGATTCCTTGCTTGGGTCACTGTGCGGAGTCTGCATGTTCTCCCTGTGTCTGCATGGGTTTCCTCCGGGTGTTCCGGTTTCCTCCCACAGTCCAAAGATGTGCGGGTTAGGTGGATTGGTCCTGCTAAATTGCCCTGTAGTGTCCAAAAGTTAAGTGAGTGTTATAACCTGCCTGCTTACCATTGGCTGGGGTCTAATGACAATCCCCCAATCCTGTGGGAGTATGAGCTTCCCCAATGAGGGGGGGGCGGAGAAATCATTAGCAGACTCCCTGCATAAATAAAGCTGGCCAGTTTGGGACCAGAGAGAGAGGAGTTGGCAGCAAGAGAAGTTGTTGGAGCTGTTGTGTGTATATATGTTAATTTGTAAATAAATGTTATTTCTTTGTATCCTGAAAACTCGTGCTGGATTCTTCGTGGCCCTCACAAAAGTGAGGTTGCTGGATTATGGGAATAGGGTGGAGGTGTGGACTTAGGTAGGCTGGTGTAGACTTGATGGGCTGAATAGCCAGCCAAACACAGAGGAGAGGGGTGAAAGTAATCAGTAAAAAGAAAAAGAGTCTTTGTCCCAGATGGTTGTCTTTAAGCAGACCTTTCTTCAAAGTAAGCTTTCAGATCCAGGTCTCTGTTTGCAGCCTGTAATAGTTTCACTGTAGATTTATTCAGGTCTCCGCAGTTTTAGAAATACAGCAGCTCACAGCATTTCTGAAGAAAACTCTCGGGAGAGAGCAGGTCCTTCCCTCAGGGGTCCAGGATTCTCCGTCCCACCAGCCCCGTTTTCCGGCAGTGTGCACCCCCACCGACAGTGGGATCCTTCAATCCCGCAGCTGGCCAATGGGATTTCCCACTGTGGGCCACTCCACACGTCGGGAAAGGCGCGGGTGTGGGTGGTCTGCCGGCAGGGCAGAGGACCCTGCCAATGGAGAATCCCACAGCTGGTTCTTGCTGTCCAAAGCTAGCAGCACCATATTCCTCCTTCTCTCTGCTGCTTGATACTTGTTCATTTAGCATTGATGCAAAATAATAACAGCAAAAATAAAGAAAGGAGAAATTGTGAATCACCAGGAAGGACCCTTACTTACAGTGTGAAAATTTTAATGTGGTTGAAAAACTCCTAAACGACCATCTTATGGACTGACCTGATTAATACTACACTCCTGTAAGCTTCACCCGATGCCGGTGACAATGTATTTACATTGTCTACCTTGTGTTGTCCTATTATGTATTTTATTTTTATTTTATTTTATTTTCATGTACTTTATGATCTGTTTGAGCTGCTCGCAGAAAAATACTTTTCACTGTACCTCAGTACACGTGGCAATGAACAAAACCAATCCAATCCACATAGCTTTAAATTCAAATAGGGGGTTAAGATGTGGAAAATTCTAAGTGTGTCGGATGGCCATATTCAACCTGCTAATTTCCACAATTTGATCGGGCTGCATCTGTGGAAACAGAAACAGAATTAAGGGTGTGTTTTCATCATTGTGGGTGGGTGGGTGGGTGGGGGCGGGGGCACATAAAATAGGGCAGCCACAGTCTGCTGTTCACAGGAAAGAAGGCACTAGCAGAGCAGTACAGTTTGCACGAGCAGGCATGCTGTGTCAACACGCAGGGAATAATCTTCTTTAACATGTCAGAACACCAGCAATTTAGGAGAGCCAGAGTGCATTGTCAGGTGGTGGCACACATTTCCAGGTTGCTGGAGTGACACCTGCTTCCAGTTGGATCTGGTGGCCACCAGTGGTTGTCAAATTCACCACTATCCTCAACTTCTTTTCCCATGGACACTTCCAGAGTCCTGCTGGAGACATTTGCAGGATCGCCCAGTTGGTGACCATAAATACATAATAGGGGTGACTGATGGCTTGTTTGCCACCTATGGAAATTATGCCAATTTTTCTTATGACAGTCAGAATGAATGAATATTCAAATTTGTGACTATGGCTGGCTTTCTGCAGGGGATCATCAACTGCACGCATTTCGCAATTAAAGCGCCCATAGATCGCACAGGAATGTTTATCAACCTCAAGCGCTTCCACTCCATTAATCATAAAAAGCTATTTATTCATGGCGTACAAGATTTCCAAGCAGCTGCAATGGTACTTACAGCCTGCAGCAGCTCACCCTCCCTGATATCTTTGCAACTTGAGAGAGGCTCACGAGCTGGTTGCTCGGAGACAAAAAGGTGTCTGATAACACTTACGCGGAACTACTGAGGCCCAGGAGCGATACTGGAAGCTGTATGACAACCAGCTTTATTGCTGAGCAAGTCATTGTCATGCTGAAGATGTGCTTTCAGTGCCAGGACGGATCTGGAAGCGTCCTTCAATACTGGGGCTCCAGAATGGTCATGGTATGCTGCACTCTGCACAACATTGCACAACAACAAGGTTTGGTTCTGCAGGAAGAGAAAGCTGCAGTGCATAAAGTCACCAGATGATTTTCTGGAGGAGGACATGGATGAGAAGGTGGTATGTGATGTGACCAATGCGCCAGCTGCAGCTTCCATTGCTGCCCACGATGGCCTCATTATTGCAAAGTTCACTTAAATTGCACCAGTCCTACCATCTGACATCCATTTGCAATTGCAAATTTCCTACCCTCAACCCCACCATGATGCTAAAATTCAAGCTGTCCGATAAACAACCAAGCATCCCTTTCACATACCCTCATTAATCAATATTAATTAGTATCTTACCATTTGTCACAAGTAAGAAGATGACTTCACATGAAGGGTGATCAACCTGAAACGTTAACCCTGTTTCTCTCCATAGATGCTGCTTGACCTGCTGCATGCTGTCAGCATTTTCTGTTTTTATATTAAAAAGACCACTTGTCAAGCAGTAACAAAAATAGGTAAGACAGGAAAATGGTAGAAAGAAATAATATTTATGTCTCAAAAGTAAAAGAGAAACAGCCAATCTAACATTGTGTAACACACCCATGTGCATTCCTCTGTGCAACTACAAATTTTACATTTCCTCTTCCGAGCACTTTAACCTGGTGTAACCCTATGTCTTCAGCAGAGGTATCCATGCACAGATCCCTGCTTTGACAACTGAGATGCTCTTGACCAATGTCTTCCAGGTTTTGGAGCCCATGATAGCCCCACCAAAGACTGCTCCATCTGCTCCTCTGCCCCTGAAAAACCAATAATGAACCACCATCTTAAATTGCTGCAATCCATGAGTGCTATTTGGGAGGAAATTTGGGGATTTTTCAGCAAGGGTGAAGAAATTTGTGCTGTGGGTTGGAGGGGAATTCATAGCTGGTGGTATTCCCATATTTTTCCTGCTCTTGTAATTGGCAAGTTGCTATTTCATCTTGTAGACGGTGCACATTGCATCCACTGGGTGGAGGGAGTGAATGATTTTTTTAAGTGATGTATACTGTGCCAATCAAGCAGGCTCCTTTGTCCTTCATAGTGGCCCATAACTTCTGTGCATCAGCAGGAAGCCATGGGCCGCATACACTGAATTTAAAAAGTGCCCACTCACCAGCGCTCTAAAATGGCGACAAATCTTCCGATTCCAGCAGCAACCTTAGGCCTACATCGGGATTGTATGCGCAGGCCCAAGCGACTCGCAGTTTGAGCAAAGCCATATCCCTTTGTGACAGGGGAACACCCATTGAGGTCAGGGATTTAAACTACTGCATTTGTGTTGAAGACAACAAACAACAGGTTTTCAAGCTGTTTTCCCGGTATGTTGAAGATTTTTTTAACCTTTTGTTTGTTTTGTTACTTTTAAACAGGCTATGCAATTGTTATTGGTTCTTTTAAAGGATAATTTTTTATTTTTTTAATGATTTAAGATGATTATTATTTAATATTTATAAGTGAACATAGGTTTTGTCATTTGCTTTAAATCTGCGAAGCTACTATATGAATCTGCACTATATTATTATATAACTTTACATGTGGCATGCTTAACAGTGCTCTTAAGTTTGAATTTAGAATATGTTAGTGTGAAGAAGAGAAGCCAGAACTTCACCGATGACAAACAGAGGAGATTTCACATTCTAGGCCGTGGAAAATCTGAGTCATCAAGGAAACTTCAATCAATGACATGGAAGCAAGTTACAGACATTGTGTCAACAGTGAAGTGCCTAGGACAGCGGATCAATGCTGAAAGAAATTTGACGATTTAATACGTTCAACCAGAGCATGTGTATATCTTGGCAAAAAATTAATTGTTAAAACATAAATCTGATTGGAAAACGTTAGAAGGACTCAAAAAATTCAGTAAAATTGAGTATGCTATGATGTAGGACATCCAATGTAAATAAGATTGTCTCCTTGAGAACCTGCCATAAAATAGGAGAACGTCCCCGTTTGTCATAAGCTTTTAACTTCAATAGCTGTGCTTCAGGACATGATAGCAATATTTTAAAAATGCATTACAATTTATTTTTGCAGGTAAAACAGGCCCATAATGTCCATAATGTCCAGGAGTGTTCACTGACTGGAGGGGCATATCTAATGGATCTCACTCTGCACTGGCCATTATCAATGCACGAGGTTACGGGAATAGGGCAGAGGAATGGGCCTAATGCTCTTTCGGAGCGTCGGTGCAAACGCAATGGACCGAATGGCCTTCTTCTGCACTGTAAGGATTCTGTGGCAATTGTTTGGTGTCTCAAAGCCCATAAGTGGTGATGCAGATTTTGGACTATGACAAGGTAAGAAGAAAGGCTAATTGATCATTTCATCAACATGACAGTTAATTTGATGCAAAAATAATTGTGCTTTCTTTGGCTTTCACCGATGTCACGGTGACAGCACAGAAGAATGTAAGTGACTCTCATGCAGCAGCAGGGATATCTGCAAGTGATTTAATGGAAGCGAGTACATTGCAGCAATACAGTACTGAAGCTGCAGCAGAGAAGGGAGAGGCCGTGAAGCAGGCTGACATTTCCAATTTTTAGAGTGATGTTCAGGGAGATGCAGTGTGTGTGTGTGTGTGTGTGGGGGGGGGGGGGGGGGCTCTGATGACTTGACTGCTGCATTGGAGGAAGAGCACTCAGCTTTCAGGAGGTGAGAAAACAACGGCATTGTCAGTGGAAGACCCCGCACCTCCTGACTGTCAACTTGCAGATCGTACAGACATCACTGATGAATTGTTCATTTAGCAACTGTTTGACATTGGAATGGAGACATCTGGAAGTTAATGAGGCCAGTTTAAGGAGCCTGGATGAATCCTTAACTGATGTCTCCCCGCAGCTCAAAATATTAGCCGAGGTCAATGCTCAGCACATCCAGATCTCTCAGCAAGTGCATGAGCTGGTGAGACAGCAGAATGAGCTGCTGAGACATGGAAATAACATTTTGTTACAATAAGAGGATATTCTGTGACAGTAAAATTAGCTGTTGAGACAGCAAAATTAGTATGTTCAGTGGCACTGTGGCACAGTGTTTAGCACTGCTGCCTCACAGCGCCAGGGACTGCGGTTTGATTCCGGCCTTGGGTGACTGTGTGGAGTTTGCACATTCTCCCCATGTCTGTGTGTGTTTCCACTGGGTGCTCTGGCTTCCTCCATGGCCAGATATGTGCAGATTAGGTGGATTGGCCTGGCTAAATTGCCGCTGAGTGTCCAAAGATATGCAGGTTAGATGCATTGGCCATGATGAATATGTGGTGTTACAGGAATAGGGCAGGGGAATGGACCTAGTTAGAGTGCTCTTTCGGAGGGTCAGTGCAGATGCAATGGGCCGAATGGCCTTCTTCTGCACTGTATAGATTCTGTGGATCTATGGAAAATGGTGACACGTGCTACTGCACCTTGTGGCCAGGAGCTGCCCCATTCAGAGACAGTTGTTGCTGGGCAAGATGCAGTGCCATCAGGGATGTGGGAGGTTACGTCACGTGGATTGGGAAGGGTCCGGGGGCAACACGGGAGGAATTAGGTCCCCTCCCCTCTCCGTCCAACAATGCTAACTCTCCTTTAACCACCCCCTCCTCTCATACATGCTCCTTTTTTTAATAGTTCTGTGCAGTGGGCCACCGACTTGATGTAAGTTGTGTTTTGTAACATCTGATACTTTTTTAATTTGCATTTATCATTATTATTTTTCTGCCCTTGTTTACTTCAATTATGTTTTTCAGTCATTATTACCTCATATTTAAATGTTGTGTTTTGATATTTGAATAAGACATTTGTAGAAGGTTAGAAAGTTTGATGGAAAACATTTATTAACCGAAATATTGTTATAAATACAATAAGAGTCTTTTGTGTTTATTTCCTTTGTAACTATTTCTTTTATTTTATTATATGTGGTCTGTGAAACCAAAATTGGCATGTGCCTTTAGACCAGGAGTTCTCAACCTTTTTTAACCCATGGACCACTTTTCCTCTTAATTTTTTTTTGTGGACCCCCATAGCCATTCCACAGAAAAAAAAGCTTCTTATATGCGTGGTAAACTAATCCTTATATTTTGTCCGATGACTAAAGTCCATCTACCTTACCGTGAGGGTAGGAAACGGATTAGCGGTATTTTCGTACGTTGCCAAACTTATTCTAATATGAAAAGTAATGAAAAAAACTTTTACTAAATTGAATTAAATTACTCTAAAAATAACCAATTCATATCAAATATACACAGTTTCTAGTGATTACTGTGTTAAATCATTCATTAAACTTGTCAAGGAGAAACGATGGGTGATTTTCACCTCTGTTTGTTTTAGGTAACTTTAAATTTACGACACTGTCAAATGTAAAGTTTTTTTCTTCTACTTGATTGCCATAAACAATTCATAGCTACTTGACTATTTCTACTTTTAGTATTTTAATATGGCGTAGATTACTGTAAAAATTTAATTCTCAGTAATAACAATTGTTCTGAAGTAGAATTGCTCTATGGACCACTAAAATATCACCGTGGACCCCCAATTCGGTATTATTTTTGTGTGGACCCCCAGTAATGTTACATGGACCCCCAGGGTCCATGTGGACCCCGGTTGAGAACCACTGTTTTAGACAGAAGAGTGCTTTTCAGGACAGTGTGTTCCTAGGTTGTGCTTTGGAAAGGACAAAGCAGGTGCTTCAGCGGCGAGTGAATATTAGGAACTGCTTTTGGAGGCAGTCAGTTAGCTTGGTTTACTGGCAACCGGTTGGTCAGGACAGTGTTCTGCCTGGCAACAATCAGTGATCGGTTTCTCCCAGGCATTTTTTTTAGAGAGAACCTGCCAGAAGCCTGGACACTCGAAGGAAGAGGACCTGTTTTTTTCTGCCTCTCTCTGCTGCCAATTGCTTACTGTCGCTGTGAGTCTGCAGTGAAGATCATTACAAGCTGAAGGCATAGAAAGTACCCAACTGAAGGCCTAACCTTGAGAAAGAAACTGACAGGAAGATTCTGAATCCATCTGAATCAAGGTTCCTTATACTTTTATTTCATTATATTTTCTTTACCTTTCAACCACCCTTTCTCCTCCGTGTTATTTGTCAGTATGCGTGTATAGATGTGGAGATGCCGACGTTGGAATGGGGTGAGCACAGTAAGACGTCTTACAACACCAGGTTAAAGCCCAACAAGTTTGTTTCAAATCACTAACTTTTGGAGCGCATGAAGGAGCTGCACTCTGAAAGCTAGTGATTCGAAACAAACCTGTTGGACTTTAACCTGGTGTTGTAAGACTTCTTACTGTGTATATAGAGAGTGAGGGGAGTTAGAAAGGAGGGGTTGGGAATCAGATGATGGATAGACAGTTGTATTATTTTTGCCTATTTAATCATAGTTACTGTTAACAACAAAAAGGTTACTTGTGTATAAATTCTACAATCTGCTGACAGTAGTCAATTTAACGCAACCAAAGCCATGGGTACTAATATAACATCTAATTTTACCTGTGTTGTGACTCCAGGTCAAGTGGGGCTGCAATTGACAGCGCACTAGCCCAGGGTGTTATAACAATACAAAACTCAAACCCTGTTAACATTTAACTTTACGTTTAACTTTAGCAGCTGCAGTATGACATTTTGTTCAATAACTACCTCAACGTTTCCAAATTTCTTGCAATAGAATATATTTTTTCATTTAAACACAATGGACAATAAAATATATATTTTTAGTTCAACACAACGGTTCTGTTGTCTTTTTGTAAATAGGAAGGGAAGGAAGGGAGGGTGGTGAGGGAGGGGAGGGAAGGGTGGTGAGGGAGGGAAGAAGGGAAGGGAGGGAGGGAAGAAGGGAAGGGAGGGAGGGCTTGGACATAACAATTGCTAATTTTACAAGCTCAGTGTTCAAAAGCAACAGCTGCGAGATGATCTCGAACTGCCCTTGCATCCCCTGGAGCATGGGCTTACTTACCTGCACCATGAGGTATGTCTGCATCAGGCACCACATTGCCCTCCTCCAGCTCCTTCATTTCTGGTATAAATCATCTTCCTGTTCAATGCTCAGTTCATGCTGAAGGGCAAAGTTGTGCAATGCACAACACACAACGACAATCTTTGAGAATATTGGTGGTGTATCCTGTTACGTGTCCCCTGACCTGCCCAGACATTGAAAACATGGGACAAAATTCTCAAGAAAAAATTTCTAAGTGTGGTAGCGAGCAGGAATTGCCATGAGCTTCCCGGCGCTCCGCCCAGCGAGGCTAACACAATTCAAAGTTAATTGGTCCACTGAATGAGGCCTCATGGCCTCTCATCGCAAATGAAGGCTTGCCAGCTGATTCGCCAGGTCCACGCTCACCAGCCTCCCACTAATAAGGTCGAACAGCACTTAAACTGCACTTGCTCAGTCAACCCCAGCCAGCTCTCAATAATGGTGGCGAGGAGACTGGCCCCAAGATTTGAGGATGCTGACCTGAGTCGGCTCCGAGATGCGGTGGAGGCCAGGAGGGATGTCCTGTTCTCCCGAGGGTCCCGGAGAGTCAGCCACAAGGCAGCCATGCTGCCTGGGATGAGGTAGCGGCAGCTGTCAGCTTGGGGAGTGTGACCAGGAGGACTAGTCTTCAATGCCGTAAGAAGGTCAACGACCTACACTGGTCAGCACGAGTGAGTAGACATCAACGCCCTCCCCCCCAAAGGACCATCCACCCCCCCCAATTCCCCATGCGACCCCCAATCCTTCCTCCACACCCTCCCGTTCAACCCCCTGACCACTCCTTCACACCCCCCCCAACACTGTGAACCACATGTGGGGCTAATTATGCCCTCTCTGTGACTCCTCAGGAAAAGCTCTCCCATAACAGTCGGGAAAGGGCCCAGACTGGCAGAGGGTTCAGGACTTAAGAATGCTCACCTCCTTCGAGGAGCATGCCCTGGAGGTGGCTGGGGTGGCTGAGGACAGATTGGTCACCCACAGGGAGGCTGGCGGACGTGACAGAGGTGAGGAATCACTAGGCTCTACCCGGAGGACCTGTCAAACATGAGTTCTTATTGCCTTACTGATTGACCCTTCCCTCCCACTTACCATGGCCATTCTCCCGCAGGTCCTCCAGCCAACGGCGCAAGCCCATCCCGGGCGCCCCCTCTCCTGACTACGCGGAGAACTCGGAAGGGAGCTTCGAGGATGCAACTGTTATAGTCGCGGCACAGCTGTCAACTCCACCCTCCACCAGCGCAGATATACGCACATCGGTGGGACATTTTAGTTGACAGGCTTTGGGGGCACAATCTGGTGAGCACCACACTGCTGCTGAAGATGCACATCAGGTGGAGGCAGGAATCCACAGGCAAGTTAGCAGTCAGCTGCTGCATCCCAGGACACAGCTGGGTCCCAACCTGATGCTGAGCCTGTGGTTCAGAGGTACCCAGAGCTGATGGAGATGATAGGGAGAATCCGGGACATTCAGACAGAGACTCCGGCAGATCCATAGCCGATTGGAAGAGTCCCATTGGCTATGGCGCAGGATATGGTGTCGGCAATGAGTGGCACCAAGGCCAACACTGCTAGGATGGTGACTGCAGTGGAGAGCCTGGTGCACGACGTTGGCACCATGAGTGAAGGTGTCCAAGGAGTCGTGTAGTTCGTGACAGCCATGGCTGAGGGTCTCGGCAGAATGTCCAACTCGCTGAGGGATGTGACCCAGTACCAGGCTGACTTGATGAGGTTCTCTGGGACATGTCCTTCTCTCAGATGGGAATGGCCAAGGTGCTGCGGGGCTTGTCCCAGTCGCAGGTGGGCATGGCTGAGGCACTGCAGAGCATGTTCCAGTCACTGAGGAGCATTGCTGAAGGCGTCAACACAATGGTGCGGACCATGGGGAACCGCCAGGGCTGGCAGAGCCTGATGATGCAGGGGCAGCGGGGGCTCAAACTGGCTGCCCTTCTGTCCCAAGATGAACACCAGGGTCCTATGGGCACCGACAGGAAAGGGAGGTACTGAGTGCCATCCCCGACCCGTCCCATGGAGTGGCAACAGTGGCCACTAGGTCCCCCAAGTTCCACTCCTCTGATGAGGCTGCGTCTCGAGGTTGATAGATGGGACTAGGCGGCCCCAGAGCCCCCTGAGGATGCCCGACAAGGGCATTGAAGGCTATGGGATGAGGTAACCGGCAGCTGGCAGCCTCCGCTTCAGATGTGCATCCTGGGGAAACACCTAGACATAGTGGTAGAGCTAGGAGGGCCAAGCATGTTGCGCATCACTGAGTGCACCATGGGAGGGAATGGGGGAGTAGGTAGAAGGTGGGGAGGGGGTTTGTGGGGGTGGGGGGTTGGCACCATCAGGAGTGAGGTACTGTATAACACATTAAACACCTTTCTTCACAACCATTATGATGCCTCTGCAACTTCCTGCCACAATACGGGTAAACCCCCGAACCCTTTGCCCATCTCTCCAGTCACCGCCTCCCCCCCTCCCCCACCCTTCGGCTGCAGACAGGGCAGTCTCCCATATCGCCGAGCTCTGTCCCATCCCCTGGGTATTCGGATGTTGCATGTATGGTGTTGCCTCCTTCATTGTTCATGCACAGTGTCCAGGCATCGGCGTGATTGGATGCTGGGCAACGACTCCCTCATGCTACATGGTCCGTCCACCCATGGGAATCCATTTAGCATGTGTGAAGTGCTCACCAAACCATGATTGCCTATTCCCTATTGGCAATAGCCTTCAGCTGCGCAGCCAGAGGCCTCAGCAGTCGGACAGGATTATGGGCCGTCGTTGGGGCAGTTGGACAGGGACAAGGGCTGCTCCCGGAATGGGCATACACGATCCAGGGGTTAGTATGGTGATGCCGTGCAGTTGGCCCCTGGTTGCACTCCCAGCACCTCCCCCCACCCTCCCATGGCAGCCCACTGCTGCAGAGGGTCCCCCACATCTAGCCAATGGTCCCCCAGCCTCAGTCGAGGGTCCCTCACTCCCCACCGAGCGTCCCAGGGCTCGTTGCCTTTGAGCAAAGATGGCTGCTTTCCTCCTCAGCTCCCCACAGAAGCCCTTCCGCAAAGTACTAACCAGTGCCAGCGGGAGCACTTGCTGGGGAGGCCATTGGATATGGGGAGGGCGTAGATGCCATGCGATGTACCTCCATCCACTTGGAATGTGCATCCACCAAGATCAGGAACATAGAACTCAGGAAAGGCCTGGAGAAGTCTAAATACACACGTGGCCTGCCCGGCAACTCCCATGGGTGTAAGAAGGCTGGAGGGAGAAGGTTTTGGTTTTCCTGGCATAGGTTACATTATTTTACCAAGTTTGAGATGGCAGTGTAAGCCCAGGCCACCAAACAAAGCTCCTGATGAGCACCTTCATTTTAGAAACTCCAGGGTGGACGTTAAAATTGCATGACACGGCGCAGGGCGGCTGCCGCGCGAAGAGCTCCCACCGGTGGCCACGAGTCGCGGCGATTTCGGGGAAATCCCCGAGTTACAGCGCACCCCCTGACTATTGTCGGCCTCTGGGGCCGTCACGAGCAGCCCCTTTTCAAAAGAAAAAAGAATAATTCAGATCGATGAAGGACAGGAGGGTGGAGGGAGAGAGAGGAGAAGAGAAAGAAAGTAAAAAACAATAAGCCACTAAAGGATGCGAAAAGCAGCGTCGAAGAAAGGAGGAAACGCGGGTTCGCCGCTGAAGGAGAAGACGAATAAAAGTGTTGACAGGATGACGGAAGCCGAACTGCAAAGGGGGGCCGCACTACTTACGGTGGAGAAGATGACCGAGGTGATGGCGGTGGAGCTGGAAAAACAGTTTGCGAGGCACATGGAGGCCTTGAGGAAGGAGACGGCGGTCGCATTGAAGTCACTGGTGGAGGAGGCAATCGCCCCGGTGGAGGTGGCGGTGGCAAAGGTATCGGCCGAGGTGAGAGAGCAGGGCGAGAAGATGAAGGAAGTGGAGGAAGCTTGAGGACTTGGAGACCCGCTCAAGGCGGCACAATTTGAGAATTGTGGGCTTGTCCGAAGGGACAGAGGGCCCAAGGCCAACACAATAATTTGCTAAGAAGTTGGTGCAGCTGATGGGGGAGGGTGAGAACCCCTCCCGGTACGAGCTAGACCAAGCTCATCGGTCATTAAGGCCGAAGCCCAAAGTGAACGAACCGCCAAAGGCAGTAATTATCTGCTTCCATAAGTTTTGCATGAAGGAGAAGGTATTAAGCTGGGCGAAGCAGAAGCGGGAGGTGTTATGGGATGGTACTGCGGTTCGGATCTACCAGGACTTGACGGTGTAGTTGGCAAAAATACGAGCGGCGTTTGGGAGAGTGAAGGCGACGTTGTACAAGAAGGGGGTGGGATTTGGTATGGTGTGCCCAGCGAAGTTGAGGGTAACATATAACGGCAAAGACTTTTATTTTGAGACAGTGGATGCGGCTGAGGCGTTCGTGAAGGCAGAAGGCTTGGGACAGACGTGAAGAGCGGAACTGGAAGAGAGTCTGTGGACTGTGTTTGAACAGCCGGGAAATATATAAATGTTATAACTTTCTTTTGTATTGTAATTTACTTCTCTTTGCATTGTTCAATTAAATGGTGGGTTGATTGGCGTTCTGTGTTGCGACGGTTAAATGTTATGTTAATGAATTGTAGGGGTTGGATTGTTGGGTTTGTTTTGTTTCTTTCTCTGGGACTGGGTGGAAGGGGATGATATGTCTGGGCGGGATGGAGCCACCCGCACTAGCTAAAGTCAGCTAGTGAACGGAGGTGAGGGGAGAGGAGGGCTACAGACATTGGAGGCTGGATAGCAGGCTTCAATGGGCCTACGAGGCGAGCGAGAGGAGGGGAAGTAATGGATGTTGGGGGATGTTGTTTCAGGGGGAAATGTAGGGGGGGTTCTCGGGAGGGGGGGAACGGGTTCGATGTTAATAATGGACAGGGGCAGGTCAGGCTTATGGGGCAGGGCCCGGTGTTATGATGATGGTGGATAGGAAAGGTGGGGGGGAGGGGGTCAAGGGTGCTTGCACATCTTAAAAATTTGAAAACTGATGTAGCAATGCTGCAGGAGACTCACTTGAGGGTGAAGGACCAGGTTAGACTGAAGAAGGGCTGGGTTAGCCAAGTGTTTCACTTTGGATTTGATGGAACGGCTCGAGGGGTGGCGGTGTTGGTCAGCAAAAGGGTACGCTTCCAGATGGAGAAGGCGGTGGCAGATCAGGGGGGGTAGATATGTGATTGTGGCAGGGGCGCTGGACGGGAGATTAGTGGCGCTGGTAAGTGTATACGGTCCCAATTGGGACGATGTGGGATTCGCGAGGAAGGTATTTGGGGCCATTCCCGACTTGGACACACATTAGCTGATTGTGGGGGGGACTGGAACTTGGTGCAGGAGCCAAGGTTGGACAGATCACGGCCGCGTTTGCTGGTCCCATCGGGGGGGGGCGAAGGCGCTGGCTGGGCTAATGGTGGAAATGGGAGGGGTGGACCCTTGGAGGTTCCTGCACACAAGGGAACGGGAATACTCATGTTTCTCAGCAGTCCATAAGGTATACTCGCGGATCGACTTTTTTGTGGTGGGAAAGGCTTTGCTGGCTGGAGTCAAGGAGTCGGAATACTCTGCAATTGCAGTGTCAGATCACGCTCAACATTGGGTGGATATGGTGCTGGAGAAGGGGGTAGCGCAGAGGCCGGGGTGGAAACTGGATGTGGGGCTTTTGGGGAACCAAGTATTCTGTGAGAAAATTGAAAAGGTAATTAAGGAATATGTAAAATTCAACTGTACGGGTGAGGTGTCGAAGGCAGTCAACAGATCATTAAGTACATGAAAAGAATATAAAAGAAAATAAACTACATAATAGGGCAACACAAGGTACACAATGTAACTACATAAACATAAATACCGGCATCGGGTGAAGCATATAGGGGTGTAGAGTTAATGAGGTTAATCCATAAGATGGCGGTTAGGAGTCTGGTAACAGCGGGAAAGAAGCTTTTGAGTCTGTTCATGCGTGTTCTCAGCCTTTTGTATCTCCTGCCCGATGGAAGAAGTTGGAAGAGTGAGTGAGCCGGGTGGGATGGGTATTTGATTATGCTGCCTGCTTTCCCCAGGCAGCGAGAGGTGTAGATGGAGTCAATGGATGGGAGGCAGGTTTGTGTGATGGACTGGGCGGTATTCACGACTCTCTGAAGTTTCTTGCAGTCTTGTGCCGAGCAGTTGCCATACCAGGCTGTGATGCAGCCCGATAGGATGCTTTCTATGGTGCATCTATAAAAGTTGGTAAGAGTTAATGTGGACATGCCGAATTTCCTTAGTTTCTTGAGGAAGTATAGGAGCTGTTGTGCTTTCTTGGTGGTAGCGGCGACGTGGGTGGACCAGGACAGATTTTTGGATATGTGTACCCCTAGGAATTTGTAACTGCTAACCATCTCCATCTCGATTCCGTTGATGCAGACAGGGGTGTGTACAGTACTTTGCTTTCTGAAGTCAATGGCCAGGTCTTTAGTTTTGCTGGCATTGAGGGATCGATTGTTGTCCCTGCACCATTCCACTAGGTTCTCTATGTCCCTCCTGTATTCTGACTCGTCGTTATTTGAGATCCGGCCCACTATGGTCGTATTGTGGCGCCTCACAAGATCATTTCTGGTATTTCTTCAATAGCAGCTATACTGGCAACAGAAGGAGGCCACATTCGAGATGCACTTGGCATAATAATTGAGCACTCCTCAAAGATATTTCAATTCTGCAGCACGTTGTCACAGTGGTTAGCACTGCTGCCTCAAGCACCAAGGACCTTGGATGACTGTGTGGCGTTTGTACGTTCTCCCTGTGTCTGCATGGGCTTCATCCAGGTGCTCTGGTTTCCTCCCCCAGTCCAAAGATGTGCAGGTTAGGTGGATTGGTCATGCTAAATTGCCCCATAGTATCCAAAAAGTTTAGGTGGGGTGCGGCGGTGGTGAGAAGAAAGGGTAGAGTGGATGAGGATGGAGGGGGAATCTTGCAAGGGGTCCAGCTTGAGGGTTATGGTGGCGGCAGCGTTGCCAATGGCTCCAAGTAGGTATTCAAGGAGCCCGGTGGTGCAGTCCACAGTGAAGATATGGA
Organism: Scyliorhinus canicula; assembly: GCF_902713615.1. Classification (NCBI taxonomy): domain Eukaryota; kingdom Metazoa; phylum Chordata; class Chondrichthyes; order Carcharhiniformes; family Scyliorhinidae; genus Scyliorhinus; species Scyliorhinus canicula. The sequence goes on along the minus strand of NC_052152.1, from coordinate 54,264,564 downwards.
ATCAGTTGAGGAGGCATTTTAGGATGGGATGTCAGTGTTAATGCCGCTGTGCGAGAATCATGAGTTTGAGCTGGGGGTGGGGTGGATAGTGTATACAGGAGGTGGAGGGAAGTGGGGCTAGTCGAGGTGAGGGATCTGTGTTTGGAGGAAGAGTTCGCCAGTCTGGAGGAGCTAAGGGAGAGGGTAGAGCTGCCGAGGGGGAGTGAGTTTAGGTATCTATAGGTTAGGGACTTTGCACGAAAGGTCTGGTAGGGGTTCCCTAGATACACCCTGCTGGAGCGACTGCTGCTCCTGGATGTTGAAGGGGAGGGAAGAATTGGGGATATATACAAGGGGCTGGGGAAGCAGGGAGGCGAGTGGTGGTGAAGATCGTGACCGTGTTTGAGGGGCTGTTCGTCGCGGGGGAGAGGGGGGTGAAAGAGGGGAAAAATCTGTGCAGACTGTGTAGTTGATTGTTGTGAAGCATGTTTCCCGGGGTGATCGGCTCCAGCAAATCGGGCTGGATTGGCTGGAAATGTTCAGATTGGGTGTTGGGGGACTTAATGAAATTATCAGTAAATACCTTGAAGTTTTCCAAGCGGGTTTGGAAAAATAAAAGGCGTCAGAGCCAAAATCTATGTCAACCCCGATGGCATGTCAAAAATACTTCAGAGCATGACCGATTCCATACGCGCTGCTAGAGAAAGTAGAAGCTGAGCCCGTGCGTCTGGAGGGTTTAGTGATAATAAAAGCCGTGCAATTCATGGAGTGGGCCGCACCCATTGCTCCCGTCCTCAGACCCTGTACATCAGTCTGTCTCTGTCGGGATTATAAACTCACAGTCAACTGGGTCTCAAATTGCACAGGTTCCCCATGCCACGTATAGAGGATTTACTAGCAGGTGGCCAGTTTTTTCCAAATAAAAACTAGACATGAGCCATGTCAACCTCTAAATCGAGCTAGACAAAACCTCATGCAAAAACGTCATGAATAACACCCATAAGGGCATGTGCGAGTATACTCACCTACTCTTCAGGGTCTCGTCGGATATTTCAATCAGTCATGGACAATATGCTCCAGGGGTTACCCAAGGTGGCAGTGTACCTAAATGACATTCTGATTACAAGGACTACAGAGCAGGAGCATATAGCAAACCTAAAAGAGGTCTTGCAGTGATTTTCAAAAGCGGGGTACATCTTAAAAGAGAAAAGAGAAGCCGTTGGACCTCCGACCTGATGAAGGTCCTGTCCTGGGCATTGTACCGTCTGCTCCAGGTGGTGACGGGTTTGCAATCCGGGGTGAGGTTCGCAAACAGGGAAGGTGGATCGACCTTAAGGGTCGTGAGGCCGCATACGGTGAGGAGGGGTAGGGGTCCACCGAATTTTAAGGTGAAGCTTTGGAGGTGTCATTGGAAGTCCAGACCGAGTAATAGGGCAGCGCAGACGTGGGGTTGGATGTAGAGCCAGAAGTTGCTAAACTCTATGATTTGGACGGTGAGGGCCGCAATGCAGTAATCCCGGATTTCCACCAAATGGGATCCGGAGGCCAGGGAGATTTTCTGGGGGACGGGATGTACCGTGAGGGAACAGTGCCTTACCGTCGTGGGGTGGATGAAGTTCTCTGTGCTCCAGGAGTCAAAAAGGCAGGTCGTCTCGTGCCCATCGATCTTCACCGTCTTTGTTGCAGTCGCGAGGTTGCGGGACCAGGACTGATCCAGAGTGATAGAGGCGAGCTGCGGCAGATGCTGGGAGGTCCCGGGCTGGTCAACGGTGGTGGAGGTAGCAACAGGCGATGAACGGCCAGACGAGCAGGGGTCCTGAGGCGTTGTCCAAAATGGCGCCGAAGATGGCGGGCGGGCGCCCATGGGCCGCACGTGGCTTGCAAGGAGGAAAATGTTGTTCTGCCCGCAAAAAAAGCACTTGGGCCCCCCAGGGTTGGCTGGCTGCCATGCGGCGCAGGCTTGCGGTGAGCTGGAGTCGGCAGCTGGTGGGGCCCACAATGCCCATGAGGATGACGCGCAATTGGGGGCGTATGACTGGATGTTACGGGAGGCCACTTCTAGCGAGTATGCGAGCTGCCTAGTTCCCGCAAGATCAAGCGTACCCCCTTCCAGTAGCCGCTGGCGGACGTACGCAGACCTCATGCCCGTAACGTAAGCCTCTCGAATTAAAAGTTCTGTGTGCTGGACTGCCAAAACTGCCTGGCAGTCACAGTTCCTACCCAGGATGTGCAGGGCATGCCAGAAATCATCCAGAGACTCCCCGGGGAGTTGCTGTCTCGTGGCCAGGAGGTACCTGGCGTATAGTTGATTGACAGGTCGAACGTAATGTCCCTTCAGGAGCTCCATCGCTTCGGCCACACCCCGCAACCTCCAGGGCCCATTCCTTGAAGGAGAGAGGACTCTGATGTCTGGTGCTCCGGCACCTGTCTGGGCCCTCTCCTGTCTGCTGTGGGCCAACATCTCCTGCGGATACACAGAGAGGACATCGTGAGCTATTCGCTTTGTTTATCGCGGAGCGAGGGGGAGAACGGATGGGGGGATGCGGAGGGGGGATGGGGAGTATGTGGGTGGGGCGCAGTGTGGGCAGCATTGCTGGACATGATGGGTTGGGACACTGTATGATGGTCGGCAGTGGCGGTGTCAGGCGGCCAGTGCCACCTCACCCGTGCGACCCAATGGAGGTTGTGATCTTACATAGATACATAGAATATACAGTGCAGAAGGAGGCCATTCAGCCCATCGGGTCTGCACCGAGCCACTTAAGCCCTCACTTCCAACCTATCCCCATAACCCAATAATCCGTCCTAACCTTTTTGGGCACTAAGGACAATTTAGCATGGCCAATCCACCTACCCTGCACGTCTTTGGACTGTGGGAGGAAACCGGAGCTCCCGGAGAAACCCACACAGACACAGGGAGAACGTACAGACTCCACACAGACATGGACCCAGCGGGGAATCGAACCTGGGAACCTCGCGCTCTGAAGCCACAGTGCTACCGTGCTGCCCATCTTCTTACTGCACTGGGTGCTGGTCTTCTTCGTTACGCTCCCCGAGCTGACGACCGCTGACACCTCCTCCCAGGCGACAGTTGCTGCCCTGTGGCTGACCCTCCAAGGCTTTGGGGGAACAGGGCATCACGTCTGGACTAGACCACATCCAACAATCTGGCCAGGTCGGCATCCCTGAATCATGGGGCTGGTCTCCTCATGGCATGGCTCTAGTTGTGTGGGGTTTGCTCTGGAAGATCGGTTTAAGTGCTGATTCTCCTTGTGGTCTGGGAGCTGGCAGGCATGGGCCCCGCGAATATGCCAGTGGGTCCATCATGTGCGATGTGAAGCCCGTGGGGCCTCGTTAAGTGGACCAATTAATGTTTGATACCGATAATGGCCTCGTTGGGTCGAATGTCGGCAAGCTCACTACCAGACTTAGAAACTTTTCCATTAAATCGTGCCCTATGTTTCTCAGAACTTCTGGTAGATTATTTGTGTGTTCCTTTGAGAAGACAGAAGCGAATTACAAATTTAGATAGTCAGCCATTTCTTGGTTTCGTCATGAATTTCTCCATTTCTGACTACAAGGGGCGTACATTCATTTTTGTCAATCTTTCTCTTTACATACCTATAGAAACTTTTACAGTCTGTTTTAATGTTCCCCACTAGCTTACTTTCAGTTCACTTTTCCCCTTCTTAATCAATCCCTTGGTCCACCTTTGCTGAATTTTAAACTGTTCCCAATCCTCAGGTCTATTGCTTTTTCTTGCCAATTTGAATGCTTCTTCTTTGAATATAATACCCTCTCTAATTCCCCTGGTAAGCCATAATTTGGCCATGGTTCTCTTTCCATTCTTGCGCCAATTAGGAATAAACAGCTTTTGGAGTTCACTTATTCATCCCTTGAATGCCTGCCATTGCCTGTCCACTGTCTTTCCTTTGAGTAATGTCTCGTACCATCATAATTACTTTTATTGAGGTTCTGGACCCTGATCTCAGAATCAATTGCCTTACTATCCACCTTGGTGGATCCCAAGCGTCCACTCACAACTAGATTGCCAACTAATCCTTTTTTAATTGCACAATACCCAGTCCAAGGTGGCCTATTCCCTTGTTGATTCCTCAATGTATTGGTCCAGAAACCATCCGTATACACTCCAGAAGGCCCCCCTCTATTGCACTGGAACTAATTCGACTCACCCAATCTATATGCAGATTAAAGTCACCCACAATCACAGCTGTTCCTTTATCTCCTTTGTATCCGATTTTCTGTCTAATATTATTCCAACATTAACACCACAGCTTGGTGGTGTTTATACCACCCCTATGAATGTTTTTTGCCTCTTGGTGTTTCTTAACTCAACCCATGCAGATTCCACATTGTCTGTGCTAATCTTTCCTCAATATTGTATCAATATCTTCTTGAATCAACAATGCAACTCCACCACCTTTTACATTTTGTTCTTCCTAAAAACTGAATAGCCCTCAATGTTTAGTTCCATCCTTGGTCACCTTGGAGCCATGTGTCCGGAATCCCAACTATATCATGAAATGAATTGAAATGAAAATCGCTTATTGTCACGAGTAGGCTTCAATGAAGTTACTGTGAAAAGCCCCTAGTCGCCACATTCCGGCGCCTATCCGGGGAGGCTGGTACAGGAATCGAACCGTGCTGCTGGCCTGCTTGGTCTGCTTTAAAAGCCAGCGATTTAGCTCAGTGAGCTAAACCAGCCCCTACCCCTTTACATCTATCTGTGGAACTAATTCACCCATTTTGTTTTGAATTCTCCGAGTGTCCAGGGACAAAATCTTAAGGATAGTCCTTTTAATGTTCCTTGTCCCGTTCCTGCTGTTTTTTTACTGTGTCCTGATCTGATGCTGGCCCTTGACTTCTCTGCCTATCACTTTTCTTATTCGCTTTGCTGTCTTTTCCTCCTGTTCATGATTCCTCCTGCTACGAATCCTTAAATAGGTTCCCATCCCTCTGCCACATTAGTTAAAACCCTCCCCAACCACTCCAGCAAGTATTCCCCCAAGGACTTCTGTCCCAATGTTGCCCAGGTAAGCCTTTACAGTTTGTCCCCCCCCCCCCCCCCCCCCCTCCCACTCCCAGAACAGTCACAATACCCCAGGAATCTGAAAGCCTCTTCCTCACACCATCCTTTCAGGAACATATTCATCCTACATACCCTGCTGTTTCTACTCTGACTAGCTCGTGGCTCTGGTAGCAATCCTGAGATAAGTACCTTTGAGGTCCTACTTTTCAACTTGCTTTCTAGCCCCATATATTCTGCTTTTAGGACATCATCCCTTTTTTAACCTATGTTGTTTGTGCCAACGTGTACCACGGCAACTGCTCTGAGACATCCTTGATCTTAGCACCAGGAAGGCAACATACTATGGTGGAGTTTCATTTGTGGCCACAGAAACGTCTATCTATTCCTCTCACAAGTGAATGCCCTATGACTATTGTCTATCTATGTCTGTTACTCCTCCCCTGTGCAGCAGAGCAACCATGGTGCTACGAATTTGGCTGCTGCTGTTATCTCCTTAGAGACCATGCTCCTGGTATATCTGTCCAAAATGGTATATCTGTTTTGCAGGGGAATAGCCACAGGAGATTCCTGCGCTGCATGCCTAGTCCACTTGCTCTGCCTGCTGGTCACCCATTCCCTTCCTGCCTGCGGTGTGACCACCTCTCTACCCGTGATATCCACGATATCCTCCACCTCTTGGATGCTCCACTGTGTCCCCAAATGCCATTCCAGCTCTGAAACATACGCTTCCAGGAGCTGCAGATGGAGACACCTCCTGTGCACATGCTGGTTCTGGGAACTGGAAGTGTTCCTGGTCTCCCACATGGAGCAAGAGCAGCAGACCATGGCTTGGAGCTCTCCTGCCATATCTTACTCCTTTAAGTTAAATGAATCCTTTGTTACTATAGAATAGATTTCTTAGAAATCATGAAACACAGAACGATATCTTAACAATTATAACCAATACTATTAGTAAATACCTACTCAACTGTACTCACCCAAACAGCTGTATAGATTTCCTTCGGAGATGTAAACTTGTACTCCACTCTTTCTTACAGTCCTTTACCCACCTGGTTCTGCTCTTAGATTCACTTTTTCTTTACTCCTTTATTCTCCTTTGTTCCCTATATGTTATTGTATTTAGTTGCTTGAGTTTCAGCTATTTAAAGACAATCCCTAATATCAGTTACTCACCAACTGATGAACTTACCGCTTTCCTGTGACATCTGTAAGGATCCTTCCTGTTTATTCCTTTATTTCCCCATTCTTTTGTTTTGCTGTTATCAGTTTTGATACATGGGTGATTAAATGAAAAATATCTTTAAGTCAAGCAGCAGAGAGAATGAGAATTCAGAAGTTACCAGGGAGAAAACTCTGCTAGTGTCTGCTTCTTTGCACAAGAGCTTCATACTTATCCGCACCAGAAAGAAAGATAGGCTGGGATTCAGTTTGATGGATGTGGTGATTGTATATCTGTGTAGATGCAATACAACTGAGCAAGCACTAGAGGGAGCACGGGAGAGATATAAATACACACGAACAGGAAGTCACGACACACTTCACAGGAATGGGAGCTGGTAGCAAGACAGACTAGCAGCACGGATGTAACTTTATAAGTTAAGCACTGAAGAGAGAACAAACTCACAATAAAGTATCTACTTCAACTTTAAGACTACGAGCTTTATTAAGACACAAGGAACAACACAATTGATTGGCTGGGGGTCAATTAATTGGCTGAAATGGTTGTATTCTATCTGGTAACAGGAGGTGATTGGATCCTATCTCAGTGGGATGGTTCTCAGAAACTTGTGAGTTTCAGTTTGACTCCTAGATACAGAGAGACTAGAAAATGCTTTTTCTCCCTCTCCAGAAAGACTTTGAGTGCTGTATTCCTGAGGCTGCAGAGAACCTGGATGAATGAATCTACAGGAAAACCATTACATGCTGCAGGCAGAGATCAGACTCTCTCTCCAAAAATGCTGTGAGGGTTGTATTCCTAAAACTACAGAGGTCTGAATAAATCTACAGTAAAAACCTTGAATTGAAAGCAAAGTTTAAACAGAAGTACGGTGCTGGAAACACCTATCTGAAACAAAGAGTCTCTTTTAATTATTTTCTTTACCCCTTACTTCCCCTTACTTTCCCCCTGCGTTTTTCTGTCTTGTGTGTGTGTTTAGAGGGTTGGGGGAGGTGACTTAAATCTCGGAATTAGGAATTGGATAATAGTTAACCAGTTGTATTTGCTGCAGATTACATTACAGCTCTTGTTATAAATGAACAGTAACTGTGTTTAAACTCACAAACCTGGTGACTGTAATTATTGGACAGCCAAGGGCCAAAGACTTTGGGTATTTTTCTGAGAATTATTGGTTAATTCACTTCTGTTATGACTCCAGGTCAAGTGGGGCCAGAATTGACTGCGCACTTGCCCAGGGTCAAGTCACTCTCGGATTTTTCAAACTCAGAGCGCCACCACTTTGCCACCACATCTGGTGAGTCTGTCTTGCTGGTGAGACAGTGTATATACAGGGATGGTGATGGAGGAATCTGGGACACTGTAAAATATGATTCATGAGTATGACTGTCAGGCTTGACTAATCTGTCGGTCAGCTGTCCCAATTTTGGCACGACTTTGTAGGGCGGAATGGCAAAATGTGCCTTTGTCATGTCCAGTTTCTTGGTTGATACTCGATTGAGAATGATGTGTCATTATTAGATTTTGTTGATAAAACTGAATAGCTTACCAAGTCATTTCATACTTACTCACACTGCTGTGAGACTGGAGCCACACATAGACCAGGCAGGGCTAGAGCAGAGATTTATTTCCCTAAAGGACATTTTGAACCAAATGGGTTTTATGACAAACTAGTAGTTTCATGGTCACCATTTACTAATACTGGCTTTTTATTACAGATTTATTACATTTATTGAACTAATTCCTGCATTGCCATGGTAGGGTTTGAATGTATACCCCCAGATCATGAGACGAGGCCTCTGGATTACTAGTCTGTGATTACTGTGACATAATCACAATGCCATGATTTCCCATGTAAAAACTGGGCAGGATTTGATAGTCAAATTTCTAAATTAAACCTACTATGCAACAGCATCAATTCCCGGGGACCAACAAACACATATTTGCAATAAATGACTTCACCAAAGTTCTCACATAATCAACTAACCTATTGTCACGATCCACTGATGGTATTTGCGAACATACCCCAACTTGAAAAAACAGTTTGTGGGGGTCTATAGTTTTGTTTTTGGAATAGTGCGAGGAGTTGTGAGAAATCCCCGTGAGAATAACCAGCCCAGTTGTTGTGTAACAATTATTAAAGACTATTAAATAAATTAAGGAAAAGACAAATACACACGAACAGGACTACAATAGTCAGGGACAATTAACTATATAAATCACTAAATACACAGGGCGAAATTCTCCGACCCCCACGACGGGTCGGAGAATAGCGGGAGGGCCTTCCCGACATTTTTCCCGCCCTCCCGCTATTCTCCCCCACCCCCCGCCCAACTCCCGACCCGAATCGCTGCCGCCGATTTTTTACGGCCGGCAGCGATTCACAGCTGTTCGATGGGCCGAAGTCCCAGCCCTTTACGCCGTTTTTACGAACGGCAAACACACCTGGTCTGGCCGTTCGGAAAAACGGCGTCACAAACTCGCTTTTCATAACCATGGCACCGATTGGCACGGCAGTACCACGGCCGTGCCAAGGGTGCCATGGGCCCGCGATCGGTGGGCACCGATCGCGGGCAGAGGGCCCGATGCCCGCGCACTCTTTCTCCTTCCGCCACCCCGCAGTATCCATTCGCGGGGCGGCTGAGGGGCAACCCGGCCCGCGCATGCGCGGGTTTCGCGCAAATACGCGGTGATGTCATCCGCGCATGCGCGGGTTGGAGTCTTCCAATCCGCGCATGCGCGGCTGACGTCATATGACGCGTCAGCCGGCGCTAACTCCGGCAAGCGGGCTTAACGATATTCGTTAAGCCCGTCATACCGGAGCCTACGGCGTCGGGCTGCTAGCCCCGACCGGGGACCAGAATCGGTTCCCGGTCGGGAAGGGGCGCGCTGGCGTCAAACCCGCCCGGGTTTGACGCCAGCTTTACGATTTCTCCCGTTTTGGGAGAATCGCGCCCACACAGTTTGTGTAGAATGTCCCCCTTGCTCCAAAATATATCTTTGATCCCTGAACACCTTCAGACTTTCTCTTTCCCCAAAAAACATCCAAACTGCATAAATCTATAAGTCAAATCCATCTTGTAGTTACTACACAATACAGGGCTGCTAATCAAGTCTGGGAAACGTCTAGGGCAGCACGGTGGCCTAGTGGTTAGCACAACCGCCTCACGGCGCTGAGGTCCCAGGTTCGATCCCGGCTCTGGGTCACTGTCTGTGTGGAGTTTGCACATTCTCCCCGTGTCTGCGTGGGTTTCGCCCCCACAACCCAAAAATGTGCAGAGTAGGTGGATTGGCCACACTAAATTGCCCCTTAATTGGAAAAAATAATTGGGCACTCTAAATTTATAAAAAAAAAAAAAAAAGTCTGGGAAACGTCTTTTTTGTTCCAGCGAAGATATTTAAACAGTCTTTCCAGAGGTTTCTACACAGCCTTGGCTCTAAGATTTACATGCCTAGCTTCCTGGTTATGAGTTGTGGACTAGCCTCTCAGGCTGTTAAATGTAAACTGGCCTACCTGTTCCTGAGGGTGCTGGCAATTATATAATTTTGCCCTTTGATTCTCCATGCTATGTATTTGGCTGCCTGCATCTCTCAAGTTCTTTGACTATAGAAATTAGCATGTTTATACCTCCACTGATCTCTCAGTCATTTATCTTACATGAATATGCTATTTCAAACCATAATATAGACTAAACAACAAAGAAAAGTGCAGCACAGGAACAGGCCCTTCGACCCTCCAAGCCTACGCCGACCATGATGCCCATCTAAACTAAAATCTTCTATACTTCCGTGGTCCGTATCCCTCTATTCCCATCCTATTCATGTATTTGTCAAGATGCCCCTTAAACGTCACTATCGTCCCTGCTTCCACCACCTCCTCCGGCAGCGAGTTCCAGGCACCCACTACCCTCTGTGTAAAAAACTTGCCTCGTACATCTCCTCGAAACGTTGCCCCTCACACCTTAAACCTATGCCTCCTAGTAATTGACCCCTCTACCCTGGGAAAAAGTCTCTGACTATCCACTCTGTCTATGCCTTTCATAATTTTATAGACTTCTATCAGGTCGCCCTTCAACCTCCGTCGTTCCAGTGAGAACAAACCAATTTTATTCAAACTCTCATCTGGGGCTGGTTTAGCACAGTGGGCTAAATAGCTGGCTTGTAATGCAGAACAAGGCAGCAGCGCGGGTTCAATTCCTGTACCAGCCTCTCTGAACAGGCGCCAGAATGTGGCGAGTAGGGGCTTTTCACAGTAACTTCATTGAAGCTTACTTGTGACAATCAGCGGTTATTATCATAGCTAATGCCCTCCATACCAGGCAACATCCTGGAAAATCTCTTCTGCACCCTCTCTAAAGCCTCCACATCCTTCTGGTAGTGTGGCAACCAGAATTGAACACTATACTCCAAGTGTGGCCTAACTAAGGTTCTATACAGCTGCAACTTGACTTGCCAATTTTTATACTCAATGCCCCGGCCAATGAAGGCAAGCATGCCGTATGCCTTCTTGACTACTTTCTCCACCTGTGTTGCCCCTTTCAGTGACCTGTGGACCTGTACACCTAGATCTCTCTGACTGTCAATACTCTTGAGGGTTCTACCATTCACTTCCAAAATGCATTACCTCTCACTTGTCTGGATTAAACTCCATCTGCCATCTCTCCGCCCACGTCTCCAAATGACCTAAATCCTGCTGTATCCTCTGACAGTCCTCATCGCTATCCGCAATTCCACCAACCTTTGTGTCGTCCGCAAACTTACTAATCAGACCAGTTACATTTTCCTCCAAATCATTTATATATACTATGAACAACAAAGCCAGCACTGATCCCTGCAGAACACCACTAGTCACAGCCCTCCAATCAGAAAAGCACCCTTCCATTGCTACTCTCTGCCTTCTATGACCTAACCAGTTCTGTATCCATCTTGGCAGCTCACCTCTGATCCCGTGTGACTTCATCTTTTGTACCAGTCTGCCATGAGGGACCTTGTCAAAGGCCTAACTGAAGTCCATTGGTGCAAACATGGTGCAGCAGGCCATTTTCTGATGGCAGAAATATATGCAAATATTTTCTACTGGGATGATGTTCTAACTTTCTAAAAAGATATAAAGCAAGGAAATCATCTTGATGAAACTAATTAATCAAACCTCACTCATCTCCAGTATGCAGATTGTAAAAAAGCCTTGAACACCTTTTATAAGGAACAATGTACAATATAATACAATCAGATACAGCGGAGCACAAAAACCCACCTGTCTTTGTTTCACTTCCCTAGTTTCCAATTGTCAGGTAAAATCACCACTGCCCTGAAGTGAAAAAATAGTGCCTGTCCTGGAGCTGTGAGATGTTGTTTAACTTCCCTGCTATGGTCAGTGTCATCAGCATAATCATGGAAAATGTTTGCAATCCATGGACATAAATTATGCAATTTACACATAATGTATGTATACAGTGTATTTCTGAATCTGAATAAAAGGATGCACCTGCCATAGATTCATAGAATCACACTGCTCAAAAGAGGCCCTTTGGCTCATCAAGCCTGCACCAACAACAAAAACTACTCTAATCTCCTCTGATCCCACTTCCCAGCACTTGGACTACAGCATTGAAGTTATAATAATAATCTTTATTGTCACAAGCAGGCTTACATTAACACTGCACTGAAGTTACTGTGAAAAGCCCCTAGTCGGCACATTCCTGCGCCTGTTCAGGTACACTGAGGGAGAATTCAGAATGTCCAAATTACCTTACAGCACGTCTTTCGGAACTTGTGGGAGGAAACAGGAGCACCCGGAGGAAACCCATGCAGGCACAGGGAGAACGTGCAGACTCTGCACAATGACCCAACCGGGAATCGAACCTGGGACCCTGGCGCTGTGAAGTAACAGTGCTAACCAGTGTGCTACCGTGCCGCCCATTATATTCCAAGTGTTCATCCAAGTACATTTTAAAGATTGTGACATTTCCTGCCTGAACTACCCTCTCAGGTAGTGCATTCCAGCTCCCCACCACCCTTTGAATTAAAAATCCTTCCCTCACATCCCCTCCAAACCTCCTGCCTTTCACCTTAAAATTATGTCCCCTTGTTAACTAAGGGGAACAGCTGTGTTCTACCCACCCTTTCCATGCCATTCATAATCTTACACGCCTCAATCAGGTCCCCTCTCAGCCTTCTCAACTCTGAAGAAAAGAACCTGAATTTATCTAGCCTCTCTTCATAGCTAAAATGCTCCATCCCAGGCAACATCCTGCTGAATCTCCTCTGCAACCTCATCAGCCCAATCACATCCTTCCTACAGTGCGGGTGACCAGAACTGCACACAGTATTCCAGCTGTGGCCTAACCAAAGTCTTGTACAGCTCCAACATAACCTCTCTGCTTTTATAATCTCTGCCAGACTGATATAGGCAAATAGCCCCTATGAATCATAGAGGTCTACAGCACAGGAAAGGGCCTTCGCATCTGCGTAGGTCAAAACCAACAACTAGGACTGCTTTACAGGTCAGTGGATGGCACTGTTATTGTTTCCACTGAACTTGTTGCGGGGGGGTCAAACGATTTGCTGCTGACCCTCAGAAGGAGACAGTAGGTGACGTTTTTGTGACCTGTCAATCATCAGACGCAAGATTTCAACCCCGGATAATGTTGTACCCTGTGAACTCTTGTAGCCCTGGGGCACGGCCACTCTAATCAAAATAAGTTTACTATAGTGTAGTAAACAAACATTTAAATTAACTGAAACCCGGACTCATTGTAAATGACAAACTTGTGTTTCCCTTTGCATTTCACAGACGTGTTCCGGGGCAGCAGGAGGCCACTTGGCCCATCGTGTCGACGCCGGCAATTTGTATTTTGCATTTGTTTTATGGCGCGCGACAGCATTTTAGGAACACTGCATTTTAAAATACATCCATGAGGTATATTTCCTTCAGGACACATTGCGCTGAATAATAATACTGCTCTCCTCTCAGGAGACCTGGCTTCAAATTGAATTATTTTACATGATTTCATTATAATTTTGCTACTTGAGAAAAAAATGTGGAATCATTCCCTGATTGTTTTTTAAAGGTTTTGAGCGAAAGGCCACCCTGACACGGTCAGATCGTGTTGCCAGTGTTACAGATCCTACAATAAACTGATCTGGCTGGCCTCCTGGGTATGGCTCTAATGGTCTATATAAAGCAGGACGGTACAATCATTCATTCCGCCTGCGTGTGAAGCATTCTCTCTTCATCCCGTAACCTTTCCAAACAGCCTCAGCGTGCCGAGATGGAAACATAATCTACACTCAGCGATAGTAGCTTTGAGAGATGGAAGGTAACTTACTGTCACACTGCTCTAGGTATTTTTTTTTTGCACAGTTTGCACTCTCTATCTGAAAGGTCAATCTCTCCCCTCCCCAGAAAAGCCCATCAAAATGAGGATGGCGAATCCCCCTCGGCTCGTGCCTTTGCTGTTTCAGTGCAATGTATTTATAGCTGGAAACAACTGGCTTCTTAAAATGGAGTTTAAAATGGTAAGGGAGCAGGAGGTTGGCATGTGAGGTATCTGAGCTGTGCCTGCATCTATTCTTTCTCCAGAGACTCTTCTGACTTTGTCCCCCCCCCCCCCCCCTCTCTCTCTGTTTCTCTCTTCAAGAGTTGTAACCGGTACAGAAGGAGAGGGGCAAAATATTTTCGGTGAAGCAATTGTATTAACTCTGCCGGCTCTTTGATTACGAATAACGTTGAACTTTTTACGATGAATGCAGTCTGGCTCTGTTTGGCCACTTTCTCTGCCGCCTGCATCAGTTGTCGAGCGGAGGATGGACTTGAATTCCCCCGGTATGATGGAAAAGACAGAGTTGTCCACGTCGACATGAAGAACTACCAGAAGCTTTTGGAAAAGTACGACATCCTGTGCCTGATGTATCACGCGTCCGTCTCCGCAGGAGACAAAGTTGCACAGAGGCGGTTTGACCGGGCTGAATTGGTGTTGGAGGTGAGACATGTTTCAGGGTTGGTTGGTAACAAAAGTAGTTAAAACACTTTCAGCCACATGTTTGCTGATGAGGATTGACTGGCTAACAAGATAGGAGAGCAGGTTAAAACACCAGAGAACTTTGATCAACTACATGCTTTCGCACGGTAATAAAGGTACATGCGAAGTTGGTTATATGACATCAAAGCTAATACTTTCCCTCTCTTTCCTTCTTTCTTTCCTTTGGAGGCAGATGGCAGCTCAGGTCCTGCAAGCCAAAAACATTGGATTTGGGCTTGTAGATGAGAAGAAAGATGTAAAGCTGGCAAAGAAACTGGGTGAGAAAGAAATGATTAAAAGTGATTGACATGTCGTGATGTTAAACCCTGGGAAAAACAATCCTGGGCTGGGGACCCCCAGCGGACCCCACCTTACTGGCTGCTGGCATTGCTGAATGTAACAGTAACCAGAGACAGTTGGGATAGTTATTTAAAGAAATGCTTTTGAAAAAAGGCAAGTACATTTCCTTTCCAAATTGTTGATTTAAGCCCATGCTTTGTGTTAGGTGGTGTATTCCATTCTCAATTTATAGCCTTCTAAAAGTTCCCTTCACCTTGTTCCAGGCAAAGAACATCGCCACCTCCATTCCATCAACTCCCCATGATTTTAAACATTTGGATAATTGGATTCCATTTCCCTTACCTCTGCCCCATCGAAAAAAGATGTGGTCACTTTACGTATTGTTTGTAGCCAAATTTTTTGGAGATTTAGAACCATCTTTATGTGTAGAACCAGTTTAATCTGTTTTGCACATTGTCAGTGTCACTTCCTCAGATTTGCCCTCTAGACTTCTATTTGCACAAGATAATGTTTGTCTTGGAAAGCAATACCATGGAATATAACAACGATTCTAGCATTTGGCCAACAAAATTAACAATAACTGCTTTATGCTGGATCATATTCAAATGAAATCATTGCTGCTACAAAAGCAAATTTATTATATTTAGCACATGGGTGTGTTATCTAACATTTCTATATATTAAAAAGTATATATTTTTCTTCTGGCCACTTCATTTGAAGCCTTGTGATATCATCAAAATATCTGGTCGAGAAATTCACTGGGGTGACACCTGTTTTTCTGGTATTAAATGCGGGCGTGAGCCTCCAATATAGCATCAGGATGCACATTTTCATTTCAGGCCAAAAGCCAGCTACCCACCATATTGGATCAGGTTTCCTTGCAGGTGCCCGAGCACATCAGGACTACTTAAAGCATTGAAGAACATGTAAACAAAGATCTAGGCTGGTTGGAAGACCTTTCTCTGATGCCCCTCCCCCCAACACTAGGTTAGCATCTTTTTTGAAAGGGATTTGACTCCAACACCATAAAGCTGGTTTATTTTTATTTATTTAAATTTAAGAGTACCCAATTCTTTTTCCAATTAAGGGACAATTAAGCGTGGCCAATTCATCTAACCTGCTCATCTTTGGGTTGTGGGTGTGAGACGCAAGCAGACACGGGGAGAATGTGCAAACTCCACACAGGCAGTGACCCGGGGCTGGGCATGCCCGGGTCCTCAGCGCCAAAGGCAGCAGTACTAACCACTGCACCACCGTGCCACTCCATACAGCTGGTTTATGACAACAGGCACAATTCATTCATCTGGTACCGGTCCTTCATGCCACATTTATTCTAGCAAGGCTATCAAGTTACAGTGCAACAAGGGCTAGCCATTCCAGTTATGGCTCCTGACTTTTGACTGGAACCAAGCCACAGCTGCAGGTTAGGCCTGCAATGAGAGCTGTGCCACTATTGAAAATGACATTCCACTAACAGTGGTGAGCAGGGGCAAAGCTTCCACTGTGTAAACCAAAGAGGGTAGTTATGAATATATATGGATGGAGGAATTTAGTGAGGAAAGGACGGCATTGAATACAGAGAAAAGAGGGCAGGGAGTGCTGAGATAGAAATTGAAATCATAGGATGAGGAATCTGTCACCAACAATGCAGCATGGTAGCACAGTGGTTAGCACTGTTGCTTCACAGTGCCAGGGTCCCAGGTTCGATTCCCACTTGGGTCACTCTGTGCTGAGTCTGTATGGTCTCCCTGTGTCTGTGTGGGATTTCTCCGGGTGCCCCAGTTTCCTCCCACAAGTCTCGAAAGGCGTGCTGTTAAGTGAATTGGACATTCTGAATTCTCCCTCAGTGTACCCGAACAGGGGATTTTTACGGTAACTTAATTTTCTAGTGTTAATGTAAGCCTACTTGTGACACTAATAAAGATTATTATTATGATGCAAGATTCAGTCAAAATACCAAGAAGGAAGAAATGAAATAATCACAGACTGAGATGGTATAGGGGACTGAAGCAGGACCAAGAGTAAAAGGAGTTAGAAGTAAAAGGTTCAGGTCTAGAGCGATGGTCAAAATGTGTACGTAAATAGAGCAAGAAATATCAGTGCAAATAAAGTGGAATGTGTGGAAAGTGGGGCCTGTGACTTTGCCATGTTTTACTGTCCTTTGGAAAAAGTAAACATGTTTAATTATGAGTTTGGATTGGATTTGTTTATTGTCACGTGTACCGAGGTACAGTGAAAAGTATTTTTCTGCAAGCAGCTCAACAGATCATTCAGTACATGGGAAGAAAAGGGAATTAAACAGAATTCAAGAAAATACATGAGAATACATAATAGGGCAACACAATATATACAATGTACTACATAAGCATTGGCATCGGATGAAGCAGACACGGGTGTAGTGTTAATGAGGTCAGTCCATAAGAGGGTCATTTAGGAGTCTGGTGACAGTGGGGAAGAAGCTGTTTTTGAGTCTGTTCGTCCGTGTTCTCAGACTTCTGAATCTCCTGCCCGATGGAAGAAGTTGGAAAAGTGAGTAAGCCGGGTGGGAGGGATCCTTGATTATGCTGCCTGCTTTCCCCCGGCAGCGGGAGGTGTAGATGGAATCAATGGATGGGAGGCAGGTTCATGTGATGGACTGGGCGGTATTCACGACTCTCTGAAGTTCCTTGCGGTCCTGGGCCGAGCAGTTGCCATACCAGGCTGTGATGCAGCCCGATAGGATGCTCTCTATAGTGCATCTGTAAAAGTTGGTAAGGGTTAATGTGGACATGCCGAATTTCCTTAGTTTCCTGAGGAAGTAAAGGCGCTGTTGTGCTTTCTTGGTGATAGCGTCGACATGAGTGGACCAGGATAGATTTTTGTTGATGTGCACCCCTAGGAATTTGAAACTGCTCACCATCTCTACCTCGGCTCCGTTGATGCTGACAGGGGTGTGCACAGTACTTTGCTTCCTGAAGTCGATGACCAGCTCTTTAGTTTTGCTGGCATTAAGGGAGAGATTGTTGTCGCTGCACCACTCCACTAGGCTCTCTATCTCCCTCCTGTATTCGGACTCGTCGTTATTCGAGATCCGGCCCACTATGGTCGTTAATGCTTTACTTTCCCTTATAAGGTTATGGAATAAGGGCTGCAAAAGATTATTGTGACAGCATGGGATGTACTCCAGTAAATTTGGAATCCTGATGCAATCAAATCCGAAATCGAATCAGATAAGCAATACCGGAATGCCTAGCGTTGCTCTTACTTTATCGAAAGCCAACTGTACAATGTCCTTAATATTGGCGTTGTAACCACTGTTGGCACAGTGTTTTCTCTTAAGCATTTTCTAATTTAGGAATCTCATTGGCACTGGCAATGAGTTCTATATTTGCGACTTCAGAAATATTGAGGTTGAACATTTTTTGTTAGGCTCATCAATGAATTAGATCATTTAAAAAAAAAAAAAATTTTAATGAAAGTTTTCACAAAATATCAACAACAGAATGGAAAAAGAACCCCATAGAATTAAATACAAAACAAAACACCCCAGTACCCCGCTCCCCCCTGCACATAAATAATAAATTAACACCCGTCAAAACACAAAGCAAACAGATCCCCCAGTATTGAACAACAAAAGTAAAAAAAGAAAATAACTCGCCCCCCACCACCGGGTTGCTGCTGCTACTGACCATTGTCTACCGTTCTGCCAGGAAGTCTAGAAACGGTTGCCACCGCCTAAAAAACGCTTGCACCGACCCCCTCAAAGCAAATTTCACCGTTTCCAATTTGATAAACCCTGCCATATCGTTGACCCAGGCCTCCATGCTGGGGGGCCTCGCATCCTTCCACTGAAGAAGAATCCTCCGCCGGGCTACCAGGGACGCAAAGGCCAGAATGCCGGCCTCTTTTGCCTCCTGCACTCCCGGCTCCTCTGCAACCCCAAATATTGCAAACCCCCCAGCCCGGTTTGACCCTGGATCCTACCACCCTCGACACCGTCCTCGCTACGCCCTTCCAAAATTCCTCCAGAGCTGGGCATGCCCAGAACATATGGGTATGATTTTCTGGGCTCCCTGAGCACCTAACACACCTGTCCTCACCCCCAAAAAAACCGGCTCATCCTGGTCCCGGTCATGTATGCCCTGTGCAGCACCTTAAACTGTATGAGGCTGAGCCTCGTGCACGAAGAAGAAGAGTTCACCCTCCTGAGGGCCTCTGCCCACACCCCCTCCTCGATCCCCTCCCCCAACTCCTCTTCCCACTTACCTTTCAGCTCCTCCACCGAGGCCTCCTCCTCCTGCATCACATGGTATGTTGCCGAAATCTTCCCCTCTCTGACCCATACCCCGAGAGCACCCTGCCCTGTATCGTGCGTGGCGGCAGCAATGGGAATTCCACCACTTGCCGCCTGGCAAACACCCTTACCTGTCGATACCTAAAGGTGTTTCCCGGGGGGGGGAGCCCGTAGTTCTCCTCCAGCTCGCCCAGGCTCGCGAACCTCCCATCCACAAACAGGTCACCCAACCTTCTTATCCCTGCCCTGTGCCACCCCGCAAACCCTCCATCTATCCTCCCCGGGACAAACCGGTGGTTCCCCTGTATCGGGGTCCACACCGAGGCCCCCACTTCCTCCCTGTGCCGCCTCCATTTCCCCCAAATTTTGAGGGTAGCCGCCACCACCGGGCTCGTGGTATACCTCGTTGGAGGGAGCGGCAGCGGCGCCGTTGCCAGCGCATCCAGACTCGTACCCCCACAAGATGCCGTCTCCAGCCTCTTCCATGCCGCCCCCACCCCCTCCATCACCCACTTGCACACCATCGCCGCATTAGCGACCCAGTAGTACCCACAGAGGTTGGGCAGCGCCTGCCCCCCCCCCCTCCCCCATCACTGCTCCACTCCAGGAACACCCTTCTCAGTCTCGGAGTCCCTCGCACCCACACAAACCCCGTTATGCTCCTGTTGACCCGCCTAAAGAAGGCCTTCGGGATAAGAATGTGGAGGCACTGGAACAGGAACAAAAACTTTGGAAGCACCGTCATCTTGACTGACTGCACCCTACCCGCCAGGGACAGCGGCAACGCGTCCCACCTCTTAAACTCCTCCTCCATCTGCTCCACCAGCCTCGTGAAATTAAGTCTATGCAGGGCCCCCCCCCCAGCTCCTGGCCACCTGGACCCCCAAGTATCTGAAGCTCCTCTCCGCCCTTTTTAGTGGGAACTTGCCAATCCCCCTCCCCTGATTCCCCAGGTGAACCACGAACAGCTCGCTTTTCCCCATGTTGAGCTTGTACCCTGAGAAATCCCCAAACTCACTGAGGATCCTCATTACCTCCAGCATCCCCCCACCGGGTCCGCCACATATAGCAGCAAGTCGTCCGCATAGAGCGACACCTTATGCTCCTCCCCACCCCACACCAGCCCCCTCTATTTCCTCGACTCCCTCAGTGCCGTAGCCAGGGGTTCAATCGCCAGTGCAAAGAGCAGGGGGGGACAAGGGATACCCCTGCCTCGTCCCTCTATGCAGCCGAAAGTACTCAGACCTCCTCTTGTTTGTGGCCACACTCACCATCGGGGCCTCGTACAGCAGCCTAACCCACCTGATGAACCCCTCCCCAAACCCAAACCTCTTCAGCACCTTCCACAAGTATCCCCACTCTACCCTATCGATGGCCTTCTCAGCATTCATCGCCGCCACTATCTCAGCCTCCCCCTCCCTCGCCGGCATCATAATAATGTTCAGGAGCCTCCGCACATTCGCGTTCAACTGCCTCCCCTTCACGAACCCCGTCTGGTCCTCGTGGATGACCTGCGGCACACAATCCTCAATTCTCATGGCTAAGACCTTTGCCAGCACCTTGGCATCTACATTTAACAGCGAGATAGGCCTGTACCACACTGATCTTTGTCCCGCTTCAAGATCAAGGAGATCAGTGCTTAGGACATTGTCGGGGGCAAACCCCCCCCCCCCCTCCCTTGCCTCATTGAAGGTCCTAACCAGCAACGGGCCCAACAGGTCCACATATTTTTTGTAAAACTCGACCGGGAAACCGTCCGGCCCCGGTGCCTTCCCCGCCTGCATGCTCCCTATCCCTTTGACCAGCTCCTCCAGCACAATTGGGGCCCCTAATCACACCACCAGTCCCTCCTCCACCTTCAGGAACCTCAGTTGGTCCAGAAAGCGGCCCATCCCTCCCTCCTCCACCGGGGGCTCGGACCGACACAGTTCCTCATAAAAGTCCCGAAAGACCCCATTGATGCCAACCCCACTCCGCACCACACTCCCTCCCCTATCCTTAACTCCCCCGATCTCCCTATCTGCGTCCCGTTTCCGAAGCTGATGCGCTAGCATCCGGCTTGCCTTTTCCCTGTATTCATAAATCGCCCCCGGGCCTTCCTCCACTGCGCCTCCGCCTTCCTGGTGGTCAACAGGTCGAATTCGGCCTGGAGGCTGCGCCTCTCCCTCAACAGTCCCTCCTCCGGCACCTCCGCGTACCTCCTGTCTACCCTCACCATCTCCCCCACCAGCCTCTCCCTCTCCCTCTGTTCTCTCTTCTCCTTGTGGGCCCTAATGGAGATCAGCTCTCCCCTAACCACCGCCTTCAGCGCCTTCCAGACCATCCCCACTCGAACCTCCCCGTTATCGTTGGCCTCCAGGTATCGTTCTCTGCTTCCTCTGACCCGCTCACTCACCACCTCATCCGCCAGCAGCCCCACCTCCAAGCAGCACAACGGGCGCTGGTCCCTCTCCTCCCCCAGCTCTAAGTCTACCCAATGCGGGGCGCGATCCGAAATAGCTATCGCTGAGTCCTCGGTATTCTCTACTCTCGCAATCAACGCCCTGCTCATGACAAAGAAGTCAATCCGTGAAGAATAAAAATTCCCTAGCCCCCGGCCTTGCAAATCTCCAAGGATCCACCCCTCTCATCTGGTCCATGAACCCCCTCAGCACTTTAGTCGCCGCCGGCCTCCTACCCATCCTAGACCTGGAGCGATCCAGTGCCGGATCCAACACCGTGTTAAAATCCTCCCCCCATTATTAGGCCCCCCACTTCCAAGTCCGGGATCCGACCCAACATACGCCGCATAAAACCCACATCGTCCCAGTTCGGGGCGTACACGTTGACCAGCACCACCCTCTCCCCTTGCAGCTTACCGCTCACCATTACGTACCTACTGCCATTATCTGCCACAATGCTCGACCCCTCAAACGAAACCCTCTTTCCCACCAAGGTCGCCACCCCCCGATTTTTGGCATCCAGCCCTGAATGGAACACCTGGCCTACCCACCACTTCCTCAATCTTACCTGGTCCGCCACCTTCAGGTGTGTCTCCTGGAGGATTACCACATCCGCCTTCAGCCCTTCAGGTGCGTGAACACCCGGGCCCGTTTAATCGGCCCATTCAGTCCCCTTACGTTCCAGGTTATCAGCCGGATCAGGGGGCTGCCCGCCCCCCTCCCCCGCCGACTAACCATAACCCCTCCTCGGCCAGCCATGCGCCCACGCCCCACACCAAGCTCGTTCCTCTAGGCGGCAGACCCCCGTCCCGACCCCCTCTACTCACTCCAGCTCCCCCTTGACCATACTAGCAGCACCCCCCCCCACCCCCCCCCCCCCCCCCCCCCCCCCCCGCTAGGACCCCTCCTAGCTGCGTTGCTCCCACCATTGCACTCCCGTAAATCAGCTGACCCCAGCCACTCCCGCCTCTCCTTCGACTCCTCCCATTGTGGGACTTTCCCCCCCCCCCCACCCCCCTCCATTACCCACCAGCAGGCTCTCCGCCTCCCCCATTCATCCCAAGTGCGGGAAACAGCCCGCGCTTCCCCGGCCCCGCCCCCTTCAGCCTTCAGCGCGGAAAAAGCCTGCGCTTTCCACCTGCCCGGCCCCGCCTCCTCTGGCGCAGCTCCTTTTACAGGCCCAGTCCCCTCACCCCCCGCTCGGGCCTCACCCACCCCCGCGGGGCCCCATCCCCCCTACCGGCCATCCACCCTCCATTCCGCTTACTTGCCCCCCCTCCAAGAGCCCACCTGACAGACCCAACCGAAACAGTGCTCAACCCTCCCTAACCACCCACACCGAATCAAAAATAAACAAGAACAGAGAACCCTCCCCCCCCTCAAAATGTAACACAACCACAGCAATCCCCAATCATCCCCACACATGACCCCTCGTCCCGACTCTTAAGTTTGTGTCCAGCCTCTCGGTCTGAACAAAGACTCACGCCTCCTCCGGAGACTCAGTAATGGTGCCGGTCCTTGTAGGTGACTCACACACATAGAACATAGAACAGTACAGCACAGAACAGGCCCATCGGCCCTCGATGTTGTGCCGAGCAATGATCACCCTACTTAAACCCACGTAACCCAACAATCCCCCCCATTAACCTTACACTACGGGCAATTTAGCATGGCCAATCCACCTAACCTGCACATCTTTGGACTGTGGGAGGAAACCGGAGCACCCGGGGAAACCCACGCACACACGGGGAGGACGTGCAGACTCCACACAGACAGTGACCCAGCCGGGAATCGAACCTGGGACCCTGGAGCTGTGAAGCATTGATGCTAACCACCATGCTACCGTGAGGCCCCTAAACGAGCCAGCTGCAGCATACCAAACTTCACCCCCTTCCTGTGCAGCACTGCCTTCGCCCGCTTGTATCTGGCCCGCTTCTTCACCACCTCCACACTCCAGTCTTGATAAATGCGAACCTCCGCGTTCTCTAACCTGCTGCTCCTCTCTTTCTTGGCCCATCTGAGCACACACTCCCGGTCGGCGAATCGATAAAACCGCTCCAGCATCGCCCGCGGTGGCTCGTTAGCCTTGGGCTTCCTCGCCAGCACTCTATGGGCCCCTCCCAGCTTCACGGGCCCTTGGAAGGACCCTACTCCCATCAGCGAGTTTAACATGGTGACCACATAGGCCCCCACGTCTAACCCCTCCAGTCCCTCTGGGAGGCCCAGGATCCGCAGATCCTTCCGCCTCGATCGATTCTCCATCTCCTCTAACCGTTTCTGCCATTTCCTGTGGAGCGCCCCGTGCGCCTCCACCTTTACCGCTAGGCCCAAGATCTCATCCTCATTATCTGAGATCTTTTGCCGGACCTCGCGGATCGCCACCCCCTGGGCTGCCTGGGTCTCCAGCAGCTTGTCAATAGAAGCCTTCATCGGCTCCAGCAGGTCCGCTTTAAGCTCCCTGAAGCAGCGCTGGAGAGCCTCCTGTTGCTCCTCCGCCCACTGCATCCACGCTGCCTGGTCTCCGCCCGCCGCCATCTTGCTTTTCTCCCCTCGCACTTTCTTTGGCTTCACCACCACTTTTTTAGTCGCCCCGCTCCTGGTACAAGCCATACACTGTCGGGGGAATGTTGCAGTCTCCTTCCCACACCGGGAAATGTTGAAAAAATGCTGTTGGGGGCCGTGAAAAGAGCCCAAAAGTCCGTTCCTAGCAGGAGCTGCCGAACGTGCGACTTAGCTCTGCATAGCCTCAACCGGAAGTCCAAATGAGATCATTTTAATCTACAACTTTGGAGTCGCTTTTCACTGATCATTTAAAAAAAAAGTTTGCATCAACTGAGAATATTGATCCATTTTAACCACTATTTCTGAAGAATGAAAATAGTTCTGCAAAGAAAACCCTTAACTTTCATGTTTGATCACGTTAGATTTATAGTACAACCAAACAACAATGTAGGTTTGATCTTAAACCCAAAAAAGTGATCTTGATATCAGAGTTAGAAACATAGAAAAAACAGGAGCAGGAGCCATTCGGCCCATCAAGCCCGCTTCGCCATTCATTCTGATCATGGTTGATCATCCATCTCAATAGCCTAATCCCACTTTCCCCCATATCCTTTGATCTCCTTTGCCCTAAGTGCTATATCTAACTGCTTCTTGAAACTATACAATGTTTTGGACTCAACTACTTCCTGTGGTAATGAATTCCACAGACTCACCACTCTCTGGGTGAAGACATTTCTCCTCATCTCTGTCCTAAATGGTCCACCCCATATCCTCAGACTGTGTCCCCTGGTTCTGGACACTCACACCATCGGGAATATTCTACTTACATCTACCCTGTCCAAACCTGTTAGAATTTTATTAATTTATTTTTAAATTTAAGAGTACCCAATTAATTGTTTCCAATTAAGGGGCAATTTGACGTGGCCAATCCACATAACCTGCACATCTTTGGGTTGTGGTGACGAAACCCACGCAGACATGGGGAGAATGTGCAAACCCCACACGGACAGTAACCCGGGGCTGGAATCGAACTTGGGACCTTGGCGCCGTGAGGTAGCAGAGCTAAACACTGCCCCACCGTGCTGCCGACTGCTAGAATTTTATTGGTTTCTATGAAATCCATCCTCATTCTTTGATCTCCAGTTAGTACAATCCTAACCTATTCAATCTCTCCTTGTATGTCAGTCCTTCCATCCCAGAAATCAGTCTGGTAAACCTTTGTTGCACTCCCTCTATAATTAGAACATCCTTCCTCAGATATGGAGAGCACAACTACACACAATATTCCAGGTGTGGCCTCACCAAGGCCCTGTATAATTGCAGCAAGACATCCCTGCTCCAGTACTCGAATCCTCTCATAATGAAGGCCAGCATATCATTTGTCTTCTTTACCGCCTGCTGCATCTGCATGCTTACCTTCAGTGACTGGTGTACGAGGACACCCAGGTCTTGTTGCATGTTCCCCTCTCCTAATTTATGCTCATTGAGATAATAATCTGCCTTCTTGATTTTGCTACCAAAGTGGATAACCTTGCATTTATCCAAATTATACTGCATCTGCCATTCATCTGCCCACTTACTCAACTTGTCCAAATCACACTGAAGGATCTCTGCATCCTCCTCACAGCTCACTCTCCCACCCAACTTGGTGTTATCTGCAAATTGGAGATATAACATTTTGTTCCCTCATTTAAATCATTAATGTATATTGTGAATAGCTGGGGTCCTAGCACCGATCCACGCAGTACTCCACTAGTCACTGCCTGCCAATTTGAAAAAGACCAGTTAATTCCTACTCTTTGTTTCCTGTCTGTGGTGATATGCCTATAGGCTATATCATAGTTGGATGGTGTGCGACCTCCAACCAGCAGATGGTGGTACAGACATGCCCTGCGGTCTCAAGATCAAGGTCATGTGACCTCTGATATAAAGGGAGACACATCTGACCATCTTCAGAAGAAGATTTTGAGGGTAATAAGACATACATGTGAATGGTCAGTGCGAGGTGAAAGTTCCAGAGGAGTAATTAGCAGACTTCACGATAACATGCACTGTATCAGATTGATATCTTACCACACGAGACTCAGTAAAAGATTCTGGTTTGGACAAGTCAAAATGTTTGATGAGTTCCTTCGTAAAGGACAAAGGACCAAACACAACACTGTCTGCCAAACAGTTTTCTAACTACAGTATCTCAATACACTACCCCCAATCCCATGCACTTTAATTTTACACGCTAATCTTTTATGCAGGACTTTGTCAGAAGCTTTCTGAAAGTCCAACTACACCACATCCACTGGCTCCCCTTCATAAATTCTACTAGTTATATCCTCGACGAATTCCAGTATATTTGTCAAGCATGATTTCCCCTTCATAAATCAATGCTGATTCCGTCTGATCCTGCCACTGTTTCCTAAGTGCTCTGCTACAAAATCTTTGATAAAAGATTTTAGAATTTTTCCCTCTACTGACATCAGGCTTACTGGTCCATAATTCCCTGATTTCTCTCGACCTCCCTTTTTAATGGTGGAGTTACATTAGCCACCCTCCAGTCTGCAGGAACTGTTCCGCAGTCTATAGAATCCTGGAAGATGACCACTAATGCATCCACTATTTCTAGAGCCGCCTCCTTCAGTATCCTAGGATGTAGATTATCAGGCCCTGGGGATTTATCAGCCTTCAATCCCATCAATTTCCCCAGCACCATTTCTCTGCTGATATTGGTCACCTTCAGTGCCTCCTTCTCACTAAACCCTGCACTCCCCAACATATCTGGTATCTTATTTGTGTCCTCATTTGTGAAGATGTGGAGATGCCGGCTTTGGACTAGGGTGAGCACAGTAAGAAGTCTTACACCAGGTTAAAGTCCAACAGGTTAGTTTTGAATCACTAGCTCTTGGAGCACTGCTAATTTGATTTTCCCAATCAATATGCAGATAAAAATCACCCAAATTACAGTTGCCCCTTTATCACATACATCTCTAATTTCCTATTTAATGCCATTCCCAACAATATCACTGCAGTTTGGGGGCCTATTTATGATGCCCACTAATGTTTTTCCCCCTTCCTGTTTCTCAGATCTACCCATTCAGATTCTGCATTGTCGGAGCTAATATCCTCCCTCACGACTGTAATTTCCTACTTAACCAGCAATGCAACCCCATTGCCTTTTCCTTTTTGTCTGTCTTTCCTAAATACTGAGTACCCCTGGACATTCAGTTCCCATCCCTGGTCACCCTGCAGCCATGTCTCCAAATTCCCAACTATATCATACCCGCTCACGTCTATTTGGGCGATTAGTTCATCCACTTTATTGCGCATGCTCTGCGCAGTAGGGCACAAAGCCGTGAAGCTTGTCTTTTTAACATTATGTGTATCGCTCCCAATATTTTTCAATGTGGCCCTGTTTGAATCTGGCTCTTGGTTTATCTGCCTATCACTTATTCCCCGTTCTGATTTTTGTTTTTGCCCTTATTTCCTCCTCCTCTGACTCCTTGCATAGGTTCCCATCTCCCTGCCATATTAGTTAAACCCTTCCCAGCCACTCTAGCAAATACTCCCCCTAGGACATCAGTCCTGGTCCTGCTCAGGTGTAACCAGTTCAGTTTGGACTGGTCCCATCTCCCCCACAACCGGTCCCAATGCCCCAGGAATCTGATTGCCTCCCCCTTACACCATCTCTTCGGCCACGTATTTATCCAATACATCCTACTATTTCTACTGTGACTAGCACGTGGCACTGGTAGTAATCCTGAGATCAAATGTCGGAAAGACCAAGGAACTGATCATCGACTTCAGAAAGTGTAGCATGACACACACTCCCGTCTGCATCAGTGGCTCCGAAGTGGAGATGGTCGATAGCTTTAAGTTTCTGGAGGTCAGCATCACCGACAGTCTGTCCTGGTCCACTCACATTGCTGCAACAGTCAAGAAAGCCCAACAATGTCTCTACTTCTTATGGAAGCTAAAGAAATTTGGCATGTCTGTATCGACTCTCACAAACCTCTACAGATGTGCGATAGAGAGCATCCTATCCAGCTGTATCACAGCCTGGTATGGCAACTGCTCAGTCCAAGATCACAAGAAACTGCAGAGTGTGGTGAACTCAGCCAAACACATCACACAAGCTTGTCACCCCCACATTGATGCTGTCTACACCTCCCGCTGCCTCAGGAAGGCAGACAGCATTATCAGAGACACCTCCCACCCAGAACCTTCCATCAGGCAGAAAGTACAGAAGTCTGAAGACCCACACATCCAGACGTAGGAACAGCTTCGTCCCTACAGCTGCAAGACTCCTCAACGACTCCCCCTCGGACTGATCTGTTCCCTGTAAGAACACTATTCACAACGCCCTGTGCTGCTCTTGCTCATGTATTTGCTTTGTTTAGCCCTTTGTTCCACATTGTAACCAATCTCTGTTTGTCGATGTACCATTTGTCAATGTTCTCTGTTGATTATTCTCTTTGGCTACTATGTACGTACTGTGTACGTTCCCTCGGCTACAGAAAAATACTTTTCACTGTACTTCGGTACATGTGACAATAAAGTAAATCAAATCAAATCCCTACCTTAGAGGTCCGACTTCTCAACTTTCTTCCTAACTCCCTATATTCTGCTTTTAAGACCTCATCCCTTTTTCTACCTATGTCGTTGGTACCAATGTGTACCACGACCACTGGCTGTTCACCCTCCCCCCTCCAGAATGTCCTGTAACCGCTCCAAGACTTCCTTGAAGCTTGCACCAGGGAGGTAACATACCATCCTGGAGTTTTGTTTGCGGCCACAGAAATGCCTATCTATTCCCCTTACAATTGAATCCCCTAAAACTATTGCATTCTCACACTTGGTGCAACAATTTTCGCTGATGCTGCTTTGCCCTGAGAGGTCATTCGCCTCAACCGTATATACATATATATATATATACTGCAGTATATCTGTTTTGCAGGGGGGATGGTCGCAGGAGATTCCTTCACTGCCTGCCTAGCTCTCTTGTTCTGCCTGGTGTTCACCCATTCCCTTCCTGCCTGTGGAGTTTGAGCCTGCGTTGTGACCACCTCTCTATACGTGCTATCCACAACACTCTCAGCTTCGCGGATGCTCCACAGTGTCCCCAGCTGCCGCTGCAGCTCTGAAACGCGGGCCTCCAGGAGTTGCAGCTGGAGACACTTCCTGAACACATGCCGATCCCGGACACTGAAAATGTTGCCGGCCTCCCACATGCAGCAAGAAGAACAAACTAAGGCTTGGAGATTTTCTGCCATGACGTAACCCTTTAAATTAAACCTTTAGAAGATGCTTAATATCAGATTATATCCAATTCTCTAGGGCCCTTCTTTCCTTGTCCAATTATAGCCCTTACAGATTATGAACCACAAAATGGATTTTCAAACTATAAAAGTGATAGAAGTTGCAAAGACTTACCGACCTTACAACTACTTACCAATCAGCTCTCTCTTGTGGCCTCTTCTCCTTGTTTCCACCCAAGTTCGAAAGCACACTCACTCATCCAACCAGCTCTCAGTGCAGGAGTTCAGGAGCAGGAAGTTCCCAGTATGGTGTTATCATTAAAACTGCATATGTTTAGGGAATTGACATTGAGTTTCACGGGAAAGATAATGGTGGCGGAGTTGATCACTTACGGAAGGCTCCATATCAATTTTTCTGAGCATTGAGATAAGCAGCGCAAGTGTCTCGACATTGCTCCATCTTTGATATTGATAGCCAACTCTACAATGTCTTTAATATTGGAGTTATAACAGATAGTTCTTGTTCAGGTAGTGCTTGGCCAAAGACTGTTGGAGATTACACAAAACAAAATAATTGAGATGTCCATGTTTCTTAACTAAGTGAAATAAATGCTCATCAGCAGCAAATAAAAACATTGTACCAACCTGGTCGGTTCCCTCTGAGACATGCTACCAGTTTGAAGGAGGAATTGCAAGAAATTAGACTAACTATTACAAAGAACAAAGAAACGTACAGCACAGGAACAGGTCCTTTGGCCCTCCAAGCCTGCACCGACCATGCTGCCCGTCTAAACTAAAATCTTCTACACTCCCAGGGTCCGTCTCCCTCTATTCCCATCCTATTCATGTATTTGTCAAGATGCCCCTTAAATGGCCATAATTGTTTCTCAAAGTAGTGCGGGTAAGGGCACCTGCCATCAATATTCTGAAAATACTGTACAATATCAGCCGAAGACAGATGAGCAATTAAATATGGAAATGCAAAAGTTGCTATCCGAGCTGGGCCACTCCATTGTTACTTGCACAAAGATGGTATCCCGTGATCTACCTCACTGTTCAAATGAGTGGAACAGCATGAAGTTGAATCTGCCTCTGCCACACTCTCAAGCATGTCAGGTCAAGGCCTCTCACTGTGTGGGAAGGAGTTTCCTCATGTCGTCTTTGTTTTTCTGCCAATCACATTGAATCTGAGACCTCTGGTTCTCAACCCTTTTGCTAATAGCAACAGTTTATTTCAATCTACTCAGTCCAGATCCCACATCATTTTTTACAATTCTCTCAAAACTCCTGTTAACATTTTCCAGGGAAAATAACACTAGATTCTCCAATCTATCCATCTAACTGAAATCCCTCATCACTGGAACCATTCTCGTAAACCTTTTCTGCACCCTCTCTGAGCCTTCCTAAAATGTGGTGCCAAGGATTAGACACAGCATAGCAGGTGAGGGCAATCCGGTGCTTTTGTAAAGCTTCATCATAATTTCCTTGCTTTTCGACTCCGTGCCTTGATATCTAAAGTACAGGATCCTGTATGCTTTTTTAAAAAATAAACATTTTATTGAGGTAATTTTGGTTTTACAACAACCACACAATAAACAATGTACATGAAACTATAAACATAGAGCAAAAGCCTGCCTCCTCCCTTACAGGTCCCACCTTTATTAACCCCCTACTCTCAGCTCAGCTAATCCCCCGTCCCCCTTCTGCTGACGATTAATTTTCCGCAAAGAAGTCAACGAACGGTTGCCACCTCCGGGTGAACCCTAACATTGACCCTCTCAAGGCGAACTTGATATTCTCCAAACAGAGAAAGCTAGCCATGTCAGACAGCCAGGTCTCCGACTTCGGGGGCTTTGAGTCCCTCCAAGCTAATAATTTCCATCTCCAGGCTACCAGGGAAGTAAATGCTAGAATGTCTGCCTCTTTCTCCTCCTGGATACCCGGATCTTCCGACACCCCGAAAATCGCCACCTCTGGACTCGGTGCCCCCTTGTTTTTAACACCGTGGACATGACATCCGCAAACCCCTGCCAGAATCCCCTAAGGTTCGGGCATGCCCAGAACATATGGACATGGTTTGCTGGCCCTCCCACACACCTTACGCACCTATCTTCTACCCCAAAGAACCTGATCATCTGGGCCACTGTCATGTGAGCCCGGTGAACAACCTTGAATTGTATCAGGCTGAGCCTGGCACATGTTGTGGACGCGTTGACTCTACTCAACGCGTCCGCCCAGAGACCATCCTCGATCTCTCCTACCAACCCCTCCTCCCACTTGTGCTTCAGTTCCTCAGTCTGCGTGTCCTCTGACCCCATGAGTTCCTTATAGATGTCAGAGACCTTCCCTTCTCCCACCCACACTCTGGAAACTTCCCTATCCTGTATCCCTCTTGGTGGTAGGAGCGGGAAGGTTGAGATCTGCCTACGTAGGAAGTCCCGCACCTGCAGGTACCTAAATTTGTTTCCCCTCACCAATCCAAATTTCTTCTCCAGCTCCCTCAAGCTAGGAAAGCTCCCTTCTAGAAACATATC
The DNA here is from genome assembly GCF_902713615.1 of Scyliorhinus canicula. Taxonomy (NCBI): domain Eukaryota; kingdom Metazoa; phylum Chordata; class Chondrichthyes; order Carcharhiniformes; family Scyliorhinidae; genus Scyliorhinus; species Scyliorhinus canicula. The sequence continues at coordinate 54,233,041 of NC_052152.1, read as the reverse complement.
CACAATCCTCTCAATCCCTGCTCTCTGCCATCTCCAAAACCCACCCCGTCCATCCTTCCCGGGGCAAACCGGTGATTATTACAAATTGGAGACCAGACTGATGCTCCCTCCACTCCCACATGTTTCTTCCATTGCCCCCAGACACTCAGGGCTGCCACCACCATGGGGATGGTGGAGTACCGTGCTGGCGGGAACGGCAAAGGTGCCGTTATCAACGCCCCCAAGCTGGTACCCTTATATGAAGCCGCCTCCATTCGCTCCCATGACGACCCTCCCCCCACCACCCACTTCCTGATCATGGCTATATTTGCCGCCCAATAGTAGTTACTGAAGTTTGGCAGCCCGCCCTCTCCCCAGCTCCGCTCAAGCATCCCCTTCTTTACTCGCAGGGTCTTGCCCGCCCATACAAAGCCAGCAATCACTTTGTTCACCCGTTTAAAAAAGGACCGCGGAATAAAGATGGGGAGACACTGAAACACAAACACGAATCTTGGGAGGACCGTCATCTTGACCATCTGATCCCTCCCAGCTGGTGACAACGGGAACGCGTCCCACCTCCGAAAACCGTCCTTCATTTGGTCTACTAGTCGGGACAGATTTAGTTTGTCCAGCCGTTCCCATTCCCGCGCCACTTGGATGCCTAGATACCGAAAGCTTCCTACCACTCTAAACGGCAGTTCCCCCAGTCGCCTCTCCTGCCCCTTGCCTGGATCGCAAACATCTCACTTTTCCCCATATTTAGTTTATACCCCAAAAACCGGCCAAATTTCCCCAGAATCCTCATGATTTCTTCCATCCCCTCTGCTGGGTCTGATACATACAGGAGCAGGTCGTCTGCGTAGAGCGCGACTCTGTGTTCCACTCCCCCCCGGACCAGTCCCTTCCAGCCCCTTGAAGCTCTCAGTGCAATTGGCAACGGCTCTATGGCTAGCGAGAACAACAGTGGGGAGAGGGGGTATCCCTGTCTCGTCCCTCGATGCAGACTAAAATAGTCTAATAGAACATAGAACAGTACAGCACAGAACAGGCCCTTCGGCCCTCAATGTTGTGCCGAGCCATGATCACCCTGCTCAAACCCACGTATCCACCCTATACCCGTAACCCAACAACCCCCCCATTAACCTAATGTTGTCCTATTCATCCGTACGCTCACCACAGGAGCCTGATACAGTCAATAAAGCCCCGCCCAAATCCAAACCCTCCCAGTACCTCCCACAGATATTCCCATTCTACTCGATCAAAGGCCTTCTCTGAATCTATTGTGACCACTATCTCCACCTCCCTACCTTCTGGGAGCATCATGGTCACATTTAACAATCTTCTTACATTGGCCACCAACTGCCTTCCCTTAATAAACCCCGTCTGGTCCTCCACAATAACGTCCGGAAAACAATCCTCAATCCTAGAGGACAACATTTTGGCCAGCAGTTTGGCGTTCACATTCAATAGGGATATCGGCCTGCAGGACCCACACAGCTCCGGGTCCTTGTCCCGCTTCAGGATCAGCAAAATCGTGGCCTGTGACATCGTCGGGGGGGAGCACCCCTCTCTCCCTTGTCTCATTGAACATCCTCATCAACACCGGCCCCAATATCCCAGAGAACTTTTTATAGAACTCCACTGGGTATCCACCGGTCCCGGGGCTTTACCCGCCTGCATGGCCCTCAGACCCTCCGCTATCTCTTCCATCCCGATCGGGGCCCCCAGCCCTTCTACCAGCTCCCCGTCCACTTCGGGAAATTCAGCCCCCCTAGGAAGTGCCTCATCCCCTCAGGCCCAGCTGGAAGTTCCGACCCGTACAGCCTACTATAAAACTCCTTCAATGCATTATTGACCCCTGCTGAGTCTCCAACCAAGTTCCTGTCCCCATTCTTTACTTTCCCTATCTCTCTGGCTGCCTCCCTCTTTCTAAGCTTTGACAAAGAGTCATCGGACTCGAAACAGTAGCACTTTTCTCTCCCTACAGATGCAGTCAAACATGCTGAGATTATCCAGCATTTTCTCTCTCATGCTGTTTCCAGCTGCAGCTTCAGCCCACGCCTTCTCTGTTCTTCTGTTTCTGCCTTTGTGAGCACTTCTAATCCTCCTCTCCATGCACCGATGTGGGAATCCACTACACGATTGCCTCTGTCATTGATTTTTCAAATGAAGTCCGGTAAAAAATCAGGGGAAAAGGTCCAAAAGTCCGACCCGAGCAGGAGCCACCAAATGTGCGACTCACTCCTTCATAGCCCCCACCGGAAGTCCCAGATCCTGTCTGCTTTTTAATCACTTTCTCAAGTTGCTCTGCTACTTTCAACAATTTGTGTCCATATGTCTTCATGTCTATCTTTTACCGTACCCTCTTAAAAATTGTGCTCTCTCTTTTTGATTGCCTCTCCTCATTCCTCATGCCCGAAAACAAGCCGCGGCGGTGCATTGTGGCTGGTAAATGATGGGAGATCCCACTCCCGGGGACTACCCGGCTCGCTACGCCTCGCAGGATTTACCGCGAGCTCGCAAAAGGCGCGATGTGAAGACCGTCCATTGTGGCACATCTTTTCTAATATAATAATAATAATTTTTATTGTCACAAGTAGGCTTATATTAACACTGCAATGAAGTTACTGTGAAAAGCCCCGAGTCGCCACATTCCGCGCTTGCACAGGTACACAGAGGGAGAATTCAAAAGGTCCAAATTACCTAACAGCACGTCTTTCCAGACTTGTGGGAATAAACCGGAGCACCTGGAGGAAGCCCACGCAGACACGGGGAGAACGTGCATACTCCACACAGACAATGACCCGAGTTGGACCTGGGACACTGGAGCTGTGAAGCAACAGTGCTACCCACTGTGCTACCATGCTGCCTGCATGTTAGAGCAAGACGCTAGTCTCACCCGAGGTGCCCTGAAGTAATCAAGGTTTGGAATCTATCCCCTTTGCCTTGGAGACCTCGGGCGAGCGCCATTCAGTACTGGTCTCCATAAACAGGGATCAAACTAATGACACTCATGGAAGTCTCCCAGGGGATTGGAGGCCCCCAGGTGCATATCCTCTGGGCAGGATGATACCCTAGCACTGCTGATGCTAGGCTGGCACCCTGGTAGTGCCAGGCTGGCACCCTGGAGGTGCTACCTGAGTGTCAGCCTGGCCCTGCTAAGGTGACCAGATGGTATTGCCAGCCAGTGGGGCACTACCAGGGTGCCAGGCCTGCATTTTTGCGTGGTAGTGATTGGGCCTGTGAAGTGGGGTGCGAGGTGGTGGGGGGAGTTGAGGACCTCCTTATAGGTGAGCTGGAACTTTGAGGGGGTTCGGGGGTCGCGTCTAGGGATCGAGAGATTGAGACGCCATTTTTAAACGGTGTCCAGATCCCTCTCTGCACTGAGAAGTTTCGGCGAGCAGGGCTCCTCAGTGCAGGAAATGGGACTAAGTGCAGTCTCAGCCGCACGTTCCCCGCTGAGGCCCTACACGAGCCGGAAAACACGTGGCTAAATGCACTTGCTATAGGACATAGTTCTCAATTGGTTTGATTGCATCCAGTATCTGAGTTGATGAATGAAGTACTTTTTAAGTTATCAGCATTTTCACTGCACAGTACATGAAGTGTGCCGCAATTGGTCCCTATCCTGTCAGTACTAAGTGCCTTGGGACACTTTACTGTATTAAGTCAGTATGGCATCACATGGAGCAGATGTCGTACTGAACGGTCGAAACCAGAGGGCACCAATATGGGGTAATTTGTGGGAAAACCAGAGGTGCCGTGGGGATGGTCCTTTTGGTGCAGGGTCTGGTTAAGATTTGAAGTACACTGCTTAAAAGGGTGGTGGTGCAATCAATGGTGGCCTTCAAAAGAGAATTGGATCAATACTTGGAGAAAAAGATTTCAGGGAAAAGTGGAAAGAACCAGGGAGTGAGAAACACTGGATTGCTCTTTGAAAGAAGTGGTGCAGACTCGAAATGCTGAATGACCCCCTTCGGTGCTAAATTGTTCTGTGATTCTATGAAATTACTGTTCTTGTGCAGCAGATACAAACTAAACTCACCAGAGAAAATTAAGTCTTGTCCATTTCAGTCTAAGTACCCTTTTAATGGCATAATAAGTATTAACCAAGACCAACCAACCTCTCTGTCATTAAAAAAATAACAATTACAAGTGTGGACTCGCATTCTTTCAAAAATTTTGTAATTTTTTTCCTTCTCGTCTCTTTTTCTCTCCTTTTTAATCCAATCTTTCTTTCCCTCTCATTATTTATCTTTCTGTCACTCTTAACCCAATATAAAAGCAAAATATTGTGGATGCTGTAAATTTGAAATAAAAACAGAAAATACTGTAGACACTTAGCAGGTCAGACAACACCCGGGGAGAGAAAAACAGAGTTAGTGTTTCAGGTCGATGACCAAACATCAGGACCCTTTATTCCAATATTTTGGTTAAGGAGATACACTACTGGGTGGCACGGTAGCACAGTGGTTAGCATTGTTGTTTCACAGCGCCAGGGTCCTGGGTTCAATTCCCGCTTGGGTCACTGTCTGTGCGCAGTCTGCACGTTCTCCCAGTGTCTGCGTGGGTTTCCTCCGGGTGCTCCGATTTCCTCCCACAAGTCCTGAAAGATCTGCTGTTAGGTGAATTGGACATTCTGGATTCTCCCTCTGTGTACCCGAACAGGCGCTGGAGTGTGGCGACTAGGGGCTTTTCACAGTGACTTCATTGCAGTGTTAATGTAAGCCTACTTGTGACGATAAAAATTATTATTCTGCTGCTGGCCCTTCTCATTCAGGCACCAGTTTTCATTGCTGCAACTTTATCAGATTGCATTTTCAGTAATTTATGTTGCAAAGTATTAGTGCAATGAATCAGGGAAGGGCAAGTAGTTCTGTTGCAGCATATTATGGTCTATCATTTGAATTGTGTCCTCTGAAGGAATATTAATTTAACTTAAAAAGTTGAAACATAGCTGGTGCTGCGGAAAAGGATGGTGTTTGCATTTGTGGTGTTCATTTTCGTTAGTGTCATCAACAAATGCCACTTAGGCAGTTATCGCACTAGCTCCTGATAACCAATGGAAGGTATCTGAAGAATCCTGAAAGAGCCCAAAGTGTTGACAATTATCATATCTATTCCTGTAGTACTCAAGTGCAAGTAAACTTTATTAGAAGACTACTGATGTCCGAAGAATGGTAATAAAAAAAAACTATGGATTTAGATGACATTACCCTTTCTAACATTTCTTTTGAAGCGTTACACCTACTTATCTCCACTTTTAATATGAGATGTTTTTGAAATAGGATTGCACTTTGGTTCTAAGGCGACTTCACTGTTGCTGGCTCTTTAAAAAAGGAGGTCACATAAGCACATTTTCTGGCATCTTAAAAACAGTCAAAACTGACATTTTAAGAACTGAAGTGCATTCTTTTAAGTTGCTGTGCTACAGGGTCGGATATTGCCGTGATTCAAGCTGAGAATGCATCCTTCCTATTAGAAATACAATGCTGACCAGAAGTGTGGTCAGATTGCTGTCAGAATGTACTGCCAAGTTGAATAGAAGTGTGAAAAAGCGATAACAATAACAGTAGTTTTCACGTGATATGGAAAATACTCCACAATATGGATTAAGTGGTAGGAGTACAGTATTATCTTACTTCAATGGAACAACATCTGGAATTGTTCCGGTAAAGTTTAATAATTGCATCCGAAATTGACTTGGCTGTTGCTAACCTGTCCCTACATCCCCTTTGGATTTAGGTAAACACTCCATAAGGAATTCTACCTGTGTGCACATGCTATCTATATTAATTTTTCAATAGTTTGGTTTCTCCTCCAACTCATTTGAGTAATGAACCATAGTTGCAAATGTAGCTTAGCCATGGAACAAGCCCAATGGGTAAAACCAAATTTCTTATCATCAGGTTTAAATAAAGGGCATGAAGAGTATGGGGCGGGGAATATTTATTTCAACCTTCAAATAACTTCAAATTAATGTAGGTTTTTTTGAGAGCTGCAGCCGAAATGAGGGAGGGGCAAAGGTAAAGGAAATACCATACAGGGGTACAAAATTAACACTGTTGTTAAGTGATTCGTATACAGTTTTTCCTTCAGAAAGAAGGTGGATGAGTTCCTAAAAATCAAGTATATTTATGCATACTCTCTGTTTTCTGCCCGCCATGCAATCTACTATCCAGGCTTATATGTTACCCCCTACACCATGAGTTTATATTTTCCGCAATAACCTTTGATGTGGCATCTTATCAAGCTCTGGAAATTCAAGTACAGTGTGTCTCCAGACTCCTCTTTATCCACAGCACTTGTTACTGCTTCAAAGAACTTTAGTAAATTCACACCAACCCCCGAAAACATTTTACTCCCTTGTTAGTAAAAAAAATCCATGGACATCTGCCTTAAAAATACTGAAAGATCCTCCACCACTCTCTGGGGAAGAGAGTTACAAAGACTCTTGATAAACTGAGAGGAAAAAAAGTATCCTCATCTATGTCTTAAATGGGAGACCCCTTGGGTGGGATTCTCCGTTTCTGAGACTAAGTATTGATGCCGGGGCAATATTCGTGGACTTCCACGACAGTAAAATTGGTGCTGAACCTGGACCGATTTGACGACTGTGGAGGGGCTACCACCGGCGCCACGTGAAACACAATCGATTAGAATGAGAAACTGTGCGGGATTCGCCGGGTCCGTGATTGATACACGGAGGCTGACAAGCTGCAGCCACATATACACATTACACTCCCCACACACATTAATTCCAGCCAACAAGATGGCACTGGTTCACTGGAACGTGCCCATCCTGCTGATAAGAATTGCGATTTGGCATGAAATCAGCGCCCGTTGTAATTTCGGCGTTGGAACTCATTCTACTACCAATCGTGTTTCGCAATTCCGATGTCGCCAGACGGAGAATCGTGCCCTTTATTTTTAAACTGTGTCTCCTAGTTCTAGTCTCTCCCACAAGGGGAAATATGCTTTTAGCACCCACCCTGTCAAGTCTACTCAGGGGGTAGGATTCATCGTCGGGCAACGTCAAAACCGTGAAACGCGATTGAGTGGGGAATAGCCTCTGACGCCAAAATTGTGGTAGGCGCCAGTTTGACCCCAAATCTGGATCTTCTGGCACCCCAAAAATGGCGTAAATGCGTCGCCCACCACACGGCTTTTAAGCTCCGTTGGCGCATCATTAGCGGGCCTGACCCTCTATTCTCCAGGGCCTCCGCGATTCACCACTGTCGATGGGCTGAGTTCCCGACGGCACAGTTCACCTGTGGTCTCAGCGGTTGGGAACCCGGCATAGCGGCTGCGGACTGTGCACCGGGCTGCCAGAAATGGCCCGGAGCTGGGCTGCTGGCCGGGGGGGGGGGGGGGGGGGGGGGGGGGCTTCCCGCAAGGATTGGGGTGACTGGTGGGGAATGGCTGGGGAACATTATTTGGCAGGTGGGGTCTGCGCATGGCCAACACCATGTTTTAAGGCGCAACCGCTGAAGGTCGTCGCCGTGTGCTTTCGCGGCCATGGACCCCGCCATTCTCCAGCCATTTTTGTCATGGGAGCCAGGTGTTTTACTCGGCGCGGCTGCTAGCCCTTTACTGGTCGCAAGATCGGTGAGGGTTCGCCGCTGATTTTACCATCGTAAAATGCACAGTTTCCACGGCGGCATTGCCACTTAGCCTCCAAATCGGTGAATCCAGCCCAGGATCAATTATGCTTCAATAAGATCACCTCTCAATCCTCTAAACTCAAATGGATACAAGCCCAGCCTGTCCAACCTTTCCTCATAAAATAATTGGCCCCCCAACCTGGGTGTCAGAATATTCTCTGAACTGCTTGTAATGCATTTATATCCTTTCTGAAATAGTACTCTAGATGTGATTCTGTACAACTAGAGCAAAATATCCCTACTTTTATATGCCATTTCCTTGCAATAAATTACAACATTCCTTTGCCCTCCTAATCATTTACTAAACCTGCATGCTAACTTTCTGTGATTCCTGTATCTGGACAGATCCCTCTGTACCCCGGAGTTCTGAAATCTCACTCCATTTACATAACATGCTGCTTTTCCAATCTTTCTGACAAAGTAAAGAAGTTAATTTGTTCCCACTTTATACTCCATCTGCCAAATCTTTTGCCCATTCATTTAACCAATCTATATCTCTTTGCAAACTCCTCTTTACACCTTATATTCCCACCAATCTTTGTATCATTTACAAATTTAGCAACCATAGGATTGGATTGGATATGTTTATTGTCACGTGTACCAAGGTACAGTGAAAAGCATTTTTCCACGAACAGCTCAACAAGATCATTAAGTACATGAAAAGAAAAGGAAATAAAAGAAAATACATCATAGGGCATACATTTGGTCCTTTCATCCAAGTCATTGATATAAATTGTAAATGTGGAGGCCCCTGCACTGATCTTTGTGATACTCTGTCATATCTTGCCAACTTGAAAATCACCTATTTATCCCTACTCTCTGTTTCCTGTTAGCTAACCAATCATCCCTCCATGCTAATATATTACTCCCTAGACCATGAGCTCTTACTTTGCGCAGTGGCTTTTGTCAAATGCCTTCTGGAAATCTAAGTACACCACATCTACAGGTTCCTCTTTATCCACATTGCTTTTTACTTCCTCCAATAAATTAGTCAAACATGGTTTCCCTTTCACAAAATCATGCTGACTCTGCCTGATTGAATTGAGATTTTTTCAGTGCCTCATTGTAACTTACTTGGTAATAATTCCAGCATTTTCCCTCTGACAGGCATTATGCTAACTGACCTGTGGTTTCCTGCTTTCTGTCTCCCCTTTTCCTTGATCAGTGAGACACATTCATTATTTTAAATCTGATGAACCATTTCCAGAATTGAGGGAATTTGGGAAAATTAAAACTACTGTATTTACTATCTCAATGGCCCAATTTCTTAAGACCCTACATCAGGACCTGGGGACATGTCAGCATTCTGTTCCAATCATTTTCTCAGTACCCTTTCCCTGACGATTGTTTTACGTTCTTCCCTCCCTTTCACTTCCTGATTCACATTAAATGTTGGGATGTTATTTGTGTCCTGTGTAGTGAAGACAGATGCAAAATATCTTTTCTACTCATTCACCATTTCCATATGTTCCGGTATTGCATACCCAGACTCACTGTTCGGGATTTTCCGTTCCCCTTCGAGCCGGGCAGGTTTGGCGATGGGAGTGGAAAATTCAATGAGAACTGCAAAGTCACGTTTAAGTTGTTATAAACACGTGCCGTGATTGTCCCATCACTGGGCCCATTTCCTGATGTTGAACGTCGGGAACATCGTTTAAATATATTAACGTATAATTATCAGGCTCCTACACCTGAATCATCGCCACCCCCGTCTGCCCCATCAGAAAATCTACCCACGTCAGTATCAAGGGAGAACGGTATGAATCATGACTGGTCTCCCAAGGCATGCACCTGGCGAACAGATCTCCCGGGGGAGCTCAGGTAAGTGCAGCATTCGGGGAGGGGGGCGGTTATGCCCAGGCACTATATCCTGTGAGCAGTACCCATGCAGTGCGAGGGAATATGCAAGGTGGCAATGTCCAGGCAGTTCAAGGTGCGTTCCAGGACAAAGTCCTTTGCTCTCTCTAAACTGAGACAGCCTTTAAGATTATGCCCTGATCCTCAGCTGACTAAGTTGCAAGCATGGCGGGTGAATCCGAGGCTGGCCCCTCCAAAGATACGTCTTAGAACATGGTCCTTGATTTTTTTTTTTCAAAGTCCCAGACCGTACGACAGAGAAACTCGCCATTGCTGTCGGCGGCTTCAACCACGCTTTTCCCGCCCGACATCGGTTTTTGGTGTTTTCCTGAAAATTTCACTCACTTTCTAGAGGACCAATGCTCACGTTACATACTCTTTTTCATATTAAATACCTGGGTGGGATTCTCCCTTTTGGGGACTAAGGCCCCACGCCCATCGGAAAACAGGCGAGAACCACTCTGGACTTTTTCTTCGAATGTCTGGGGTAAATCTCCGTTTTCCAGGGGGCTAGCAGGGCCACGGTGTGTGTCCCGCAGCTCTGGCTGCCGGCGGGGCTCTGCTGTCCAGACTGCGCAGCCCTGCATGTGCACGGCGGCTGCAAGCGGGTCTGCGCCGGCCCACTTCGGCGCGGGTGCCGTCGACATGGCAGAGCCACACAACGGGCTCACGTGGAGTAAGGTAGGTCCCCCACAGATCACGATGGCCCACCGATCGTTGGCCCCCGATCGTGGGCCTGGCCACCACTGAGGCCCACCTCCTGAGTCAGATACCCCCGCCCCCCCCACCAGGACTGCCGCCGCGGCCGCGGGTCCGAGCTCCCGCTGGGTGGTACCAGATGCAAACAACGGCGGCGGGAGTTCGGCCAGTCGACGGTGGAGAATCGCTGCCGGGGCCTGTTCCAATGGCCCCCAACTGGCGCCGCGTCGACCGGGCGAGCGCAACTGGCGGGTCCACGGAAGCGCCGTCGCGCTGGATTTCCAGTATGAACAGCTATTCTCCGCCCCGTGCCTGCCGCAATTCCGGCACGGATGGTCGGAGAATCCCGCCCCCTATCTTTTCACATTTCTAGCTACCTTACTCTTATACTTTCTGCCCCCTTATTAATCTAACTTAATTGTCACTCTTTTCTGTTTATATTCTGTCCAATCTTGTGACCTGACACTCAATTTTGCGGAATTATTTTTATTTCTGTCAATCGATTACCGCCTTTAACTTCCTTAGTTAGCCACGGTCGGTGTGTCCTTACCTTAGAGTCTTTCTTCATCATTGGAATGTATCTTTTCTGAATATTCTGAAATGTCTCCTTAAATGTCTGCCACTGTAATTCCACTGTCCTACCCTTTAACCTAATTTCCCAGTAAAATATTAGCCGTATACTAACATTACTCACCCTCAAACTGAATGTGAAATTCAACTATGTTCTGAACACGTCTATGTAGAGACTCTAGTATGGGGCCATTAATTAACTGTCTCAATGCATATTACCAGGTCTAAAAGTTTGCTCTTTGATTGGCATGAGAATATACTGCTCTAAGAAATTGTCCTGAATACACACAATTAAATCACTTTCCAGGCTAACTTTGTGCATCTGATTTGTTCGATCTATATGTAGATTAAAATCACCCATCATTTTTTGCCATACGTACTCACAAACCCCCATTATTTCTCCCGGTATATCCCATCCTACAATGCTGTTACTGTTTGGGGGCCTGTAGACCAATCCCACAAGTGAATTATTACTGTTACTATTTCTCATCTCTACCCAAACTGATTCTATCCCTTGACCTCCAGAAGTAAGGTAATCTCTCTTCATTGTATTAATGTCATCCTTCATTAAGAGAGCTACCCCACCATCTTTTCCTAGTTTCCTGCCTTTCCTAAATGTCATGTATCTTTGAATTTTCAGATTCCAATCTTTGTCATCCTGCATCCATGTCCTTGTAATGGCTATCAGATCATACATATTAATTTATTTAAAAAAATAAATTTAGAGTACAAAATTATTTTTTTCCAACGAAGGGGCAATTTAGCATGACCACTCCACCTAGCCTGGACATCTTTGGGCTGCGGGGTGAGACCCACGCAAACACGGGGAGAATGTGCAAACTCCACACAGACAGTAACCTCTCGCCTCCTCTGCTGGTATACGCTGTCCCTTCTTACCACACATTGCTCATTAATTTCTTTATTGCTATCTTGTTCCCCGGCTTGCTTTCTCTGTTTAGTTTATCACACTTTCTCAAACTATCACTACTTAGTTTAAAGCCCTCCCAACTTCCTAGTTATCTGACTCACCAGAACAGTCGTTCAGGTGGAGACCATCCCAACGGTACAGCTCCCACTTTCCCTACTATTATTATTATTATTGGTGCTAATGCCTCATGAATTGAAACCTGTTTTTCCCACATGAATCATGACTCTAAGCTTATTTACCTTCCACCAATTTGCTTGTGGCTCAAATATTAATCCAAAAACAGTTGCCCACGATTTTTCGGGGCTGCTAGCCCCAGGTGGGATTCCCGATGGCCCGTTGAATCAGGCGCGAGTGCCAAAACGGGATTCTCACCGAGAGTCAAACCCATTGCGAGTCTCCTGGATCGCTACACCTGGTCTGATCATGTTCACGCCCAGAGCAGCGAGAACCTGATTATAACTGATCAGTATGATTTTCAATATCTTTACCATGTTTGAAGCCAGATGCTCGGCCTGCACCCCCCCCCCCCCCCCCCCCCCCTCCTCCTCATGCTGGAAGTCCCACATACGCCAATCTCCTGATCCTGACAAGTGATGATCAGGCGCCGTGGACTCTGGGGCCGGGGGAGGCAGGGGGTGAGTACCCTCTGTACATTTACCTCCAGGGTGTCAAGGTGGGTCCTTCAGGGGAGGTAGGGGTCAGTGGGGCGCATACACTGGAGGTACCTAGGTCGGGAACTCTCCTGGGATGAGGGTCTTGTGACAGGTCTTCCCTTTGTAGCTTTGAAAATCAGTAAAGTGACTTTCAGCATGTCAAATTGTAGCGAAACGTATCCTTCTGATGTCTTGGAGCCTTTGGGTCTCTCCAGCAAGTCAATATCAATGATCTGGCAGATAGGGCAGCACGGTGGCGCAGTGGGTTAGCACTGTGGCCTCACAGCGCCAAGGTCCCAGGTTCGATCCCGGCTCTGGGTCATTGTCCGTGTGGAGTTTGTACATTCTCCGCGTGTTTGCGTGGGTTTCGCCCCCACAACCCAAAAATGTGCAAGCTAGGTGGATTGGCCACACTAAATTGCCCCTTAATTGGAAAAAATGAATTGGGCGCTCTAAATTTTTTTAAAAAGTGATCTGCAGATGAAGGAGAAAGTCTTCCGTTCGATGTGTTGGAAACCTTTGAAGTGATTTCTTTTCACATTCAATTTCATTCCCCTTTAACTTCTTCAAGCCTTTGAACATGATAAGAAGACTAAGAGCTTTGAACGCATTTTTTACATTCAATTTTATAAGCCTCTTGATTGACAGGCCCAGGCTATTTCAAAGGATGGATGACTTTGTTTGCTTTTATAACTGGATGTTCAGTCTTAAGTTTCTAGATTTGTTCAAAAATCTATCCCATTTGGCACATATTCTGCCCTCCCTGAATGTATGCAGCAGTTCACCAAAAGACCCACAAAATCAAACCACAGTACTTCCACAAATCTTGCCATAGCAGAAATAAGTCAAAAGTAAGTCATGCCATCACAGGTTGCAGCCTGTCCCAATTAGTAGCACTCGTGGGAACTCCCTCATGCATGTTAGGACATTTCAGCTGACAGTGATCAGCACAGGCATACCCTGGTTCTGCACCGTGCAAGGCTCATACACAACATGCCCACACTAACATCCTTTCCAGTATGTGGCACTGCATTGGTTTCACTGATTTAAAAAAAAATCTTTTATGTCGCATCGCTGGTTAGTCCAACATTTATTGCCCATCCCTAGATTCCCTTAAGACGACGGTGGTGTGTTGCCTTCTTGAACTGCTGCAGCCATTGAGGTGTAGGTACACCCACTGTGCTGTTAGGAGGGAGTTCTGGGATTTTTGCCCCACCAACAGTGAAGGAACGGTGATATTTTCCCAAGTCAGGGTAGTTTCCAAGACTTGGAGGGAAACCTCCAGGTGGTGGGGTGCCTAGGTATCTGCTGCTCTTGTCCTAGATGGTAGTGGTTGTGTGTTTGGAAGGTGCTGTCGAAGGAACCTTGGTGAGTTACTGCAGTGCATCTTGTAGATGTGGCTGGAAGCATGACACTCACTCTTGATAGACTTTGGGGTTTCACAGAGGGCTATGGTGCCCAATTGCATGACCAAAATGTTGTTGCGGAGGCTACAAAACCGTTTCAATTAAGACTGAATTTGAACAACAGTAGAATGTCATTAGTGTCTGCAAATGAATGGCAGCTCCTTGTAGAAACATCAATGCCACTGAAAGCTGAACAGTAAAGGCTCATGGAAAAGGTAACTTTTATTCTCTGTGATGTTCATTTCATTGAGATTCTACAGTGCTTCAGCATAATATCCACTTTTTAGATTATGTTCAGTTTCACTTACAGTCTCCATTTTTCACAGGTCTGATAGAACTTGGGAGCGTATACATTTTTAAAGAAGATCATCTGATTGAGTATGATGGTGAGCTGTCATCTGAAGTCCTAGTCGCATTTCTTCTGGACGTAAGTAGAACAAATTCTGTCAACACCAATACCTTTCATTATTTTCAAATAATTACAGATCTTTTGTTTGGTCAATTTCCTGGTGGCATATGTTGTGGCATATTTGGTGGCGTGGTCACAAGCACATAGATTATCTTAGAATCCATATAGGGCAAAAGGAGGTCCTTCTGCCCATCATGTCTGCACTGGCCCTCTGAATAATCATCCTACCTGGGCCCACTCCCCCGCCTTGTGTTGCACATCTTTGACAATAATGTGTAATTTTAGCATGGTCAATCCTCCTAACTTGCACATCTTTGGGCTGTGGGAGGAAAGCAGAGTGCCCAGAGGAAATCCTTACAGACCATGGGAGAGCATGCAATCTCCACACAGTTATCCAAGACCGGGATTGCACCCAGGCCCCTGGCACTGTGAGGCAGCAGTGCTAACCACTGTGCCACCGTGCCATATTGCCCAAGTAGTCATTTTTCACCTGTCTATTTTAGTATTAACAGCTACTCAACTATGTAGAACATTACAGTTGAGTCCAATTTTTCCTCACCTGACATCCATACATACACTTTCCAACAGAAGATATTGGACAACAATCAGGACTAATAGTTAATTTTTCTGCTCCTCATTTCAAGATATGAAACCATAACTAATGTAAGCTACGTAGATTGCTAAACTATATAACTAAAACTGTAGTGTACAGTCCAGAGGAATTGGTACTGAAATTGGAAAGTGCTCTGGTCAGACCACATGTTGAGTATTGTGACCGGGATTTCTGCAGAGCCAGAACAATTCTGGAGCCATTTCAAAATGGTGAGGGTGGGACCCCATTCTAGGATTCCTGCCTCCATTCCTGGTGGCCCCAATATTTGCTGGTGCAGGATAAGACTATGCCACCTGCACCTTGTACTCCTGACATGATCAGCTCTATTGTGGGGGATTGCATCCCCTAGTTCGCGCAACTTCTGGCTGACTCTCGGAGTTATGGACCATAGTCTGGACTCAGAAACCTTTTGAATGGTAAATTCAAAAGGTCTTACGCATGCTTCCCATTCTACATCCATTCCCCCATGCCTCTTCAATTCCAACCACTGCCAGATGGCCCACTATCCCCATGGCCACTCATACCCTTCACTCCTACTCATGCGAACGTATGGTCCTTCCATGCCTGTCCATCTAGTTTCCACAGTGTACCGAACGAATGAGTAACAATGGCATGTGAGGAATGGCTCAGAAAAAAAACATCCAATCACAAATCTTCATTTGGAAAAACAAACTGCTGTTCCTACAACCATTTAAAAGCACCTATCACACATATTAAAGTGTCAATAATAAAGACGTCAAACATCGCAACTTTTAATCTTATCCAATTAAACATTGAGACATTGATACGAGATCACATAAAGAACAATTTATTATAAATACTTAAATATGTTAATCGAGCAAAGTTAAGAATTCATCCAGTTGTCAAAACACAATCCCTTGCTGAGATAACGAGAGAACCTGGACCTTCAGCCAGGTATGCATAATGAGGGTATCCAGTGCTACTCAAAGAGTTCTTACACTTGTCCGCATCATGTATACTTGAACTGAGAGTTGCAAACTACTTTGAGGATTAAAAATTAAAGAACAGATGACTGAAAACTATGGAACATGATATGATGGCAGATAGAAATGGTGAAGACTATACACTATAGATATGAAATTAGGGGTTGAAGACATATTCAAAGCCTTTATTCCAGAAGGCAGTATCCAGTTCTAAATGCAGCTTAATAGATGAATTCCCCCCAACTCATGATGCCACCTCGATTACCCCCTGCCACTTGCTCACTGCTACTCTCCCCAAGTTGCCTCTCCCCCAGAATACAAAAAACAAAATTCATTGGTGCAAATTTTTTTTTAACCCCATTTTCACCAAACTGATGCAGGACTAGAAACAGCGGGTAAATAGTAATCCAACTGGAAAACCCCTTAACAACGGTTTGAGGTTTCTTTGCCATCGGCTCCACTTTTAAGAATACTCTACCATCTTTTCTGGTACAGTGAAAGAGTGTTTGTAAAGTGATAATGTATTATAGTTATAATATCAGACATTGGCGCTCTGGTTCTGAATTCTGGATCACCATCCAGCGGGGTGGATATCTGTATCCAGTGAATGTGATTGCCCCCTGCACCCCACCTCCCCCAACCAACCCATTGTATACATTTTGTGATCCCATACAATTCTCCTGCTGTAAGACATTCTCTTCTGAGGAAGAGTTATCATTGTTGTTTTTGTAACTCTTCCACTTTGGTGAATACTGCAAACAGCGCCGGCCCTAGGGTTGCTGGCGCCCCGGGCAAGCTGAACTTCGGCGCCCTTGGGGGGGGCGCGGCCGAGGGGGGGGGCGGGGCCGAGGGGGGGGGGGCGAGAGGGGGGGGGGGCCGAGAGGGGGGCGGGGCCGAGGGGGGGGCGGACCCGAGGAGGGGAGCGGACCCGAGGGGGGGGCGGGGCGGGCGGACCCGGGGGGGGGCGGGGCGGGCGGACCCGAGGGGGGGCGAGGGGGGCGGACCCGAGGGGGGGGGCGGGGCGGGCGGACCCGAGGGGGGGCGGGCGGGCGGACCCGAGGGGGGGGGGGGCGGGCGGACCCGAGGGGGGGGCGGGGCGGGCGGACCCGAGGCAGGGGGGGGGAGCGGACCGAGCGGGGGGGGCGGACCGGGGGGAGTGCGGCCACACTGGGGGAGTGCGGCCACCGCGCATGCGCTGATTGGCGCCGGCCCAACTGCGCATGCGCGGGACCCGAGTCTGGCGCCCCCTAGCACATGGCGCCCCGGGCAACAGCCCGAGTTGCCGGTGCCTTGAGCCGGCCCTGACTGCAAAGCAGTGCAAAGATTTGCAGGCTACCTAACAATCTGACATGCTGCGATGTGGAGCTGATGGCAAAGAAACCTCAAACCGTTGTTTGGGGGTTTTCCAGTTGGATTACTATTTACCCGCCGTTTCTAGTCCTGCATCAGTTTGGTGAAAATGGGAAAACAAAATCTTCGCATTTTTTTTGTGTTTTGGGGGGAGAGGCAACTTGGGGAGAGTAGCAGTGAGCAAGTGGCAGGGGGTAATTGAAGTGGCATC
The DNA here is from genome assembly GCF_902713615.1 of Scyliorhinus canicula. Lineage (NCBI taxonomy): Eukaryota > Metazoa > Chordata > Chondrichthyes > Carcharhiniformes > Scyliorhinidae > Scyliorhinus > Scyliorhinus canicula. The sequence goes on along the minus strand of NC_052152.1, from coordinate 54,215,758 downwards.
ATGGGTTGAGGGTGGGGGGATCTGTTAAGCTGCAGTTAGAACTGGAGACTGCCTCTTGAAATAAAGGCTTTAAAGGACTAATTACCCTATCGGCTGTTATAAAGATAACCGTGGCTTTGGAAGAAAGGTTCACATATGTCAGATTATTAGGTAGCCTGGAAATCTTTGCACTGCTTTACAATATTCACCAAAGTGGAAGAGTTACAAAAACAACAATAACTCTTCCTCAGAAGAGAATGTCTTACTGCACTACAGTAATGTAGTACAAGCCAACATTATGGGCAAATGATATCCAAATACAGCTATGTTTAGTTCAGAATAACTGAATGAAGGACATTTTTTTATGCAGAAAATATAATCTTGCTTAACAGGAGGTCAACGTCAGAGCTTATCTTTTGTCAACAGGTGACAGAAGACCCAGTGGAAATCATTGAATCTCGGGCGGAAGTTCGCTCTTTTGAAAGAACTGATGAAGTTATCAAATTGATCGGATACTTTAAAAGTGAAGTTTCTGAACGTGAGTCACCATCAGTGTTCCCTCTAAACTGTGCAGCTGCACAGTAATCACAAGTGTTCTGGGTAGGCGGCCCAGAGAGTGGCAAGGATTAATCGGGGATAGTCAGCGTGGCTTTGTCAAGGGGAGATCATGTCTAACAAATTTGATTGATGTTTTCAAGGAGGTGTCTAGCTGTGTAAATGATGGCAGTGTAGTTTATGTAGTCTACATGGACTTCAGTAAGGCTTTTGACTTTGAATAAGAGTCCATGGGATCCAGGGCAATTTGGCCAATTGGATCCAAAATTGGCTTAGTGGCAGGAGACAGAAGGTGTTGGTCGAAGGTCTGTTTTTGTGACTGGAAGCCTGTGTGTGTCAAGTGATGTACCGCAAGAATTGTGCTGGATACCTTTCTGTTTGTAGTATACATTAATGATCTAGATGAGAGTATGGGGGTATTATTAGTAAGTTCACAGGTGATGCAAAAATTGATTGTGTGGGAAATAGTGAGGAGGAAAGCCTGAGTTTACAGGATGATATAGGCAGGCTGGTCAGATGGGCAGAATCGTGGCAAATGGGATTTAACCCTGAAAAGTGTGAGGTGATTCATTTTGGGAGGACTAACAAGGCAAAGGAATATTAATGAATGGTAGGACCCTAGGAAGTATAGAGGGCCAGAGGGACGTTTGGGTGCTCGTCCAAATAGCCTCCAAGGTAGGACAGGGATATAAAATCATTAAGTAGGCATATGGGATACTTGCCTTTATTACCAAGACATAGAATACAAGAGTAAAAAGGTTCTGATGGAGCTGCATAAAACGCTCATTAGGCCACAGTCAGAGTACTGCGTAAAGTTCTGTTTGCCAAACGAGAGGAAGGATGTGATTGCACTAGAGAGGGTGCAGAGGAGATTCACCAGGATGGACTGGGGCATTTCAGCTATGAAGAAAGGCTGGTTAGGCTGGGATTGTTCTCTTTAGAGTAGAGAAGGCTGAAGGGGGACCTGATCGAGGTGTACAAAATTATGAAGGACATAGATAGGAAGAAACGTTTTCCCATAGTCGAGGGGACAATAACAAGGGGGCATTGATTTAAGGGAATGGGCAGTAGATTTAGAGGGGATTTAAGGAAAACCTTTTCACCCAGAAGGTGGTGGAAATCTAGAACTCACTGCCAGAAAGAGTGATAGAGGTGGGAAACCTTGCAACATTTAAGAAGCATTTAGATAAACACTTGAAACACCATAGCATACAAGGCTATGGGCCAAGTGCTGGAAAATGGGATTCGAATACATAAATGCTTGATGGCCGGTGCAGACATGATGGGCTCAAGGACCTCCTTCTGTATCAAATGATTCTAAAGTACCCCATTTAGGTTGTTGTGTGTGTCCGGCCACGCAAAAAAACGTAAAGTTATGTCACAATGGGATAAATGGTCTGTGGACAATGTCACCACCAATCCTAACCTCCAGTCTGTTGTGTCACTCTTCAGATGGAAAGGCAATCACTTTGGAAGTTTAGCTCTAAGTGTGAAAGATGTAACCACAGAAAACTTTCAATAGATAAACAAGACCATAGAAAGAATCTTAGAAACTTAGAGAAACCTAGAAGGAAGCTATTTGATGAACTGTGTCTGATTTGGCCAAAAAAGAGCCATCCAGCCGAATTCATAACTCTTGGTCTGAAGCTTTGCAAGTTATGACACTTCAAGAACATATCCAAGTACTTTTAAAAGCAATGAAAATATCTCTCCTCAATTGCCCTCTAATCCTTCTGCTAATTATTGTAAATCCATCCCCCTCCCTCTGCTAACAGAAATAAATGATCCCTATCTACTCTATCTAAACCCCTCATAAGTTTATACACCTCTATTAAATCTACAAGCTCCCCTGTTGCAAAGAAAGCACCCCAAGTGTATCCTCAGGGTAGTGTCCTTAGCTCAACATCTTCAGCTGCTTCGTTAATTACCTTCCCTCCATCATAAGGTCAGAAATGGGGATGATTGCTGCTGGCCTATAGTGTTCAGTATCATTCTCGATTTCTCAGAGACTGAACCAGTCTGTGCTTGCATACAGCAATATTTGGTTAATATCCAGGCTTGAGCTGATAAGTGAAAAGCAACATTCGTGCCACACAAGTGTCAGGCAATGACCATCTCCAACAAAAGAGAATCTAACCATCACCCCTTGACATTGGGGATAGGCTTAAGAAGTGTGCTCTTTCCAAGGGCTGGTGCAGACTCGATGGGCCGAATGGCCTCCTTCTGCACTGTAACCTTAAATTCAATTTAAGATTGGATTTCCTCAAATAAATCTATAATACTTATCTATTCCAAGTTAATATTTATTATTCCTGGTCACGACAGATTTTTCAAGATCACAATAATTTAGAATCAACAACTGACCTGAAAATAAAAGAAAGGAAACAGATTAGATACATTACAGACAATGTGGATGTAACACTTGTAGCCCCTCGAGTTCATTCGGCCCATAAATTCACCTGAAAGCACTTTGTAAGGACTATAGTTTGGGACGGCAGTTACTCATTCGTCAGTTTGCTATATAAATTATATATTTGATTTATCTGAGAGCAATGCAGACATGAAACTAATGCCGAGGTTTATTTATAGTACTTTACAATATGTCAACAATTACAAGATTCCTGAGAATCTTGAAACCCGTGGTCTCAGCCCAGATTCCGGAACCTTCTATGTGGCTTCAGTTACGTGAGCCCTCTCGCTCCACCCACAGGCTTTAACAATTAAGCATAGTGAACATAGATCCGTGAACAGGCTAACATAATCAAACACAGATCAATTGAACCATTGGATATTACAGTGGCATCTGGATACTCAAACTCTCAGTCTTCCTGGAAGTTTTTGAAATGGCCTGTTCGTGGCAGAGTGCCCATTTTCCTCAAACAAAGCTATCAATGCAGAGGGGAGGGGTATGCGAGTGGCCTCTTATCTCAGGAATTCAATTTTTCTAGCCCTCAGTGAGACTAGATGCAGCAAGTTGCCAAGTGGCAGAAGTACGCCATATCTATCAAACCAGGATCATGACCTGAGCCCCAAAGAAACAATTATTTAAAAATTATATTAAAAGCGGCTCTGAGCTTCCCTCCCACCACTACTCTTTCCTATCCCCACCCCTTTAACAATGGGGCTGCTGAGAATATCCTATCTGGGGAAGGGGTGTGTATTATCTCTTAATTCTGGAATCTGGTAAATTGTGACAGACATCAACAACTTATATTTATAATCTGCTGCCACCACCCTCTCGGGCAGCGCACTCCCATTTCCACCACCCTGTGGATGTAGAAGTTGTTCTCAAGTTCCCCTCTAAACCACCTACCCCTCACCTTAAACTCATGCCCGCTGGTCTTGGACACCTCTGCCATGGGCAGAAGATCCGCATGGTCTATCCTATCTATGCCTCTCATTGTGAGCCTCTATCACGTCCCCTCTAAGCCTCCTGTGCTCCAGACAAAGCAAACCCAGTCTTATCCACTCTCTCCTCATGGCCAAAACCTGCCAGTAAGCTTGAAGCAAGCTCGAGGGGCGGAATGATTTATTCCTGCACCTATTTCTTGTGTAATAGGAATGGGGGAAGGTACCACTGAGGATTAATAAGAACATAAGTTCTATGGCCATCTGGCCCCTCGAGCCTGCTCCGCCATTCAATGAGATCATGGCTGATCTTTTGTGGACTCAGCTCCACTTTCCGGCCTGAACACCATAACCCTTAATCCCTTTATTCTTCAAAAAACTATCTATCTTTACCTTAAAAACATTTAATGAAGGAGCCTTAACAGCTTCACTGGGCAAGGAATTCCATAGATTCACAACCCTTTGGGTGAAGAAGTTCCTCCTAAACTCAGTCCTAAATCTACTTCCCCTTATTTTGAGGCTATGTCCCCTAGTTCTGCTTTCACTCGCCAGTGGAAACAACCTGCCCGCATCTATCCTATCTATTCCCTTCATAATTTTAAATGTTTCTATAAGATCTCCCCTCATCCTTCTGAATTCCAACGAGTACAGTCCCAGTCTACTCAACCTCTCCTCATAATCCAACCCCTTCAGCTCTGGGATTAACCTAGTGAATCTCCTCTGCACACCCTCCAGCGCCAGTATGTCCTTTCTCGGTCCTCCTCCTGATCTCATGAATGAAAGCAGGTCAGTGGCAGAGCTTCCAGGCTGGTACATGCCAGAATTTACATGAAGATGCCACTCCTATCCTTTTGGCCCCTTCGCTCCCCATGGAAATTTCAACCAATTAATAATATTGTTACATAATCACATCTTTTTAAAATATGCAAACTATTCTGATCTGCATTTCTATCTTCTTCTTTCTTTCTTTTCTCTTCCTAATGCAGATTACAAAGCTTTCGAAGATGCAGCAGAGCACTTTCACCCTTATATCAGATTTTTTGCAACTTTTAATAAAGTGGTGAGTAATTAGAGCTCATGGAAGTGAAGGCAAATTATTGATCAAGTTCAGAAATTTGTTAGGCAGTAACGTGCGGAGTCGACACGTTCTCCCCATGCTTGCGTGGGTTTCCTCCGGGCGCTCCGGTTTCCTCCCACAGTCGAAGGATCTGCAGGTTAGGTGGATTGGCTATGCTAAATTGCCCTTTGTGTCCAAAAAAGGTTAGATGGGGTTACTGGGATAGAACATAGAACATACAGTGCAGAAGGAGGCCATTCGGCCCATCGGGTCTGCACCAACCCACTTAAGCCCTCACTTCCACCCTATCCCCGTAACCTAATAACCCTTCCTAACCATTTTTGGTCACTAAGGGCAATTTATCATGGCCAATCCACTTAACCTGCACATCTTTGGACTGTGGGACGAAACCGGAGCACCTGGGGGAAACCCACACAGACACGGGGAGAACGTGCAGACTCCGCACAGACAGTGACCAGCGGGGAATCGAACCTGGGACCCTGGCGCTGTGAAGCCACAGCGCTATCCACTTTCGCTACCGTGCTGCCCTTTTTTTAAGGTGGCGATGTGGGCTTAAATGAGTTACACTTTCCAAGGGCCGGTGCAGACTCGATGGGCCGAATGGCCTCCTTCTGCACTGTAAATTCTATGATAATCTGTGAAGAGCGAGAGTAAGAATAAGTATTTATTTGTGCTGCAGCACTAGGGGGAGCACTTCATGCACCATTGTTGTGTATGGACTGGAATTGCAAGAAGTGATCGTGATATCCCACAGGGATCTGTGCTCAGGCCTCAACTCACTACATTTATTGATGACTTAGATACTAAATAGAGAGCCCACACCCAAATTTGCCATTGGCAAAACAATTCGGTGCCTTGTAAGTTGTGTAGACAGGAGCTAAACCGGTTTAGCTCAGTGGGCAAGACAGCTATTTTTTGAAACAGAATAAGGCCAGTAGTATGAGTGTAATTCCTGCACTGTCTGAGGTTATTCATGAAGGCCTGCCTTCTCAACCTTGCCCCTTGCCTCAGGTTAAACCACCACCAGTCAGCTCTCCCCCTCAAAAGGGAAAGCAGTCTATGGTCATCTGGGACTATGGTGACTTTACCTAGACAGGAGCTTAAAATTGTAAAGAACCATTGATAAATTAATTGAGAGGGCAAAACTGTGGTAGATGGCTTTCATGCAGGCCATTCATTTTGGACCACAACAAATAGATCCAGTACTATCCAAATAACAGAAATCTAGGATCAGTAGAGTCCCGAAGAGGTTTAGGGTTCATGCATGCAAATGACTAATATAGTGTTCGGGTACAAAGAAACAGCTGCTTAAATGCCTTTATAACCAGATGGCTAGAGTATAAAAAGGAAGAGGTTTTGCTACATCTATACAGAGCCTTGGTTAGACCATATCTGGAGTTCTGTGTGCAGTCCTGGACAGCATATAAGGAAATGCCACCTTGGAAAGGGTGGAAAATAGGTTCACCAGAGTTTTGCCAAGGCTCCAAAGGTCAAATACTGTTGAGAGATTACATAAACTAGGCATGTATTTCTTGTAATATACATGATTAAGGGGATTTTGACATTTTTAGAATTTTGAAAGCGATTGATGCAATAGACAGGGATGGACTTTTTCCCGCTTGTTTGGGGGTCAAGAGTCTAAGGGGATATAGCCTTAAAATCAAAACCTGCCATTCAGGAGAGATGTTAGGAAACACCTCTATCGGAAAGTTGATAGAAATGTGGAACTTTCCCATATAAAGTGGTAGATGTGTGTCCAATTAGATCAATAGATTTTGTTGGCCACGGGTACAAAGGGTTATGAGATCAATGCAGATGGATGAAGTTAGGATACACATGTGCCATGAACCCATTGAATGGCAGAACAGGCTCGAGAGGCTGCATGACCTATTTTTGTACTTACATTCCTAATTCTTCTGTCTCTAATTATTTAACTGTTACATGGCATGTTAGGATGTCTTGTCTTGGATTTGTGCTCAGTGTGCATTTAGGAAATAATTAACATAAATTGTGTCTGCCATTGCGATTTTACTGTGCCAGCCATTGTTGCGGCTTAAAACAAAGCCAAATGGCAAAGCAATTTGTAACAACATGCTGTTTACATACACTTTTTTGACTCATCACTGCCATTAAATAAGTTAAAAAGTACAAATTTCATCCAGATGAAAAACTAAAGTGTAACCCATTGTCACAGATTATATCAGGAACAGTTAAATTGTACAATTTAAACCGCAAATCCTTCTAAACTTCAATGCCTCATTTACGGAAGTTCAGTATTTTATCATATTATCTGTCTTGTTGCCCCGGTTTCATCTTTGTCTTGTTCTCTCTTTCTGTCTCATTGCTTCTATACGTCTCTTTATTTTATTACATCTCTCTATTTCTATCTTTACACGTCAGTACCTGCCTGTGTGACTCTTTGTCAGTAAATAGGCGTTAACCTGGAAAATGGATTTGTGTTCAAAGTTATTTGAAAAAGCCCCGAAGTTCATGTGTTGCCTTGTATGAAATGAAATGAAAATTGCTTATTGTCACGAGTAGGCTTCAATGAAGTTACTGTGAAAAGCCCCTAGTCGCCACATTCCGGCGCCTGTCCGGGGAGGCTGGTACGGGAATCGAACCGTGCTGCTGGCCTGCTTGGTCTGCTTTAAAAGCCAGTGATTTAGCTCAGTGAGCTAAACCAGCCCCCAGTGAGCTAAACCAGCCCCCAGTGAGCTAAACCAGCCCCGTTTACATGGGGATGGGGATCCCCCCCCCCCCCCCCCCCCCCCCCCCCAACACAACAAATGTAAAAATCAGGTCAAACCCACCAGTGACCACTGGTTCTCAGAGAGTGAGAGGCCAATTGCAAGTTTTTGTTTGTTGGATCTGTTGAATATAGCATGGCTGGAACATGCATCTCAAGAGATAGAAGATTTGCAATGTGTTACATGGGAAGAATCAGTGAATCAGATGCAGGTATAAGCAATATGCTTAAATAGCAAGTTCAAATATGACAGGCAGTTGTGTTTACAATATTGTGGCAAATAAACTGACTAAAAGTGATGCAGCAAGTGTGTGTTACACTTATAAGAAATTTGTGTCATGTGCAAGATTTTTAAAAAGTTATGCATCTGTGTTGATGTTTTTCTAGATTAAAGGTATATAAATTCAATTTGCTGTTGTATTTTAACACGCAAAGATATAATTTGCATGAATGGAGAGAGCACCTATAACCTTGCATTAGAAATAAAGACAAAAACTGCTGGAAATACTTGGGTCTCACAGCATTAGGGAGAGAGAAACTGACATCTTTCAGCAGAACTGGGAAAAATTAGAAATATGGGATGGGATTTTCCAGCCCGTCCTGCCAGAGAGATCTTCCGGTCCTTCCAAGTCGACCTGTTGCGGCAGGTTTCCTGGCAGCAGGGCGGGAGGGCCATGCAACAACCCGTAGACCTTGGCAGGACCTGAACATCTCGCCAGTGGCCAGTGGCTCACTGCATTTGTTGCGGGAAAACCCACCATGGGAGCGATAGAAAATCCCAGCCGGAATTACTTTTCAGGAAGTGAAATGAGGGACGATGGGAAAAAAACAATGAAAGGTCTGTGATCGGCAGAAGACCGGAGATGTTAAATGACAAAAGAGTTGGTGGGCATAGCCAAATAGACGGGTAAGGGGAGAAGTAAAGAAACAAAAGATGAGTCCAGAGAAGGTGTAAATGGCAGAATAATGAACAGCTGCCACCCAAAAGCAAAAACAAGAGAAAGGCAAGGTTAAGACCAAAACGAAGGTAGGTCTGGTAGCATTAGATTTCCGGCAGCCACAGTACTTTGTTCTTGTATAAGAACAAAGAACAATACAGCACAACTTTAAGCCCTTCGGTCCTCCAAGCCTGTACTGGCCATGATACCATCCTTGGCCAAAACCCTCAGTACTTCCTTGTGCCGTAACCCTCTATACCCATCCTATCCATGTATTTGTCAAGATGCCTTTTGAACTCTATTAAAGTATCTGCTTCCACAACCTCCCCTAGCAACACGTTCCAGGCACTCACCACCCTCTGTGTAAAAAACCTGCCTCGCACATCTCCTCTAAACTTTGCCCCACGGACCTAAAACCTATTCCCCCTAGTGACTGATCCCGCCACCCTGGGTAAGAGTGCCTACCCATCCACTCTATCCATCCCCCTCATACCAACTTCAGATCGTCCCTCAACCTCCGCCGAGGTTGTTATTCAGCCTCACCGCATAGCTAACACCCTCCAGACCAGGCAACATCCTGGTAAACCTCCTCTGCACCCATTCCAAAGCCTTCATACCCTTCTGGTAGTGTAGCGACCAGAATTGTGCGCAATATTCCAAGTGCGGCCGTACCAAGGTTCTAGACAACTGTAGCATGACTTGCCAGTTTTTATACTTAATGCCCCGTCCAATGAAGGCAAGCATTCCGTATGCTTTCTTGACTACCTTGTCCACTTGTGTAGCCACCTTCAAAGATCTGTGGACCTGCACACCCAGATCTCTCTGACTTTCTATATTCCTAAGACTTTTACCATTTACAGTATATTTCCCCTCTATGTTATATTTTCCAAAATGCATTAACTCACATTTGTGAGGTCCTCTTCATGGCATCTTGTATTTATATTAGGGTTATGTGTCCTAGCCTGGGGAAAAGTTTAATTGCCATCGGCCGGGGGGAGGGGGGGTGCACTGTCAGAGGGAACATTGACACGCAATGGCCGGTGAATTCGAGCCACTGTGTATTTAGCCATTTACAACATTGTGATCTAAAGTTGAAATCTACCCACTCAGCACTTCATTATAAGTGCTTATGAATTTAGCAAAGTTAGGGAGCCCAGTGGTGAAGATATGGAATCAGTTGAGGAGGAATTTTAGGGTGGAAGGGATGTCGGTGTTAATGCCACTGTGCGACAGTCATGGGTTTGAGCTGGGGGGTGGGGGGTGGATTGTATACAGGAAGTGGAGGGAAATGGGGCTGGCCAAGGTGAGGAATCTGTATTTGGAGGAAGGGTTCGCCAATCTGGTGGAGCTAAGGGTAGAGCTGTCGATGGGGAGTGAGTTCAGGTATCTGCAGGTTAGGGACTTTGCGTGAAAGGTCTGGATGGGGTTCTCTAGGTTACCGGGATACACCCTGCTGGAGCGACTGCTGCTTCCGGATGCGGAATGAGTTGGGTGACCTGTATGACTTCCTGCAGTTAGAGAAGATAAAATATGAGGTAAGGGGCTCTGCAGAGGGGTTTTAGAAAAGGTGGGGGATGTTTGTGACTGTTTTTGAGGAGCTGTTCATCACAGGGTGGGGGGGGGGGGGAGAGAAGGTGAAAAAGGGGGAAAAAATAGTACAGACTGTATAGTTGATTGATGGGAAACATGTTTCTTGGGGTGTTTATGTGTTGTAACTTGTTTTGATACATATTGATAATAAAATACATTTAAAAAAAAAATGAATTTAGTGAAGATACACATATGAACATGCTTCTAAATGGAAATATTCAAAATGCAATAAAACAGGAATGCAACTGCCATTCAAATTGAAAATGAAATCATCTTAACTGCTTTCTCAGTGTGCCTTATTTCTATTGTGTAGTTGTGCTATGAAATCCGATCTTCACTTACATGTGGAAAAATTGTTTTGCACGGCATTATTGTTAAATTGCATTGCTGTGCTTCATGAAGGCTTGCATAGTTTGTTGTGAAATATGCATTTTTTCACTTCCCACCATTTGGGTTGGCATGCCAAATGGGAGTGTTGCAGGATTCGCAGCTTACAGTTTTCTACGGTCTATTTAAGTTTAGTCTTTGAGTTCATCATTTTATTAATTGATGCATCTCTTTCTTCTGTGTAGGTCGCCAAGAAACTCTCGTTGAAGATGAATGAGGTAGATTTTTATGAGCCTTTCATGGATGATTCAGTCACTATTCCAGATAAACCCCATTCTGAGGAAGAAATTGTGGAATTTATTCAAGAGCATAAAAGGTAGATAGCAGAGTGACTGCTATGTGAAATTGATTTCTTTTGAAAGTAAGTGTCTGGTCAGTAGTGAGCTTACAGATTTGCTGTTGTAATTATCTTGTGTGAGCTTCCAATCTGAGAAGTTACAGATTGGTTGGAAATCCAAGGCTCTCTTAGCAATGGCCATGCAGCAGAACATGGACGTGATTCTCCGGACTCATTGTGCTCTCGCTCGAGTGAAGCAAGGCTGGTGAATAGTGGCACAGGCCGAAAACGAGAACCGCGCCAGGTGCAGGCCCACTCCTGTAATCGAAATCGGGATCTCGTCGTGGTATGGCAAGAAGCCAGTTATCACCTCGTAAGCTCGATTTCCATACAATTAACAGGAGTGACCTAATATCCAATGGTCTCCCGCCATTCTTTGACCTCCCCAACAAGTAGTCACGCTGGCGCCGATGAGTACTCCCTTTTAAAAACATCAACCTGCCGGAAGGGCTTCTGTGCGGAGCCGAGGAAGTGAGTAGCCATCTCTGCTCACAGGCAAAGAGCCCGGAGGGCTGGGCTTTCCACTCCAGTAGGGGGTGGGGTACCCTCGGCTGGGCCTGGGGTCTCTCCGCAGGGTCAGCCGCCATGGGAGGGTGGGGGGGAGGTGCTGGGGGGCCAACCAGTGGGAAACTGCACATGGCACCACCATGCCAACCCCTGGATTGTGTATATTCTTTCCAAGGAAATCCCTGCCCATCTGCACCACCGATCACCCATGACCCCCACTGACTGCCGGGGCCTCTGGCCGTGCGGCTGAAGGAAGTAGGGAATAGGGAATTAGCAGTTGTGGTTGAGCACTTTATACAACCCAACTGGATTCCCGTGGGTGGACGGGCCATGTGGCATGAGGGAGTCATTGCCTAACATCCCAATCACACCCTGGTGCCTGGACACTGTGCCTGAACATTGCGGGAGACAACACCACACACAAAGCAGCCAACATCAACACACCCATGGGATGGGACACAGCTCCGTAGACATGTCCACTGCCGGAGGGGAGGTGTCTAGCGCCTGGTTCAGGTGACGTTATGAATGGGCATCTGGGGTAGAGGGTCTGGGGTCCGGTGAGGGGATCCCGCTGCGGTCAGGAGTGTATGAACAGGGAGTTCCGAATGGGGGGGGAGGATCGAGGGGAGAATGTCAGTCTAACACCCTCTCCCAATGCCTTACAGATATTGAACGCTATGGCAGGGATTTTGGACCTAGAATGTCCTTGCTAGTGGTTCGGCTGCTAGCCCAGGCAGTCAGCTGGAGGCAGCGGCTGCAACATGGGCTGCAGATGCTCGAGGCGGTGGACCATGTGCTGGACTGTGGCCCACACAATGAGGACAGCCGCCCATCAAGCTTGGGAGGGCCCCAGAGGGGGAGTACTGCGACGACCCAGAGTTTAAGGGCATCACTGGTCATTTGAACAGATGACGAGCAGCACGTGTCGCAGGAGGCTCCGCCTCAACAAGGAGACGGTGCAGCCCCTGTGCCATGTCCTCGCGGACTTGGCACCACATGGAATAGGAGGAAACACGCTCCCAATGGCCGTCAAGGTCATCGTAGCTCTGAACCTTTACGCCTCGGGATCATTCAAGGGCTCGGGTCCCGGAGACCCGTGTGGCATCTTGCAGGCCACAGCGTGGAAGGTGTATCCGACAAGTCATGGAAGCCCTGTTTTCCTTGGCGGAATACTACATCAACTTTGACATGGATCAAACCTAGCAAGACACCTGGGCAGCAGATTTCCCCACCATTGCCGGGTTGCCCTAGGTCCACGGGGTAATAGATAGCACACGTGTTGCCCTGCGCTCAATGGGCCATCTGGGAGTGCCCTACGTTAACAGAAAGGGGTTCCAATCTTTGAACATACAGCTCATGTGCGACAACCAGATGAAGATCATGCATGTGTATGCATGCTTCCCAGGAGTGTGCACGACAGCTGCATCCTGGGCCAGTCGGTCATCCTTGGCCTCTTCTAGGACCACCCCAGGATTGGCGGCTGGCTCTTGGGGGATAAGGGGTACCCGCTGAGGACCTGGCTAATGACACCTCAACGGAGGTTGGAGATCAAAGCGGAGACCCAGTACAACGAGGCCCATGTGGCCACCCGGGCTGTCATTGAGTGGTGCATCGGACTCCTCAAGATGTGGTTTCAATGCCTTGACCCGCTCTGGTGGTGCACTGCAGTATACCACCTGGAGGGTGATGTACCATCAATTGGACGCGAGGCACGATGAAGGTCCAAATTTAGGCTTTAATCAGCTAGACCGGTGGTCAACTACAGAGAAAGGCCAACCGCCGGAAACTCTGGGTACTTATACCCGCCTCAGAGGCGGGGTCTACTTGCCTCTCGACCAATTGGTGAGCAGTCACATGACTAGTCCCACCCAATCAGACGAGAGGCACATGACCAGCCAGAGCCAATGGGAAACCAATGCTCTGCACCAATGGCAGTGCTCCCATTCATACCACCACAGAGGGTCACCCGCTTTGCGGTGGCCTGCTGTGCCCTCCACAACATCGCACAGGAGCTGGGTGACATGCTGAAAGTTGGCGATGAGGAACATGCACCCACCGCAGAGGAGGAGGAAGAGGACGATGAGGTGGAGCCAAACCAGCAATGGCTGGGAGACGAGCCCAAGGAGGAACCGGAGGACCAGCCGGAGGCTGCAAAATAGGCGGCAGCTGTGAGGGTTCCACAAGCCCGGAGGCCCAGGGAGGCTCTCACATTTGCCCGATTCACTTAGGACGTGGCCTGGTCTGTCATCAATACCTTACCCACCCGTCACCCCCATCTCCCACCCTCCCAGGATATGCGTTACATCATTCCAGGGTGCTGCGACTATGTCGGCACCATCAACTGGTCACTATCGAGGGTGTGATGATAATCTGCAGAGCGCTGAGCACCAGTTCTCCACAATCTATGCCAATAGTCCGACCCCTGCCTGTCTGCTGAGTGTTTGCTCACACCGATCACGGTGTGTGCCCGGAGAGTGGTGGACGCCTGGAGGGATGGGCCAAGGGTACGGAGGTCGGCTCACATAGCGGATAAAAGTGACAGAGGCATCTTAGTGGTTATGCATAAGGGTGTTTATTGTGTTTTACAATTCCCCACTCTCCCTGACGGCTCCCCATGGTCTGCACCATCATGTCGACGCCCTCAGCGATGCTCCTCAGTGAATGGGACATGCTCTGCAGTGCCTCCGCAATGCCCACCTGCAACTGGGACAAGGTCCGCCGTGCCTTGACCATTCGCATCTGAGAGCAGATATGTCCCGCATCAAGGTCAGCCTGTCACTGGCTCACATCCTCCAGCGAGCCGAGATCCTCAGCCATGGCCGTCACCAACTGCGCAACATCTTGGACACCTCCTGTAATGGTGCCGATGTCGTGCACCAGGCTCTCCACTGCAGTCTCCACCCTAGCCATGTTGCCCTCGGTGCCATGCATTGCTGCCGACATCTCTTGCGCCCATAGCCTCTGAGACTCTTCCAATCGGCCATCGATCTGCTGGAGCGTCGCTGACATCTCCTTTCTAATGTCCTGACCGCTCCTTATCATTTCCATCAGCTCTGGGATGACCTCTTCCATAGGCTCAGCATCAGGCTGGGACCCAGCTGGGTCCTGGGATCCAGCAGACCTCCGACTACTGTCTTCCCTGGGGCTTCCTGCTTCCACCTGATGTGCATCAACAGCTGTGTGGTGCCCACTAGATTGTGCCCAAAAGCCTGACCACTAACATTTCCCACCGAGGTGCGCGTAGCTGCGCTGGTGGATTGTAAGATGACAGCTGTGACCCCTCGATTGTGTCTTCCTCGGAGCTCCCCGCCGAGGTGGTCTCCTGGGAGGCTGGAGAGGGGGCCACCCAGAATGGGCCAGCGCTGTCGACTGGAGGACTTGTGGGAGAATGGGTATGTGGTCAGTGGGAGAGATGGGTCAGTTAGTAAGGCAATAACACGTTTGACAGGTCCTCTGGGGGGAGCTCGGTTCCTCACCTCTGCGGCGTCTGCCAGCCTCCGTGTTGGTGACCGCTCTGTCCTCGGCCGGTGTAGGTCGTTGACCTTTTTCCGGCAGTGGAGGCTAGTCCTCCTGACCACACCACAAGCGCTCACAGCCATCGCTACCTTTTCCCAGGCAACGCTGGCTGCCTTGTGGCTGACCCTCCTCATGACCCTCGAGGGAACAGGTAATCTCTCCTGACCTCCAGTGCATCTAGGAGCCTTCGCAGATCTCCATCCCAGAATGTTGGGGCTGGTCTCCTGGGTGCCATTGTTGCGAGCTGGCTGGGGTTGGCTGAGCAAGTGCTGCTCGACCTTGTCTGGATTGCACGGTGCCAGCAAGTTGGCTGGCAAGCCTTCATTTGTGGCGAGAAACCCGTGGGGCCTCGTTAAGTGGACCAATTAACGTTGAAAAGCGTTGCCGGCCTCACTGGGCAGATCACTGAGAAGTTTGCGTCATTTGCCGCTCACTACCACACTTGGAAATCTTTCTGGAGAATCGCGCCCCATTTATTTTATTCCCTCTTGACTAAGCCGTCATGGGAAGGCCTTGAGTGAAAAGCTAGCAGCTGATTCAGTAGCAAGACAGTTTGTGAACAGGACCCAAGGTAAACAGTATAAACCTTTACAAATACAAGCAAGGAGAGGTAGGCTAGACGGTCTTTCACGCTGCTCTGGAACATAGAAACTATTTTTGAAAATGTATTTGTTCTATTTTCAGATCCACTCTCAGGAAACTGCGACCAGAGGATGTGTTCGAGACGTGGGTAAGACAAACCTGAAATCAATTTCTGAGTAATTGGCAAGACGGAGTAATCATTATATTTAGAGTTCAATTTATTTTTTTTATCAGTGACAAAGGAGGAAAGTGAGGAGCTAAATACTGAGATATAAGACAGCAGGTGGAGAGGGTGACCAGTCAGTGAGGAGCTAAATACGGAGTTATAAGACAGCAGGTGGAGAGGGTGACCAGACAGAATGAAGTGGAAGCCACAGATTGAGAAAGCCAAATTATCAGACTTTCTCAAGAAAATTAGCGCCCAGAATGTACTCAAAGGTATCATAGCCTATGATATTATAATTTCAGATGCTTCCCTCTGAATCAAGCTATGGGCGCTACGCCACTCTGCAGAACTCACACATGTCGACAGTTTTGAGGGCAGTATCGAGGGATAGTCATGCATTGTTGGAGATAATCTTTTATCTGGGTTGTCCTGACTGCCTGTTCAGGTGACTACCAAAGATCCCATGGTTCGACTTCAAAGAAAGCACTGAAGTTGTCCAGACTAATATTTTTTCCTACACCAAAACAGATTAACTGGTCGGCTGTCTGTGGGATCTCGCTGTGTGAAAATTGGCTATTGTCAATTTACAAACAGTGACTCCCCTTCAAAAAAGGCTGTGTTTGCGACTAGAGCCATGCATGCACAGTTGTATGGCTGGCTGACATCTTTATCAGGGGCAATGTGCAGCAGGGAGTATGCACAGTGAGCATTGGTTCTGGAATTGAAAATATTACATCTTCAACAGCCAACCCCTGTCTCAGGGGTCCCACTGTTTTTTTTAATCCCATTTGATTTCCTGAAGATTTTCCATGCCTTTTTTTCCATATTTTTGGGGAAGGAACCTTCCTTCCAATTAGCCATCTTGTCATAGCAACGTATCTCAATGGTTTGGAAGGGGCAGTGTGTACTTAAGCCTGTATTCCATCATATCCTTGCTCTGTTGATGCTTAAATGAGCTGTGCTGGAAAACACAAGCCGCAGAGCTGCAAAGGGAATTGTGGGAGTACCTTTACGAAATGAGAAACGGGTGTTTATAAATGGGTGTGTATATAAGTATCTGTAGTGAGAGTACCTTTAAGAAATGGGTGTTTATTACTGCAGTGATGTCTGAGAGTGGGTGGAGCTGGGCTGTCTGTCAGCTTTTTTACTTTCGTTTTAGGCTGTTTGCTGGAGGGTGTGTTTTAGTTTCGTTTTCAGAGCTGGATAGCTGCAGTCACAGCCAGAAGGTGTATTAGAGTCTCTCTCTGTAATCTGAAGACTGTAAATCGATACTGGTGATTTAAAACTAATAACAAAAGTGACTTTAACCTGATGTGCTTCTGGTAAAAGGTTTTTTAAGTCTTATGGATGTTCAAAGGAAAGCTTAAAGGATTACTTAGTGTTGTATTCTTTGGGGGTTATATTTGAATTAATGGTTGCTAAGATATTCCCTGTATGTTTTAAAAAGGTTAACTTGAGTTCATAGAATAAACATTGTTTTGCTTTAAAAAATACTTTTCCATTTCTGCTGTACCACTCTGTAGAGTGGGCCGTGTGCTCCCCATACCACAATCTATTAAAAGTTGTGGGTCAGGTGAACTCCATGATACACTTTGGGGTTCTCTAAACCCTGGCCCATGACAGCCGTCACTGGTGAATCAGAAGCCCCTCTTCCTCCCCATCCTGATCACCAGAAATTGCAGGGATGGCATGCCCTAACTATCCACTCACTGTGGGACTCAGAAACTTCCATGCAGCACTCTGTGCCTCCTGCAAATGACAACATAGGATTCTGTGCATACGTGACCAAGTGAGCATGTGTAGACAAGTAACAGCAGCCATCCTGAGTTGGCAGAAGACAGTGTTCAAAAATATATGCTGGCTTTAAGGCTCTTTCGATTGTACTGAAGATGTAAACGCAAGTATCTAACTATCTATTTTGGTACATCAGTGACTGTTCAGTCCCTCTTCATGTTCCCATCTGGACCTGGAAACATTAATTAATTTTGCTTCCAATTTCCACCGCTCTATCATCTTTACATGGTCCATCTCTAACATTTCCATTCCATTCTTTGACCTTTCTATTTCAATTCCTGGGATAGACTATCCACTAGTATCCATCACAAGTCCACTGACTCCCACAGCTACCTTGACTACAGCTCCTCACCCCACATCCTGTCAGGACTTCATCCCATTCTCCCAGTTCCTTTGGTGCACCTGTTCTGATGATGCCACTTTCCAAAATGATGCTGCCGACATGTCTTCATTCTTCCTCAATCGTGTTTTCCCACCCACTGTGGTCAACAGGGCTCTGAACCATGTCAACTCATCTCCTGCACATCTGCTCTCACCCCTTCCCCTCCCTCCCAGAACCAGGATAGGGTCCCTTTTGTCTTAATTTTTCACCCCACCAGCCTCCGCATTCAAAGAATCAACCTCCGCCAGTTCTGCCAACTCCAGCATGATACCACCACCAAACATACCCCTCACTACCCCTATCGGCATTTGCAGGGACCGTTTCCTCAGGGATACCCATGCCTACTCCTCCATTACCCTCAACACCTCACCCTCTTCCCATGGCACCTTCCCAAGTAATCGGAGAAGGTGCAACACCTGCCCCTTTACCTCCTCCCTGCTCATCATTCAAGAGCCCATACACACTTCAGGTGAGTCAGCACTTCACGAGCACCTCCTTCAATCTAGTCTATTGCATTTTCTGCTCTCAATGTGGTCTACTCTATATTGGAGAGACTAAATGCAGACTGGATGATCGGTTTGCACAACACCGTTGTTCCATGCCATTTGAACTCACATCCTGCTGTCATGCCCACATGTCCATCGTTGGCCTGCTGCAATGTTCCAGTGAAGCCCAGTGCAAACTGGAGGAATAGCACCTCATGTTCCAATTAAGCATGTTACAAACTTCCGGATTTAACATTGAGTTTAACGGGGCAGCACGGTGGCGCAGTGGTTAGCATTGCTGCCTCACGGCGCTGAGGTCTCAGGTTCGATCCCGGCTCTGGGTCACTGTCCGTGTGGAGTTTATACATTCTTCCCGTGTTTGCGCAGGTTACGCCCCCACAACCCAAAGATGAGCAGGTTAGGTGGATTGGCCATGCTAAATTGCCCCTTAATTGGAAAAAATTAATTGGGTACTCTAAATTTATATTAAAAAAAACATTGAGTTCAACAACTTCAGACTGAACTCTTTCCATTTCTTTACTCCATTTTTATTTCTCTCAATTTATTTCCATTTCTTCCTTTGATATGTCTTTTTCTCACTATTGTCCCCCTCCCCCACCCCACTTGAGCCATCTGTTCACTATTCCTAGTTGCCCTTTGACACACTGCCTACCTTTGTTCTGCCATTTACACATTCTAATCTCTCTGTGAGCCACTATCAACACCCTTCTTAGCCTTTACATTATGTTTGTCTTTCTGTCTACGACATCTTTGACAATCTCCACCTATCGCTGACCCCCTATCCACCCCACTGTTCCACCTCCCCCCAGTGTAAATCTGACCCTATATCCAGTTCTCTCGAGCTTTCACAAAGAGTCATCCAGACTCGAAACATTAGCTCCCTTCTCTCTCCACAGATGCTGTCAGACCTGCTTTTGTTTCAGATTCCAGCATCCGCAGTAATTTGCTTTTATCTAACTGTAAGTTCTTTTAACATTTAGAAATATCTACAAATTCCTCAATGTAACTTAAATTTGCATTTTTCTGTACAGGAAGATGACATGGATGGGATCCAAATTGTTGCTTTTGCTGAAGAAGAAGACCCTGGTAAATTCCATTAAAGCTTACCATAAAATTATAGGATGTTAAGATACAGAAAAAGGCTAGCCAAACCATCACATATTTTATTTCTCATGTCTAAACCCTTGCTTTAACGTCGCAATTTTTCTTGTTCAAGATACTCTTTCATATTCAATTTATCAAGTCCAATCCCTTTTAAAATATGTCATGGACTCTTTTAACAAAAATATATTACAGAAAATTCTATTTTGTAACTTTACCCATGGAAAATCTTTTTACCAACCTTGCCTTTCATTATTACGCCGAATCAGAATGTAAATGATGAAAATCGCTTATTGTCACAAGTAGGCTTCAATGAAGTTACTGTGAAAAGCCCCTAGTCGCCACCAGCACCTGTCCAGGGAGGCTGGTACGGGAATCGAACCATGCTGCTGGCCTGCTTGATCTGCTTTAAAAGCCAGCAATTTAGCCCAGTGAGCTAAACCAACCCCGATGATTTTGTGTGTGCATTCATAAATGCATATTCAACAAAGTGGGCACGATCTTCCAGCCACTCTGCGCTGGAAAAACATCTTGCTGCGGCGCCACGTGGACGGTGAAAGCCTCCACCTGGCTCGCAACGCCTCGCGAGATTCAACGCAATCATGCAAGACGTTGCAAGGAGAATCCCGCCCCCGCTTTTTGGAAAATCTGCATATTAGAGCGAGGCAGCAAGCCTTGGTCTAATATGCAGATTCCCGAGGTACGTGAGGCTTTGGAATTTTGGGCACGGCCAGCTGGCAGCGGCTCTGCCATAGCGCCAAGATGGCATTTTTTGCACACCCGTGATTGGGCCAGGGTTGCCCACCGTGGGTGTTCAGGGTGCGAGGGGGGGGGGGGGGGGGTCGGGAGGGTCCTCCCATGTTGTGGTCGGGCTGGGGGAGGTTGGGTTTTTTTTATGGGCCTCGGATATAGGGACGCCATTTAAATATGGCGCGCCGATCTCTCACTACAACAGGGAGTTCCGGTGAGCGGAGCTCCCCATTGTAAAAAACGGGGTTATGAGTGGCCTCGGCCGCGTATTTCCCGTTGAGGCCCCTTATTCAAAAGGAGTAGCATTGAATAACAAAGAAACAAAGAACAAAGAAAAGTACCCTTTTGCCCTTCGGCTCTCCAAGCCTGTGCCGACCATGCTGCCCATCTAAACTAAAATGTTCTGCACTTCCGGGATCCGTATCCCTCTATTCCCATCCTATTCATGTATTTGTCAAGGTGCCCCTTAAACATCACTATCGTCCCTGCTTCCACCACCTCCTCCGGCAGCAAGTTCCAGGCACCCACTACCCTCTGTGTAAAAAACTTGCCTCGTTAATCTCCTCTAAACCTTGCCCCTCCAACCTTAAACCTATGCCCCCTAGTAATTGACCCCTCTAACCTGGGGAAAAGCCTCTGACTATCCACTCTGTCTATGCCCCTCATAATTTTGTAGACCTCTATCAGGTCACCCCTCAACCTCCATTGTTCCAGTGAGAGAAACCGAGTTTATTCAACCTCTCCTCATAGCAAGTGCCCTCCATACCAGGCAACATCCTGGTAAATCTCTTCTGCACCCTCTCTAAAGCCTCCACATCCTTCTGGTAGTGTGGTGACCAGAATTGAACACTACACTCCAAGTGTGGCCTAACTAAGGTTCTATACAGCTGCAACATGACTTGCCAATTTTTATACTCAATGCCCCAGCCAATGAAGGCACGCATGCCGTATGCCTTCTTCACTACCTTCTCCACCTGTCTTGACCCTTTCAGTGACCTGTGGACCTGTATACCTAGAACTCTCTGACTGTCAATACTCTTGAGGGTTCTACCATTCACTGTATATTCTCTACCTGCATTAGACCTTCCAAAATGCATTACCTCACATTTGTCCGGATTAAACTCCATCTGCCATCTCTCCGCCCAAGTCTCCACACAATCTAAATCCTGCTGTATCCTCTGACAGTCCTCATCGCCATCCGCAATTCCACCAACCTTTGTGTCGTCTGCAAAGTTACTAATCAGACCAGTTACATTTTACTCCAAATCATTTATATATACTATGAACAGCAAAGGTCCCAGCACTGATCCCTGCGGAACACCACTAGTCACAGCCATCCAATCAGAAAAGCACCCTTCCATTGCTACTCTCTGCCTTCTATGACCAAACCAGTTCTGTATCCATCTTGGCAGCTCACCCCTGATCCCGTGTGACTTCACCTTTTGTACCAGTCTGCCATGAGGGACCTTGTCAAAAGTCCATATAGACAACATCCACTGCCCTACCTGCATCAATCATCTTTGTGACCTCCTCGAAAAACTCAATCTGCAAGTGCCGGGAAACACGTGGCTAAACCCACTCGCTAGGGAACTTTGTTCCCTTTTGGGAAGATTGCGCCCAAATGTGGGCATGTGAAATAATTCCTTCAAATGTAAGATGATAGTACTTTTAACAAGCTGAGGTGTATTTAATATAGAGCACATTTCAATGTTTTTTATGTACATGAAGTAATTTTTGTCCAAGAGATATGGTAACACAAGCTAAAAATACCCCTGATTGGATTGATAGCATTAGTTTTAAAGAGAAATGTAAACTTGTTTCAGCAAGTCGTGTTTCAAACTCCCTGGGTACTGGGAAGTTTGCTGCTGAGGTACCTGAAGCTGGTTCAAAGGCTGATCAGGGATAATGATATTTGACATTTTCTAGAGTTGCTGATCTTTGGAATTTGAAAAGTGGCCTGGGTAGTAAGTGCAAGTCATTGTATCTACTTCTTAAACTCTTATAATACTTATAATACAGTGCTTTGTTTTGCTGAAATATCTAAAAACTTTCATACACAATGAATCACCTGTAACTCAGTAGCTCAGTAACTTGTTATGTCAACAGTAGTTACTTGACATCATTATGCACTTGCACATCCTTTGTTAAAAAGGAAAGTGTTTGATATATTCCTCAAAGATGCGGATTGTTATATCTGTGCAAACTAATTGCCATGTTTGTCTGGTTTTGAGATGATATGGGATGGGCAGGGAGCATAAATTCTGCCGTGGAGCTCTTTGGCTGTCTTCCTGCAGCCCGCTGCTATTGTGGGAGAGGTGAAAGCAAGTATTGAATGCATGTACAGATGACGCACTCCTGGTGGGATTATGTCATTTGACGCATTTTCAGCCAACACTGAGGAACACAAGTGCGTTCACGGCACGCAGCTTTGTAGGAAGGCTGGAAATTCAAATCCCCATCCCTTTATGAAAGGGTAATCAATTAATTACCCTTTGCGCAGCAAATTTAAAAATAAAAAGCATTTTTTGTCTTCAGCTGCCATGCCCTGCCCTGACTGCAAATGCCTGAAGCACCCACTGGAAAGGAATGAGCCACCGGACATGGCAGATGTCGCACCCTCCAAATGCTGTGGCAAGATTCCACCCAAATGAAAAACTCTACCGACGAGATTCCAAAAATACTAGTTTTGAAATTTGATGCCCGTAATTTTTTTCTCTTTCAGTTTACCCGTTGAGGAATGACAATAGCTTTAGTCATTTTCTACTCAAATGCTATGGAAAGTGGAATTGTACATTCTGTTTCCTTGCACTGAATGATTATTGGAGAAAAGCTTTTTTTTAATATTCATGTCACTAAGTTATGTTTCATTGCTGAGGAACTTGGTAAAAGCTTTAATCCAATATGTGGAAGATTTGCTACATTTGATAGTTGTAATGAAACTATCAACCTCTTTGTGAAGAATCGCTTTACAATGTTCCGACATTTAGTGCATAAAATAAGTCAGCCATCATGTTATTGAATAAGTAGTAAGTTAGCGTTAAAACTGTTTTTTATGGGATAGAGCAGACTAATTGAGGCAAAAGGTTAAACAAAAACCTAAAGATGTTGGAAGTCTGAAACAGTAAATGAAAATGGGAGCATCTGTGGAGAGTGCAGGTCATGTAACCTCGGACCTTCCGTCAAAAATTTATATCGGTTATTGCTAATATAAACATTTATAAAAAGGATAAGGCAGAGATAAACACACATACATCCATGAAAATATGTATGGTTCAGCCGGGACATTCAGAGGGAGATGTTAGCGTCACTCCAGCAGATCCATAGCCGGTGCCATCGGCTGGAGGACCTGCAGGAGAATGGACATATGGGGCAGGATTCTCCCCTACCCGGCGAGGCGGGCGGTACCGGCGCCGAGGAGTGGCGTGAACCACTCCGGCGTCGGGCCACCCGGAAGGTGCCGAATCCTCCGCACCTTCAGGGGCTAGGCTGGGGTTGGCGCCGCGCCAGCCGGCGTCAAACGGCCTCCGCCGGCCGGTTCGAGTTGGCGCATGCACGGGAGCACCAGTGTGTGCTGGTGTCATCCCAGCGCATGCGCAGGGGGGTTCGTCTCCGAACCGGCCAGGGCGCAGGTCCACAGCAGCCGGTGCGGAGGGAAAGAGTGAGCAAGGGCACAGGCCCGCCAGTGGATCAGTGGTCACCGATCGCGGGCCAGGCCACCATGGGGACACCCCCCGGGCCAGATCCCCCCGCAGCTCCGCGAGGACCCCGGAGGCTGCCTGCAGAGCCAGGTCCTGCCAGTAAGTACCTGGTCTAATTTACGCTGGCGGGACCAACCGAAAACGGGCCAGAGAATCGCCGGGAGGGCCACTGCCACTGGCCGCCGACTGGCACAGCACGATTCCCGACCCGCCAAAACCCTGGCGCCGGAGAATTCGGCAGCCAGCGGGGGCTGGATTGAAGCCGACCCCGGCGATTCTCTGGCTCGGCGGGGGGTCGAAGAATCCCGTCCATGGTCAGTGGGAGGCATGGGTCAGTCAGTAAGGCAATAACATGTTTGAGAGGCCAGTCTGGGCCTTCTCCCGGCGATTATAGGAGAGCTTTTCCCGAGGAGACACAGAGAAAACATCGTTAGCCACAAGTGTGGTTCACAGTGGTGGGAGGGAGGTGTGAAGGAAGGGAAAAGGGTTAATAATAATAATAATAATCACTTATTGTCGCAAGTAGGCTTCAATGAAGTTACTGCGAAAAGCCCTAGTCGCCACATACAGGCGCCTGTTCAGGGAGGCTGGTACGGGAATTGAACCTGCGCTGCTGGCATTGTTCTGCATTACAAGCCAGCTATTTAGCCCACTGTGCTAAACCAGGATTCAAGGGGGAAGGGGAGGTGGAGGGAGGGTTGGGGGTCGCATGGAGAGTTGGGGGTTGGAGGCTCTCATGGGGGCGGAAAGGTCTCGGGCGCGGGGGGGGGGGGGGGGGGGGGGGCGGGGTGGCATTGATATTTACTCACTCACGCTGCCTGGTATAAATCGTTGACCTTTTCCCGGCACTGGAGGGCAGTCCTCCTGATGAGACTCCCGGTGCTCACAGCCGCCACCACCTCGTCCCAGTCACCACTGCCCTATGGCTGACCCACCTGGACTCTCGGGGGAACAGGACACCCCTCCGGGCCTCCGCAGCGTCTAGCAGCCTCCCCAGATCTGCGTCCCCTAATCTTGGGACCGCTCTCCTGATCATCATTGTTGCGAGCTGGCTGCGGTTGGCTGAGCAAGTGCTGCTTAGGTGCTGCTCAACCTTGTGAGAAGGGGGCTGGCGATTGCCATGCCGCGCATCAGCGCTGGGAAGCACGCGGCAGTTCCCGCTCATTGCAACACCTAGAAATCTTCCCGTCGAATCGCGCCCATAAAATTGTTATTGAGCAATGCTCCATTCCAACTCCACTGACCTGCTGCACATCCCGACCATGTATGGTTGCCAGATTTTCCATCCCAGGTATGCTGTGACCTTACAGGAAATCATGGGCTGATGCTTGACATAAGTGCCCTGAGGCATTTTTGCTATATTAAAAGCGCTATATCAGGCTTGTCTAACCTTTTTGTGTGACGGGGCATATTTCAATTCTTTTCCCTCTCCAGTGACCCATGAGCAACTTTCAACAAGGTGGGGGGCGGGATTCTCCCCTGGCCGGTGCTGAAATTGCGAAATGCGAGTGGGCGAATAGCCTCCAACGCCAAAATCGGGATGCTCCAGCACCATGAAAATGGCGTAAATGTGTCGCTCGCCACACAGCATTAAAGTGCAGTAGGTATATCATTAGCAGGTCTGACACTTTATTCTCTGGGGCATCTGAGGGTCACCGCCTCCGATGGGCTGAGTCCCCGATGCCGTGGTTCATTTCTGGGTCTCAAAATTCGTGAACATGGCGTCGTGGCTGCTGAGCGAGAGAGAGAAGAGATAGGACACGGAGTGGAGCAACTATGGGCTGCTGGCCCGGACACTGACCGTGCTGGCTGGGGTGGGGGGCCCCATGCCAGGACCAGGGGTGCAGAGGAGCAGGGGTTCCCCCCCAACATGACTGGGGCGGTGCCCATGCGCCGATCACCATTACGGCGGCCATCTCGCTGCGCACTCACTGACTACCCACCTCGGCCTCTGGTTCTATGCAGTGACACCAGCCTTTTGATGCGCTCACCCCCGCAGCCCTCCCAGCCCCACACCCGCCACAACGCGCCTCCACCTCCGGACCCATACACGCCGCCCAACCAGCTGCCACTCACCGAGAACCATCCAGGGCCACACCCACAGCAGCCCCCAGTGAGAGCCATGCCAGCCAACTGTACCCCTGGCAGCAGGGAAGGATGCCAGGACCGGGGGCACTGAAGGTGGCGGGCACAGGAGGGACATGTGGCGGTGGAACCCGCACAGGGCCATCGTGTAGCCCATGGAACCTGGTTGGGCACAGCACCATGCTAATATGTTGGCCTTTCACCCCCTGCACACAATGGTGTTTGGAGTTCAACCATCAATGATGGCCGCCCTGGTGATGGTCACAGCTCTGCGAGATGCCCTGCAGCCATGTGAGCGGGAGCCGCTTGGAGAGGAGGAGGAAGCTACAGAAGCAGAGCGGGCAGCAGTGGAGCGGCCAAAGAGGACCGGGCTGCAGAGGAGTAGCTGGCGGCTGCACAAGCTGGAGGGCCAGTCACCCAACAGGCCGAGGAGGAGGTGGTGCCAAGGAGGCGTCGCATGAGGCCTCGTGTGCACTGGCAGTGTCTGTCATTCGAGCCGCTGCCGGACCGGGCATGCCGTCGGAGACTCTGGATGTGCAGAGATACAGTGCAACACATCTGCCAGGGGCTGGTTTAGCACAGTGGGCTAAACAGCTGGCTTGTAATGCCTCCCCGAACAGGCGCCGGAATGTGGCTACTAGGGGCTTTTCACAGTAACTTCATTGAAGTTTACTTGTGACAATAAGCGATTATTATTATTAATATTATTATGATGGCACACCTGGCACCGCGAGGGTATGGCGGTGGACACCCTCTCCCGGTAACCGTCAAAGTGACGGTCACCCTGAACCTCTACGTGACGGGGCCCTTCCAGTCGCCGAGTGGGGACCTGTCCGAGATCTCACAGAGCTCGGTGGACAGGTGCATCCACACCGTCCCGGAGGTCCTATATACGCAGGCGGATCAGTACATCCATTTCCATGTGAACTGAGCCCACCAGGATGCCCGGGCAGTGGGGTTCGCTGCCATCACCGAGATGTCCAAGGGGCGATTGACAGTATGCACGTTGCCCTACTGGCACCTGCGGATAACAGGCCACTCTACAGGAACCAAATGGGGTTCCACTCAATGAACGTCCAGGTGGTCTGTGACCATCAGCTGCGCAGTGTGCACACCTCCTTCATCCTGGCACACTCGGCGGTCCCTGACATGTTAAAGGACCACCTTCCCTCACGCCGGCTGAGGGGTTGGCTCCTGGGTGAGAGGGGTTACCCACTGCGCCCTTGGCGGTAACTGGAGGCCACAGACCGACGCGGACACCCGCTACAACGACGCACATACAGCAATCAGGAGTGTGAGCAACTGGTGCTTTGGCACCGTGAAGATGCGCTTTAGGTGCCTGGACCTTTTTGGAGGGGCCCTCCAGTACAAGGTTGAGAGGGTCACCCGCATCGTGGCGACCTGCTGCGTGCTTCACAACATCGTGCAGCAGAGGGGCGGTGTGCTGGAGGAGGAGGATGAGGAGGAAGGGCAGGCCTCATCCGATGAGGAGGATCGGGGGAGGGCGACAGTGAGCAAGACATGGGGCCAGGGCAGTGACGGGAGGCCACGCGACGTGTGCGACAGGGCTAACACGCACGGGACCCTTTGATCACCTCAGGTTCACTGACTAGGGGATGGGGCAGGGGTTGGAGGGGGGGGGGGGGGGGGGATGCTGGCCAGAGGCATGGACACACTTCCCAAACCCACAACCCCTCACCCCCCAGACCGCCCGCTTGCACACCCCTCTGTTATACATACCTGAGGCACTATGATTGGATTGGATTGGATTGGATTTGTTTATTGTCATGTGTACCAAGGTACAGTGAAAAGTATTTTTCTGCGAGCAGCTCAACAGATCATTCAGTACATGGAAGAAAAGGGAATTAAACAAAATTCAAGAAAATACTAGAAAATATATGAGAATACATAATAGGGCAACACAAGATATACAATGTAACTACATAACTACATAACTATGAGCTGGGGCTCCTGGATTGGCAGTAACAGCGGGTCTGGTCCATGGGATGGAGGATGATGACAACCCGCTCTGCAATGAGCTCTGGTGCTCTGCATCGTATGACAACGCCTGACTCATGCCCACAGTAGTACCTTCCACCTGGGTGATGCCTGCATGCGAGCTGGCCAGTCCACCACATGGTCCCGTCGAATCCCTGGGGTGGGGGTGCTGGGGAATGGTCAGGGGTGTGTGGTGAGCACGGTTCTCCCACAGTGTGGCGTGGTGCCACCCTGGCGGAGGAGCAAACACATACAACGACACCATTAGACAGTCTGACGCATGCAGCCCGGGGTTGGGTAGGTGGTGGCCTCGATGGCCAGGGCACCGCCGATTGCAGCTGGCATGAATGCCGACATGTGGGGAAGGGTGGGGGGGGAGGTTCCAGGTTACGGGTGTGTGGGAGGGGCGGGGTTAGTGCCAGGGGCACCTACTCATCCTGGCCGCCCTGAGAAGGTTGTGGAGTTTCTTGCTGTACTTCATGCAAGTCCGGACGATGCTGCCCACGGCGCTGACCACCTCTGCCACCAGTGCCCAGGCACGATGAACGGCGGGGACTGGAGGCTTTCCTCCTGTGTCAGGGTATAGGGTCATCCATCCCTCCTCCACGGCATTCAGGAGAGCGTCCAGCTCAGCGTCCCTGAATCATGGTGCTGCTCTCCTTCCAGCCATCTTGATGGCTGGTACGGCGTGTGTGGTGGTGAAGGACCGTTTAAGTGCGCCTGCGGCATGTGAGCCTCATGAGAGCCAATCACAGACCCGACGAATCCGGCACCGTTTTTCATGGAATTGATTGCATTCCACGTGGCGACGGTGATAGCCCATTTAAAGTAGCTGAATCGGTGCAGGTGTTGTGCTGATGTTTCTGTTGTAAAACGCCACACATCCTCCTCTGGCGTCAACACTTAGCGTCCGAAATGGAGAATCCAGCTGTCCTCTCTCTTACTCACACATTCTCACTCAGACACACGCACTCTAACTCACACATGCTGTCTCTCACTCACATATTCTCTTACACATGTGCTCTCTCACTCACCCACTCACTCACACACACACTCACTCACACACTCGCACTCACATACTGGGCTGGATTCTTCGTTTGGGAAACTAAGTCCCCCACGCCAGCGTGAAAACGGTGGTGTTTTACGCCAGGAGAACTGGCGCAAAACGGCCACCGCTTCCCTGCTCCGGGGGGGGGGGGGGGGGGGGGGGGGGGGGGGGGGGGGGGGGTTGGCTAGCAGCCAGGCAGCGTAATCCCAGCTCTAGCTGCCGATACAGCCGGAGTATTGCCAGATCTGTGGCCGCGCA
Source organism: Scyliorhinus canicula (assembly GCF_902713615.1). Lineage (NCBI taxonomy): Eukaryota > Metazoa > Chordata > Chondrichthyes > Carcharhiniformes > Scyliorhinidae > Scyliorhinus > Scyliorhinus canicula. The sequence continues at coordinate 54,186,409 of NC_052152.1, read as the reverse complement.
TGCGCACGGTGGCGGCCTACAACAGCCGTGCTGTGTTTCACGGCAGACGTAGCTGCGGACACAAACTGCAAAATAGTCTCCCCCTTCGACCAGCTCGCACGCCTCGGATCAAAGTGCCCCCAGCCCCGAATTGTGCCCCCCACCCGCGGATCGGCCCTCCCCCCGACTCTGGCGGCGCTGGGCTAAGTCTGCAGCTGCCACATTGAGTTCACGAGGGGTGAGACCACACGTATCCCACGCCGTCGGGAACTTGGCCAGTCGGGAATGGTGTATCGCGTGGCGGGCCTCAGGCAATGGCCTGAGGCCGTGGATACCGCGTGCAGCTTACTCCCAGAGTACGCCGCTTTTCAAGGGGTAGTGCTTCGCAAAAGCGGCGTCACCACCGATTTTGTCATCATCTGTGATTCTCAGCCCCATCGCCCACTCTCTTTCACTCACTCACACTCTTTCGCTCACACATGCTCTCTCTCACACAGACACTTTCTTGATCACATACACACAAGGTGGATTCTCCAACATCCGCCTTTGGTAGCTGAGTTCCTGATGCGATGGAGCGGATCATGTTCATGTGCTCCAGTCCCCCGCCAGCAGCAAGAGCAGTCTACAGACCCCACACCAGCAGGAGGATGCAAATGGATAATTTGATCCCACCTGCATCCGATTAGCGGGCTGGACACCGGATTCTCCACGTCCCCGTGATGCTCACGTACTCTCGGACCAGGATTCACGTGGGTGTGGATCGTTGCAAGTAGCCCTGACAAGGGGGTAAGCACTGAACTTAGGTGCCCCCAAAGTCTATCGGAAGACCCCCTCCCGCAACAACGCAAACCCTGTCCATCTCACACCCAGCTCCCCCCATTCAAACCCCCCCATCAGATCCCTTTATCAGACACCCCCATATCAGAGACCCCCATCAGCAGTCAATCCATCTCCCCCACACCAGCAACCAGTTCCTCCCCCATCAGCAGCTAGTTTTCTCTCCATGCCCAGTAGTTGCTCCCTTCCCTCCGCCCAGTAGCCACTTTCCCCATGCTCGGCAGCCATCCCCGTCCCCGCCTGACAGCCATTTCCGCCCCTGCTGGGTGGCCACTGTGACTCTTCGGCCCACCTTGAAAACCTCCCTCCCCCACAAGCCGACTCACCACTGACATCCTGCCACATTTCCAGGCCTCAGACTGAAGAAACCTGCTTCTTCAATCAGAGACTGGCTCTCTCCCACATTTGTCACTGATTGGCTCACAAGTGATCCTAGCAACAGAAAATGTGGGAGAGAAACAGCTTCTGATTGGAGGAGAAGTTCTTTGAAAAATCTTCGAATTCACTTACTGACGTCTTGAACACGGTTCGGGGGACCGGATAGAGAGGTCTGGCGGGCCAGGTAGTGGCCCACAGGACACCTGTTGGAGCTGTTGTTGTTTTCAATGGGTTATCAACTCCATTCTCCAGAATCTGCAGAAAGAACAGGGAAATTGGGAAAGGAAGATAAAATATAAGGGCATAAGAAATTGAAGCATATGGTCCCTTGAGCCTCTTCCACCATTCGATATGATAACAACAGATCTTCTGCCTCTATTTCACTTTCCCACCTGCTTCCCACAGAACATAAAACAGTACAGCACAGTACAGGCGCTTCGGCCCACCATGTTGTGCTGACCTAATCTAAAATCAACCTATCCTAATCTAAGATCAATCTAACCTACAACCCTTCAATTTGGCTGGTTTAGCACAGTGGGCTAAACAGCTGGTTTGTAATGCAGAACAATGCCAGCAGCGTGGGTTCAATTCCCCTACCAGCCTCCCCGATCAGGCGCCGGAATGTGGCGACTAGGGGCTTTTCACAGTAACTTCATTGAAGCCTACTTGTGACAATAAGTTATTATTATTATTATTTACTGCTGTCCATGTGCCTGTCCAAGAGTCCCTTAAGTATCCCCAATGACTCTGACTCCACCACCTCCGCTAGCAGTGCATTCCACGCACCCATCACTCTCTGTGTAAAGAACCGACCTCTGACACCTCCTCTATACCTTCCTCCATTCACCTTAAAATGATGTCCCTTCATGACAGCCATTTCTGCCCTGGGGCAAAGTCTCTGGCTATCCACTATATCCATGCCTCTTATCATTCCCTGAGATCATATCCTTTCATTCCCTGTGATTAAAAATATACCTATTCCAGCCTTGAATGAACTCAACAATAGAATGATGTTGATAAAATATATAATTATGGCAGTGGAACGCAAATACTTTAGTAAGAGTGAACTGTCAGTGGAAACAGAATACATAAATTGAATAATAGTAACCCTCCCTTCAAGGCAATGGATTTTGGGTTAATTAGCATTTTTAAGACGAACTTTGACATTTTTATTCGATAAGATATCAACATGTACATCAAAAGCAGCTAAATAGAGTGAAGTACTGATTGGTCATGATGTAACTGTATGGCAGAACAGACTGAGAGGTTGAATAGCGTTTTGTTGTTCCTGTGTTCATTGAAATAGCAGAATGACCTGCAAATGCTTCAAATGCCAATTCACTAATATCGGCAATAGTTATTTCAAGGTATAAAACCTATCCCACAAAGTTGATGTCACAATCCACCAAAATGTATTTCACAGGCAGCTAGAGCAGAATTAATATCTGTGGAATATTTGCTTGTCTAAATAATTCTTGCTCTCTGGCATGGGGATATTTGAGAGATTTCTATTTCTTTATAGATGGTTATGAATTTCTATCAATTTTAAAAGAGGTGGCAAGAGATAACACTGACAATCCAGATCTAAGCATTGTGTGGATCGATCCCGATGATTTCCCTCTGGTAAGTACATATGTCACAGAGTAATGAATAGGAATTATTTGCAGACATGTTGCAGTAATTTAATTGTACAATCCTGTTATGACTATTTCAGTTGTTTACATACTGGGAGCGAACTTTCAAGATTGACCTTCACAGGCCTCAGATGGGAGTAGTGAATGTCACGGATGTAAGTAGCATCAGCAAATTCCAATCATTAGTCCAGTGCTTTAAATCTCTTTTGTATGGATATATTGTCAAGATAGGCTAGATAGATTCTTGATGAACAAGGGAGTGAAAAGTTATCGAGGGTAGGCAGGAATGTAAGGTTGAGGTTAAAATCAGATGGGCCATGATCTAATTGAATGGCGGAGCAGGCTCGAGGGGCTGTGGCCTATTCCTGCCTCTAATTCATAAGTTAATATGTTCGTATTTTGCCATGACCTATAGGATAGTGGGAGACCATGTTCATGTTTTTAATGCATGTGTTGGGTTTTACAAGAATGTCTAATTGTGATTTTGTATAGTAATTTGTGGTCTTGTGGCGCAGTGCATAGCGTCGCTACCTCTGAACCAGGAGCTCCAGATATATACAAGTCCCACCCCAGAGCTTGATGACTAAGGAAGGTGTGACCAATAGGTTGAGTAGAAACCTGCACAATTGTTCCATCATGTGCCAATGGCAGACAGTAAGACCAGGAGAGACTCCTGCTCAACCAGCTTGATGTGGAGCGGTGCCCCTCAAGCTATAAGCTTCTGGCCATCAACCTGTTCCAGGAAAAAAAACACTATGGAAACAGATGAAATTGTGGCCTTGTGCACCACTAGGCATGGGCAGAGAAACAATAACAATCCCAATTTGTCACTGTATATAGATATCACTACATATTTACTAATTTCTTTACAACTTTGCGCACATGTGCAATGCTACTTTTCATGTCCACTATTCACATAAGTTCATTTGTATGTGTATATCTGTGATTCAACCACCACATTGTGCCTGGGTGCTCCGGGTAAATAGCGGGAAAGGCCAAAATCCAGATTTGTTCCAGGTGCGAGCTGGTTTGCAATTAACCCGGCCCCCTCCTGATGGCGAGTTCCGGATCACATCCAGAAATGGCGAGCACACTCCTCATCTCTCTAGTGCCTACTCCAGGGTACACGTGCCATGCCTCAGAGGATGATTAGTGCATAGAATCTGAAGGAAACGTTGAAGCCTGAACAGTGTGCCTGAACTCCAGGAGCGGCAGCACCAGAGAGGCAGCTGCCAACAATCAAACACTAAAGAGCAGGCCTTCAGCATTGGGGATCCTCTCACGAATAAAGGGTAAGTGTGTAGATCAGGGGTGGGCACCTGAGCCTGTCTCCTTCATGTTCCTGGCAGAGGTCTGAGGTCCGGAGTCTGATCTGGTCGGGGGTGAGTGTGCAGAGCAAGCTTTGCCAGCACAACTGGCTTACTGGATGGCAGAGGGAGGAGGGACATTGCAGTGGTGGGGCTTGGTGGATTCCCGGGATGGAAGCCCTAACGGATTGTCTCTCTCCTCCAATTCCTTCCACATTAAAAAATGTTTGCTGGTGTGGATTCTGCAGAGGTTGCCCTCACAATGCTGGCAGCACCCAAGGTGGCTAGATGCTGTAGAAGCGGTGACAGCGACAACACAGGCTGGAGGCAGCATCCCATGTGCAGGGGGCCGCCACACACCCCGAAGATCCGGCCACCCAGCAGGCCGAGGAGAAATGCAGAGGGGGAGGCCAGCAATGGCCCAAGGAGGATAGGCATCATTGGTTGTTTGATAAGTGTGGTGGTATGAATGTGAGCACTGCCATTGGTGCAGAGCATGGGTTTCCCATTGGCTCTGGCTGGTCATGTGCCTCTCGTCCGATTGGCTGGGACTAGTCATGTGACTGCTCACCAATTGCCCGAGAGGCAAGTAGACCCCGCCTCTGAGGCGGGGTATAAGTACCCAGAGTTCCCGGCGGTCAGCATTTCTCTGTAGTCGACCACCGGGCTAACAGCTAGCTGATTAAAGCCACAGTTTGGATCTTAATCGTGCCTCGAGTCCAATTGATGGTACATCAATAAGATAACGGACAGCATGTGCTGGAGGAGTCTCCATCACAGCAAAAAGACAGTGCGGCATCTGTGCCATGCCCTCGCGGAATTAGCACCTCGTAGAGGGGGAGGAATCCCGCTTCCGGTGGCTGCGAAGATCATTGCATCTGTTATACCGTCAATTCACTGTGAGACCGTGAGAACGAGTGAACATTAGGCTTTATTATCCATGAACTCGCCTGCCAGTGTCGGCTGTACAAATGAGTGCCACCCACAGGTGGCCGGTCTATATATTGCCCGGGTGAGGGCGGAGCCAGAGGCGGAACCCACCGGGGTCCCAGTACAGTACCTGGAAGTAGCCCGTATCATCATTTCCAGGTCATAGGTTACAGCACTGAAGAGACAGTTTATACTTAAGTGAATTCACCATTCACCACAGCAGCCCTCAGCTTGTTTGTAACCAGCTCATTCCAGGACTCGAGCAGGGACCTGTGTGACATTTCTCAAGCTACATCCAACTACATCACCTTTGAGCTGCACCTGGCCCACCTCGATACCCGGGTCGCAGGATTCTCCCCCATCGTCAGGATGCTCGGGTCCAGGAGGCAATAAATGGCACACATATTGCCTTGTGCTTACCAGGGCATCTGGGAGTGGCCTTTATTAACAGGAAGGGGTTCCACTCCCTGAATGTTCAGATTGTGTGTGATCACTGCACCACTGTGTGTGCACGTTACCCAGGAAACGTGCATGATAGCTCCAATCTGGGGCACTCAGTGAGCTCCAGCGTCTTCGAAGACCACCCCAGGATGACGGGTTGGTTTTTGGGGGACAAGGCGTACCCGCTGAAGTCCTAGCTGATGAGGCCGGTGCGGAGGCCTGAGACTATAATGAGGCTCATGTTGCCATTTGTGCTAGATGCTCTGGTGGTGCCCTGCAGAGGGTCTTCCGCTTTGTGGTGGTCTGCTGTTAACTTCACAACCTGCCAGAGCAGTGGCATGACATGCTGGAGAAGGAGGAGGAGGAGGAAGGACATGCGGCCTCAGCTGAGAAGGAGACAGACCAGGAGTGGCAGGAGGACAAGCCTGGAGAGGAGCCAGAGGATGGAGGACAGGCGGCGGCAAGGGGTCGGCACACCCGGAGGACCAGGGAGGCCGCCCTCCTGACCATATTCACATAAGTCAAGGCTATGTCCGTTAGCTCAACCCCTCATCCACATTTATCCTCTTCACCCCCCACAGCCCCCTCCTTCCAACCCCGCCATCCCATCTCCCGCCCAAATACCCCTCTCCATCACATCCCCCTCCCAAAACACCCTGTTCCATTCTCCATGGGTCTGTGTAACATGACTCCAGGGTGATGGGCTTGTGTCGGCACTGTCAGCCGGTCAATAAACACGTCAGGAAAGTGATGATAACCCGCTGTGAGGAAAGCTCTGGTGCTCCTCAGTTTCTGCAAAAGTCTGACTTCAGTTTTTCTGCTGACAGCGCGCTCACAGCCATCTCTGAATGGGTTCTGCATCTGGGGTGTGTGATCTTGGACCACTGTTTGAGGGGGGCCAGGGCTGGGGGGGAGAGGAGGAAAACAGGGGGTGCGGTTGCAGGCAGGCCTGATGTGAAGATTAACTTGACTGAGGCTTCATATGTGTCAGGTTTTGCATGTTTAAGTAGTGAACTATTGGTATTTCCATTCCCCCTACCTACAGATAGTGATCCACCCATCCTCCCCAGTGTCCACTCGGTGCTCCTCAATCTTCCTGATATTTCATGGCCTTATGCCACATCTCGGTGTCTCCCCAGGATGTTCATCAGAGGTAGAGGCAACCTGCTGCTTTCCACGCCCTGTGGCCTTTTATGCCCTTGCCAGATGTCCCCTGGAGGGCCGGGAGCCAGGGAGGGCCCCAGCTGACCTCGCAGTCACTGGCATCGCTGTGGGCATCTTCCCAATTGCCAGGATAAGTGTAGCTCCAACAACAGTCAGGAAGTTTGACACCATTCAGGACAAAACAGCCTGCTTAATTAGGACCCAGTTCATAATCTTAAAAATCATTCACTCCCTTCACCACTGCTTTACCGTGACTGTAGTGCATACCATCTACATGATGCAAAAAGGCGTCTTCGACAGACACCCCTACCACCGAGAAGAACAAGGGCAATAGTGAATGGAAATGCCACCATCTCCACGTCCTCGCCATATCACATGGAATCCTGACATGGAAATATATCACAGTTCCTTTATCATCTCTGGAACAAAATCGTGGACCTCCCTATCTAACTGCACTGTGGAAATGTCTTCACTGTATTGTATTGCTCTGGCCAAAACGTCACTCTCTTTATCTTCACAAGGGCAATGAACAAAGAATAATGCAGCACAGGAACAGGCCCTTCAGCCCTCCAAGCCTGCGCTGATCTCGTGTCCTATCTAGACCAACTGCCTGTACCCTTCTAGACCCCGTCTGTCCATGTGCCTATCCAGATAAGTCTTAAAGGTCACTAACGTATCTGCCTCAACCACCTCACTTGGCAGTGCATTCCAGGCCACCACCACCCTCTGTGTAAAAAAACTTCCCCCGCACATCCCCACTGCACCTCTCCCCCCCTCACCTTGAACTTGTGCCCCTTGTAATTAACATAGAACATACAGTGTAGAAGGAGGCCATTCGGCCCATCAAGTCTGCACCGACCCACTTAAGCCCTCACTTCCACCCTATTAACCAATTAACCCTCCGAACCTTTTTGGTCACTAAGGGCAATTTATCATGGCCAATCCACCTAACCTGCACGTCTTTGGGCTGTGGGAGGAAACCGGAGCACCCGGAGGAAACTCACGCAGACACAGGGAGAACGTGCAGACTCCACACAGAAAATGACCCAGCAAGGAATCGAACCTGGGACCCTGGTGCTGTGAAGCTACAGTGCTATCCACTTGTGCGACCGTGCTGCTATTTGTCCTATCTATACCCCTAATAATTTTATAAACTTCTATCAGGTTGCCTCTCAGCCTCCGTCTCTCTAGGGAGAACAATCCCAGTTTATTCAATCTCTCGTCATAGCTAATACCCTCCATACCAGGTAAACCTTTTCTGTACTCTCTCCAAAGCCTCCATGTCCTTCTGATAGTGTGAGCTTTTATACTTGATACCCCGTCCTATGAAGGCAAGCATGCCATATGGTTTCTTTACCACCATTTCCACCTGTACTGCCACTTTTAAGGATCTGTGGACCTGCATGCCCAGATCCCTCTGTGTGTCTATGCGCCTGATGGTTCTGCCATTTATTTTATAGCTCCCACCTGAATTGGATATACCAAAATGCATCACCTCGCATTTGTCCGGGTTAAATTCCACCTGCCATTTCTCGCCCAATTTTGCAGCCTATCTATAACTGCTGTATTCTCTGACAATCGTCCTCACTATCCACAGCTCCTGTAATCTTAGTATCATCCCCAAACTTGCTAATCAGACCACCAAGTTTTCTTCCAAGTTATTTATATATATTACAAAGAGCAGAGGTCCCAGTACTGATCCCTGCGGAACATCACTAGTTACAAACCTCCATTCGGAAAAACACCCTTCCACTGCTACCCTCTGTCTTCTATGGCCATGTCAGTTCTGAATCCATCCAGCTAGTTCACCCCTGACCCCATGTGATTTAATCTTTTGCACCAGTTGGCAATGAGGGACCTTGTCAAATGCAATGCCCATTCCATGAATTAAAAAAAATCTCCCTTAATCTACTCTGCTCTAAGTAGAACATTCAATGCAATGGAATGATGTTAAACAATTGGGAATTAAAAGTAAAATCTACTGAATTGGTGTTGGATGGTCATAACTGAATCAGTGCTGTGCAGGTTGGAAAAGACTTAAACCTAACACATCAATGGAACATCATCCCTGGTTGCAAATTTTATTTATCCCTCTACATTGTAGCATTTAACTTTTCTCTAATTGGATCCAATGCCTTTATGGTGTATAGCTCTTGCTGGTTCATTTGAAGATTATTTTATTTTCTGCTTTCCTGATGAACTTATTCATAGGCTGGTAGCCTATACCGTTCCTAATCAATGTAGATATTGTTGTAGATTAAATGTAACATTTGTAGATATTTGTAAATCTGATAATGTCTTTACATTTATTCATGTTCCTGAAAACTGCTAGTTTGTAATGATGCATAGTTAATTGTACTTCAACACTGTGAATTTCACATTTATAACCTTAAAGGCTGACAGCATCTGGATGGATATTAAAGATGATGATGATTTGCCATCAAGTGATGAACTAGAAGAATGGCTCCATGATGTTCTCTCGGGAAAAGTCAATACAGAAGATGATGATGATGATGATGATGACGATGACGACAATGATGATGATGATGACGATGACGACAATGATGATGATGATAACGATGATGATGATGATGATGACGATGACGACGATGATGATGATGATGATGAAGATGATAATGACGATGATGATTAAGTTCAGTTTATTAATGATTATCTATACTGTGAACAAAAAAATCTGCTAATTCTACATTTAATGATATTTGAAATTGATATATTTGTAATTTAAAATGAGCAGTTGAAAATGACTGCTAACTCCAATGGTGTGTAACTAATACTCCAAGATCAGCTAAAATTTCAGATATTTAAAATGAAACCTAATTGATTTATAAAACTTGCTCTCCGTTTATTTTTTATCGACATTCTCCCCTTCCCATTTCTCCATAAGCATAAAGAATGAGCATGCATTTATCTAGAACCTTTCACTACTTCTGGAAATCCCAAGTACTTTACAGCTAATGAAGTAAAGTTGAAATGTAATTCCTGTTGTAGTATGAGGACACATGGCAGACAATTTGCATGGAGCAAGGTTCAGCAAACAGCTATGACTTAATGACTCGATAATCTATTTTTTTAATGATGATATTTTCCATCAATCAGAGAGGGCAGATGAAATCTGTATTTAACATCTCTTCTGGCAGTGCAGCACTCCCTTAGTACAGCACTGAAGTGTCAGTCTGGATTATGTGTTCAAGTCTTTGAAATAGAACTTGACCCTTCCATTCTAGAATTGAGGGTCTTTTCATTGAGCCAAGGCTGACTGACATCTTCAGATAGTTTTCTCCAATTGAATAAAGATAGAACTCACAAGCATTGTTTTGGCCAGTACTGCTTTGTTCTCAACTGATAGATTCTACCCAATACTGCATTCAATTTGTGAGCAACAGTCCATAATTACACAACACTTAACTAGTCCAAAGATGTGCAGGTTAGGTGGAGTGGCCATGATAAATTGCCCTTAGTGTCTAAAAAGATTAGGTGGGGTTACTGGGTTACGGGGATAGGGTGGAGGTGTGGGCTTAGGTAGGGTGTTCTTTCCAAGAGCCGGTGCAGACTCGATGGGCCGAATGGCCTTCTGCACTGTAAAATCTATGATCTAATAGGCACTATTTAACATTACATGACACTTGACTTACATGTACTGCTGCTCTGATTTGATCAGATAGGTACTGTCCAGTGCTCTGAAGTCAATGAAAGTCGTCAGAGTCACAGAGGGCCATAGGCTGCTCTCCTCTTAGGAAAAGAGCTGACTGTTGGTAATTTAACCTGAGGATCACCACACCTCAGCAGAGGGGCACGGCTGAGGAGGCAGTGTCTTCATGGATAACCTCAGCCAGTACAGGAATTGAACCCATGCTGTTGGCATCTCTCTGCATCACAAACCAGCCGTCCAGCCAACTGAGGTAACTGACCACCTCTCATCCAAATCTATTCTATATCTCGTTGATGCTGGCCAGCTTTTGTAAGGGCCATGAAGAATCCACACTGAGTTTGTTGAAACAAAAACTTTTTTATTTGCAACTACTATTATATACAGCTCCAATAGCTCCTACTGAGTCTTCTCTAGTTGGCCGACTCTATTTATATAACCAGACATTGTTAAAGATCCCCTGCCCACTTATCGGGGGTGTTCATATTCTGCAAGATCTGTGGTGTAGTTAATCATCCCTACCCCGTAAGACCCGTGGGGGTTATAAAACCTAATCAGTTGGTAGCACTTGTCCATAAACTGCTATTAGGTCATATCATTGTTGTTGTCGGGTTTTCTACTATTGTAGACAATTTTAATCTCGTTCAATCATATTAATTGCATAATTTTAGCAATTAACATGAGGCATTTGTTCTTCCCCTTGATCCCACTAAGGAGGCATTACTTAACGCTGCTTTATATTGGGCTGGTAGCCAATGCACAACACTGCATAGTATATAGAGCTGGAAAATGCTATCTTTTATGATAGGAATACTATTTTTAAATTATTTTGATTGTACATGTATTAGCATGTATAACCTGCACATCTTTGGACTGTGGGAAGAAACCAGAGCCCTCGGAGGAAACCCACGGCGAGAACGTACAAACTCCACACAGTCACCCAAGGTCGGAATCGAACCCGGGTTCCTGACGCTGTGTGGCAGCAGTGCTATCCACTGTGCCACTGTTCTCTTCCAAAAGCTTAATTATTCTCCTGTCTTAAGCTTTCATGTTCAATTTATTGCTGAAATACAATAACAAATGGGACTAAAATGTTACAAATCACTTTCTCTGAACTTTAATGGCTTCAACAGCAAATAATGTTAAGCTGTAAATGTCAAGTGAATAAATTTGCATAACTTAGTAGCTTCATTTCTTTTAACCATCGCCTTACTGGGGCTAATTGCAGTCTTGCATCTTCTCTGGCTTTCTTCACGACTCACAGTCCACGTCTCAATGTTATCCACCTATCAGAGTTTTCTTCTTCCTCTTCTTTTTTTACCTTCAACCTCTCCTTCAGTTGTTCCCAGGTCATGGCTCTTGGGTCTTTGGTTCCAATGTTCATGCTTGGCTTTCTTTCACTCTCTTACTTTACTTAGCAATTCTTTTGATTCCTGAACTACTTTGTAATTTAACCCACTCATTTGTCTTTCTGTCCACTCAACTGGTTCTGAGCATCCTTCACCTTATCCACATTTCAGGAACTGTTATCCTCTCGTCTTTCTTCAGAGTCCAACTCTCACATCCACCGAGTGTGACACTCCCCAACTGGTCGCTGTACCAGATGATTTTTCAAGTTCATTATGATGCTTTTGGATTTCCAGACACTATTTAAGTCACTGGTCATGCGATAGCTAATCTACCTTTGGGTTTTTTCATCCAATTAGGATATTTCAAAATGTCCACATTCTCAGTGCTTCCAATCTTAACTTTTTTAGAGAATCCTTTTGTCACAAGTAGGCTTACATTAACGCTGCAATGAAGTTACTGTGAAAAGCCCCCAGTCGCCACATTCCGGCGCCTGTTAGGGTACATAGAGGGATAATTCAGAATGTCCAAATTACCTAACAGCACATCTTTCGGGACTTGTGGGAGGAAACTGGAGCACCCGGAGGAAACGCACGCAGACACAGGGAGAACGTGTAGACTCCACACAGACTGTGACCCAAGCCGGGAATCTGAACTGGGACCCTGGAGCTGTGAAGCACCACTGCTATCCACTGTGCTACCGTGCCATTGGCTTTTGCTTCATTTATGCAGTAGCCTATGTTAAATATAAAATGGTACACCGTACCTCGGAATGCCACTTATTTGCATCTGATTATGTGGGCCTCGTGGTATCAGCTGGCAGTGATATCTGCTCCATTGTCTACTCATCAGTCACTGAAGAGCTTTGTCTGCTAACGGTATTATCAAGAAATAATGAATAGATTTTTTAACAAGCCATGGCAATCATAAATAATTTCATTTGAATTATACTGTACGTGATTCAGTCAGAATCAACACAATGTCCTAGAACCTAATAGGTATTCCAAAATCATTACATTATGACATGTAAATCCATTCCCTAAAGACTGGTAACCAATGCACCAGTAGATTTATAAAACAAATGCGCGGACTGGTTTGACTGCCAGCGCATTATTATACAGTATCCTGCTTTTTCCAAACTTGGAGAATCACTATGCACAAGCAAGTAAAGACATTACACTCAGCACATCTGTAATTACAGGTGATACAATGGGGCGCGATTCTCCAGAAAGATTTCTAAGTATTATACTGAGCGAGAATTGCCGCGAGCTTCTCGCCTCTCGGCCCAGCGAGGCCAGCAACGCTATATATATACCTACAATTCACCGAGAGGCAGAAAGAGCGAGTGAACATTAGGCTTTAGTAATCATGAACTTGCCTAGCCAGAGTCGGTTACAGATGAGTGCCGCCCACAGGCGGCCGGTCTATATATGGCCCCGGTGAGGGCGGAGCCAGAGGCGGAGCCCACCGGGGTTATAGTACAGTACCTGGAAGCAGCTTGTATCACCACTTCCAGTATCATACATGCATTAGGTGAATACATTCACCACAGCTATTCAACGTTAATTGGTCCACTTAACGAGGCCCTACGGGCTTCTCGCTGCAAATGAAGGCTCGCCAATCGATTCACCGGCATCTTGCTTGCCAGCTCCCCGCTAACAAGGGCGAGCAGCACTTAAGCTGTACTTGCTCAGCCAACCCCAGCCAGCTTGCAGAAATGGAGTCGAGGAGACTGTGGTGAATGTGATTCACACCGGATTATAATCTGTATATACATGTGTCTATATTGTAAGTGAAGTTGCACTACCTGACCACCAGGGGGAGTAGCTCTGGGAATGCTCGAGAGTTGTACTGGGCTTCTCCCTTGGCTCCGCCCAGGACTCCTCCCCCAGGAGCTGCTGTATAAAGATCAGTGCCACAGGGTCAGCCGGCCAGTTCACCGTAAGTTCAACGGCTAACAGGCTGGTTCTGTTGTAAGTATATTAAAACCGCTATTCTAATCCTACAAGCACGTGTCCGTAGAATTGTTGGTTCCAACAATTTAATATACTTAGGAAACAGTCGAAGAAATCATGGAAGCAGCCCTCAAGCCCGGACGCCTAGAACTCGACCCACAGGATGCAGAGGCTAAGGAAATTTTTTCCCACTGGCTGAGATGTTTTAAAGCCTACCTGACAGAAGCCAGCACCGCCGGAACAACGGAGGAACAAAAACTCAGCCTACTGCACGCGAGGGTAAGCCACAGAATCTCCACACAGCTAAATTCGGCCGGTTCTTACACCGCAGCGCTGCCGATATTGGACAAAATGTACGTTAGGCCCATTAACGAGGTTTATGCACGTCACGTGTTTACCACTCGCCGTCAGCCGCCTACAGAAACGCTTGCCGAGTTTGTAAGGGAATTGAACAATCTTTCCAATGACTGTAATTATCAAGCCATTACCGCAGCTGAACATAGGGATCTTGCTGTGCGGGACGTTTTCGTAGCGGGCCTTAGGTCTAACTATGTGCGCCAAAGACTGCTAGAAAAGGGGGCCCAGGACTTAGACACTACTGTGGAGGCTGCTACCACTATGGAAGTTTCCTTCTGCAGCTTCACGTCATTTCCCGCGGACCCCGCGACTTCATCGTGGACCCCCGACCAACAATCCCCCCAGGCCTGTGCCGCACGGCCCCCCAGCTACCGCGCTGCCAAAGCCAGTTATGCTGCTGCCCCAGCCAGCTACTCAGCTGCCCCAGCCTGCCATTTCTGTGGCCAAAGCCAGCACCCGCGACAGCACTGCCCAGCCCGATCCGTGACCTGCAGCAGCTGTGGGAAGAAAGGCCACTATGCCAGAGTGTGCCTCGCGAAAAGGGCCCCAGTTTTTAACTCCCCTGCAGAGAGAACAAATCGCTCCCAACACCAGCGGGCCCACGGGGCCCGAAATGCTGCGGCCTACGCCCTGACTCCGCCCCCTCCCGCCATGTGCAATCCATGGGGGCCGCCATCTTGGCAAACCCCCACCATGAGGCTGGCCACGTGCGACTCATGGGAGCCGCCATCTTCCTCGCCACTCACCACGTGCGATCCACGGGCCCCATCTGCATCGGCATGCTCAGAAGGCACATCTGAAGAATACGACTTCCCCGGGCACTCACCACGCGGCCCGCAACTGAACGCGGTCACCCTGGATCAATCCCGCCCCAAGCACCTACGAAGTTCGATGGCGGAGGTCCAGATCAACGGGTACAGCACACCATGCCTCTTTGACTCCGGGAGCACCGAGAGCTTTATACATCCAGAGCTGGTAAGATGCTGTTCGCTTTCTATTTTTCCTGTGAGCCAAACTATCATCCTTGCTTCGGGCTCCCACTCAGTCCAAATCCAAGGACGCACCGTCGCTACGCTCACAATTCGAGGCGCTAGTTATTCTAAATTTAAACTTCATGTCCTGCCTGACCTCTGCACGCCACTCTTATTAGGCCTGGATTTCCAGTGCAACCTCAAGAGCCTCACCCTCAGCTTCGGCGGGCCCCTGCCCCCACTCACTATCTGCAGCCTAGCCATGCTGCGCATCTCCCCCCCCTCCTCTCTTCGCCAATCTCACTCCAGATTGCAAACCAGTAGCTACTCGCAGCAGGCGATACAGCCTACAGGATAAGGTTTTTATCCGATCGGAGATCCGACGGCTGCTCAGTGAGGGGATCATAGAGGCCAGTAATAGTCCCTGGAGAGCTCAGGTGGTGGTCGTCAAGACCGGGGAAAAATTTTGCATGGTCGTCGACTATAGCCAGACCATAAATCGCTTTACGCTCCTAGACGCGTATCCCCTCCCCAGAATTGCAGACATGGGTAATCAGATCGCCCAATATCGGCTATTTTCCACGGTGGATCTGAAGTCTGCATACCACCAGCTCCCAATCCGCCGGAGGACCGCCACTACACGGCGTTCGAGGCTGATGGCCGCCTCTTCCATTTCCTCTGGGTTCCCTTCGGCGTCACCAACGGGGTTTCGGTGTTCGAACGAGCAATGGACCGAATGGTAGACCAGTACGGGCTGCGGGCCACGTTTCCGTATCTGGACAATGTTACCATCTGCGGCTATGACCAGCAGGACCACGACGCCAACCTCCACCGTTTTCTCCAAACGGCACAGAAATTAAATCTCACTTATAATAAGGAGAAATGCGTGTTCCGAACAAACAGACTAGCCATCCTCGGCTATGTCGTGGAGAACGGAGTCCTGGGACCAGACCCGGACCGCATGCAGCAGCTGCGGGAACTCCCCCTCTTAGAACGCCCCCTCCCTCATTGCCCCAAGGCCCTCAAACGGTGCTTGGGGTTCTTTTCATACTACGCCCAGTGGGTCCCTCAATATGCGGACAAAGCCCGCCCACTCTTTAAGGCCACACAATTTCCCCTGTCAGCTGAGGCGCGCCAGGCCTTCAGCTGCATCAAGGAGGACATCGCCAAAGCAGCCATGCGGGCGGTGGATGAATCCACTCCTTTTCAGGTTGAGAGCGACGCCTCAGAGGTAGCGCTAGCAGCCACTTTAAATCAGGCAGGGAGGCCCATTGCATTTTTCTCCCGTACCCTATCCGCTTCAGAACTCCGACACTCCTCAGTCGAGAAGGAAGCGCAAGCCATTGTGGAGGCTGTTCGTCACTGGAGGCACTACCTCGCAGGTAGGAGGTTCACCCTCATCACCGACCAACGATCGGTTGCCTTTATGTTTGACAACTCGCAAAGGGGCAAAATAAAAAATGATAAAATCCTTCGGTGGAGGATCGAACTCTCCACCTATAGTTACGATATTAAATATCGACCGGGGAAGCACAACGAGCCCTCGGATGCCCTATCCCGCGGGACATGCGCCAGCACGCAGATCAGCTGTCTGAAAGCCATCCACGTTGATCTCTGCCATCCACCCGGGTCACCCGGCTCGCCCACTACCTCAGAGCCCGAAACCTGCCTTTCTCCTACGAGGAGGTAAAAGCGGTCACCAGGGACTGCCCGATCTGTGCGGAGTGCAAACCGCAATTCTATAGACCAAACAGGGCCCACCTGGTCAAGGCTTCTAGGCCCTTTGAACGCCTTGCGATCGATTTGAAAGGGCCACTCCCCTCCACTAACAAGAACATTTATTTCCTCAACATCATCGACGAGTTCTCCCAATTCCCTTTTGTCATTCCGTGCCCTGACATGACCTCCCACACAGTCATTAGGGCCCTGCATAGTGTCTTCACCCTGTTCGGTTTCCCCAGCTACGTACACAGCGACCGGGGTTTGTCCTTTATGAGCGACGAGCTGCGTCAGTACCTGCTCGACAAGGACATCGCCTCGAGCAGGACTACCAGCTACAACCCCAGGGGGAACGGACAGGGTGGAGAGGGAGAACGCGACGGTCTGGAAGACCGTCCTGCTGACCCTCCGGTCTAGAAAACTCCAAGTCTCCCAATGGCAATAAGTCCTCCCAGACGCGCTCTATGCTACCAGGTCCCTCCTCTGTACAGCTACAAATCAAACCCCTCACGAGCGACTCTTCATTTTTTCAAGGGGCACTACCATGGGAGTCTCACTTCCGGCGTGGCTGAGGACACCAGGCCCGATCATCCTGAGGAAGCACGTCAGGGGGCACAAAACTGACCCCCTTGTTGAAAAGGTGCCCATTCCAACCCCCAGTACGCATTCGTGGAGTTCCCGGACGGTCGCCAGGACACAGTATCCCTTTGGGACCTGGCACCCGCTGGATCCAGCCCCCCCCCTACCCCCACTGAGGAACCCCTTACCCCGTTCCCTATGCTTCCACCCCCTCGCGCCCCCGATTCCGCAAGCTCACCCCACCGGTTCCACGCGCCAGAACCAGCCCGTCCCCAGCGCCCCCAGTCTCCGGTCGAGCCAGAGGTGTATAAAGTTCGGACGAGACCCGCCCCGGAGTCTGCCATCGTATCCCAGCTCTCAACACCCACCCAGCCACCGCAAGAGGCTGCAACCCCGGTGCTCCGCAGATCGAAAAGAACAATTCGTCCACCGGACAGACTAACTCTGTGAGCCACCACCCCCGCTGGACTCGGTTTTTTTCACAGGGGGTGAATGTGCTGAATGTGATTCACACCAGATTATAATCTGTACATGTGTCTATATTGTAAGTGCAGTTGCACTACCTGACCACTAGAACATAGAACATAGAACGATACAGCGCAGTACAGGCCCTTCGGCCCTCGATGTTGCACCGACATGGAAAAAATCTAAAGGCCATCTAACCTACACTATGCCCTTATCATCCATATGCTTATCCAATAAATTTTTTAATGCCCTCAATGTTGGCGTGTTCACTACTGTTGCAGGTAGGGCATTCCACGGCCTCACCACTCTTTGCGTAAAAAACCCACCTCTGACCTCTGTCCTATATCTATTACCTCTCAATTTAAGGCTATGTCCCCTTGTGCTAGCCACCTCCATCCGCGGGAGAAGGCTCTCGCTGTCCACCCTATCTAACCCTCTGATCATTTTGTATGCCTCTATTAAGTCACCTCTTAACCTTCTTCTCTCTAACGAAAACAACCTCAAGTCCATCAGCCTTTCCTCATAAGATTTTCCCTCCATACCAAGCAACATCCTGGTAAATCTCCTCTGCACCCGTTCCAAAGCTTCCACGTCCTTCCTATAATGTGGCGACCAGAACTGTACGCAATATTCCAAATGCGGCCGTACTAGAGTTTTGTACAACTGCAACATGACCTCATGGCTCCGGAACTCAATCCCTCTACCAATAAAGGCCAACACACCATAGGCCTTCTTCACAACCCGATCAACCTGGGTGGCAACTTTCAGGGATCTATGTACATGGACACCGAGATCCCTCTGCTCATCCACACTACCAAGAATTTTACCATTAGCCAAATATTCCGCATTTCTGTTATCTTTCCAAAGTGAATCACCTCACACTTCTCCACATTAAACTCCATTTGCCACCTCTCAGCCCAGCTCTGCAGCTTATCTATGTCCCTCTGTAACCTGCAACATCCTTCCGCACTGTCTACAACTCCACCGACTTTAGTGTTGTCTGCAAATTTACTCACCCATCCTTCTGCGCCCTCCTCTAGGTCATTTATAAAAATGACAAACAGCAACGGCCCCAGAACAGATCCTTGTGGTACGCCACTCGTAACTGAACTCCATTCTGAACATTTCCCATCAACTACCACTCTCTGTCTTCTTTCAACTAGCCAATTTCTGATCCACATCTCTAAATCACCCTCAATCCCCAGCCTCCGTATTTTCTGCAATAACCGACTGTGGGGAACCTTATCAAACGCTTTACTGAAATCCATATACACCACATCAACTGCTCTACCCTCGTCTACCTGTTCAGTCACCTTCTCAAAGAACTCGATAAGGTTTGTGAGGCATGACCTACCCTTCACAAAACCATGCTGACTGTCCCTAATCATATTATTCCTATCTAGATGATTATAAATCGTATCTTTTATAATCCTCTCCAAGACTTTACCCACCACAGACGTTAGGCTCACCGGCCTATAGTTACCGGGGTTATCTCTACTCCCCTTCTTGAACAAAGGGACCACATTTGCTATCCTCCAGTCCTCTGGCACTATTCCTGTAGCCAATGATGACCTAAAAATCAAAGCCAAAGGCTCAGCAATCTCTTCCCTGGCTTCCCAGAGAATCCTAGGATAAATCCCATCTGGCCCCGGGGACTTATCTATTTTCACCTTGTCCAGAATTGCCAACACTTCTTCCCTACGCACCTCAATGCCATCTATTCTAATAGCCTGGGTCTCAGCATTCTCCTCCACAATATTATCTTTTTCTTGAGTGAATACTGACGAAAAGTATTCATTTAGTATCTCGCTTATCTCCTCAGCCTCCACACACAACTTCCCACCACTGTCCTTGACTGGCCCTACTCTTACCCTAGTCATTCTTTTATTCCTGACATACCTATAGAAAGCTTTTGGGTTTTCCTTGATCCTACCTGCCAAAGACTTCTCATGTCCCCTCCTTGCTCGTCTCAGCTCTCTCTTTAGATCCTTCCTCGCTTCCTTGTAACTATCAAGCGCCCCAACTGAAACTTCACACCTCATCTTCACATAGGCCTCCTTCTTCCTCTTAACAAGAGATTCCACTTCTTTGGTAAACCACGGTTCCCTCGCTCGACCCCTTCCTCCCTGCCTGACTGGTACGTACTTATCAAGAACATGCAATAGCTGTTCCTTGAACAAGCTCCATATATCCAGTGTGCGCAACCCTTGCAGCCTACTTCTCCAACCAACACATCCTAAGTCATGTCTAATGGCATCATAATTGCCCTTCCCCCAGCTATAACTCTTGCCCTGTGGGGTATACTTATACCTTTCCATCACTAACGTAAAGGTCACCGAATTGTGGTCACTGTTTCCAAAGTGCTCACCTACCTCCAGATCTAACACCTGGCCTGGTTCATTACCCAAAACCAAATCCAATGTGGCCTCGCCTCTTGTTGGCCTGTCAACATATTGTGTCAGGAAACCCTCCTGCACACATTGTACAAAGAATGACCCATCTAATGTACTCGAACTATATCTTTTCCAGTCAATATTTGGAAAGTTAAAGTCTCCCATAACAACTACCCTGTTACTTTCGCTCTTTTCCAGAATCATCTTTGCCATCCTTTCCTCTACATCCCTAGAACTATTAGGTGGCCTATAGAAAACTCCCAACAGGGTGACCTCTCCTTTCCTGTTTCTAACCTCAGCCCATACTACCTCAGAAGAAGAGTCCCTATCTAGCATCCTTTCCGCCACCGTAATACTGTCCTTGACTAGCAGCGCCACACCTCCCCCTCTTTTGCCCCCTTCTCTGAGCTTACTAAAACACCTAAACCCCGGAACCTGCAACAACCATTCCTGTCCCTGCTCTATCCATGTCTCTGAAATGGCCACAACATCGAAGTCCCAGGTACCAACCCATGCTGCCAGTTCCCCTACCTTATTTCGTATACTCCTGGCATTGAAGTAGACACACTTCAAACCACCTACCTGAACACTGGCACCCTCCTGCGAAGTCAAATCTGTGCTCCTGACCTCTATACTCTCAATCTCCCGTACCCCAAAACTACAATCCAGGTTCCCATGCCCCTGCTGAATTAGTTTAAACCCCCCCAAAGAGCACTAACAAATCTCCCCCCCCAGGATATTGGTGCCCCTCAGGTTCAGATGTAGACCATCCTGTCTATAGAGGTCCCACCTTCCCCAGAAAGAGCCCCAGTTATCCAGAAATCTGAATCCCTCCCGCCTGCACCATCCCTGTAGCCACGTGTTTAATTGCTCTCTCTCCCTATTCCTCATCTCACTATCACGTGGCACGGGCAACAACCCAGAGATAACAACTCTGTTTGTTCTCGCTCTGAGCTTCCATCCTAGCTCCCTAAAGACCTGCCTGACATCCTTGTCCCCTTTCCTACCTATGTCGTTAGTGCCAATGTGGACTACGACTTGGGGCTGCTCCCCCTCCCCCTTAAGGACCCGGAAAACACGATCCGAGACATCACGTACCCTTGCACCTGGGAGGCAACATACCAAACGTGAGTCTCTTTCGCTCCCACAAAATCTCCTATCTGTGCCCCTGACTATTGAGTCCCCAATTACTAATGTTCTACTCCTTTCTCCCCTTCCCTTCTGAGCAACAGGGACAGACTCCGTGCCAGAGGCCCGTACCCCATGGCTTACCCCTGGTAAGTCGTCCCCCCCACAAGTATCCAAAACGGTATACTTGTTACTCAGGGGAACGACTGCTTCTTCCCAGTCCCTCTTACAGTTACCCATCTATCTCCAGTCTTTGGTGTAACTACTTCCCTGAAGCTCCTATCTATGACCCCCTCTGCCTCCCGAATGATCCGAAGTTCATCCAGCTCAAGCTCCAGGTCCCTAACACGGTTTTTGAGGAGCTGGAGTTGGGTGCACTTCCCACAGATGAAATCAGCAGGGACACTGACGGCGTCCCTCACCTCAAACATTCTGCAGGAGGAGCATTGTACTGCCTTCCCTGACATCATCTCTAGATTTAAAAAAAAACAAGAAAAAGAAAAAGAAAGGAAGAGCTTACCTGATATTACCTCAAACCCTTCTCCCGCTGTAAGGTAAGCAAATTTAAAGGCACTCACTCACCTTCACGACAGGCCCCTGCTCCCGCTTCACAACCACCGTGGGGTGGGGGGGGTTGGTTAGAGGAGGAGGTAGGGTTGGAAACACTCACGAAGTGTTTCGGGTTTAACTGTCACTTGCCAACAGCCTCTCCACAAACCACCTTCAACTTAGGCTGACCGCACTGCACGTATGCAAATTTCCCCAGAACAGCTGATCAGTAGCTCTGCTCTGCTGCCCTCTGCTGGATGATTGCCTTCACTTAAACTCCTCGGGTCTCCTTCGCAGATTCACCTTCAACTTAGGCTGACCGCACTGCACGTATGCAAATTTCTCCAGAACAGCTGATCAGTAGCTCTGCTCTGCTGCCCTCTGCTGGATGTAACTCTGGGAATGCTTCTCCCTTGGCTCCGCCCAGGACTCCTCCCCCGGGAGCTGCTGTATAAAGATCAGTGCCACAGGGTCAGCCGGCCAGTTCACTGAAAGTTCAACGGCTAACAGGCTGGCTCTGTTGTAAGTATATTAAAACCGCTATTCTAATCCTACAAGCACGTGTCCGTAGAATTGTTGGTTCCAACAGAGACCAGCCCCAAGATTCTGGGACGCTGACCTAGGGAGGCTCCTAGACGCTATGGAGGCCAGAGAGATGTCCTGTTCCTCCAAAGGTCCCGGAGGATTAGCCATAGTGCAGCCAGTGCTGCATGGAACGAGGTGGTGGCAGCTGTGAGCGCTGGGAGTGTGACTAGGAGGACTGGCCTCCAGTGCCGAAAAAAGGTCAACGCCCTACACCTGGCAGCATGAGTGAGTGGACACCAAACCTCCCCCACACCGAGACACGACCGCCCAATGGGAGCATCCACCCTCCAACTCTCCATGCGACACCCAACCCTTCCTCCACCCCCCCCCTTCAACCCCCACCAACCCTCCCTTCACACCACACACCCCTCCCACCTCTGTGAACCACGTGTGTGACTAACGGTGCCCTCTCTGTGTCTCCTCAGGAAAAGCTCTCCCATAATCGCCGGGAGAGGGCCCAGACTGGTGGTGGGGTGCCAGATCTAAGAATCCTCACCACCTTCGAGGGCCCTGGAGGTGACCGGTGTGGCCAACGGCAGGGCGGTCACCCACGCGGAGACTGGCGGATTCCGCAGAGGTGAGGCACCACCAGACCCCACCCAGGGGACCTGTCAAACGTAGGTTGTTATTTCATTCCTGACTGACCCATCCCTCCCATCGACCACATGTCCATTCTCCCGCAGGTCCTCCAGCCGACAGCACCGGCCCATCCCGGGCGGCCCCCCTCTCAAGCCTCTATGAAAACCACCTAGGAGGAGGGCTCCGAGGATGCCACAGTCCCGGAACAGCTGTCAGCCCCATTTTTCACCAGCGCAGATACACACACTTCGGTGGGAAATGTTAGTGGTCAGGCTTCGGGGGCACAATCTGGTGAACACCACACAGCTGCTGATGATGCACATCAGGTGGAGGCAGGAATCCCCTGGCGTGACAGCGGAGGTCTGCTGGATCCCAGGACCCAGCTGGGTCCTAGCCTTACGCTGAGCCTACAGAACAGGATTACCTAGAGCTAATGGAGACTAAGGAGCAGCTGGGACATTGAGAGAGAAATGTCAGTGTCACTCCAACAGATCCATAGCCACTTGGAGGAGTCCTAGACACCGGAGCTGTCACCGGCAATGCGTGACACCAAGACCAACATTGCTAGGGTGGCGACTGCAGTGGAGAGCCTGGTTCAAGTCCCAGCTGCCGCTCCATCCCGTCATGAACCCCAGGGCTCAACTGGCACCGACCAGCAGGAGAAGGCGCTGTGCGCCAACCTGGACCCATCCCACCAGCTCCGCCGGGTTGTACCCCTCTGATGAGGCCACGTTTCACAGTCAGCACACTGGATAGGGTGGCATGGCTGTGCATGTACCACCGACAAGTGAGCCGGAGCCCTCCGGCCTCAGAGCCCTCAGAGGACGTCCACCAGGAGCATTGAAGGGCAAGGGATGAGGCAAGCAGCTGGCTTCCTCTGAGAATGTGAAGCAAGGGTTAATAGCTAGAACCATCTAGAATTAATGGGGCACATTAGTGGAAATTTACTAAGGAGGGAGTTATTATTGAATTCGTGAGCCGATTCATGACTGTAAGCCAAATAGCCTTGAGAAACAAGGAAGATGGCTGGATGACGGAATATGAAATGTAAGAGCCATTGATAAATCATGGCTGGACACCTGGTGTTTTGCTAAAATTGCTATACGCTCATGTGCCAATAGATAACCTCAATGTCTGTAAAATTATGTATTGAAAATATGACAATAACAAATTAATCACGTACTAAACATTTGGTAAAAACAAGCTGTAATCTGTACTGGAGGCAAGCTCAAGTGAATGTAAGGGACAGCCCCTTAAAAAATATATATAAAGATAGGATGCTTTGGGCAAAACTTTGGCACACTCAGAGGTGTTTCTTTGGAATACCTAGAGGGCTGCCCAATAAAGAATATTCTAAGTACGAGCGTGTTCGAGATTGTTTCTTCCAGACTGATAGATAAGTGAATTAAAGAGACGTTCACACCTCCACCTCTGATGTGCATCCTCGGGACACACCTAGACGTAGCGGCAAAGCTTGGAGGGCCAAGCACATTGAGGATCAGGGAGGGCATGGGGGAGGGGATGGGGGTTGGGAGGGTGGGGGGAGGGGATGGGGGTGGGGATGGGGGTTGGGAGGGTGGGGGGAGGGGATGGGGGTTGGGAGGGTGGGGGGGCGGCACCATCAGGAGAGTGGGGAATTGTTACACATTAAACACCCTTCTGCACAACCATTATGATGCCTCTTTCACTTTCTTCTGCAATGCGGGCTGACCTCTGAAAGCTTTAAAAAAAAACATTTTTAAAGAAAATTTAGAGTACCCAATTAATTTTTTCCAATTAAGGTGCAGTTTAGCGTGGCCAATCCATCTACCCTGCACATCTTTGGGTTGTTGGGGCGAAACCCATGCAAACTCGGAGAGAATGTGCAAACTCCACACAGACAGTGACCCAGAGCCGGAATCGAACCTGGGACCTCGGTGCCATGAGGCAGCAATGCTAACCACTGTACCACCATGCTGGCGTATCTCTGAACCCTTGGCCCATCTCACCAGGCATTAGCCCTCCCCCTGGCACCAACCCGCCCTCCGGCCATGGACATGTCCTCGGAGCTGTGCCCCATTCCCTGGGTATTTGGATGTTGGCTGCTGTGTGTGTGGTGTTGCCTCACGCAGTGTTCAAGCACAGTATCCATGCATCACGGTCTGATTGGAAAGCTAGGCAATGCGCTGCACATGCTACACCCACAGGTATCCACTTGGGTTGTGTGAGGTACTCTCTTAACCACGATTGAAAATACCTATTAGCAATATCCTTCAGCTGCTCGGAATGACGCCTTGGCAGTCGGTGGGGGTTATGGGTGGTCGGTGGACCAGACAGGCAGGGACAAGGGTTGACCGGAACTGGTACACGCGATCCAGGGGTTGGCATGGTGGTGCCGTGAGCAGTTGCCCTCCCCTGGTTGTCCCCCAGCGCCTCACCCCCCACCCTCCAATGGCGGCCCAGCCCCAGCCAAGGGTCCCCCACCTCCCACTGAGCATAGGGCAGCAAGCCCAGCGCCCCCGGGCTCTTTGCCTGTGAACAAAGATGACTACTCACCTCCTCGGTGATGCGACCATCAATTCACTCAAGGGCACGAGTAGAAGTAAACTGTGGCTTTAATCAACTTACATCTGAGCCTGCCTGCGACTAGATGAACTGAAGGCAGGCTCGCAAGACCGCAGCACTTTATACTTCCAGTTGTGGGAGGAGCCATGGGCGGAGCCAAGGGTGGAGCCCTGTACATGCTCCTCATCTCCCCCTGTGAGCAGAGCTGCGCAACGGCTCACAGATGGAGCCCACAGGGACACAGTGATACACAGTGTAAATTTATATTATACATTTACCACATTCACCCCCTGTTAAAAATCTAGTCCGGCAGGGGTGATGGCTCTATAAGTTGAGTTGGTCCGGTGCTCGAATCGTTCGCTGGGACCGGCGGAGCACCGGAGTTGCAGCCGCTTCGGATGGCTGTGTGTTGATATCCGTGTGAATCTGAGGGTGGACTCCGGGGGTGGCTCGTTCCGAGCTTCGTTCCTGACCGGTGTGACGGGTGAAATGGGATGCAGGAAACCTGTAGGCGCGGGGGCGCAGGGCGTGGGGGGTCGGGTGGGGTGTGGTGTGAGGGGTGCCTCGGCGGTAGTGGTGGTGGTAGATCCTGCAGGCGTCAGGTCCCGGAGGGAAACGGTGTCCTGCCAGCCGTCGGGGTGCTCGATAAATGCATAGTGGGGGTTTGAATATAGTAGTAGGACCCTCTCTACCAGTGGGTCTGTTTTATGTGTCCGGACCTGCTTCCGAAGGAGGACAGGGCCCGGTGTCCTCAACCAGGATGGAAGCGAGGCCCCCGTGGTAGTGCCCCTAGGGAAGGCAAATAATCGATCGTGAGGAGTCTGATTAGTGGCCGTACACAGGAGGGACCTAATTGCATGGAGCACGTCGGGGAGGACCTCCTGCCAGTGGGAAGTCGGGAGATTCCTCGAACGTAGGGTCAATAGCACGGTCTTCCAGACCGTCGCGTTCTCCCTCTCCACCTGCCTGTTCCCCCTGGGGTTGCAGCTGGTAGTCCTGCTCGAGGCGATGCCCTTACTGAGCAGGTACTGACGCAGTTCGTCGCTCATGAAGGACGAACCCCTGTCACTGTGGACATAGTTAGGGAAACCGAACAGGGTGAAGACACTGTGCAGGGCTCTGATGACTGTGTGGGAGGTCATATCGGGGCACAGGATGGCAAACGGGAAGCGAGAGAATTCATCTATGATGTTAAGGAAGTACACATTACGGTTGGTCGAGGGAAGGGGCCCTTTGAAATCGATACTTAGTCGTTCAAAGGGCCAGGATGCCTTTACCAGGTGGGCCTTGTCTGGTCTATAGAAGTGCGGTTTACACTCCGTGCAGATCGGGCAATTCCTGGTGACAGCTTTAACCTCCTCAGTGGAGAAAGGCAGATTGCGGGCCTTGATGTAGTGGGCGAGCCGGGTGACCCCCAGGTGGCAGAGGTCCTTGTGGATAGCCTGTAATCAATCGTCTTGCGCGCTGGCGCATGTGCCGCGGGACAGGGCATCTGGGAGCTCGTTGAGCTTCCCCGGACGGTATACAATATCATAATAATAGGTGGAGAGTTCAATCCTCCACCTCAAGATTTTGTCATTTTTAATTTTGCCCCGCTGCGATTTATCGAACATAAAGGCAACCGATCTCTGGTCGGTGATGAGGGTAAGCCTCCTACTAGCGAGGTAGTGCCTCCAGTGCCGTACGGCTTCCACAATGGCTTGAGCTTCCTTTTCGACTGAGGAGTGTCGAAGTTCCGAAGCGGAGAGGGTTCGGGAGAAGAAGGCTACTGTCCTACCTGCCTGGTTCAGAGTGGCAGCAAGAGTGACCTCTGAGGCGTCGCTCTCTACTTGAAAGGGAACGGATTCATCCACCACCCGCATGGCGGCTTTGGCCATGTCCTCCTTAATGCAGTTGAACGCCTAGCGGGCCTCGGCTGACAGCGGGAAGAGTGTGGCCTTAAATAGTGGGCGGGCTTTGTCCGCATACTGGGGGACCCACTGGGTGTAGTAGGAGAAAAATCCGAGGCACCTCTTGAGGGCCCTGGAACAGTGAGGGAGAGGGAGTTGTAAGAGGGGGTGATTACGGTCAGGGTCAGGCCCTAGGACCCCGTTTTCCACGAGGTAGCTGAGGATGGCTAGTCTGGTTGTGCAGAAAATGCATTTCTCCTTATTGTATGTGAGGTTGAGTTTTTGGGCGGTTTGGAGAAATCGGTGGTGGTTGGCATCGTGGTCCTGCTGGTCATGGCCACAGATGGTGACGTTATCCAAGTACGGAAATGTGGCCCGCAGCCCGTACTGGTCCACAATTCGGTCCATTGCTCGTTGGAACACTGAGAACCCATTCGTGACGTCAAAGGGGACCCGGAGGAAATGGAAGAGGCGGCCGTCTGCCTCGAACGCCGTGTAGTGGCGGTCCTCCGGGCGGATTGGGAGCTGGTGGTATGCAAACTTCAGATCCACCGTGGAGAAGATACGGTACTGGGCGATCTGATTGACCATGTCTGCAATCCGGGGGAGGGGGTACGCATCGAGGTGCATGAACCGGTTAATGGTCTGGCTGTAATCAACCACCATCCGGAGCTTTTCCCCGGTCTTGACGACCACCACTTGAGCTCTCCACGGGGCTATTACTGGCCTCTATGACTCCCTCACGTAAGAGCCGCTGGACTTCGGATCTGATAAACACCCTGTCCTGCAGGCTATACCTCCTGCTGCGAGTGGCCATGGGTTTGCAGTTAGCGGTGAGGTTAGCGAAGAGTGGAGAGGGGTCAATTTTTAGAGTTGCTAAACTGCATATAGTGAGAGGGGTCCGCTGAAGCTGAGTGTTAGGCTCCTGAGGTTATACTGGAAATCGAGCCCGAGTAGGAGAGGGGCGCAGAGGTCTGGGAGTACAGACAATTGGAAGTTGGAGTAGTTGGCGCCCTGTATCATTAGTGTTGCAATAGTGCGCCCTTGTATCTGGACAGAGTGCGACCCCGAGGCGAGGGAGATAGTTTGCCGTGCTGGAAATATCGAGAGCGAGCAGCGTCTTACCAGGTCTGGGTGAACAAAGCTCTTGGTGCTCCCGGAGTCGAAGAGGCATGGTATCTTGTATCTGTTGACTTGAACGGACATCATGGAGCTTCTGAAGTGCTTTGGCCATGACAGGTCCAAAGTGACTGCGTTGAGCTGCGGGTAGTCGGTGGCGTGGTCAGCGGTGCTGGAGCGGCCCCGTGATAACTGTCCGCGGAGGTCGTAATCGTCGAGTGGCATAGCGGGTGATGGCCAAGATAGCGGAAACAATGATCGTACGTGGCGGGCAGTGAGGAAGACGGTGCCCAAGATGGCGGCCCCCATGAATCGCACATGGCTGGCCGCGTGGGGGAGGATTGCCAAGATGGCGGCCCCCATGAGTCGCACATGTCGTGCAGAGGTGGAGTTGGCAGACACGCTGCCACATTGCAGGGTCTGCGGGCCTGTGAGTTGGAGGGGCGATTGTTCTGGGTAGCGTTCGAGTTTGAGGTTTTGGTTTTAGCCAGGCATACCTTTGCAAAGTGTCCTTTCTGCCCGCAGCTACTGCAGGTCACGTTGCGGCCCGGGCAGTGCTGCCGTGGGTGTTGGGGCTGGCCGCAAAAGTGGCACGATAGCCCTCTGTGGTGGGCTGGAGGCCGTGCGGCGCAGGCCTGGGGTAGTCTCTGGTCGGGGGTCCACGATGGGGTTGCGTGATCGGCTGGCAACGAGTTTAAGCTTTGAAAAGCGACCTCTAACAAAGTCACTAGTGTTACTGTGTCCTCCAGGTTCTGGGCCCCTTTTTCGAGGAGACGCTGGCGCACATAATTGGACCGGAACCCTGGCAACATACACATCTCGGATGGCGAGTTCCATGTGCTGGGAGGCTGTCACAGCCTGGAAGTTACATTTCCGTGCTAGAGCTTTTAGGTCGCGCAGGTAGTCTTCTAGCGACTCTGCAGGGTGCTGGCGGCGGGTAGTAAAGATATGCCGCGCGTAAACTTAATTTACAGGCCGCACGTGCAGGCGGTCGAGTATCGCGAGGGCCTCGGTGTACGAGTCAGTACTATCAAGTTGAGTTTAAACGCGATGGCTCACCCTTGCGTGTAGAAGACTGAGTTTCTGTTCTTCAGTAACAGCGGAGGTAGTCGATGCAGCCAGGTAGGCCTTGAAGCACCGAAGCCAATGCAGAAATATTTCCTTCGCTTCTGCGGCCTGTGGATCGAGTTCCAGTCGATCAGGTTTGAGGGCTGATTCCATGGTAGTTTTTTAAGTCGATTAAATTGATGTGACCATCAATTCACTCAAGGACACGAGTAGAAGTAAACTGTGGCTTTAATCGACTTACAACTGAGCCTGCCTGCGACTAGCTGAACTGAAGGCAGGCTCGCAAGACCGCAGCACTTTATACTTCTGGTTGTGGGAGGAGCCATGGGCGGAGCCAAGGGTGGAACTCTGTACATGCTCCTCATCTCCCCCTGTGGGCAGAGCCGCGCAACGGCTCAGATGGAGCCCACACGGACACAGTGATAAACAGTGTGAATTTATATTATACATTCACCACACTCGGCTTCCCACAGAAGCCCTTCCGCCAAGTTCAGGTTTTTCAAAAGGAGTACTAATCGGCCCCAGCATGACCACTTGCTGGGGAGGCCGATGAATGATGGGAGGCTGTTGAATATGGGGTGACGCCCATTAATTGTATGGAAATGGGGCTTGAGTGGTAATAATTGGTTTCTCACCACACTGTGGCAAGATCCCAATTTCACCCACGAGAGCGGGCCAGTTGCATCACAAATTATTTGGCGCCTGGCGCGGTTCTTGTTTTTGGCTGGCCCTGCTATTCACCGGCCTTGTTTCGCTTGAGTGATAGCGTAACAGAGGAAGGCAAACAACATAATAAAGATTAATGACCCATATAGCTGAAGCAGTGTCAGCATTGTCACGTCCTCGTTTAATTATTTCATTCAGGTTACTTTGGCTTTTGAGTACTGTTAAGTTCAGTGTCTCCTCTAAACAAATTGGAATTGATACCATTAGCATTCATTAAAAAAGGGAGCCAAGCAGACCATCTATAGAGACAGACAAAATATCAAGCACATGTCAACTAGAATCTGTGGCAAATTATTTTTTAAGGAATATTAAAATGACTTATGGGTGTGATCTAACAACCACGTCATGCATCGTGGATCCGTGTGAGCCGGTTAGATCACAGGAATGCCTGAAATCGGTATCTGTGCTGGTGCCAATCGGTTTCCAAATTAAGTGGCCCGGATGCCACCTAGATGTGGCGAGAAACCAATAATCATCTATTATGGGTAATCTCCATATTGTTAACGGGGCGGACCGCCTAACTAACAGCCTCACGTGATCTAACCTGTTCTCCAGTGAGTGGGCACCCTTTAGCACAGCTATTTAAAAACATGAAGCTAACGCAATGGCTGCTACGGGGATCGGAGGAGGTGAATAGCTGTCTTTGAGATTAGGCAATCAGCCTGGGAGCCCTGGGGCTGCTGCCCCAGTCCTCTGTGCTGATGGGATAGCTCCCAAGGGGGTGCGTGCCGGTCGGGGAGGTGTCGGCTGCTATAGTTGGGGGGGGGGGGGGGCGGGCCTGGGCTCGGGGATGAGGGGCTCAGCACCCACAGTTCCAACATGCCACCCCCCAGATAGTGTATACCCATAACAAGGGCGACTTCAGCTGCTGCCTGTCCATCCCACCGAACACCCGCAGGATAGAGCCCCGTCCATGGTAATATGGTGACGGTTACTTTAGCTCCCATTTATTGTGGCGGCCTCTGGCTGCACAGCTAAAGGCCATCGGCAATAGGAAATTGGCATTTTTAGTCACACAAGCACTTCACAGCTTCAAAGTGGAATTCCCGTGCTAAGGGGTGGCACCGTTTTGCCTTGTCCCTCATTTTCTTTACTTTCGTTTACTTGGTTGAGTTTCATGTCATCTGCAGATGGCCACAGACTATACCTGCTGTTGGCTCCTGCTGGTAGCTTCCACCACCCGGAGGCCGCGTGCTTGTTTGCTGCCACCTCTTCTACCTCTGTGGCCTGGAGTGCGGTTCTGGAAGATGTGAACTGACCTGATGCCAATGCTGGAGGCGGACTTGACTGAGCACCTTGGTGGAGGCACTGGACCAATACCTTTGAAGTTCTGCTGTGAACTGCGTAGGGGAGAGCATGGGTAGTTTGCAGCAGGCAGACTCTTGCAGATTACTGAGGCCTTTAATGGACTGCTGACTGTTTACTGTCTACTGTGCATTTGGTTTTCTTTGTACAACTGCATTGTTGGAGATTTGTGTTTATACCGGTGTCGGATGCCAGTTATTGGTGATGTAAGTGCTTTGGTTTATCCTTTTGTATGCTGTTGACTGTTTAATAAACAGAATATTCCCAAGTAGATTCCCATGGGTAGACATGCTATGTTGCAGGCAAGTGTTATTGCCGAGCATTGCAATCATATGTGAGGCCTGGACACTGGAGGCTTCAACACCACAGAGGTCAACAATCAAACAGCCAAGAGCTGGGCCGCAGCACTTTGGATATCCCTCTGTGACCAGAGGATGGATGTGTGAATTGGGGAGGGAACCTGAGCCCGGTCCAAGTAATGTTCCTGGCAGGGGTCCGGGGACCGGTGCGCAGAGGTCCCTGTATGTCTGGGGGTGTATGTGCAGGGTGGGGTCCCCAGCACAACCGACTTGTTGGATGGCACCCTGAGAGAAGGCAGACGATATAAGGGTGGGGAGGCTCATAGAACATAGAACATTACAGCGCAGTACAGGCCCTTCGGCCCTCGATGTTCCGCTGACCTGTGAAACCCCTCTAAAGCCCATCTACACCATTCCCTTATCGTCCATATGTCTAGCCAATGACCATTTGAATGCCCTTAGTGTTGGCGAGTCCACTACTGTTGCAGGCAGGGCATTCCATGCCCTTACTACTCTCTGAGTAAAGAACCTACCTCTGACATCTGTCCTATATCTATCTCCCCTCAATTTAAAGCTATGTACCCTCGTGCAAGACATCACCATCCGAGGAAAAAGGGCCCTACCTAATCCTCTGATCATCTTGTATGCCTCAATTAAGTCACCTCTTAACCTTCTTCTCTCCAAAGAAAACAGCCTTAAGTCCCTCAGCCTGGGGCAGCACGGTGGCCTAGTGGTTAGCACAACCGCCTCACGCGCTGAGGTCCCAGGTTCGATCCCGGCTCTGGGTCACTGTCCGTGTGGAGTTTGCACATTCTCCCCGTGTCTGCGTGGGTTTCGCCCCCACAACCCAAAAATGTACAGAGTAGGTGGATTGGCCATGCTAAATTGCCCCCTAATTGGAAAAAATAATTGGGTAATCTAAATTTATAAAAAAAAAGTCCCTCAGCCTTTCCTCATATGATCTTCCCTCCATACCAGGCAACATTCTGGTAAATCTCCTCTGCACCCTTTCCAATGCTTCCACATCCTTCCTATAATTGGGCGACCAGAACTGCACGCAATACTCCAACTGCGGCCGCACCAGAGTTTTGTACAACTGCAACATGACCTCATGGCTCCGAAACTCAATTCCTCTACCAATAAAAGCTAACACACCGTATGCCTTCTTAACAACCCTTTCAACCTGGGTGGCAACTTTCAGGGATCTATGTACATGGATACCGAGGTCTCTCTGCTCATCCACACTACCAAAAATCTTACCATTAGCCCAGTACTCTGTCTTCCTGTTATTCCTTCCAAAATGAATCACCTCACACTTTTCTGCGTTAAACTCCATTTGCCACCTCTCAGCCCAGCTCTGCAGCTTATCTATGTCCCTCTGTAACTTGTAACATCCTTCTGCACTGTCCACAATTACACCGACTTTAGTGTCATCTACAAATTTACTCACCCATCCTTCTACACCCTCCTCCAGTTCATTTATAAAAATGACGAACAGCAGTGGCCCCAAAACAGATCCTTGTGGTACCCCACTAGTCACTGGACACCAGTCTGAACATTTCCCATCAACCACCACCCTTTGTCTTCTTCCAGCTAACCAATTTCTGATCCAAACTGCTAAATCACCTTGAATCCCATGCCTCCGTATTTTCTGCAATAGCCTACCGTGGGGAACCTTATCAAACGCTTTACTAAAATCCATATGCACCACATGGAGGAGGATGATACCCACTCCCTGTGGCTGTCAAAGTCACTGCAGCCCTGAACATTTATGCCTCGGGTTCATTCCAGGGCTCGAGTGGGGACTTGTGCGGCACAACCCAACACATAGTCCACAAGTGCATCCATGAAGTCACGGATGCCCTGTTTGCCCGGGCAACTGACTATGCAGACTTTGACCTGACCCAAGCCTATCAAGATGCCTGGGCAGCAGGATTCTCCGCCATTGCTGGGATGCCCAGGTCCAGGGGATAATGGATGGCATGCATCTTGAGCACACCAGACGGCTCAGGACCGCCCTTCGTTAACAGGAAGGGATTCCACTCCCTGAACGTTCAACTTGCGAGCGATAACCTCAAGATCATGCATGTGTGTGTATGCTTCCCGGGGAGTGTGCATGATAGCTACATCCTGTGACAGTTGGAGATATCCAGCGTCTTTGAGGGACACCGCAGGATGGCTGGCTGGCGTTGGGGAATAAGGGGTACCCGCTGAGGTCCTGGCTAATGACCCCAGTACGGAGGCCATAGACCAATGTGGAGACCCGATATAAAGAGGCCCATGTGGCCACATGGGCTGGCACTGAGTGATGCATCGGACTGCTAGAAATATAGTTCCAATGCCTTGATCGCTCTGTGGTGCACTGCAGCACACCCCCGGAGGGTCGCTGGATTTGTGGTGGTCTGCTGTGTCCTCCACAACCTGGCACAGCAGTGGGGCGACATATTGGTGGAGGAGGAAAAACATGTGGCCTAGTCTGAGGTGGAGGACAAGGAGGGACCGGACCAGGAGGGGTTGGAGGAGAAGCCCAGGAAGGGCCTGCGGGAGCAGCTGGAGGATGGAGGACAGGCAGCGACGGTGAGGGCCTGGCATGCCCGGAGGACTAGGGAGGCACATCCTCGCCCGCTTCTCATAGGACAGGGGTGGGCAAACTTTTCCGTGCAAGGGCCACATTCAGAAATTCACAATTTTAAAGGGCCGCAGAGTATATTAATTAATAGTCCCGGTTGTAACCAATTAGCGTGCGGCATATACCTCAGCGCTTCCCCCGGCGGCATCCTGCCTTTAGCCCTCTTTTTCTCTACTTTTCAAAAATGGCGCTTCACCCGGTTATGATTCTGGGCGCCTCATATAGAACATAGAACATAGAACAATACAGCACAGAACAGGCCCTTCGGCCCTCGATGCTGTGCCGAGCAATGATCACCCTACTCAAGTCAACGTATCTACCCTATACCAGTAACCCAACAGCCCCCCCCCCCTCCCCCCAATTAACCTTATTAAAAAAAATTAAAAAAAAACAAAAAAACATTTTTTTATGACTTGATCTTGGTGGGCCGCATAAAGACATTTGGCGGGCCGTAGTTTGCCCACCCCTGTCATAGGACATGGCTTAGTTTGTCATTTCATCCCCCCTCCCACCATCGTTCTGCTCACCATCATATCCCCCTCAGCAGGCCACCCCCCTTCCAACTCACCCCTTCTCCACACTCCCCCCCAAACCATTCCCACACCAACCCATTGCCCCGTGTCTTTCTCCTGACAGCGCGCTCACACTCATCACCCTGCACTTGGTATGCCTCTGGGGGTGGGGGCACCATACCCGGGGGGGGGGGGGGGGCTGGGGCTCTGCCAGGGAAGAGGGCAATGGGGTGTGGGGATGCAGGCCAGCCCGGAGTGCGAATAACCCGATAGAGACTTCACATCACATGTCTCGGGTTTAGCGTGTTTTAATGGTGTACAATCGTGATCATAACTGCCCCTAGCTACCGATGGTGTCGCCCCCCTCTCCCCCCAGTGCCCTCTCAGTGATCCTCAAACTGCTTAACCCTCCATACTCTGCAATGCCCACCTGAGACTGGGGCATACTTCGCAGTGCCTCGGCAAAGTTCACCTTTGCTGGTGGGTGCCAGGATGGACTAGGGCACATCTGAGATATTGTGCTGGGGGGGGGGGTTGCAGTGCCGACCGGCATGTCATCGGAGGGGAGGGGGAATGAAAGGAAAGAATGGTGCCAGGGGGCTGATGCCACCTCACCAATGCGGCATGGTGAGGCCGTTGAGCTTCTTATGGCATTAGGTGGCAGTTTTCCTGGTGATACACCAAGTGCTGACGGCCGCTGCCTCCCAGGCAGCACTGACTAAGCTTTGGCTGACCACTCAGATCCCTCGGGGTACAGGTTGTCCCATCGCGACTCCACCGCATCCAACAACCAGGTCAAGTTGGCATCTCCAAAATGTGGAGTAGGTCTGCGTGGTGGCATGACTGCGTCCAGTCCGGGCTTTGCTCGGAGGGATTGGCATAAGAGCTGCTCCCCTCCGTTAGCGTGGAGTTGCTGGTTGGGGTCCAGGCGAATCAGCTGGAGGGACAGCCATTTCCGATGTGAAGACCGTGGGGGACCATTACTGGTCCGAATTGGCGTTAGATTACGGCCGTCGGGAAGCACCTGGCAATTCTCGCTCGTTACCACACTTAGTGCTTCTCCCATTAGATCATGTCCTTAATTAATCAACATTATTTTTGTTGAATGTTGGTAAATATGACTGGATTTTCCACTATGGAATTTGGGGCGTGAAATCAGTCATTGGGATGTTATGTCAAGTTACGGGAAGGCATTCACCTTAATATGGGCAAGTATTGCTATGATCACAAGAGCTATTTAATATTTAACGGATCACTTTAGTGTAGGCATTGAATTATGCAGATTATGGCAATATTTTAAATAACTTAAAGAATTTGGGATTAATCCTTGAAGTCAGTTACCATACAATGTTAGGACTGGCAAACTCTACCCTCTTTGGTGGGCTCCAAGAGGAGCCCATAGACAATATATGAAAGAATCTGAGCCCAGATGTCACCTTGGATTAGGAATGGATCGGTAGGGCAGTGCTGGTATTCCCTCCTTATCAATCAGGATTAAAATTCTGGCAGAAATATCAAGCCCTGCAAGTAGAAATTCAGGAATTATCGGAAACCAAGAAAGAAGAACTTACTTTTATATCGTGCCTTTCATGACCTTACGATGGCCAAAAAAAATAAATTTTTAGAGTACCCAATTATTTTTTTCCAATTAAAGGGCAAATTAGCGTGGCCAATCCACCTACCCTGCACATCTTTGGGTTGTGGGCAAGATGAGGAAGAATTCTTCTCTCAGAGGTAACTGAATCTGTGGAATTCCTTACTGCAGAGGGCTGCGGAGGTTGGGTCATTTATGTATTTCCAAGGCTGAGATAGACAGATTTTTAATCAGTGACGGAATCAAGGGTTATGAGGATAAGGCGGGAAAGTGGAATTGAGAATTGTGGTGACGTGGCCTCTTTGATGGACGACCCTTCATGGCCACG
This sequence comes from Scyliorhinus canicula, assembly GCF_902713615.1. Classification (NCBI taxonomy): domain Eukaryota; kingdom Metazoa; phylum Chordata; class Chondrichthyes; order Carcharhiniformes; family Scyliorhinidae; genus Scyliorhinus; species Scyliorhinus canicula. The sequence goes on along the minus strand of NC_052152.1, from coordinate 54,149,432 downwards.
TAGCCGGGCCAGAACCAGGGCATTGTTAGGAGTGGATCAATACAATTGTGCTGTTAAAACCCTTTGTGTATATAGTTGTTGTTCTTCAGTAAATCCTTCAGTTCATTACTTGCCGCATCAAGTCACCTCGAGTTATTACAAGGATTATCACATCAGATCAGCCATGATCTCGCTGAATGGCTGAGAAGACTCAATGGGCCGAATGACCTACTTCTGGTCTTAAAGAGGGTAGGGTAGGCCAAAGAAACAAATGATCAAACCACAAGGTGTCAAAAGTGAAGTACATTAATATCGAGAATATGGAGCACAATTTGATTTATTATAGTAGAAAATTAAAGCATACTAATAAATTGAGCAGGGCTGTAGCTGGGTCAGGATTGCCAATTAAATATATTAATCAGAGACAATATTACACCATTGGACCATAACGGATTCAAACATTTTTAGTGTTTCCATGCTCAATACCCTAATAAGAAAGAGAAATATACTTTAGGAAAGACGTGTGGAAACTCTAAGCATGAGCTGAATCTGCTTCCGCGTAATAGCATTTAGACAAGCATTGACATCCTCCTATTGTCCCCGAAGCAGAGTGATACTTCCTTTCTCTTCTCTGAGGGTATTTTTTCACTCCATCCATGGAAAGATTTTCTTGTCGCTATAAAGAGTATCCGCCTATTTCCTGTCTCTGACTACCAGCCTGATAGCGTACTGAAAAATCCACCTGGGACTCTAGTACGATATCAAACTCTCAGATGTGTCACACTTTAGAGAACTCCCAGCATTGAAAACAGTAACCTTCATATTATATGAAACTAAACTAAAGTTCCCTTCTGAACAAATGAAAAGTTTAAAGATCCAGCACGGAAAAAGTAAGTTTAAATCACAAAATGAGCTGACTGCCTATTTATTTTATTAAAATATTTATTCCTAACTTATAGGACTGAACCCAATAAAAGAAAACATTAAGAGCTAAACAATAATTATGTTATTCTTTCAGGAATTCAGGAATAGTGGGCGGGATTTTCCGCTGCATCAGGCACTCTGCTACCGGTGGCGGGTGGCAGAGAATCCTGCCCACTATGAAAGGCTTTGAAAGTTAATGTGACGATTTCCACATTGATTAGACCATATTTGGAGTAAAGTGAACAGTTCTGGCTTCTCCATTATTAAAAGGATATAGAGGCCCATTTGAAGGTGCAATAAAGATTCACTAGCCTATATTGAAACTAATACCTATCAGTGAAGAGTGAGTAGGCCGGGGATTTTTTTCTCCTGGGAGGACAAGACTGTGGGGTGACCTGATGTCTTTATGATAATGGAAGGTTTGATTGGGTGGACAAAGAGGAGATGTTTCCACTTGAAGAGAGGGCCAGAATCGGACCTTTGAAAATGAAATAGACATTAACAAATCCAGTAGGGAATTCAAGAAAAAGATTTTTAGCCAGAGACTGTTTACTGTGGAATTCGTTACCACAAGAAGTGATCAAAGTGACCGGATCTATTTAATAGTGAACTAGATAAACACATGAATGAGAATGAAAAAAAGGATTTAATCAGGTTAGATAACATAAAGGGTGGGAGGAGGGTCATGTGGAGCATAAACACCAGCACGAACATGTTGGGCCGAATGGCCTGTCTCTGTTCTATAAGATCTATGAACAATCTATTAATATCAATTCACAGGAGCATGAAGAGCCTGTGGTGCTTGGCAAGGAAGGTGGTGGCGTAGTTGTGGGATTTTGGAAGTGGGTAGAGGCAACCAAGTTTTAAATTTGACAGAAGTCAGTCTTGACAATAAATGGAATATGGTAGCCATGATGTGGAGGTGCCGGCGTTGGACTGGGGTGAGCACAGTAAGAAGTCTTACAACACCAGGTTAAAGACAACCAGGTTTGTTTCAAACACTAGCTTTCGGAGCACTGCTCTTTCCTCCTTCCTCTTCATTCATCTGAGGAAGGAGCAGTGCTCCGAAAGCTAGTGTTTGAAACTAACCTGTTGGACTTAAACCTGGTGTTGTAAGACTTCTTACTTGAATATTGTGAAAGAGCTCAGCTTGAGGTTGAATATGATCCTGTATGGCCGGAACGGTGACACAGTGGTTAGCACTGCTGCCTCACAGCGCCAGGGACCCAGGTTCAATTCCGGCCTGGATGACTGTCTGTTTGGGGTTTGCACTTCCTCCCCATGTCTGCATGGGTTTCCTCCGGGTGCTCCGGTTTCCCTCCTCAGTCCAAAGATGTGCAGGACTGGCCATGCCAAATTGCCCCTTCGTGCCCCAAAAGATGTGTAGGTTGGATTAATGGGTCAGGGGAGGCGGAGTGCGCTTGGGTGAAGAACTCTTTCAGAGGGTCGTTTCAGACTCGATGGCCAAATGGCCTCCTTCTGCACTGCAAGGATTCTATTCTATTCTAAAGTTCACACTATCATATTTCACCTCAGGTCACCAAAAATATTGATGGAGTCTAGATTAGATATAAATGGCTTCCAAGGGGAACTATAAAAGATTAAAATTAGACATTATGTTGAGTGCTGGTAGATTTCATTGAGGTAGTTCTGCCTTTATATAATATAAAAGCGAGCAGTTCTGCTGTGTGGTTTGATTTAATTTGATTTATTATTATCACATGTATTAGTATACAGTGAAAAGTATTGGGCGAGATTCTCCCAAAACGGGAGAAATCGTAAAGCTGCCGTAAAACCCGCCCGGGTTTTACGGCAGCGCGCCCCTTCCCGACCGGGGACCGATTCGGGGACGAAAATCGTTAAGCCCGCTTGCCGGAGTTAGCGCCGGCTGACGCGTCATATGACGTCAGCCGCGCATGCGCAGTTTGGAAGACTCCAACCCGCGCATGCGCGGGTGACATCATCGCGTTTTGCGCGAAACCCGCGCATGCGAATACTGCGAATGGATACTGCGGGGCGGCGGAAGGACAAGTAGTGCGCGGGCATCGGGCCCGCTGCCCGCAATCGGTGCCCACTGATCGCGGGCCCATGGCACCCTTGGCACGGCCGTGGTACGGCCGTGCCAATCGGTGCCATGGTTATTAATAGCGAGTTTGTGACGCCGTTTTTACGAACGGCAAGACCAGGTGTGTTTGCCGTTCGTAAAAACGGCGGAAAGGGCTGGGACTTCGGCCCATCTAACAGCTGAGAATCGCTGCCGGCCGTAAAAAAACGGCGGCAGCGATTCGGGTCGGGACTTCAGCGGGGGGGTGGGAGAATAGCGGGAGGGCGGCAAAAATGTCGGGAAGGCCCTCCCGCTATTCTCCCACCCGTTGTGGGGGGCGGAGAATTTCGCCCATTGTTTCTCGCATGCTGTACAAACAATGCATACCGTACATAGGGAAGGAAGGAGAGACTGCGGAATATAATGTTACAGTTAAAGCAAGATTTAGAGAAAAGATCAACTTAATACGAGGTAGGTCCATTCAAAAGTCTGATGGCAGCAGGGAAGAAGCTGTTCCTGAGTCGGCTGGTACGTGACCTCAAACTTTGATATATTTTTCCTGACGGAAGAAGGTGGAAGAGAGCATGTCCGGGGTGCGTGGGGTCCTTAATTATGCTGGCCGTCTTTCCGAGGCAGTGGGAATTATAGATAGAGTCAATGGATGGGAGGCTGGTTTGCGTAATTAGAGGTTTGATCTCGAATTACCAATAACAGGCACACAGTTCTTCCCACCAGTCAGCTTTATATATTTATCGTATAATATTTCTGACTTTCTTGAGCGACTTGTTTCCTTATGTGTGTTATACACTGTATCCAAATACTTTGACAATAATGACATTTTTATTCAGGAACACTGCCCTGTTAAATTCAATAAGGTCATAAGACATAGGAGCAGAATTAGGCCATTCGGCCCATCGGGTCTGCTCCGCCATTCAATCATGGCTGATATTTTTCTCATCCCCATTCTCCTGCCTTCTCCCCATACCCCTCATCTCCTTATTAATCAAGAGTTTATCTATCTCTGTCTTAAAGACACTCAGTGACTTGGCTTCCACAGCCTTCTGTGGTAAAGAGTTCCACAGATTCACCACCCTCTGGCTGAAGAAATTCCTCCTCACCTCAGTTTTAAAGGATCGTCCTTTCAGTTTGAGGCTGTGCCATCGGCTTCCATTTTTTCCTACTGGTGGAAACATTCTCTCTCCGTCCACCCTATCTGGCCCTCTCAGTATCCTGTAAGTTTCAATAGGATTCCCCCTCGTCCTTCCAAACTCCAATGAGTCCTCAACTGCTCCATATATGACAAGCTCTTCATTCCAGGGATCATTCTTGTGAACCTCCTTTGGACCCTTTCCAAGGCCAGCACATCCTTCCTGAGGTACAGGATCCAAAACTGCTCACAATACTCCAAATGGGGTCTGACCAGAGCTGACTTAGAAGTACATTCCATCTCTTGTATTCTAGCCCTCTTGACATGAATGCTTATTGTAACAACATTTTGTGGTGCCTTATATTGATGCCGAACACAATGTACATATAAGTACTCTATAGGTATTGAAATAGTAATTCTGGCAGAATATGGAGGTGCTGTCTTTACATAACGTTCTTATAATCTTGCTTTTAAGCAATAGTCATGCAACATATTTTACATCTTCCTTGGATAGTGTAGTAGTGCCCAAGGCCTGGATGATTGCAAATGTTACACCCCCATTTTTAAAAATGGGCAAGGGTCAAACAGATAATGCTCGGCACAACATCGAGGGCTGAAGGGCCTGTTCTGTGCTGTACTGTTCTATGTTCAATGTTCTATGATAAATACTGGTTTAATGTCAGTGGGTGGCAAATGGCTGGAAACAATCATCAAGGCCACTTGGAGAAGTATAGGTTAATAAGGGACAGCTGCATGGATTTGTTTCAGGCAAATCAGATCTGGCGATGGTAAAAACAGAGAAACTGGAAATACACAGCAGGTCTTGTAGCATCTGTGGAGAGAGAAACTAAATTAGCATTTCAGGTTGGTGACCTTTCATCAGAGCAGTGCAGTCGGAAGGCCATTAATCACAAAAGCCAAAAATTATTTGATGATATAACAGAAGATTGATGAAGGTTGGTGCAATATCTATATATGTAGACTTTCCAAAAGCATTTGATAAAATACCTCATTATAAACTTATTTGGAAAATAGAAGCAAGTGATATTAAAGGGGCTATGGTAACTTGAGTACAAAATTGACTGACAAATGGGGGACAGAGATTGTTTTTCTGACTAGAGAAGTATACAATAGGGTCTCCCAGGGGTTGCTACTGAGAGCATTTTTTTTCTTGATCTATATAAGTGACCTGGACCTCGATATAGGGGGTACAATTTGAAGTTTGTGGATGATGCAAGACTTGGCAATATTGAAAATGGCAAGCATGATATATCGACCAAATGGTGAAATGGCCAAACACATGGCAGAAGTAATTCAATGTGTATAATGTGCAGTGATATACATTAGGAGAAACACACAGGCAGTGAATTCTAATTGGTATTACCTTGCAGGGGTGCAAGAACAGAGGGACTTCGAGATGCACATTCACAAATCTTTGAGGATGGCAGGGTAAATTGAAAAGGTGGTAACAAAAGAATATAGGGGACGGGATTCTCCGTTTACCGATGTGAAAATCACATAACACGATTGGGTGGAAAATACGTTCCGATGCCAAAATCGCAGTGGGCACTGATTTGACGCCAAATCGCGATTCTCCATCACCTCGACAGCGGCGTCAATGTGTATTGGGACATAAAATGAACACTGTTTGCATATCGTTAGCGGGGCCGATCCAGTATTCTCCAGAGCCTCCATGATTCTCCTCCTCCAATGGGCCCTGTTCCCGACGGCGTAGTTTACTTGTGCTTTTAAAAACTGAGAAACCAACGTGGTGGCTGATGAAGGAGAGAGAGGAGGTAGGACACAGAGAGGAGCAATTCTGGGCTGCTGGGCCGGTCGCTGGGCAGGCTGGTTGGGGTGGGGGAGAGGGCCCTGCCATAATCAGGGGGGAGGGAGTTGATGGGGGAACAGGCTGAGTGGCTGGGGTGAGCCCCTACAGGACTGGGGGGGGGGGAGGACTGGGGGGGGGGGGGGGGGGTGTTGCCCAGACATGGACTGCCATTACTCCGGCCGTCTTGCTGCACGTCCTACTGACCGCCCACCTTGGCCCCTGGTTCTGCAGAGTGACATTGGCTGCATTAGTGTCCCCAACCCATCACACCCACACCCATCCTCCACCACACCTCTCCCCTGCCACACCCCTTCACACCGGGATGCCACCCACCGAGGAGCCCACCCAGGACAACGCTCACAGTAGCCCCTATATGGGCGGTGGTGCATACATCTGGCGAGGGTAGGCGCCAGGGCCAGCGGCCCCAATGGTGCCGGCCTAAGATGGGGCCAGGGGTGCGGAGATGGGGTGGGGGGGGGGACATGCGGGGGCAGAGCCTGCAGTGCTAACTGGGGCCACCATGTAGCCGATGGACCTGGCTGGACATGGGGATACCCACCATGCTAACATCTCGGCCTTTCACCCCCTGCAGATAATGGATATTGAAATTCAACCAGCAATGGTGACCATCTCGCTGGTCGCCGCAGCCCTGGGCGATGCCCTGCGGCTGTATGAGCAGGCGCTGCTCGAGGAGGAGGAGGAAGCTGCAACACTGGAGCAGGCAGCAGCGGAGCATGCCATAGCGGGATAGGTGGCCGCCACACAGGTTGCAGAGCCAACCGCCCAGCGTGCTGAGGAGGAGGAGGTGCAAAGGAGGCACCGTATGAAGCCTCGCATGTTCTGGCAGCGTCTGTCATTCGAGCAGCTGCCATCAAAACTCCAGCTAAACAGACAGACAGTTCGATATATCGGCCAGGTGATGGCACACCTGGCACCGCAGGGGTATGGCTCCCGGAGGCCGTCAAGATGACGGTCACACTCAACCTTTACGCCATGGTGACCTCTCCGGGATCTCACAGAGCTCGGTGCACAGGTGCATCTGCGCCGTTAAGGATGCTCTATATTCCCAGACGGCTCAATACATCCATTTCAATGTGGACCGAGCCCACCAGGCTGCCCGGGCAGCGGAGTTCGCCGCTATCGCTGGGATGCCCCGGGTCTAGAGGGTGATCGACGGGATGCATGTCCCCCTCCGGGCACCTGCAAATGACAGTCCGTTCCACACAAATCGAAAGGGGTTCAACTCGATGAACGTGCAGCTGATATGTGACCATCAACTGCGTATCCTGCACATCTGCGCCCAATACCTGGGCAGTGTGCATGACGCTTCCATCCTGGCACACTTGACGATTCCTGACATGTTTCAGATGCAACCCCCCTGGCTGAGGGTTGGCTCCTGGGCGGCAAGAATTATCCACAGCAGTCGTGGCTGATGACAGCTAATCGGAGGCCCTCTACAACAACGTCCATACAGTGACCAGGTCTGTGATCGAGCGGTGCGTTGGCCTCCTGAAGATGCGGTTCAAGTGCCTGGGCCACTCTGGAGGGATCCTCCAGTATTACGCTGAGAGGGTCGCCCACATCATGGTGGCTGCTGCATCCTCCACAACATCGCACAGCAGAGGGGAGACGTGCTGGAGGAGGAGGAATGACAGGTCCTGTCCACGAGGAGGATGCGGTGGATGGGACATGGGTATGTATCACGGAGGGAGTTGCAGGCGGGGGGGGGACATGGAATCCAGGCAGGCTGGAGAAGTCACATGAGATGTGCGCCAGGGCCAGCGCACAAAGGATGCTCTGATCACCTCCATGTTCATATTCACTGGCTTGGGGAGGGGTTGGAGGTGGGGACTGGCCAGTGGCACACACACCGCATCCCACCCCCATATCACCTCACTCCACCCCCTCCCTCACGGCCGCCCCCCCCGCCTGCAACTCCCTCCGTGATACATACCTGTTGCACTATGGGATGGGGCCCTGCGTTGACAGTAACAGCGGGTCTGGTCAATGGGATGGAGGATGATGACAATCTGCTCTGGTGCTCCGCATCATTTGGTAATGTCTGACTCCTGCCCACGATAGCACTTTCCACCGTTCACCTGGGTGATCCCTGCATGCGAGCTGGCCATTCCATCACATGGTGCCATCGAATCCTTGGGGTGGTGGTGGTGGGGATCCTTGGGGATGAGGTGTGAAGCCCAGGTCACCCACAGGGTCCACCCATTCCCGCTCCCAACATCCGCCCATTCCCACCAGCCTGGCCAGCCCAGACCATTCCACCCCTCATACCCATCGGACAGAGCACCAAGGCAGGTTGTAACAATGGTACAGATCTGTACCCTAGCCCCTATGACTAAACTGTGCCCTGCACCGTGCCAACATAACCGGTGTCTAACTTTCTGGCCTGACGGGGCCCTAACCCTATGCATAGGTGGTTTCCCCAGATGATACATCAGGAGTGCTGTGATTCCTGCCCTGCAACCTGGGTCCCCATTGGCGGGTGTCCTCTGGGGCAACTGGGCCTGGATAGGCCCGGCTGCTGCTTGGATGTCCCGGGTGGGGTGGTGCCCGCTGCCCAACAAATGGACCAGAGACAGGCAGGATGGGGGGAAGCCCAAGATGCTACGGTGTTCCGGGACCTCCCCTGCGGGAGTCACGGGAATGGGCTCCATCACCTCTTCCTCCCCTGAAGCTCCCCCACCACTTGGTGCGGCCAGTCCTGGAGGCCCACTATGGTCTCGAACGGGGTCCGCATCCCCTTGGCCATAGAGCACAGGGAGTGGACATCCCCTTCTGGGATTGCGCCACATTACCCATTGACTGTCCAACCACCTTCTGGGGCTGTGTCACATCAGCCAGTGACTGGGCCATCTCCCTCTGGGACTGGGCCACCTCCCTCTGTGTCCGTGCCACGTCAGCCAGAGCCTGGGAAATGCCACCGACGTTCCCAGCCATGGCCCGCTGTGACTGGGCCACGATCAGGCCCGCATCTGCGATTTCCAAATGGCTCTGTTAGGCGGCAACCCTGTCCTGGGCCTCGGCCAATGCCTGCACAGAATGCCCCAGGCCTTGGACATGCTAATACATGGCTGAAACCATGGTGTGGGGTTGGGGGTGGTGTGGGGGTGAGGGTGGTGTGGGGGGCGGGGGGGGGGGGGGTGACACACGTCATGGGGAACCGTAATTAAGCGGGGTCTCACTTCCTCGCCCGCAGCCGAGCTGCACCTCGGCTACCTCCTTCTTTCCGGGCTGCCGACCACGTCCAGGGCCCTCTGCTCAGCCATGGTGAGGGGCCGCAAGTCCGGGGGTACCCCTTCTGTCTTCACCCACTCCCGGTGGTTGTGTGCGGCCTTCTCCTGGGGGGGAGGGAGGAGGGAAATAAAGAAGATGACAGTGTTAGACAGTCCAAAGCACCTTGCCCCACAATCCCCCTGCCAGGTCGTCCGGCCATGGCAGGCATGTGGGGTAGGGTGGGGGTTCGCCCGCCATTCAGGTTGGGGGGTTAGGGTTACAGTTGTGTGGGACGTGGGTTAATGCCAGGGCACAGTGCTGCCTACTCACCCTGGACACCCTGAGGAGGTCATGAGGTTTCCTCTGGCACTGCTGGCCAGCCCGGACGACATTGCCCACCGTGCTGATTGCCTCTGCCACCTGAGCCCAGGCACGGTGAATGCTGGCAGCCTCCTTCCCGGGCTGGGGTACAGGGTCACCCTCCTCTCCTCCATGGCGTTCAGGGGGGTCTCCAGCTAGGCATTGGTGAAAGAGGGGGCCGCTCTCCTTGCTGCACATTGTTGGCTGGGATGGTGTGTATGGGGAGTGAAATGTGTGTATATTCGGCTGCAGCTTGTCAGCCTCCTCAGTGTCAATCGTGAAACTGGTGAATACGGCAGTTTCTCGTTGGAATCGATTGTGTTCCACGTGGCGCTAGATCCTTAACAGTAGCGGAATCGGTCCAGCTGCAGCGCTAGTTTTGCTGTCGTGAAAGTTCATGAATTCTGCCTTGGCGCCAACACTTAGGGCGGGATTCTCTGTTGCCTGACGCCGATATCATAATGGGCGCAGAATCGACTCCGACACCCTAAATCGGGACTGCGGCAGTTTGACGCCGGTCAGCCATGCTCCGCCCCCTCGGAAATGGCGGGATCACATTGCGCGTCGTACACCATTGCAATGGTGTTGGCGTGTCATCTGCACGCCCTCCCGCAATGCTCCTTCCCCGATGGGTCGAGTTCCCGATGACGCAGGACACGTGTGGTCTCAGCGGTCAGGACCCCGGTATGGCGGCTGCAGGCCGTGTCCAGCGCCGCTACACATGGCTGGGATCAATGCCGCTGGCGGGGGGTGAGGGGTGAGGGGGGGGCGATTCCGCGAGGGCTGGGGGGACTGGTAAGGGGCGGCCTGGATGTGGCCTGTGGGGTCGTGGATGGCGGGTCCGGTGCGTGCACCGTTAGCACCATTGGCACCATGTTATATGGCGTGACCGCTGCTGGTCATCAGCCCTGCGCATGTGCGGCCAGCGACCCGCCCATTCTCCGTCCCTTTCCGGCTCAGGAGCCGGGAGTTTCACCCGGTGCCGCTGCTGTCCCTTCACCGGTCCCGGAATCGGTGAGGGGTCGGTGCCGATTTGTTGTTTGTAAAACGTCCGCGAATTCTCCGTTTGATCCGGCACCTAGCCACTGAAACGGAGAATCCGGCCGAGGGTACCTGGCTTTGTAAATAGGAGCATGGAATTACCGAGTAGTTCAGCTCAGAGAGACGCCATTTGGCCATCCTGTCTGTGTGATGTTTTACAGAACAATCCAGCACTTTCCCCAAATCTTGATATTTTGATATTTCAGCCATCAGAAACAGTTTCACTTTATTACTGCATTTAAATCCACCATGATTTTAAACATCCCTCAAATATCTTAAACATCCTTACGCTTGTACACTAAGGGAACAATTTGCCGGGAAAATTTCTCAGTTCATTTGTGGCGGATTTTTCAAGGGGTTTCCCGCTGGCTCTGTGGGCGAGTTCCCCACCGCTATTCAATAACACTGTGGGCGGGTTCCCCACCGCTATTCAATAACACTGTGGGCGGGTTCCTCACCGCTATTCAATAACACTGTGGGCGGGTTCCCCACCGCTATTCAATAACACTGTGGGCGAGTTCCCCACCGCTATTCAATAACACTGTGGGCGAGTTCCCCACCGCTATTCAATAACACTGTGGGCGTGTTCCCCACCGCTATTCAATAACACTGTGGGCGGGTTCCCCACCGCTATTCAATAACACTGTGGGCGAGGTCCCCACCGCTATTCAATAACACTGTGGGCGAGTTCCCCACCGCTATTCAATAACACTGTGGGCGAGTTCCCCACCGCTATTCAATAACACTGTGGGCGAGTTCCCCACTGCTATTCAATAACACTGTGGGCGAGTTCCCCACCGCTATTCAATAACACTGTGGGCGTGTTCCCCACCGCTATTCAATAACACTGTGGGCGAGTTCCCGACCGCTATTCAATAACACTGTGGGCGAGTTCCCCACCGCTATTCAATAACACTGTGGGCGAGTTCCCCACCGCTATTCAATAACACTGTGGGCGAGTTCCCCACTGCTATTCAATAACACTGTGGGCGAGTTCCCCACCGCTATTCAATAACACTGTGGGCGGGTTCCCCACCGCTATTCAATAACACTGTGGGCGAGTTCCCCACCGCTATTCAATAACACTGTGGGCGAGTTCCCCACCGCTATTCAATAACACTGTGGGCGAGTTCCCCACCGCTATTCAATAACACTGTGGGCGAGTTCCCCACCGCTATTCAATAACACTGTGGGCGGGTTCCCCACCGCTATTCAATAACACTGTGGGCGAGTTACCCACAGCTATTCAATAACACTGTGGGCGAGTTCCCCACCGCTATTCAATAACACTGTGGGCGAGTTCCCCACCGCTATTCAATAACACTGTGGGCGAGTTCCCCACCGCTATTCAACAACACTGTGGGCGGGTTCCCCACCGCTATTCAATAACACTGTGGGCGAGTTCCCCACCGCTATTCAATAACACTGTGGGCGAGTTCCCCACCGCTATTCGATAACACTGTGGGCGGGTTCCCCACCGCTATTCAATAACACTGTGGGCGGGTTCCCCACCGCTATTCAATAACACTGTGGGCGAGTTCCCCACCGCTATTCAATAACACTGTGGGCGAGTTCCCCACCGCTATTCAATAACACTGTGGGCGAGTTCCCCACAGCTATTCAATAACACTGTGGGCGAGTTCCCCACCGCTATTCAATAACACTGTGGGCGAGTTCCCCACCGCTATTCAATAACACTGTGGGCGGGTTCCCCACCGCTATTCAATAACACTGTGGGCGAGTTCCCCACCGCTATTCAATAACACTGTGGGCGTGTTCCCCACCGCTATTCAATAACACTGTGGGCGAGTTATCCCACCGCTATTCAATAACACTGTGGGCGAGTTCCCCACCGCTATTCAATAACACTGTGGGCGGGTTCCCCACCGCTATTCAATAACACTGTGGCGAGTTCCCCACCGCTATTCAATAACACTGTGGGCGAGTTCCCAACCGCTATTCAATAACATTGTGGGCGAGTTCCCCACCGCTATTCAATAACACTGTGGGTGAGTTCCCCACAGCTATTCAATAACACTGTGGGCGTGTTCCCCACCGCTATTTAATAACACTGTGGGCGAGTTCCCCACCGCTATTCAATAACACTGTGGGCGAGTTCCCCACCGCTATTCAATAACACTGTGGGCGAGTTCCCCACTGCTATTCAATAACACTGTGGGCGGGTTCCCCACCGCTATTCAATAACACTGTGGGCGAGTTCCCCACCGCTATTCAATAACACTGTGGGCGAGTTCCCCACCGCTATTCAATAACACTGTGGGCGAGTTCCCCACCGCTATTCAATAACACTGTGGGCGAGTTCCCCACCGCTATTCAATAACACTGTGGGCGAGTTCCCCACCGCTATTCAATAACACTGTGGGCGAGTTCCCCACTGCTATTCAATAACACTGTGGGCGAGATCCCCACCGCTATTCAATAACACTGTGGGCGGGTTCCCCACCGCTATTCAATAACACTGTGGGCGAGTTCCCCACCGCTATTCAATAACACTGTGGGCGGGTTCCCCACCGCTATTCAATAACACTGTGGGCGAGTTCCCCACCGCTATTCAATAACACTGCGGGCGAGTTCCCCACCGCTATTCAATAACACTGTGGGCGAGTTCCCCACTGCTATTCAATAACACTGTGGGCGGGTTCCCCACAGCGATTCAATAACACTGTGGGCGAGTTCCCCACCGCTATTCAATAACACTGTGGGCGAGTTCCCCACCGCTATTCAATAACACTGTGGGCGAGTTCCCCACCGCTATTCAATAACACTGTGGGCGGGTTCCCCACCGCTATTCAATAACACTGTGGGTGAGTTCCCCACCGCTATTCAATAACACTGTGGGCGAGTTCCCCACCGCTATTCAATAACACTGTGGGCGAGTTCCCCACCGCTATTCAATAACACTGTGGGCGAGTTCCCCACCGCTATTCAATAACACTGTGGGCGGGTTCCCCACCGCTATTCAATAACACTGTGGGCGAGTTACCCACAGCTATTCAATAACACTGTGGGCGAGTTCCCCACCGCTATTCAATAACACTGTGGGCGAGTTCCCCACCGCTATTCAATAACACTGTGGGCGAGTTCCCCACCGCTATTCAATAACACTGTGGGCGGGTTCCCCACCGCTATTCAATAACACTGTGGGCGAGTTCCCCACCGCTATTCAATAACACTGTGGGCGAGTTCCCCACCGCTATTCAATAACACTGTGGGCGGGTTCCCCACCGCTATTCAATAACACTGTGGGCGGGTTCCCCACCGCTATTCAATAACACTGTGGGCGAGTTCCCCACCGCTATTCAATAACACTGTGGGCGAGTTCCCCACCGCTATTCAATAACACTGTGGGCGAGTTCCCCACAGCTATTCAATAACACTGTGGGCGAGTTCCCCACGGCTATTCAATAACACTGTGGGCGAGTTCCCCACCGCTATTCAATAACACTGTGGGCGGGTTCCCCACCGCTATTCAATAACACTGTGGGCGAGTTCCCCACCGCTATTCAATAACACTGTGGGCGTGTTCCCCACAGCTATTCAATAACACTGTGGGCGAGTTCCCCACCGCTATTCAATAACATTGTGGGCGTGTTCCCCACAGCTATTCAATAACACTGTGGGCGAGTTCCCCACCGCTATTCAATAACATTGTGGGCGAGTTCCCCACCGCTATTCAATAACACTGTGGGCGTGTTCCCCACCGCTATTCAATAACACTGTGGGCGAGTTATCCCACCGCTATTCAATAACACTGTGGGCGAGTTCCCCACCGCTATTCAATAACACTGTGGGCGTGTTCCCCACCGCTATTCAATAACACTGTGGCGAGTTGCACACCGCTATTCAATAACACTGTGGGCGAGTTCCCCACCGCTATTCAATAACATTGTGGGCGAGTTCCCCACCGCTATTCAATAACACTGTGGGTGAGTTCCCCACCGCTATTCAATAACACTGTGGGCGAGTTCCCTACCGCTATTCAATAACACTGTGGGCGAGTTCCCCACCGCTATTCAATAACACTGTGGGCGAGTTCCCCACCGCTATTCAATAACACTGTGGGCGAGTTCCCCACCGCTATTCAATACCATTGTGGGAGAGTTCCCCACCGCTATTCAATAACACTGTGGGCGAGTTCCCCACCGCTATTCAATAACACTGTGGGCGAGTTCCCCACCGCTATTCAATAACACTGTGGGCGAGTTCCCCACTGCTATTCAATAACACTGTGGGCGAGTTCCCCACCGCTATTCAATAACACTGTGGGCGAGTTCCCCACCGCTATTCAATAACATTGTGGGCGAGTTCCCCACCGCTATTCAATAACACTGTGGGCGAGTTCCCCACCGCTATTCAATAACACTGTGGGCGAGTTCCCCACCGCTATTCAATAACACTGTGGGCGAGTTCCCCACCGCTATTCAATAACACTGTGGGCGAGTTCCCCACCGCTATTCAATAACACTGTGGGTGAGTTCCCCACCGCTATTCAATAACACTGTGGGTGAGTTCCCCACCGCTATTCAATAACACTGTGGGCGAGTTCCCCACCGCTATTCAATAACACTGTGGCGAGTTCCCCACAGCTATTCAATAACACTGTGGGCGAGTTCCCCACCGCTATTCAATAACACTGTGGGCGAGTTCCCCACCGCTATTCAATAACACTGTGGGCGAGTTCCCCACCGCTATTCAATAACACTGTGGGCGAGTTCCCCACCGCTATTCAATAACACTGTGGGCGGGTTCCCCACCGCTATTCAATAACACTGTGGGCGGGTTCCCCACCGCTATTCAATAACACTGTGGGCGAGTTCCCCACCGCTATTCAATAACACTGTGGGCGAGTTCCCCACCGCTATTCAATAACACTGTGGGCGAGTTCCCCACAGCTATTCAATAACACTGTGGGCGAGTTCCCCACGGCTATTCAATAACACTGTGGGCGAGTTCCCCACCGCTATTCAATAACACTGTGGGCGGGTTCCCCACCGCTATTCAATAACACTGTGGGCGAGTTCCCCACCGCTATTCAATAACACTGTGGGCGAGTTCCCCACAGCTATTCAATAACACTTGTGGGCGAGTTCCCCACCGCTATTCAATAACACTGTGGGCGAGTTCCCCACCGCTATTCAATAACATTGTGGGCGAGTTCCCCACCGCTATTCAATAACACTGTGGGCGAGTTCCCCACCGCTATTCAATAACACTGTGGGCGAGTTCCCCACCGCTATTCAATAACACTGTGGGCGAGTTCCCCACCGCTATTCAATAACACTGTGGGCGGGTTCCCCACCGCTATTCAATAACACTGTGGGCGAGTTCCCCACAGCTATTCAATAACACTGTGGGCGAGTTCCCCACCGCTATTCAATAACACTGTGGGCGAGTTCCCCACCGCTATTCAATAACACTGTGGGCGAGTTCCCCACCGCTATTCAATAACACTGTGGGCGAGTTCCCCACCGCTATTCAATAACACTGTGGGCGAGTTCCCCACCGCTATTCAATAACACTGTGGGCGAGTTCCCCACCGCTATTCAATAACACTGTGGGCGAGTTCCCCACCGCTATTCAATAACACTGTGGGCGGGTTCCCCACCGCTATTCAATAACACTGTGGGCGAGTTCCCCACCGCTATTCAATAACACTGTGGGCGAGTTCCCCACAGCTATTCAATAACACTGTGGGCGAGTTCCCCACCGCTATTCAATAACACTGTGGGCGAGTTCCCCACCGCTATTCAATAACACTGTGGGCGAGTTCCCCACCGCTATTCAATAACACTGTGGGCGAGTTCCCCACCGCTATTCAATAACACTGTGGGCGAGTTCCCCACCGCTATTCAATAACACTGTGGGCGAGTTCCCCACCGCTATTCAATAACACTGTGGGCGAGTTCCCCACCGCTATTCAATAACACTGTGGGCGAGTTCCCCACCGCTATTCAATAACACTGTGGGCGAGTTCCCCACCGCTATTCAATAACACTGTGGGCGAGTTCCCCACCGCTATTCAATAACACTGTGGGCGAGTTCCCCACCGCTATTCAATAACACTGTGGGCGAGTTCCCCACCGCTATTCAATAACACTGTGGGCGAGTTCCCCACCGCTATTCAATAACACTGTGGGCGAGTTCCCCACCGCTATTCAATAACACTGTGGGCGAGTTCCCCACCGCTATTCAATAACACTGTGGGCGAGTTCCCCACCGCTATTCAATAACACTGTGGGTGAGTTCCCCACCGCTATTCAATAACATTGTGGGTGAGTTCCCCACCGCTATTCAATAACACTGTGGGCGAGTTCCCCACCGCTATTTAATAACACTGTGGCGAGTTCCCCACAGCTATTCAATAACACTGTGGGCGAGTTCCCCACCGCTATTCAATAACACTGTGGGCGAGTTCCCCACCGCTATTCAATAACACTGTGGGCGAGTTCCCACCGCTATTCAATAACACTGTGGGCGGGTTCCCCACAGCTATTCAATAACACTGTGGGCGAGTTCCCCACCACTATTCAATAACACTGTGGGCGAGTTCCCCACCGCTATTCAATAACACTGTGGGCGAGTTCCCCACCGCTATTCAATAACACTGTGGGCGAGTTCCCACCACTATTCAATGACACTGTGGGCGGGTTCCCCACCGCTATTCAATAACACTGTGGACGAGTTCCCCACCGCTATTCAATAACACTGTGGGCGAGTTCCCCACCGCTATTCAATAACATTGTGGGCGAGTTCCCCACAGCTATTCAATAACATTGTGGGCGAGTTCCCCACCACTATTCAATAACACTGTGGGCGAGTTCCCCACCGCTATTCAATAACATTGTGGGCGAGTTCCCCACCGCTATTCAATAACACTGTGGGCGAGTTCCCCACCGCTATTCAATAACACTGTGGGCGAGTTCCCCACCGCTATTCAATAACACTGTGGGCGAGTTCCCCACCGCTATTCAATAACACTGTGGGCGGGTTCCCCACCGCTATTCAATAACACTGTGGGCGAGTTCCCCACCGCTATTCAATAACACTGTGGGCGAGTTCCCCACCGCTATTCAATAACACTGTGGGCGAGTTCCCCACCGCTATTCAATAACACTGTGGGCGAGTTCCCCACCGCTATTCAATAACACTGTGGGCGAGTTCCCCACCGCTATTCAATAACACTGTGGGCGAGTTCCCCACCGCTATTCAATAACACTGTGGGCGAGTTCCCCACCGCTATTCAATAACACTGTGGGCGAGTTCCCCACCGCTATTCAATAACAATGTGGGCGGGTTCCCCACGGCTATTCATTAACACTGTGAGCGAGTTCCCCACCGCTATTCAATAACACTGTGGGCGTGATTCTCCGGCTGTGCTGTGCTCTCAATAATGCCAGGAGAGGCTTGCAGTGAGCCTCTCGGGGTTGTCCGAAGTCCCGCGAGACCCTGGAGACGAAACCCCACCCCAAACGGGTAGGAGGGCAGTTAAGAGACAAGCACAAGGTGGAATCAGATTCCATTGGAACTTCATGTACTTGAAGAGTCTCATTTACAAGGTTAAGGGATTGGGACTCTCTGCCAAGGAGCTCGTACAGTCCTGATGGACCAAATAGCTCATTGTGCTATTAGATTCCATTCTGTATTATATGACATTTTATATCGCACTATTAGTTGACATCCAGGAACATTATTTTCACCTGTTAAAATTTAGTGCTTGAAAACACCATTAATTCCTTCTTATCCAGCTTTGCTTACAGGGGAGTGGAACCATAACTTAACTCTCTAAGTTCTAGACTGGACAAAGCAAATAGGTTGGAATTGCTCTAGCTATTCTTTCAAGAAATACTAATTAGTGTACATGTTGACTACTTTTAACCGGACCAACTTTCCAATCAGTTTAATCAGTTTGTACCAGTGATACCACATTTCAATGATACTTATTAAAAGGTATGGAAATGTTAGAACCCACAGGAAACTAAATCTGTGAATGAATGTATATAATTTACATAGAACCCCTATAGTGCAGAAGGAAGCCATTTGGCCCATCGAATCTGCACCAACCCTTCGAAGGAGCACGCTACCCATTTCCACTCCCCTGCCCTATCTCCGTTACCTAAACTGCACATCCCTCAACACTAAGGGGCAATTTAGCACGGCCAATCTACCTAACCCGCACATCTTTGGATTGTGGGAGGAAACTGGAGCACCCGGAGGAAACCCACCCAGACACGGGGAGACTGGAAAACTCCACAATGGCAGTGACCCGAGGCCGGAATTGAACGCGGGTCCCTGGCACTTTGAGGCAGCAGTGCTAACCACTGGGTTGCCATGAATCTTTTTAAAGTTCTACCGAGATGCCTTTTTCAAAGATGATCCAAACGCATGAAATTGGTGACAAATTAGCTAGCTGAATAAAAGCTTGCAGTGAAAGACATAAAGTAATAATAAATTAAAGGTTTTATCTGGGACAGTGTCTATTGGCGATCTCCAGGGATCTTTTTTAAGCTACTTCTTAATAGCAGGGCATTTCTAATTATATATATATATGGAACGTGCTCTCACCTGCTCTGTAGCCCTGTAACTACTACAAGAGAGATTAATAGCATTCAAAGGAATTTGGCACAAAGAAATACAAGTTGTATTTCAAACATTGGAACAGGAAATGTTAATGCAATCCTGTTCATCGTGGAAATGGATTTGGTTGTGAATATTTTCCCTTTATTGAAAATATCCTGCTGATTGAAAGCCACCATTGATAAAGGTAACAAAGTCTTCAACATTAATCAAGACAATTCTTGAATGCGTTTCAATAGTGATTGCCTCCCTCAGGTAGGTGGGAGGTGTGAAATAGAGTCCACGATAGGGCAAATTACAGATGGTCTGTAAACAGGATAGATCTAGTGGGCTAATACCTAATTTCTCATTCCATTCCTTCCCCACTGTTATAAGTGTATTTGTGTTCATCCAAGTATGACTGGGGTTCAGCCATTTGACCACTTTGCAGTGACTGGTATCTAATAAAGGGCAAGAAATGTTCGAGGGATTTCTTTCAATGCAAAGTGCCTTCATTTTGTTATGAAATGTGTGTATTCATTAAAATATTGATTGACTAAAATAAATCCTCCTTCCAATGAAAACCAGCAAGTCTTGCTACTAAACTCCCTCAGTAATAGTTGCTAGCTGAAACACACTGCACGCTCCCCCATTTAATACTATGAAGGCTGTACCTTTGAATTGGCCTAAAAACATATCTGGAGCTTCTCAATCGCAGGAAAAAGAATTACCATTGACTACACAGAAAGTAGCAATCTTTTGTCTGGTCTTGCCAGCTCAAATTTGTTAGTCGATTAATGTTATGGTGCTGCACTGTGAGGGATGAGCTACTTCCAAGTCTGCAATGACACCAGTACAGCCTAGAAACAAAGACATCAGGTGCCCATTCCAGGTAGATATCAAAGCTCCAGCTCTGTGTTTATTTTTAAATCTAACATCATGCTGCAGCACTAGCTGCAACTCTAGGCTGTTCCAAAACAGCTACAGTGCTGGCAACTATCTGACAAAGTGGAAAATTGTCCCGGTATGGACAGTTCACAAAAAGCAGTGCTATCAATTGGCGTTTATTCAACTGATATGCCTGGACCTGGACAGCGTTACTCAGTTTGGGTTCCACCAGAATTATTCAGCTCCACGCTTCAATGCGGCCTTTACCATGGATAAAATAGCTGAATTTTAGAGGCAAGGTATAAGTGACTGCCCTTGACCTCAAGGCAACATTTGACCAAGTGTGGCATCTAGGAGCCCCAGTAATATTGAAGGCAATGGAAATCATGGGGAAAGTACCCACTCTCTGGAATCACACCTAGCCCAAAAGGAGATGGTTATGGCTGTTGACCAATCATTTCAGATATTACTTCAGAAGTTCCTCAGAATAATAACTTATGCCCAACCTTCTTCAGCTGCTTCATTAATTACCTTCCATCCGTCATTAGTCAAGGGACAGGATTCTCTGTCCAGAGACGCCAGAATTGAGAAGCACGGACAGGCGGAGAATCACGAGTCAGCCGAAAATCGAGGTTGGCGCCAGGCGCTGCAAGGAATGCCATGCTCTGCTGCCTCAGCAGTGGCGTAGATGCGTTCTATGACGCATGCTAGTGTGGGCATGCAATTCATACAGTAAACGCTGTTGGCTTATCATTAACGGACCTCACCCAGCATTCTCCGGGCTTCCAGTGATGCTCAGCTCCGCCAGGAAGAATTAGCGATGACTATGTTCACTTGTGGTAGTTAAAATCAGGAAATAGGCGCCATGAAAGGGGAGGTAAGATATGTTCCCAAAAGCGCCAGCATGGGCTGCCAGTCCTGTGGCTGGCCGGGGGAGGGGGGCGGTGACTGTGAGGACAGAGTAGAGTAGCGGGAGGACAACCAGAGGGACTCCCGGGACCAGGATGTCCAGGCATCCGTTGCTGCGGCCTGCAAGGCAGCCATCCTGCAGCGCATCCCACTATCCGCCCACCGGGGTCCGTAGTTGCGCTGAGCGCTACTTGCTGTAGGATATCCCCCCCCCAGGCCGCCCCCCTCCCCCCCACAACCAGCACCTGCTGGCGGGGCATCATGTGGCCCACCCAAAGGGGACGCCCACAGTAGATCACACAGGAGGGCGTAGGACAAAGTGTACCGCTGGCATGGGTAGTGCCCGTTGATGCCCGATGCCAGGTACCAACGGGGCCGGGGGGGAGGGGGGGGGGGCAGGGTGTCGATGCGGAAAGCAACGTGTCCAGCCAACTGGCTGGGGTGGGGATGGGAGAGGAGGGGAACATTTAGTGGCAGGGGCAGGTCCACCATCTTGCCCGATGGATCTGGTTGGGCATGGCGGTAACCTTTCACCTTTCACCCCCTACCGAAAATGGACTTCAGGGTCCAACCAGGAATTATTAGAATCCGCCGCAGCCCTGGCGGATGTCATGAGTCTGTAGAAGCAGAAGTTGCTCGGAGAGGATGCTGCAGAGGAGCCGGCCCCAGAGGAGCAGGGGCCAGCCGGTGAGAATGGAGAGCCGGCCATTCAACAGGCTGAGGAGGAGGTGGGAAGGCACCGCATCAGGCCTCATGTGTACCAGCAGTGCCCGTCATTCGAGGACCGGCCAGACCGAGCGTGTCGCCGAAGACTCCGGCTGAGCAGGGGGACCGTGCAACATCTCTGCCGCATTATTGGGCACCTGGAACCACTGGGGTATGGGGGAGGACACCTGCTCCCGGTGGCCATCAAGGTGGTGGTCACCCTGAACTTCTAAACAACGGGGATATTCCAGGCAGCCGCCCTTTGGGG
This sequence comes from Scyliorhinus canicula, assembly GCF_902713615.1. Taxonomy (NCBI): domain Eukaryota; kingdom Metazoa; phylum Chordata; class Chondrichthyes; order Carcharhiniformes; family Scyliorhinidae; genus Scyliorhinus; species Scyliorhinus canicula. The sequence goes on along the minus strand of NC_052152.1, from coordinate 54,127,531 downwards.
ACCTTTTCAGAATCCCACAGACCTCGGAGCCCAGGTGCATCCGCGTCGTCACGGACGCCCTGTATGCCCGGGAAACACAATACATCAATTTGAATATGGACTGAACTAAATGAGGGTCAGGTCTTGACAAACTGATAGGGGTTCACTTCGATGAACGTGTAGTGGGTGTGCGACCACCAGCTGCTCATCATGCATGTCTAAGCCCAATACCCTGGCAGCATGCACGATGCCTTCATCCTGGCACACTCAATGGTAATCGGCACCTTTGAAGCGCACCCCTGGGTGAGGGGTTGGCTATTGGGCGACAGGGGTTATTTGCGGTCGTGACTGATGACGCCTATCCAGACGCCTCAGACCGATGCGGAGATTGCGGAGAACCACTACAACGATGCACATACAGCGACCAAAGGCATGATTGAGCGGTGCATTGGCATCCTGAAAATGCGTTTCAGGTGCCTGGACCGATCTGGAGGGGCCCTCCTGTGAAATGCCGGGAGGGTCTCCCACATCGTGGTGGCCTGCTGCGACTTCCACAACATCACGCTGCAGAGGGGCGACATGCTGGAGGAGGAGGATGAATGCCAGGCCTCGTCTGATAAGGAGGATGCAAAGGAGGGTGAGAATGGGTCGGACATTGGGCCTGGACAAACACTGTAGGCTGCTCAGCATGTCTCTCTTGTCTGCCATGCACCCGGCACTCTCATTGCCACCAGGTTGGGCACCGGGCCTATGCACTGACGGATTTACCTGAGAGAGCATGCATGCGGACGGCTTTCTTTTTTACAAAACAGCACTTGGGGCTGGATGCTCCGCTGTCGGGAATCTCCGTTGTGCCGGCAGCGCACCCACGCCCGGGGATTTCCCGACGTCATGGAGCTGCCCACAATGCAAAACTGATACACCATCAATAACGCACGACGAGTGATGAACGTAACTGAGGGTTTAATACACTAAACAGCAAGCCTCCTGCCTCTGGACCCGAACTGGGTCGGAGGTGGAGACTTGCCACCTTTATACATAAGCCTGAGGGGAGGGGCCACAGGCGGAGCCAGCCTGGACAAGCCCAGGCATGCACAAACATGCCCGATACGATACAAAACATATAATGCAATAACGTGGTTTACCATATTCACCCCTTGTTTAAAAAGAGTTTGGCGGGGTTGAAGTGGTCTTAAAGGTCAAGTCTGTCGGGGCCTTGACCTTCCCGCCGTGATCGCCTCAGTCCCGGCTGTGGTGTGGGCGCCAGCGTCGAGCCTGCGCGTCCGGGTGCGTGTAGACTTCTTCTTCACCCAGATGTTGAGTTGGTGAAGGGGCGGGCCGGTGTATGGGCGGAGGTGGTGGTGATTGTCACCGGTGGGCCTGCGGGTGTCAGTTCATGAGGAAGGTGGGCGGAGGGGTGGGGGAAGACGGTGTAGGGTCGGGGGTGGTGGTGATGGTCACCGGGGAGCCTGCAGGTGTCAAATCCCGAAGGGAAGCCGTGTCCTGCCGCCCGTCCTGGTGTGTCACGTAGGCATATTGGGGGTTTGCATGGAGCAGCAGGACCTTCTCGATGAGGGTGTCGGTTTTATAGCTCCTCAGATGCTTGCGGAGAAGGACAGGCCCCGGGACTGTCAGCCAGGGCAGAAGCGAGACCACGGAGGTGGACCTCCTGGGTAAGGCAAACATACGTTCATGAGGAATCTCGTTAGTGGCTGTACAAAGGAGCGACCAGATGGAGTGAAGCGTATCGGGGAGGACCTCCTGCCAGCGGGAGACTGGGAGACTTTTCGACCGTAGGGCCAGAACGACGGCCTTCCAGACCGTCGCGTTCTCCCTCTCCACCTGCCCGTTTCCCCGGGGGTTAAAGCTGGTTGTCCTGCTGAGCAGGAACTGACGCAACTCGTTGCTATTAAAGGAGGAGCCCCAATCATCGTGGATATAGGCGGGGAACCCGTACAGGGTGAAAAGGCTGTGCAGAACCTTGATAACGGAGGCAGAGGTCATGTCAGAGCAGAGGAATCTTGAGTACTCAACAATGTTGAGGAAGTACATGTTATGGTCAGTGGAGGGGAGGGGCCCTTTGAAGTCCATGCTGAGGTGCTCAAAGGGGCAGGAAGCCTTTACCAGATGAGCTCTGTCTGGCTGATAGAAGTGCGGTTTGCACTCCGCGTAGACCTGGCAGTCGCTGGTCACAGCCCTGACCTCCTTGATTGAGTAAGGCAGGTTGTGAGCCTTGATGAAGTGGAAAAACCGGGTGACTCCCGGGTGACAGAAGTCGTTGTGGAGGGCCCAGAGTCGGTCTACCTGTGCGCTGGCACATGCGGGAGAGGGTATCTGGGGGCTCAGTGAGCTTCCTGGGTCGATAAAGATATCATAGCTGTAGGTGGAGAGTTCGATCCTCCACCTCAGAATCTTGTCATTCTTGATCTTACCCCGCTGTGTATTATTGAACATGAAGGCAACCGACAGTTGGTCAGAGAGGAGAGTGAATTGCCTTCTGGCCAGTTAATGCCGCCAATGTCTCACAGCTTCTACGATAGCTTGGGCTTCCTTTTCGATGGAGGAGTGTCGAATTTCAGGGGCATGGAGGGTACGGGAGAAGAAGGCCACGGGCCTGCCTGCCTGGTTGAGGGTAGCGGCCAGAGCTACGTCCGATGCATCGCTCTCCACCTGGAACGGAATGGACTCGTCCACAGCGTGCATCGCAGCTTTGACAATATCTGCCTTGATGCAATTGAAGGCCAGACGGACCTCAGACGTCAGGGGGAAAATGGTGGATTTGATCAGTGGATGGGCCTTGTCCGCATAGTTAGGAACCCACTGGGCATAGTAAGAGAAAAACCCCATGCATCTCTTCAGGGCCTTGGGGCAGTGGGGAAGGGGGAGTTCCAGGAGGGGGCGTATGCGGTCGGGGTCGGGCCCTAGGACTCCGTGTTCCACACATAGCCAAGGATGGCCAGGCGGGTTGTGCGGAAGACACATTTCTCTCTATTATAGGTTAGGTTCAGAGTTTAGCGGTGTGGAGGAAGTGCCGGAGGTTCTCATCATGGTCCTGCTGGTCATGACCGCAGATGGTGACGTTGCCTAGGTATGGGAATGTGGCCCGCAGCCCGCACTGGTCAATCATCCGGTCCATTTCCCTTTGGAAGACCGAGACCCCGTTGGTGACGCAAAAGGGGACCCTGAGGAAGTGGTAGAGGCGGCCATCTGCTTCTAAGGCAGTGTACTGGCGGTCCTTTGGGCGGATAGGGAGCTGGTGGTACGTGGAATTCAAGTTGACTGTAGAGAAGACTCGATACTGCGCAATCTGATTGACCATGTCAGATATGCGGGGGAGGGGGTACGCATCGAGCTGCGTGTACCAGTTGATGGTCTGGCTGTAATCAATGACCATCCGGTGCTTCTCCCCAGTCTTGACGACCACCACTTGGGCTCTCCAGGGGCTGTTACTAGCCTCAACGATCTCCTCTCGCAGGAATCGCTGAACCTCCGACCTGATGAAGGCCCTGTCCTGGGCATTGTAGCATCTATTTCTGGTAGCGACGGGCTTACCGTCCGGGGTGAGGTTTGCGAAGAGGCAGGGTGGGGCGACCTTAAGGGTCTCGAGGCTACAGATGGTGAGGGGGGGGGGCAGGGGTCCAACGGACTTTAAAGTAAGGCTCTGGAGATGGCACTGGAAATTAAGCCCCAGTAATAGGGCAGCGCAGAGATGGGGGAGGACGTAGAGCCTAAAGTTGGTGTACTTTACGCCCTGTACGGTAAGGTTTGTAGCACAGTACCCCCGGATTTCTACTGCGTGGGATCCGGAAGCCAGGGAGATTTTGGGTCGTGGGTAGGATGAGGAGGGAGCAGTGCCTTACCGTATCTGGGTGTATAAAGCTGTCTGTGCTCCCAGAGTCGAAAAGGCAGACCGTCTCGTGCCCGTTGATCCGTACGGTCATCATGGACTTCACGAGGTGGTGCGGCCAGGACTGGTCAAGTGTGACGGAGGCGAGTGCCGGAAGGCGGTCGGTAGGCCAGTCGGAGGTAGCGGCGGCCATCGTACAGTCGGGTAAGCTGGGCTCCCGGGAGGCTGCGGAGTGGTCCCATGATGGTGGCCCCCATGGTCGCGCGTGGCGGGTGGCATCTGTGATGGCGTCCAAGATGGCAGCCCCCCTGGGTCACGTCTGGCGGGAGTCAGCGGCGATGGCATCCAAAATGTCGGCTCCCGTGGGTCACACGTGTCAGCTGAAATTAAAGATGGACGCGCCCATGGGTCACACATGGCATGTGGCGCGGCAGCTGGGGGTGGCCCTGACAGGCAGCAGGCAGCAGGCAGCGCTGCGGGCCTAGAAGATTTAGGAGGGATTGGGCTTGGCAGGCTTTTGCAAAGTGGCCCTTCTTCCCACAGCCGTTACAAGTTGCCTTCTGTGCCGGGCAGCGTTGTCCGGGGTGATTACCCTGGCCGCAGAAGTAGCACCTCGGGCCTCTGGCGTTGTCGGGCCGCTGCGCGGTGCAGGCTTGTGTCGCATCTGGGTCGGTTGATGGCTGCGCCCACGAGGCCCACGAGGGTGCCGCGTGGTTGGAGTTGTAGGCCCCCATGTTCTGGGAAGCCACCACCAGCGAGTTGGAGAGTTGTACTGTCTCTGGGAGGCCGAGTGTCCCCCCTTCTAGTAATTGCTGGCGTATATAGTTAGAGCTCATGCCCGCGACATAAGCATCCTTGATCAGCAGCTCCGCGTGCTGGGTAGCCGATATCGCCCGGCAGTCACAGTTCCGGCAGAGGATGAGCAAGGTATGCAGGAATTCTGCGAGTGATTCCCCAGGGCGTTGCTGTCTCATGGCGAGGAGGTGCCTGACATATACCTGGTTAACGGATTTCACGTATTGTCCTTTTAGCAGCGTTACTGCTTCCGCGTACGAGGGGGTGTCCCTGATGAGGGGAAAGACCCTTGGGCTCACCCGTCCGTGGAGGACCTGCTTCTTCTGGAGGTCTGTTAAATCTTTGTTAAAGGATGCGAGGTACACTTCGAAGCAGCTTAGCCAGTGTTCAAACGTCTCTGTAGTGTCGGCTGCATGTGGGTCCAGCTCCAAGCGATCAGGCTTGAGTGATGAGTTCATCTTTAGGAGTTTAGTGTATTAAATTGATGCACCATCAGTAACACACGATGAGTGATGAACGTAACTGAGGGTTTAATACACTAAACAGCAAGCCCCCTGCCTCTGGACCCAAACTGGGTCGGAGGCGGAGACTTGCCACCTTTATACATAAGCCCGAGGGGAGGAGCCACAGGCGGAGTCAGCCTGGACAAGCCCAGGCACGCACAAACATGCACAATACAATACAATATATATAGTGCAATAAAGTGGTTTACCACAAAAACCCCATTGGCCGGCTGGTGGGATGGAGAATCCCGTCGCCGGCGGTGGTGCGCCGCAGCAGAAATCTGGTGCCACGGGATGGAGAATCCCGCCCAAGATGTCTCATGGGTTTTATTTGTGAAGACCGATAACTCATAATACACGATTATAGTGAAACAATTGCGGAGGTTTCAAACAAACATTCACACAGATTTCACATGCTGTTCCTTAAATTCCACTTGCCCTGCCCCAGAGGAGAACCACACGCCATTTATTTTCTGTATTTGCTGCTGATGCCTTCTTCTTGGATCTCAGTTTGAAGAACAAACAAATTGCTGCAATCCCTGTTAATGTAGCTGTCACATACTTCCTCCTCCCTATGATGGAGTAGGCATTGAAGTACTTCATTAAATCATAGAATTTACAGTACAGAAGGAGGCCACTCGGCCCATCGAGTCTGCACAGGCCCTTGGAAAGAGCACCCCACTTAAACCCACACCTCCACCCTAACCCCGTAACCCCACCTAACCTTTTTTGGACACTAAGGGCAATTTGTCATGGAGCTGTGCAGCAAATATGCTAACCACTGTGCTACCGTGGAAGCCAGTGAACTGGTGCTGACTGCCAGCACGAGACCCACCATTCTCACCCTCACACAAACCTCACTTGGCCGCTCTCTATGTCCTTCATAGGCCCCGGGCACCAACAGTCCCACTGCCGGAAGTACCACCCTCGCCTCCTTCTATTGGTCAGCGGAACAATGATGCACCGGATGTGACGTTAAGAAAGCTAATCACCCATTGGATAATCAGGGTGCCAATAGGCTAGGGCAAGGCAAAATGCTGCGGCTGCCGGCAGGCAAGGGCAGCATTCTCAACCTCAAATCCGGCCGTAGCTGTTGGGCGCTTCTCCCGCGATCGGGAATACCACGACTGATCGCGCTGTGACCCTCACAACACCCAGCCGCAAATCACCCCGCGGGTCGTGATCCTGGGGTTGAAAAACCCTGCGTTGCACCCTTCTGACAGAACACCGAGGCACTTCAAAACGTTGGTGAACAGGTATGTATTATGTATTGTGCTATTTACAGGTATTGTGCCCTAGCCCCTATCGCTAATTTATGTGCTGCACCCATGCCAACTTTAACTGGAGTCTACCTTTCTGGCTTTACGGGCCCCAACACTGTCCAGGTGGTTCCCCAGGCGGTACATTAGGAGTGGAGGTGCCCTGCTGCGGATCCCTCCCTGTGACATGGGTCCCCTTTGATGGCCATCATCTGAAATGACCTGGCCTGCTGCCTTCCAGTTGGCGTGGTGCCCTCCTGTTCTGCCTGCTGCCCATCAGATGCCCAGGGACTGGTTGGGACTATTCAGATGTGCTGAGATGTCCCAGCTCTCCCCTGCAAGAGTCATAGGCACTGACCCATCACTTCCTTCTCCCTCAGGGTGCCGGATGGCCCCCAGGCTGCTCCTGGGGATGGGGGAGTGGATGGTGCAAGTTCCAGGTCTCTGCCATCACCTGGTACTGCCAGTCCTGGAGGCCCTCTCTCGTATCAGCCAGGGACTCCATGCTCGCAGCCATGGGGCACAGGGACTGTGCCACGTCCCTCTGGGGCTGTGCCATGTCACTTAGTGACCGTGCCAGGGCCCTCAGGGACTGTGCCATGTTGCTCAGGGACTGTGCCAGGTGCCTCTGTGTCTGGTTCAGGTCAGCCAGTGCCAGGCCAATGCCGTTGACGCCTGCAGCCTTGGCCTGTTTGATTGGGCCAAGCTCTGGCGTGCTGCAGCAATGTCCATGTTGCCCTGGCACATGGCTGCCTGTGACATGGCCGCCCTGTCCTGTGCCTCAGCCACTGCCTGTGCAGAGTTCCCCAGGCCCTGGACATCCTGACCCATGGCCGATACCGTTCGCATCAAAGGCCTCCAACGTGGACGTCACCCGCACAGTGTTGGCCTGGGTGGCATGCATGGTTGGCACAGCCTCCTGCCCCTGCAGGCAGTTGGACTTCTCCAACTGCACCTGCAGGCACTGGATGGAAGCTGACACCCCCTCATACAGTCCCCAGCTCTGCGCCTGCACCTCTAACATTGACGGTACCACCATTTCCAGAAGCCTGAGACCCGTCGCGACGTCAGCTGGTCCCTGGGATCAGGCCACCCTCCGACTGTCCACCCGCTGGATGGTTCCTGCCTCCACCTGATGTACCACAGCACGTGTGTGTGGTGCATACTAGATAGTGCCCCAGGAGCCTCTTCACTAAAGTGCCCAACAGAGGTGAGTGTCTCTGGGGTGGTGGAGGGTAGCAGTGACATCACTGCCGAGAAGTCGGTGTTGTTGGCGAACGTGTTCTCCGGGGTGTCATAACCCAACCCAAACCCTAATTCTCCTAACCATCTCCTTAATAAAACTAGTCAAAAAGATGATGTAAACCTCTATACGGTCTATAACCCTAAACCCCAAATCCCAATCCCCTAACCCTGACCCTGAAACCTAACCCTAGGTTTGCGAGTGGGAGCTTGCATCGCCAGCAGGTGCCGCTTCATCACCAGATGGGTCTTGGGGTTGTGGCCAGGCACGGGAGCCCATCTTGTTGCCGGGTGATACTGCAAGACAAAGACAAAACGTATGGTTAGCTCACATGCCATAGAGACACTGCAATCCATCGCAGGCTCACTTGCTTCCCTGATGCCAACCTCTGCCTTGGCGACTGCCCGCTCTCCAGGCCCATCGACCACATCCAATATCCTCTGCTCTGCAGGCCCGGCGGGCCCCCTCCGGTCTCTCTCTTCCTGTAGTAGTGGGCCGATTTCTCCTGGGGGAGGGTGGGGACACACACACAGACAATGCACAGTGTGAGACACTCGGACGTGGGCTGCACAGGGGGTCAGCGGCTAGTGGCCTGTGTGTGTAGGGCACGTGGCCATTGTGGGCTGTATGGATATTGGCACGTGGTGCAGGGTGGGGTATGTGTGGGCTGCTGGTGGGTGGGGTATGATCGCCCCCTAAGGAGCGGCTAGGGGTGTGTGGGATGGGGGTTGGTGCCAAGGGCATGGTGGTGAAAGTGGCTCAACCTGGCTGGCCTGGGGGGTTGCCCACTCTCACTCCGCGCTGCCTGCCGATCTACCTGGTGGGGGCCGTGTGGGATGGAGGGGTGGGAGCGGTGAGGGGTGTGGGATGGGGTGGTGCCAGTGGCATGGAGTTAGTGACTCACTTGGGCTGCCCTAAGGAGGTCATGCATTTCTTCCTGCACTGCTGTCTGGTCCTGGCGGTGGTCCACTGCCTTCTTCCCACCCCGGGGAACAGGGTGCCCCACCTCTCCTCCATGCCATCCAACAATGTCTCCAGCTCCGCATCTGCGAATCTCAGTGCCGCTCTTCAGGGGGGAATCATCTTGGCTGGAATGAGTGTGTGTGGAGTATGGGGTACTTATATGCGGCTGCAGCCTGTCAGGCTCGCCAGTGTCAATCCCAATCCCTGAGAATCCAACGCCAGCGTTGGTTGGAATTGCACTCGTTGCACCTGGCGCTGGTGCTAGCCCTATAACGTGTCCTGAATCGCTCCAGGACCGGCACCGCTTTTGTCAACGTAAAACTCTCGATATTCAGTCCCGCCATCAGCATTTAGTCTCTCAAACAGAGAATCCTGGCCAAGATCCTCGCTGATAGGTGCACAATGCTCCATGCCATTCCTGACTCTTCAGATGCTGAAGCAGCCTGTGTCTGCATGCAGCAAAGCGTGGACAATATTCAGAGTTGGGCTACTAAGTAGCAAGTAACATTTGGGACACACAAGTTCCAGACAATTATCATGTGTAACAGGTGGGAGTCTAGGCACCGCCCCATTTCATTCAGCAGGATTATCATTGCTGAATCCACAACATCTACATCCTAGGAGTTACCATTAACCAGAAAGTTAACTGACCTGTCCTATTCATACTGTGACTACAAGAGCAAGTAAGAGGTTGGAGGTTCTGCAGTGTGTGACCCACCTCCTGTCTCCTTAAAAAATTTCAAGCACTCACGAGGCACAGGTCAAGGGTGTGATTGAATACTCTCCTCTTGCCTGGATGTGTTTGTCACCAACAACACTCATGAGACTTGACACCATCCAGACCAAAGCAACCTGCTCAATCACTGCCCTAAACCTTCATTCCTTCAACCATCAGGCGCAGTGGCAGCAGTGTGTGCCATTTATAAGAGGCAATGGCTCACCAAGGCTCCATCACAGCACCTTTAAAGAATGACATAGGCATGATGGGTCAGATAGCTTCTTCATGTTGGTGGTGGTGTCGAGGTAGTGTCACTGGACTAGTAATCTAGAGACCCAGGGATCTGGGTTCGAATCCCACCAGAGCAGATGGTGAAATGTGAATTCAATAAAAATCCTGAATTAAAAGTCTAACGATGACCATGAAATCATTGTCGATTGTCATAAAAACCCATCTGGTTCACTAATGTCCTTTAGGGAAGGAAATCTGTTGTCCTTACCTGGTCTGGTCTACATGATCCCAGGCCCACAACAATGTGGCTGACTCTTAACTGCCCCTCAAGAACAATAAGGGATGGACAGTATCCCATGGATGAAAAAAAAGAGCATTCTATACTGTAGCTAACTAGTACTTCAATATTAAAGGTATTGTAGAGTTGGCAACTAATTTTACAATTGGAGAGGGGGTCAGTCATTGTTGTGCTGCTTATCTGAGGGTTGGCTTTCCAGAAGAATTGATATGTTACATAAGAACATAAGAACATAAGAACTAGGAGCAGGAGTAGGCCATCTGGCCCCTCGAGCCTGCTCCGCCATTCAATTAGATCATGGCTGATCTTTTGTGGACTCAGCTCCACTTTCCGGCCCGAACACCATAACCCTTAATCCCTTTATTCTTCAAAAAACTATCTATCTTTATCTTAAAAACATGTAATGAAGGAGCCTCAACTGCTTCACTGGGCAAGGAATTCCATAGATTCACAACCCTTTGGGTGAAGAAGTTCCTCCTAAACTCAGTCCTAAATCTACTTCCCCTTATTTTGAGGCTATGCCCCCTAGTTCTGCTGTCACCCGCCAGTGGAAACAACCTGCCCGCATCTATCCTATCTATTCCCTTCATAATTTTAAATGTTTCTATAAGATCCCCCCTCATCCTTCTAAATTCCAACGAGTACAGTCCCAGTCTACTCAACCTCTCCTCATAATCCAACCCCTTCAGCTCTGGGATTAACCTAGTGAATCTCCTCTGCACACCCTCCAGTGCCAGTACGTCCTTTCTCAAGTAAGGAGACCAAAACTGAACACAATACTCCAGGTGTGGCCGCACTAACACCTTATACAATTGCAACATAACCTCCCTAGTCTTAAACTCCATCCCTCTAGCAATGAAGGACAAAATTCCATTTGCCTTCTTAATCACCTGTTGCACTTGTAAACCAACCTTCTGTGACTCATGCACTAGCACACCCAAGTCTCTCTGAACAGCGGCATGCTTTAATATTTTATCGTTTAAATAATAATCCCGTTTGCTGTTATTCCTACCAAAATGGATAACCTCACATTTGTCAACATTGTATTCCATCTGCCAGACCCGAGCCCATTCACTTAACCTATCCAAATCCCTCTGCAGACTTCCAGTATCCTCTGCACTTTTCGCTTTACCACTCATCTTAGTGTCATCTGCAAACTTGGACACATTGCCCTTGGTCCCCAACTCCAAATCATCAATGTAAATTGTGAACAATTGTGGGCCCAACACGGATCCCTGAGGGACACCACTAGCTACTGATTGCCAACCAGAGAAACACCCATTTATCCCAACTCTTTGCTTTCTATTAATTAACCAATCCTTTATCCATGCTACTACTTTACCCTTAATGCCATGCATCTTTATCTTATGCAGCAACCTTTTGTGTGGCACCTTGTCAAAGGCTTTCTGGAAATCCAGATATACCACATCCATCGGCTCCCCGTTATCTACTGCACTGGCAATGTCCTCAAAAAAATTCCACTAAATTAGTTAGGCATGACCTGCCTTTAACGAACCCATGCTGCGTCTGCCCAATGGGACAATTTCTATCCAGATGCCTCGCAATTTCTTCCTTGATGATAGATTCCAGCATCTTCCCTATTACCGAAGTTAAACTCACTGGCCTATAATTTCCTGCTTTCTGCCTACCTCCTTTTTTAAACAGTGGCGTCACGTTTGCTAATTTCCAATCCACCGGGACCACCCCAGAGTCTACTGAATTTCGGTAAATTATCACTAGTGCATCTGCAATTTCCCTAGCCATCTCTTTTAGCACTCTGGGATGCATTCCATCAGGGCCAGGAGACTTGTCTACCTTTAGCCCCATTAGCTTGCCCATCACTCCCTCCTTAGTGATAACAATCCTCTCAAGGTCCTCACCTGTCATAGCCTCATTTCTATCAGTCGCTGGCATGTTATTTGTGTCTTCCACTGTGAAGACCGACCCAAAAAACCTGTTCAGTTCCTCAGCCATTTCCTCATTTCCCATTATTAAAACTCCCTTCTCATCCTCTAAAGGACCAATATTTACCTTAGCCACTCTTTTTTGTCTTATATATTTGTAAAACTTTTACTGTCTGTTTTATATTCTGAGCAAGTTTACTCTCATACTCTATCTTACTCTTCTTTATAGCTTTTTTAGTAGCTTTCTGTTGCCCCCTAAAGATTTCCCAGTCCTCTAATCTCCCAGCAATCTTTGCCACTTTATATGCTTTTTCCTTCAATTTGATACTCTCCCTTATTTCCTTAGATATCCACGGTCGATTTTCCCTCTTTCTTCCGTCCTTCCTTTTTGTTGGTATAAACCTTTGCTGAGCACTGTGAAAAATCGCTTGGAAGGTTCTCCACTGTTCCTCAACTGTTCCACCATAAAGTCTTAGCTCCCAGTCTACCTTAGCTAGTTCTTCTCTCATGGAAAGTTACTTTCCATGTCAGTCTCTAAAATGAATAGGTGTAGATTTAAAAACAAAACTGACCACTTGACAGAGACTCCAAAATGTGGAATATAATCTCAATCATTTACAAGTCAAAAAAAATCCACGATATAGCCTCAAATGTTCCACCTGATATTGCTGAGGTGGCAAATAAACAAGTCTATCCCTGTACTAATGGAGATATCTAAATTAGAAGATATTTATTTTAACAGTACAGAGTGCTGAATTACCAGGTGACTATAATCTGAAAAACACATTAGATTTAGGATGTGATTGCATCAGGTTTCAAAATTTATTAGAGTACATCCCATGCTATCTCAATAAACCCTTGCAGTCCCTATTCCATAACCTTATACAGGAAAGTAGCATATTGATGGTCTCAGGTCTCAAGTTAATTTTTTCAAAAGTAAGAACCAATCTCTGTCAAGAGGCTGGTGTGAGATCTTTAGAGTTTCAAGCAGATGGAACGTTCCCAGTTTAGAAGCCAGTCCATTCCTTAACCAATCCCTTGGAGCCATAACTTTCTATTCTTATTTCAGTAGCCAGAGCAAAGATTAGGCTTTGGGCTGTTACAGAACAACAATTAATGAAAAATGAAGCCCCCAGGCAAGTTAGCTAGATTGAAAGACAAATAGAACATAGAACATAGAACATAGAACGATACAGCGCAGTACAGGCCCTTCGGCCCTCGATGTTGCACCGACATGGAAAAAAAAAACTAAAGGCCATCTAACTACACTATGCCCTTATCATCCATATGCTTATCCAATAAATTTTTAAATGCCCTCAATGTTGGCGAGTTCACTACTGTTGCAGGTAGGGCATTCCACGGCCTCACCACTCTTTGCGTAAAAAACCCACCTCTGACCTCTGTCCTATATCTATTACCCCTCAATTTAAGGCTATGTCCCCTCGTGCTAGCCACCTCCATCCGCGGGAGAAGGCTCTCGCTGTCCACCCTATCTAACCCTCTGATCATTTTGTATGCCTCTATTAAGTCACCTCTTAACCTTCTTCTCTCTAACGAAAACAACCTCAAGTCCATCAGCCTTTCCTCATAAGATTTTCCCTCCATACCAGGCAACATCCTGGTAAATCTCCTCTGCACCCGTTCCAAAGCTTCCACGTCCTTCCTATAATGAGGCGACCAGAACTGTACGCAATACTCCAAATGCGGCCGTACCAGAGTTTGGTACAGCTGCATCATGACCTCATGGCTCCGGAACTCAATCCCTCTACCAATAAAGGCCAACACACCATAGGCCTTCTTCACAACCCTATCAACCTGGGTGGCAACTTTCAGGGATCTATGTACATGGACACCGAGATCCCTCTGCTCATCCACACTACCAAGAATTTTACCATTAGCCAAATATTCCGCATTCCTGTTATTCTTTCCAAAGTGAATCACCTCACACTTCTCCACATTAAACTCCATTTGCCACCTCTCAGCCCAGCTCTGCAGCTTATCTATGTCCCTCTGTAACCTGCAACATCCTTCCGCACTGTCTACAACTCCACCGACTTTAGTGTCGTCTGCAAATTTACTCACCCATCCTTCTGCGCCCTCCTCTAGGTCATTTATAAAAATGACAAACAGCAACGGCCCCAGAACAGATCCTTGTGGTACGCCACTCGTAACTGAACTCCATTCTGAACATTTCCCATCAACTACCACTCTCTGTCTTCTTTCAACTAGCCAATTTCTGATCCACATCTCTAAATCACCCTCAATCCCCAGCCTCCGTATTTTCTGCAATAGCCGACCGTGGGGAACCTTATCAAACGCTTTACTGAAATCCATATACACCACATCAACTGCTCTACCCTCGTCTACCTGTTCAGTCACCTTCTCAAAGAACTCGATAAGGTTTGTGAGGCATGACCTACCCTTCACAAAACCATGCTGACTATCCCTAATCGTATTATTCCTATCTAGATGATTATAAATCGTATCTTTTATAATCCTCTCCAAGACTTTACCCACCACAGACGTTAGGCTCACCGGCCTATAGTTACCGGGGTTATCTCTACTCCCCTTCTTGAACAAAGGGACCACATTTGCTATCCTCCAGTCCTCTGGCACTATTCCTGTAGCCAATGATGACCTAAAAATCAAAGCCAAAGGCTCAGCAATCTCTTCCCTGGCTTCCCAGAGAATCCTAGGATAAATCCCATCCGGCCCCGGGGACTTATCTATTTTCACCTTGTCCAGAATTGCCAACACTTCTTCCCTACGCACCTCAATGCCATCTATTCTAATAGCCTGGGTCTCAGCATTCTCCTCCACAATATTATCTTTTTCTTGAGTGAATACTGACGAAAAGTATTCATTTAGTATCTCGCTTATCTCCTCAGCCTCCACACACAACTTCCCACCACTGTCCTTGACTGGCCCTACTCTTACCCTAGTCATTCTTTTATTCCTGACATACCTATAGAAAGCTTTTGGGTTTTCCTTGATCCTACCTGCCAAAGACTTCTCATGTCCCCTCCTTGCTCGTCTCAGCTCTCTCTTTAGATCCTTCCTCGCTTCCTTGTAACTATCAAGCGCCCCAACTGAAACTTCACGCCTCATCTTCACATAGGCCTCCTTCTTCCTCTTAACAAGAGATTCCACTTCTTTGGTAAACCACGGTTCCCTCGCTCGACCCCTTCCTCCCTGCCTGATTGGTACGTACTTATCAAGAACATGCAATAGCTGTTCCTTGAACAAGCTCCACATATCCAGTGTGCCCAACCCTTGCAGCCTACTTCTCCAACCAACACATCCTAAGTCATGTCTAATGGCATCATAATTGCCCTTCCCCCAGCTATAACTCTTGCCCTGCGGGGTATACTTATCCCTTTCCATCACTAACGTAAAGGTCACCGAATTGTGGTCACTGTTTCCAAAGTGCTCACCTACCTCCAGATCTAACACCTGGCCTGGTTCATTACCCAAAACCAAATCCAAAGTGGCCTCACCTCTTGTTGGCCTGTCAACATATTGTGTCAGAAAACCCTCCTGCACACATTGTACAAAGAACGACCCATCCAATGTACTCGAACTATATCTTTTCCAGTCAATATTAGGAAAGTTAAAGTCTCCCATAACAACTACCCTGTTACTTTCGCTCTTTTCCAGAATCATCTTCGCCATCCTTTCCTCTACATCTCTAGAACTATTAGGTGGCCTATAGAAAACTCCCAACAGGGTGACCTCTCCTTTCCTGTTTCTAACCTCAGCCCATACTACCTCGGAAGAAGAGTCCCCATCTTGCATCCTTTCTACCACCGTAATACTGTCCTTGACTAGCAGCGCCACACCTCCCCCTCTTTTGCCCCTTCTCTGACCTTACTAAAGCACCTAAACCCCGGAACCTGCAACAACCATTCCTGTCCCTGCTCTATCCATGTCTCTGAAATGGCCACAACATCGAAGTCCCAGGTACCAACCCATGCTGCCAGTTCCCCTACCTTATTTCGTATACTCCTGGCATTGAAATAGACACACTTCAAACCACAGACCTGAACACTGCCGCCCTCCTGCGAAGTCAAAACTGTGCTCCTGACCTCTCTACTCTCAATCTCTCGCACCCCAAAACTACAATCCAGGTTCCCATGCCCCTGCTGAATTAGTTTAAACCCCCCAAAGAGTACTAACAAATCTCCCCACCAGGATATTGGTGCCCCTCAGGTTCAGATGTAGACCATCCTGTCTATAGAGGTCCCACCTTCCCCAGAAAGAGCCCCAGTTATCCAGAAATCTGAATCCCTCCCGCCTGCACCATCCCTGTAGCCACGTGTTTAATTGCTCTCTCTCCCTATTCCTCATCTCACTATCACGTGGCACGGGCAACAACCCAGAGATAACAACTCTGTTTGTTCTCGCTCTGAGCTTCCATCCTAGCTCCCTAAAGGCCTGCCTGACATCATTGTCCCCTTTCCTACCTATGTCGTTAGTGCCAATGTGGACTACGACTTGGGGCTGCTCCCCCTCCCCCTTAAGGACCCGGAAAACACGATCCGAGACATCACGTACCCTTGCACCTGGGAGGCAACATACCAAACGTGAGTCTCTCTCGCTCCCACAAATCTCCTATCTGTGCCCCTGACTATTGAGTCCCCAATTACTAATGTTCTACTCCTTTCCCCCCTTCCCTTCTGAGCAACAGGGACAGACTCCGTGCCAGAGGCCCGTACCCCATGGCTTACCCCTGGTAAGTCGTCCCCCCCACAAGTATCCAAAACGGTATACTTGTTACTCAGGGGAACGACCGCAGGGGGTCCCTGCACTGACTGCTTCTTCCCAGTCCCTCTTACAGTTACCCATCTATCTCCAGTCTTTGGTGTAACTACTTCCCTGAAGCTCCTATCTATGACCCCCTCTGCCTCCCGAATGATCCGAAGTTCATCCAGCTCAAGCTCCAGGTCCCTAACACGGTTTTTGAGGAGCTGGAGTTGGGTGCACTTCCCACAGATGAAATCAGCAGGGACACTGACGGCTTCCCTCACCTCAAACATTCTGCAGGAGGAGCATTGTACTGCCTTCCCTGACATCCCCTCTAGATTAAAAAAAAACAAGAAAAAGAAAAAGAAAGGAAGAGCTTACCTGATATTACCTCAAACCCTGATCCCGCTGAAAGGTAAGCAAATTTAAAGGCACTCACTCACCTTCACGACAGGCCCCTGCTCCCGCTTCCCAACCACCGTGGGGTGGGGGGGTTGGTTAGAGGAGGAGGTAGGGTCACAAAGTGTTTCGGGTTTAACTGTCACTTGCCAACAGCCCCTCCACAAACCACCTTCAACTTATGCTGACCGCACTGCACGTATGCAAATTTCCCCAGAACAGCTGATCAGTAGCTCTGCTCTGCTGCCCTCTGCTGGTTGCTTGCCTTTACTCAAACTCCTTGGGTCTTCTTCGCAGGTTCACCTTCAACTTAGGCTGACCGCACTGCACGTATGCAAATTTCCCCAGAACAGCTGATCAGTAGCTCTGCTCTGCTGCCCTCTGCTGGTTCAATTTATGAAAGGAAATAATGAATTTGATAATGTTAATTATCATTAACATACTAAATGCATACTAAAGCTCATTTAAACAAGTAGTGTTTAAATGGATTTAATCCAGACTTGAACTCAGTTTGTAAGTTCACGGACACTAGTCAGTCAGAACTGGATCAGCTCTCAAGCCAGTCTCATATCTCCAATTGTCATTTTGAACTTCGAGCACTTTTCAAACACTAATACATGCAGATTCACCCCCAAACCCTCTAAAAGCTACGCACATTGTGTAAAAGTACGTAGATTGAGATTAACCATACCTATTTAATGTTCCATGTGTCTGAATTAAACTTTACTTTCAAGCCAGCAAGATAATTTATAAACAAAGAGCCACTCATCATCCCGAATATTCCTGTGACAGGCAGGTGACCCAAGTTTACCAACAGTTCGGAAGACCAGAAGATAAGTTGCTTTAATTCCATGCTTATAAATGATGGTCACGATTCTCCGCACCCGCGGAAAATCGCGAAGTTGGCCGTGAAAACGCCTGACTTTTGCGACGGCCCGACATGGCCCATTTCCCGAGGTATTCACGTCCGGGAAATGGGCTAGGATCGGGGCCGCGTCAATCACGTGCGCGATGACGCCGGAACGCGGCGACGCTACGAACACGCCCACGTGACGCCGCCCGACGCTGTTAAAGGGCGCGGGCGAGCACAGAAACTGTAGGCCAGGACGTCGGAGCTCAGGAGAGCAGCCCCACGATTCGTTGAGGCTGACGTGGAGATGCTGTTCGAATCAATCGAGCAGAGGAGGGGCATCATCTGCCCGCGTAGAGGGCATCGCTACCCTACCAGCGCGGTGCGCCAGGCCTGGCGTGAGGTGGCTGCTGCCGTCAGTGCTGTGGGGCAGACCCCTCGCTCTGCAGAGCAATGCAGGAAAAAGATGCACGACCTCACCAGGGCTGCCAGGGTAAGTGCCAAGAGGGTGCCCCCGGGTGACAACCATCCCTCCCCCCTTAACTTAATCACCCACCTGCCCCCCCCCCCCCCCCCCGCCAGCACGGGGGGTGGAGGGGGATTGGGGCAGAGTGAGTTGAGGGTGGTTCACAAAGTAGTCACAGACCCAGCGCTCTGGCCCCCGTGGAGAGATGCAATGGTCTTATTACAACTTGACCCCCAAACTGTGCCAGTATCTGACCGGATTGCTGATACCTGCCGTATTGTAATGATCTACCTATGCACCCTCCCCCAACAGGCCAAGTCCGCTCACAACACTCGTCAGCGGAACAAGACTGGAGGGGGTTTGCCCATCCTGCGCCCCCTCACCATGTTTGAGCAGAGGGCACTGGACCTTGTTGGGGGATCTGCCACCCGGGAGATCGCGCAATGCGAGGTTGGCGGAGCTGCAACAAGTGAGACAACCCTGCATGACAAACAACACCCCCCTCCCCCATTCTCTGTCCCTTCACACCCTGCCCACTGGGACACCTCCCCCATCCTCTGTCCCTTCACACCCTGCCCACTGGGACACCTCCCCCATCCTCTGTCCCTTCACACACCCTGCCCACTGGGACACCTCCCCCATCCTCTGTCCCTTCACACACCCTGCCCACTGGAACACCTCCCCCATCCTCTGTCCCTTCACACACCCTGCCCATTTGGACACCTCCCCCATCCTCTGTCCCATCACACACCCTGCCCACTGGGACACCTCCCCCATCCTCTGTCCCTTCACACACCCTGCCCACTGGGACACCTCCCCCATCCTCTGTCCCTTCACACACCCTGCCCACTGGGACACCTCCCCCATCCTCTGTCCCTTCACACACCCTGCCCACTGGGACACCTCCCCCATCCTCTGTCCCTTCACACACCCTGCCCACTGGGACACCTCCCCCATCCTCTGTCCCTTCACACACCCTGCCCACTGGAACACCTCCCCCATCCTCTGTCCCTTCACACCCTGCCCACTGGGACCGTCTAGCGCCCGGCCGAGCGAATCTAAATAACCCGTTTCATTCTCTTCCCTAGGACATGATGCCGAACGACCTGGGCCGTCTGCCTCCAGGCAGACACAGGCATCTGCCCCCCCCTCACCCAGGGCCGCACAACAGAGGGTGCCCGATCAGTGGGGAGTCCCATCCTCCCCAACCGAATCTGTGGAGCAGGACGCCCAGAGGGCGGCGACAGAGCAAGAGAGAGAAATGGCCCGCGAACGCCCTGCGGCCTCTCAGCGGGCCGATGACATAGAGGAGGCGTCAAACCAAGACGACCTCAAGCTTGCGCACAGCTATCTCCCACACCATCCACCATCCCAGAGACACTCACCCCGGTTGGGATATTTAGTGATGAGGCTCCTGGGTCACAGTCTGGGTCGCACATCACAGCTGAGCAGGTACAGTAGGTAGAGGTCGGAGCAGCCGAGGGCCCGGACTGGCGGAGGCCAGGCCAGGCCCAGCATGCAGCTGGCTCCCAGACGTTTTCCGAGTTTCTGGACTTTCTCAACCCACCCGCACAGCCGATGCATCAAGAAACCCAGGGAAACAATGATGGGATGAGGGCTGTCTTCCAGACTCTGCAGACGCTGTTCGAGGAGTCGAACCGCGTCCACGAGCAGGGAGTGGTGCCACTCATGGCAGCAACCCAGGCCGACACCGCACGGGTGGCATCCGCGGTGGAGGCAATGGGTCAGGTTATGCAAGGCGTTGGGCTTAATGTGCACGCGTCATCCTCGGCCCTGGACAGGGTTGCCCTCTCACAGGCAGCAATGCGCCAGAGCCAACACGACATTGCCGGCGCGCTGCGGGCCTTGGCTGAGTCTCAGCAGGTCATGGCCCAGTCGCAGTACGCCATGGCACAGTCTCAGCAGTCGATGGCACAGTCCCAGAAGTCGATGGCACAGTTCCAGCAGTCAGTCGCGGAGAGCATCAACCGCCTGACACATGTGCTGGATGGCGTCGTGCACTCACAGGTTGAGATCGCACAGTCCCTGGCGGGAATGTCTAACTCCCTGGACTCCGTCTCTGCAAACCTTTTGGATCCTGGTGGATACCGTTGCAGGCCTCCAGGACTGGCAGCACCAGGTGTCGGTGGCGCGACGGGGCACCTCCCCGCTCGCACCTCTGTCCCAAAGTGAGGCCCGGGGGCCACCGGGCTCCCCGAGGGAGGAGGAGGTTTCGGGGCCCGTCCCATTAACTCCATCACGGGACGTCCCGGAATTCTCGGCCTCCCTCCGTCCCATCCCTGGTGCATCGGGTGGGCAGCAGGCAGAGCAGGGTGGCACAACGTCACCCGAGACGCCCGCAGAGCAGCCTGGCCCATCAAGGCCGGGTTGCCCCAGGAAACGCTTGCCGAAGGAGAAACAAGTCGAAGGGGGCGATTCGCAGCAGTCCTCCTCCACTCCTGCTGTATCATCTGGGGAATCACTTAGACGTAGTGGTAGGGCCCGTAAGGCAACAAAGAGAGACACTGAGTAAGTTGGCACGGGTGAAGGGCACAGTTTAGTTGTAGGGGCTAGGGCACCTGTAAATTTTTGTTCACATTAAACGCACTGTTCCACCTTACTTGTAATACCGTGTGATTGTTCCACAGCCACAGGAATCGTGATGGTGACCGAGTGTCGCTGGGGTTGACGAGCGATGAAACTTCGGTGCCGGGTGTGCAGTCCCTTCCCCCCCCACCCCCTCCCACAGCTAGCCCACGCGGGCACGTGATGGAGTGTCCGTGACGATCTCAGCGGCCACCAAGGTGGATGGTTCAGCTATTGCCATGGGTCAGACTCTCTCTAACGATTCTGAGCTCACATCTCATCGCAGAGCGGGCTGTCATCATTCCACATGGCACTGATCACACCCGCTGACACAGCCATCAATGTTGTGCCATACCGTCTGGACCCAGTGGTAAGGGTGATGTCGAAGTGGAGCAGTGTACACTGAGAGTGGGTGGGGGGGTTGAGGTGGTGGCAGTTGTGTGTTGACCCTCTGCACGACTAGGGATGCAGGTGGTGGTTTGGTGTTCAGCGGGGATGTCGCATACGACGCGTGAACCGTGCTGCCACCAAGGCGTCGCGTGCCCGCCGTCCTCGCCGGGTCCGTCGTGCCGCCTCCTGGACTTCACCAGCACCAGGGTCGTGTCTGCGTGCTGCGCCCGCCACTCCGCCAGCCTCCTCCTCCTCCCTCTCCTCCTCCTCCTCCTCCTCCTCTGTGCTGGCACCACTGTCACTGGCTTCTCCCTCCGCCTCCTGCAGCAGGTCATCTCCCCTCTGCATCGCGATGTTGTGCAGCGCACAGCAGACCACAACAATGCGAGCGACCCTGTCGGGTTGGTACTGCAGGGCCCCTCCGGAGCGGTCCAGGCACCTGAATCTCATCTTCAGGAGGCCAAGGCAGCGCTCCACCACAACCCTGGTTGCTGCATGGGCCTCGTTGTATCGGTTTTCCGCATTGGTCTGAGGCCTCCGTATAGGCGTCATCAGCCAAGACCTCAGCGGATAACCCCTGTCGCCTAGCAACCAGCCCCTCAGCCGGGGGGGGACGTCCCTCAAACATCGCAGGGATGAACGACTGCGCCAGTATGTAGGAGTCATGCACACTCCCTGGGAACCTTGCACAGACGTTCATGATTCTCATGTGGGGGTCGCATACCACCTGGATATTCATGGAGTATGTCCCCCTCCTGTTTGTGAACACATCCCTGTCCCCTGCAGGTGGGCGTATGGGGACGTGAACACAATCGATTGCCCCCTGCACCATCGGTATCCCGGCCACGCTGGCAAATCCACGAGCTCGTGAGTCTTGAGTTTCTCGGTCCTCGGGAAAGGTGATGTAGCGATCGGCGATGGCATAGAGGGCGTCGGTCACATCCCGGATGCACCTGTGCACCGATGGCTGGGAGATCCTGGATAGGTCCCTGCTCGGAGACTGGAAGGAGCCGGTCGCATAGAAGTTAAGAGCGACCGTCACCTTGATGGCAACCGGGATCGCGTGTCCTCCCCCCGTTCCACGTGGGGCGAGGTGCGCCACGAGGTGACAGATATGTATCACCGTCCGCCTACTCAGCCGGAGTCTCCTTCTGCTGGTGATGTCCGTCATTGCCTGGAAAGAGATCCGGACACGGTACACCCTCGGCCTTGGTCGTCGCCTCTGGCGCCGTGGCTGCACCCTCACTCTCTCCTCCTCCCCCTCCTCCTCCTCCTCCCCCCATGCTGCTCGACGACTGGCAACTCCTCGGCCCTTCCCTCTGCTGCTGCAGCTGGCCCTGCATCCACTGCGGGTTGTGGCTGTGGATGCTGCTCCATCTCCAAATGCAGTGCAGCGGCCCCAACCACTGCGCAGAACATAGCCGTTCTGTTCACATACATTGTGCTAACCTACAGAAGGGTGGTGGGGGCAGAGAAACGGGACAGTTAGACGGACATGTTAGACGGAGGTTAGTCGACACCTCGGCAGCCGCCTGCCACGGGATACCTGTGTGTCCCGGTGGCCTGGTCGCGCTGCTGACACGCGGGCAGCCTAACCCCTGGTCACTTTCTGCATCCAACGGGCAGTTAACTACGTCCTCTTCATCGGTGCATCAGTGGCCTGTGGCCGTAAGCCACAGGGCAAACAGCGGCCTTGTCCTTGTGACCGGCACGCCATGGCATGGTGGCAGACATTTTGTTACGGGGTTGGACGGGTCACTCACTCACTCTCTCCCTAACCCCCCCCCACTCCCACTCTCCCCCCTCCGCCTCCCCCACTCCCCCCTCCGTCTCCCCCACTCCCCCCTCCGTCTCCCCCCACTCCCCCCTCAGTCTTCCCCACTCCCCCTCCGTCTCCCCCACTCCCCCCTCAGTCTCCCCACTCCCCCCTCAGTCTCCCCCACTCCCCCCTCCGTCTCCCCCACTCCCCCCCTGTCTCCCCCACTCCCCCCTCAGTCTCCCCCACTCCCCCCTCAGTCTCCCCCACTCCCCCCTCAGTCTCCCCCGCTCCCCCCTGTCTCCCCCACTCCCCCCTCCATCTCCCCCACTCCCCCCTCCGTCTCCCCCACTCCCCCCTCCGTCTCCCCACTCCCCCCTCCGTCTCCCCCACTCCCCCCTCAGTCTCCCCCACTCGCCCTCTCCATCTCCCCCACTCCCCCCTGCTCTGGACCCCCCTCCCGTTCTTGGGGATGCCTTCCCCGTTGTGGCCAGACTCCAGCAGTGCGCTGAGCGGTGCGCTGAGCGGTGCGCTCACCTAATCAAAGCTCTCGTCAGCCAGCACGACTGGTTGACGAACTTGAAAAGCAGGTGTGTTGGCCGGCGTGAAAACAGTGCGTGATGACGTCGGGACTTCGGCCCATCCGGGCCGGAGAATAGCGGGGGGCCAATAAGTAGCGATTCTGGTCGTGTCGGGGGCGCGTTCGAGGCCTTTGCCGGGAATCCCGACGTGTAGTTTGTGCGGGGTTCGGAGAATAGCGGGAGGGCGTCGGACCTGCGTCGCCGTGAAAATTTGCGCGGCCCGCTATTCTCCGAACCGGCGTGAGTGCGGAGAATCGCGCCCGATGTGTTGATCCGCATGTTTGTATCATTGTCTTCTCTGGCACCTTAACAAAAGCCTTTTGTTCTCTTCCTTTTGGGTGTGAGGGATTGAAAGTTACACTCTTCCTCGCCTTCACTACCCTCTGACCACACCACCTTTCCTTCAATCTGACCTTCCAACCTTCCCCTTTCTGACCCGGAATGATCTGTCCTTCGCAACAGCCTCAGTTTCAACTTCTTATTCCCCTTCCTCAGGTGAATTCCGAGCACAGCACAATGCTTTCACCTCTGCACCCATGCTTTGCCAGATGCCCTCTACCCCAGTGGACCCTTTTAACGGTCTCCAGTATTTTCCATCCATCTGGACCCCTCCCTCTACCCCCTTCCCACCTTGAGATCCTTTCATTTGAGAACCACTGGCATATCATCATCCATCTCAATTTCTCTTCTCTCCTCACCCATTTTACCCTGTCTCCCTCGGAACTTGCTGTACTCTGTTCTCTCAGGTACTCTTCTTTTAAGCAGCCCCTCAAGATGGAGGATGAGTTGCTTCCACTCAGTTCAGAGATGGCGATCTAAGATCTGCAGATGCTGCAACAAGTGGGGCAGCTAGTGGTAGTATTTGGAATTTTGTGCGCTATCTCTAATAAATTTCTTGACAAAGTCTTGGTGTGTTTGATGCCTTCCTGAGTGAACATTTTTGGTGCTCACAAGCCAGGTTCTCCCATGCATTGGTGGGGTCTTTGGCCTCCTCAGGGAAGCGTTGAGGACATTTCTAATGTGCTTTGCTGGCCTACTGGGGGTCTCATGCTGCATCTGAATTCACTAAAGCAGTTGCTTTGCGAGGCTGGTATCCAGCATGTGAATGACATATCCTGTCCAGTGGAGCCGATTTTGGAGAGATAAGCACCTCAATGCTGGACAGGTTATCTTGGGAGTGGACACTGCTGTTGGAGTATCTTAAAGTACCAAATTAATTTTTTCCAATTAAGGGGCAATTTAGCATGGCCAATCCACCTAGCCTGCACATCGTTTTTTGGGTTGTGGGAGCGAAACCCACGCAAACACGGGGAGAATGTGCAAACTCCACACGGACAGTGATCCAGAGCTGGGATCGAACCTGAGACCTCGGCGCTGTGAGGCTGCAGGGCTGACCCACTGTGCCGCCCATGGACTATCTTTCTTGCCCCAGATTTTGAGGGCCCTTCAAAGCCACCATTCCCGCGTACTTTAAAGTGCCTGCTCTCGGTTGTCCAAACTGCAAAGCATAAAGGAGCAAGGGGATCTTTGTTGCCTAATAAACCACGGCCTTAGTCTCGGGTTTGAGATCCTGGTCCTCGAATACTCATTTTCTCAGTCCAACAAAGGCTAAGCTGGCATATTGGAGAAAATGATGAATATCATCTGCTAGGTCTAACCCTAAATTTATCATAAAATCTGTTGACAAGTGTGCTGGTGACGGGCACACAAATCTCTATCTAGCAGAGGCCGAACATGAACACCTGACACTACTTCCAACTCCCGTTTCAGTTGACACTACTTCCAACTCCCCACTGAACTGATTTTTCTATCGCAACATTTTTTCTCTCTTGTCCAGTCTCTTCCTACCCTCTTGCCTTATATTAATTCCTCATCCCCATCACATCTGTTAGGGTGATGCAACCTTCCACTAGAGCTTCTGAAATGGCTTCCTTTTTCCTCAACTGAGGTTTCCCTCACAACACCAGCAGCACTGCTCTCCTTGTGGTTGAGGGGGCCTATTAGAGTCCATTCTTTCACACACTTCTACCCAGAACTATATGCTTCTTTACCATGACCGTTCACTCCATCAGCTATTTGTCTTGACTTTTCACCCCACCAGCCACTCTATTCAATGGATCACCCTTTGTTACCAAACCCATCTCACCCCTTTATTTCAGCATTCTGAAGGGACCATTCCCTCCAAATGATCCTGGTTCACTCAACTCCCAGCACACCCTCCCTTTACTTTGGCCAACAATCCATGTAAGCACAGGAAGTGGAACACCTGCCATTCTACTTCTTCGCATTTCACTGTTCCAAGACACTAAACACTCCTCCCAGGTAATATAGCGATTCACATGTACTTCTTTCAATTTAGTATACTATATATGGGCTTCCCTACACTGGCCAGACCAAATGAAGACTGGGTGACCAGCTCCATTCAGTCTGCAAGCATGACCCAGAACTTCCAGTTGCCTTTTTAATTCTCCGCCCCACTCCAACCTTTCAATCCTTACCTACTGCAGTCTTCCAAACAAGCTCAAAATACAAGGCTGAGGAGCAGCACCTCATCTTTCAACTGGGCATTTTACATCTGGACTCCCAACACTAATTTAATCAATTTTAAATTCTAACCTCTGCTCTCATTTCCCCCCCCCCCCCCCCCCCCCACTTCAGAAGAGCTATTCAGGATCCTACCATTCACAGCTCCTCTATTCATACAGAAAGCAAAATATTGTAGATGTTGTCAATCACAACATTTTTAAATGATGGAAGGTCATGTCCTGAAACATTGATTGCTTCTTTCCACCTTGCTGCCAGACCTGCTGTGTATCTCCACCATTTTCTGTTTTTATTTCTTTGGACATCTTTTATTTACTCATCCCATTACCATATCCTATGGATTATGAATCTTTTATCATTTAATCTTTCCTGCCCCCCACTCTCTCCAGGCCTTCACTTTTGTTCTTTTCCTCAATCTGCCCCCCGCCTCCTTCACTTGCTCAAAACCTGTTATATTTCCAACTTTTTCCACTCTTGACGAAGGGTCACAAACCTCAAATTCCAAGTTGCTTGTGGTTTCCACACGATGCCAGACCTGCAGAGTATGTCCAGCAAATTCTGTATTTATTTCAGATTTCCAGATACTGGTTTGTTGTTACAAATGTGAATAAGCTCTTGCCCAATGCAATGGATTTAGAGGATGTGCTCCTGAAGTGCATAGCAAACATGTGCTAATTTAATCAGATCTTCTGAGAGGGCTGTTTGTGGGGCCTGTGTAAAATGTTTGACAATTTACTTATCTTACTGGACATTCCTATTGTTAAATAAAGAGCTGCAACAGTGGGCTGGGGTAATTGTCCGAGCACTCTATCAGTCATAGGCAAATGCCTAATCTTCACTTGACATTCCATCAAAATGTCATCACGTGCTTCTAGTCTCAGCACAGATCTGCAATGCAATAGCTCCATCACAATGCATCGGAACTTCAATGCACCACTGCATTATTTCCTGTTCACCTGAGGAAGAAGTTGCGCTCCGAAAGCTCGTGTTTGAATCAAACCTGTTGGACTTTAACCTGGTGTTGTAAGACTTCTTACTCTGCTCACCCCAGCCCAACGCCGGCATCTCCACATCATTATTTCCTGTTGTTAATGTTCACTGATATTAACAGTGCAACCAGATAAGATCTCAGAGGTGGCAAAATCATGAATTAGCATTACACTGGTGGTAATTACAAGGGTAGCTACAGTGCTCCAGGAGGTGCAAGTAAGCAGTGTCGCTAACAAATAGGATGGAGTGTCTGAAGTTCAGTTGTGAGTAGAGTAGGTTGCCAAGCTTTTCCTTGCTTAGCACAAATGTGGGAGTATCACGACAACAGTGGTGCATGACTGCAGCTTAGTGGCACCTTCTCAGAGAAACCAGGAGTAGTCGTTAAATGTATCTAGGTCAACATTGCCAACATCATAAATAAAAGCACTTTACTGACAAACACAGATAGGCCAACTCTAGTTTTCCTCTTTATTTTTCAGGAGACTCCATGTACAAAACCTGATGTGGAAATAACATTTTGCAGTTTGTTACAAAAATGTAAAATTTAGAGAATGATTCCAAAAAGAAATAAATTACTAAGGCTACATACACACACACAATTGTTAGTGTCTATCATGCACCTATTCAATTGAAGTAGATTAAAAATTCAGTAACTCCAAATGGTGACCTTAAAATTCACAAATTCTGTTTCAGTACAAGGTGCAGAAGCTGGTGGTTAGTCCTCGGCTCTGTTACAAGGATATTTAATAGAAATCATTTAAAAATCAGTTCCTGTAAAAAATTAGGTGTGTACAGTAGTTACATAGTGACACTTCAATAACACTTTCACAAGACTAGAAACCTCACAAGTGAGTTTACCAATCAATCTTACAGCAATGACTTTGGCTACCAAAATCCTATACAATGTCGTTTCCAACTTTTTTTTTTGCTTTACAAAGACAATGTTGTGTATATGTTGCATTTTACATTCAT
Organism: Scyliorhinus canicula; assembly: GCF_902713615.1. Lineage (NCBI taxonomy): Eukaryota > Metazoa > Chordata > Chondrichthyes > Carcharhiniformes > Scyliorhinidae > Scyliorhinus > Scyliorhinus canicula. The sequence goes on along the minus strand of NC_052152.1, from coordinate 54,099,514 downwards.
AGAGACCACAATGTAATCAAGTTGCATAACACAAATAAACATTTGTGGTGATATCACTGTAAGTCAGGGAGGCCAGCTTCTTGCGCTCAAACATTCAGACCCTTGCAGACTATAAACACAATAAAGAACTGTATACAGCAGATTCAAATTGCTTTGTAAGATATAGAATGCAACATTCGATGGTTTAGCTCTGCAATCTGTCAGGCTCTGGTACTGCCAGTAAATTGTATTGTGTGACTTACTGTTCAACAAATTATAGCCGGTGCTTTCTATTAAGTACTCTGTTTATTTATTTTCACAGGAAAGTTATAAAGATGACTTGCTTCTCCATTGATTCACAGGGTGGGATGTAGTAGGGCTATCTTTGGCAATGGTGCTGTGGTTCGAGCAAGTAGCACCCTAAAATTCTCAGAGGATGAAATGAACAGCACAACAGGAAAATGGAAGAAAGAGCACATTTTATGATATTATTTTATTAGAGTTACCTGGTGCACTTTTTCACTATGCAATGCAGATTGTGTTCCTTCAGATATTACACTGGATATTTAGTACTCAATGAGGCACCTGCATGCCTAACTGTGTTATCTGGTGCCTGAAAATTTCCAGCAGTACGAGGACATTTTTATCTTGTGCCACATAGGTCCAAAGACAGAAGTTTATTTACTTAAAATGCACGCAATAAAAACCTATCAAATTAAGCAGCTGGACCCACTAGCCTTTCCAATGGAATGTTTAGCCAGCATGTGTCTCTTTTTAAATATCTGGTTACATTTCAAATGGTAAGTATAAGGCCAATTTAAACAACAATCTGTTCAGAGAAATGCTACATGAAATTTGAGGTAGTGATGGCAGAGATAATGCATCAAGAAATGCATTTCCTACCTGCCCAGTAACAGAACAGCTACTCTTGACTAGCAGTTACACAGCTGCTGTATTTAAAGTTTGAGCCTGTGTGTGCAAATGTTGTTCCAGTCATATTGTACTCCATTCGAGGATGATTCAACAATTCTTTAAGGCTATACCTGTCTGGCAAGTCCTCTTCTGCTCTAGCAAGATCAGTCTGTGCTTGTTTCAATGACGCTGTGCTAGTTCCTACAGAGAGATTTTTTGGTCCCAGGCAATGCACATTGAGTGCAATTACATTCCAGACCAGTGATGCAACAAGACATTGCATTAACTCTGGAGGCTATTTAACCAGTTATTTTTCCATCTCTGTACTTTGCCTTACATTTTCACTCCAACTGTGCAAGTTGGGACTCTAAAATGTACTAATATGGGCACATCTTTTTCAAGACAACTGTTTTAGAATTCTATATGGTCACTGACAATGCTACTTTGCAACTGACTACGTAGTAGAAGCATGAATTAATCAATGTCAGAACTAATTTCCATCCCAAAAGGGAGCATTTAGCTTTCATGCGATTCATCATCCAGTGGCCCAGTTCAACCAAATGACAGCCAACCCTGATACTTCCAAGTTAAGGAGTTAGTTGTATGCCTCAAACTACTTGTCTGTCAGTCTTGTGGGTTTTACTTCGCACATTAGCATTCTCTGTTGTACAAATTATTCTGCAATTTAAAAAATATTAAAGAAAACAGAACAATGAGACAGAAAAACATACATGATGCATCCCAATAATCAATACACAAACAAATTCAAATTGCACCAAATAACTTGCAGACAAAATCAAAAGATGCTACAATTAAACAACAGAACCTTGCTGTAAGATCAATTTGTAAATTCATTGCTGTAGAACATTTGACTTTGGATAAAAAACAAGCCAAAGTGATGTGTGTTGCAACCTGTAAGTTTGATGTTTAGAAGGTTGCTCAGCATGGACACATTGGACAAATACTGTACTCTGCTCCTGATCTGATAAACATTCTTCACAAGGCATGTCAATTAAAAAAATTGCTCAAAACAAAGTTATCTGTTAAAAAATAAAATAGAAGATTCAAAGGCCACAACCGTTAAAAAAAGTAAAAAAAAAAGTAAATTATTTCTCAGAATTCTTGACAGCAAATATTTTTGTATAAAAATTCCGTAAGCGGGAGTGCAGTGCATTGCGGGCAAAAGGTGAGCCAGCAGGGCACATTCTGCAGTGCACTACAAGAGGTAAAAAAGTGTGAAGAAAACAAATGACAGAGTCCTCAGTTAAAGAATGCAGTTCCTACTGGGCACATCCCAAGTTATTAAACAAAATGAAATATGGAGTATTTTACATGCCAGGACCTTTCAGGAATGCACGTCACTGATTTTTAGTGTGCATGATTTTTAAAAATTACGTGAAAAAACAGATTAATGGTTGCTCTTTGCTGTACAAACGTGCTCCAGTGTCCCAAACACGCGTCCTAGTGTTTCTTTATTCAAGCACTTCACAAGCCCTCAAAGTGATACAATTGAAATTATTTCCAATTTAGTGTTAGTTTTGGGGGTGGGGGTGGGTTGAAAGGGAAGTTCTTCCCTATCTTTACATTACCTGCCTAAGGTAACACATCTACATAAACTCCACATATTGGATAAAACACTATCTATACTGTAACAATTCTTACACTGTGCAAGTCTACATTTGCGAACCAAAATTTCCAAGCATTTTATCTGGGAAAAGCTGGTTCTCTAGAACACTAGGACCAAAAAGATGGGATCTATCTACATCTTCATTTGCAGAACAGTTCGCTAGAAATCCCCATCGACAGTGACCAGTCTTTTCAAACGAAGGCTCTAGAAATACACACTGAGGGCTTCCAAAGAACTTCCTCCAGAGGGCAAGTTGGTCTACATACAAAAGAACCGAGTCTCTAGAAACAAGTAGAAAGACAGTGCATTTCTCTCAATACAGAAAATGTTCAGGTTTCTAGAAGTCCATTGCTATAATGCTGGTATCTGGAAGCAGGCTGATACAGTCCTCATCAATCAGAACAAAACAGGCAAGCCCATGATAGGTGGATTACTTTTTCTTGGAAGATTTATACCAGAAAGATTTAGGTCTCCAGTATTTAGGAAAAAAATCTAAACATGGTCAAAAGATAACACCCTTCCCCATCCAAAGTGCAGTTGGATTATCTGACTGATCTGCCACGTGTGTCCTTGGCACGAACAGCTTACACCGATGTCTCAGACTGAAGACGCAGAACAAACTTGTGAGATTTTGGGTCGACGAACTCCTCTGAGAGTTTGATGAAAGGGATTTTTTTCACTACCACTATCAGGCTGAAGTCAAGACATTTCAGGGTGAAAACCAAGCCATCCTTCAGGCCATTGGTCACCGCCTCTTCGCTACTCAATGTCCACTGACTGGCCAACCATCTGTTCTTATCATACTGAAGGGTAGGTCCTGGGTTCAGATAACGCTCCAAAAAGGCCTATAAATAAAACAAGACACATGGAGGGGCTGGGGAAAGCTTTGAAATACACAAAACAAACTTTTATAACACAAACAGTAAATCAGAAGTGAAATGATGTCCCCCAACTCTCAACAAAAAAAAAACAGAACATGTACAGAAGTTTTTAAACATAGCTCACCAAGGCAATTCTAATTAATTCCCTAATTTGATAAACTTCAGATATCAGAAAAACTTGAGAAAAGGGACATTTCAAATACCAAAAAACATTTATAATTAGCAAATTACTTTATGGACAAATTTTAAGTTGAGTCATATTTTAATGTAACCTATTCCATATATATTAATACATCATACGGATTATTCTAATGATTAACATTAACATAAATAAAGACAGGAATTTTCTTAAGTACAGATGTTTACCTTCATTCCTTTTATTGGGCTAAATCCCAGATAAGGTCATTTATTCCATCTTGGAATAACTTCCATCATTATTCCATCTTGGAATAACTTCCAAATACAATTTTTATTAGTGTCACAAGTAGGCTTACATTAACACTGCAATGAAGTTACTGTGAAAATCCCTTAGTCGCAACACTCCGGCGTCTGTTCAGGTACAATGAGGGAGAATTCAGATTGTCCAATTCACATAACAAGCATGTCTTTCAGGACTTGTGGGAGGAAACCGGAGCACCCAGAAGTAACCCACGCAGACACAAGGAGAATGTGCAGGCTCCACACTCTCAGTGACCCAAGCCGGGAATCGAACACAGGTCCCTGGCGATGTGAAGCAACAGTGCTAACCACTGTGCTACCGTGCCGCCCATAAAACGATTCTTACACTAGAGCTAGAAAGCAAAGTTTGACAGGTAACTGATTCTACTAGGGAGTGACTACTTGCTTTTACAAGTTTCTCTATTTAAAACCAGAGAGCCGAGCAATAATTAATATTTTGGTCAAATGTTGAATTCCTGATGGGGATTTATATTATAAGCAAGTTTTTCAGGGTATTTTGATCTTGGTCTGTTCAGTAATTATTTGCACCAACATCTTAATTTAATAGATTTTGAAATACCTTTGGTGTCATATTGTTGGTAACACAGAATGCCAGGTGCTGTAAGATGCTCTCCATGGTGTGGTAGTGCTGCTGTCTAGTAGTTCGGAGGTATTTCTGTAACGCTCTCGCCATTGAAGGAAAGATAGACTGTGCTGCATTCAAAGGGTCCATCACCTCTCCAGGAGCTTTCTGTTGCTCGTCATCCTGAAGCCGCCTAATGTGGGTGAATGCCTCTTCAACTGCGACCACCAACCTGAAGAAACATAAGACAAAGAGAAAGTAGAGATGATGAGTTTCCTGAACTTTCTCATTGAGGTTCTTCCATGCTTTATTCCTTTGAGCGAAATGTAACAGAATGAATATTAACTGTGTCTCATATACGCATTAGAAATTCTGATCAGCACGTCAGGTTTAATTGCTGGGGTACTGGTTAAAATAACTGCTATGTAATGTCCAATAGCCACCACAGTAAGAAATAATTAATTACCCCCAGAGTTGTCTTAGTTAAGTGCAGGCTTCCTTTTAACAATGCTTTATAATATTTCAGGCCAACTACCAACTAGTCTGCTTCCAATCTTTCCACAACTGGCATTTTCTTGTTGAAAAAATGTCACCTTGGTTACAACTACCTCATTCTTGTAACAGTGACCAAAATAGAATAGAATAGATATAATGCAGAAGGAGGCCATTTGGCCCATCGAGCCTGCACTGACCCTCTGAAAGAGCACCCTATCCATTCCTCGACCCCACCTTATGTGTGTCTGAAGGTGAATGCTACAAAAAGCCTGAAATGTAAAATTTAACTTTTGTAGGGCTAAATATAGGCATGATGGAATACACCACCATTATATACCCCACCCAATTGGGTAATCAGGTGTTGTATAATGGCTAGCAGATCTACTATCGCCCATTTCACGATATCCATTCAAGTTGAATTCCACTCCCTTGAGTGAAAATGATGTTGTGCGTAGTTCGAAGTCGCTCTCTGATAATTGCTGAACAAAATGACTCCAATTGCAGCCAGCTTATGGGAACTGCATGAAATACAGCTGGAATTGTTTTCAAAATAAAACGCAGGCATTCGTGTCTGGCTGAGATGAGTCATCAAGTCAGTCTTCCCTCTTCTTTGACAACTATTAGACTGAATGGCAATCTGGCCTATGCTTTGTCAGGTGAGAAAGGGGAGTTGGGGAAGGGCATTATTCATGGTTTAGGAGCCCTGTTGTAAAGATCTACAGCTAGATTTCCGCACCAGACCATGAGAGAACTTAAAGAAGAACCTCTGCAATTTGAAGGAGACACCAACTGCCCAAAGAATATTTTGTACCGTGGCCCATACACGGGTATACTCTCGCTCAGGTACTTGTACAATTATGCCTTTGAGAACCCTTTGGTGACTACTGGACACAGGAGGGCATGTTTTCCTCATTTTAATCTCATCAATATGCAAGTGATTACACACTGAAGTCATTAAGGCCTGCCTTTCTAGAAAATGGGAAGGACGGTCAAGTATAGCCTCAAATACATTTTCAATGGAGCAGCACGGTAGTACAGTGGTTAACAATGTTGCCTCACAGCGCCAGGTTCGATTCCCGGCTTTGGTCACTGTATGTGCGGAGTCTGCATGTTCTCCCTGTGTCTGCGTGGGTTTTCTCCAGGTGCTCCGGTTTCCTCCCATAAGTCCCGAAAGACGTGCTGTTAGGTGGATTGGACATTCTGAATTCTCCCTCCATGTACCCAAACAGATGCTGGAATATGGCGACTAGGGGCCTTTCACAGTAACCTCATTGCATTGTTAATGTAAGCCTACTTGTGGCAATAAAGATTGTCAGTATTATATCTGGTCTGCTCCAGATCAGGCTCAAACCTGTCTGGATTGGGCCAGAAGGCCTAACCCTTGCTGTCCATGCCCGTACCACAATACTATTCATTTACACCAAATTAACACTCTTTAAACTGAACTATGTTCTTCCCAAATGGGAAATCCTTATTCTTTAACGTTACACAGAGTATAAATTTAAAAGTGTGTTCCATATAATGCATTTCCAAACTTCCCCATCTTCAACAAATCTGTGATGTGTCATTACCTTGCACGTCGTTTCCTCACCCTCCGATCATGTTCTGCTTCCTCATAGTACAGCTCATTGTGACTTGAATCACGCCGTCTCGCTGCTGCAGCAATCATTGCACGAGACTGTCCAGCTGCATTATTTCCAGGTCCTAGGAGTAATTACATTGTAAGGGATAAAATAACTGTCAAGCAAAGATACCACAGTCCTGTGATTAGAAGAGACTGCATAATATTTTTCATTGCTCAATCAAGAAACAGCAGTGGAAACCGAAAGTTAATTCATGATATGGAACTCATTAATTTTTAAATTGTGTCACAGAAAAAAGTTTGTTTTAATGGTTATTTTTAGGGCAGCACAGTGGTTAGCATTGCTGCATCATCGCCAGAGACCCGGGTTCGATTCTGACCTTGGGTGATTGTCTGTGTGTCTGAAGGTGAATGCTACAAAAAGCCTGAAAGGTAAAATGTAACTTTTGTAGGGCTAAATAGAGGCTGGTTTAGCACGCTGGGCTAAATCGCTGGCTTTTAAAGAAGACCAACGCAGGCCAGCAGCATGGTTCAATTCCCGTACCAGCCTCCCCGACAAGGTGCCGGAATGTGGCGACTAGGGGCTTTTCACAGTAACTTCATTGAAGCCTACTTGTGACAATAAGCGATTTTCATTTTCATTTCAAATATTGGCATGATGGAATACACCACCATTATATACCCCACCCAATTGGGAAATCAGGTGTTGTATAATGGCTAGCAGATCCACTATCGCCCATTTCACGATATCCATTTAAGTCGAATTCCGCTCCCTTGAGTGAAAATGATGTTGTGCATAGTTAGAAGTCATGATAATTGCTGAACAAAATGACTCCAATTGCAGCCAGCTTATGGAAACTGCATGAAATACAGCTGGAATTGTTTTGAAAATAAAATGCAGACATTCGTGTCTGGTTGAGATGAGTCATCAAGTCAGCCCTCCCTATCCTTTGACAACTATTAGACTAAATGGCAACCTGGCCTATGCTTTCTCAGGTGAGAAAGGGGAGTTGGGGAAGGGCATTATTCATGACCCGTGTCTGCTTGGGTTTCCTCCGCGTGCTCCGGTTTCTTCCCACACTCCAAAGAGCAGTTTAGGTGAATTGAACATGCTAAATTGCCCCTTAGTGTTCAACGGTTAGATGGGGTAAAAGAGATACGGTGGATATTGGGTATGTGTACGATGGTCTTTCAAACGGTTGGTGCAAACTCGATGGGCCAAGTGGCCTTCTGCACTGCAGGGATTCTATGATTATAAAATTGCAACTGAAAACAAACACATGGGTAGTTTACATTGGTTTCAGTTGAAAGTGTAAATGATCTGTCTTGTCTCGCTCCAGCAGTAGCATGGACACACAATTTCAAGGCGTTTGTGAGCTGTGGTCAGATGTACTTCTGCATTTGACGGAGAGCAATGATGTGTTCAAAAGTAAATGGGGCAGAGTATTAATATGAGAACAGTATAGTCCCAATTTCCTCAAACAAATTCTGCACCATTAAACAGAGCGCAGTACCAGAAGACAGCGAAGGCCACTTCATTTCACTCGTGAAGCACACTTGCACTTGCTTACTCGCATCTTAATGTCTTCTTTGTTTGTATAACAAACTGCTTTTCAACAACTTCATGCCCCCAGCCCTCCCCCACCCACACAACTGTTTTTGGGCATAAAGGATCTTTGGTTTTTAAATTAGGAATGTGATACAATAACAAAACAAGAAAAAGGCACCCCAAGCAGCTTCCTTATTCCCCGTGAGGATTCACCAAGACTAAGCTCAGAGCAGAAATGAAGCCAGGATTGGGAAGCCAGAGAAGCAGGAAATCAAATCTATGGATTATCATGCCCAATATGACCTTCACCCATTTGAAGCTTTGAGTTTTAATTTTCTAACTACAATAAAATTTTGCAGCTTTGACCATTTTTAAAGATTTTTTAATAATTGGATTTCATTTAAAATATCTTGATCCATTTTTGCATGTTACTTGGCAGGCAGTCCAGCGCTACATTACCAAACATGTTGTCCATTGAGGCAAGTGTAAATGGAGCCCTTGAAAGGAGCCGGTACTGTGGTTCTTCACCAAGCAAAGAAGAAACTGTAATTATGGACTTTTGAAGAGTGTTCCCAAATCCCGATCCCTTTGGTTATCATCAAAGCAACGGATTTAATTGAACAGCATATGCCTCAGAAACTGTACTAAATAAAATGGACAACAAGAAAAAGCACCATAACCGACTCCCTCATTCATTTATACATGCGATGTTGTTGCAATGCATTCTGCAAACCTTAACACTGGCCCTTTGCCGCAATATTTACTCACACTGCAACTCAAGGTCTATTGCATTTGGGGTTCCAGCTAGGAGGTGTGTTTACAGGCTCTGCCTTGGCTGGAGTTCTAACAGCGGCGCCACAAAACAAAGTGGTGCATATTTCTGATATACGATTTGTGTGTTAGGTTGATTTACCTGCGACAGCATGATATTTTTTCATAAGGTGTCCATTCCTCTCACCAGACACTGCTATCGATTGCATCAAGAGTCAAAATTTCTTGGGGAAGGGAAGAAATGCCCAAGACACTCCAGAAAATGCACTTTGCACCACCTAAGGAATTTAATTTGTTGGCTTTGGTCACAGGCCTTAATTCAGGACTGTTTACCAGTTGTATAATACTGTTTTGAAGCTGTCCTTTGGTACTTCCAAGTTTTGTGTGTTTCAAAACCTAATTTATGATGGCCACTTATTAAGTTACTTAAAATATAAAGCATGGAGCAGGAAACATTTATCGAGAGGCACATCTTTGTTGTAGTATTTCTGTATGGACTCACCATCCACGTTGTAGACTTTCAGTCCAGCCATGTGTTTGGCTGCACGGGATTTTGCGGCAGTCAGGAGGGCTGGGTTGTGGACAGTGAAATCCTTGTAGTAATTCTCCAGAATGACAAGGGCGGCCCGTTGAATACTGAAAATACAGGATTACATTTTGGAATATAAATATATGGAATGGCAAAATAGTTAATCCAATCCTATCCTGATTTCACTGATAATGCTGAGATTAAGGAGCATGACTCAAGATTTTCCAAACGCATTTTTCTTTTAAAAAGCCTGCTCCTGTTTACACTATTAGAGTCAGAGTTAGACATGGCAATTGGATTTAGAACTCCAGATAATTCAAATTGTTCGATCCACAGCACCTTCAATCCTGCAAACCGACCCCCAAGAAACCAAACAGGAATCGCGGCAACACATTCATTTTAACTGCCTGTACCCGACCCGCCAGTGACAGGGGAGACCATCCCACCTTGCCAGATCAGCTTTCACCCTCCCCACCAAACTAGAAACGTTGTACCTACAAAGCTCCCCCCAATCCCGAAGCTTTCACATTTTAGCCAGCAAACCCTTCAACTCATAGTCACGCTGCTCTGTGTAAGTGTGGCCAAAACATTCCAGAATATGTAGAGCTCATCTTGGACGAACAACATTTTCTAACATCAGTCCTGGTGCCAGTAGTTTTCTCTCAAACAAGTTTCAGCCCATTTACTATTATTTACAATCTGCTTCAGCGTTTCCAATGTGCTCAACTTTTCCCCTCCATAGACAACTATCATGCACCAAAGCTAGGCAATGGCTTAATTTTACTAATGGGATTACGATTTACCACTTAGACGTGCTGTCCTGTCTGCTCCAGTGAAATGCAGGCCAAAACCAAAATTCATTATAGTTTCTTTCAACCCATGCCAGATACAGAAGCAGTTCTGTCGGTCAATGCTCTTATAGCCATTAAAGTCCATCATTTTTTGAGAGGAGGGCAGCTTTAAACGAGGTAGACATCACTCAAAATATCTCTAAATGTATACATTTCATATTTGACAATGATTCATAAATAAGGGGCTGGTTTAGCATACTTGGCTAAATCGCTGGCTTTTAAAGCAGACCAAGCAGGCCAGCAGCACGGTTCGATTCCCGTATCAGCCTCCCCGGACATGCGCCGGAATGTGGCGACTAAGGGCTTTTCACAGTAACTTAATTGAAGCCTACTCGTGACAATAAGCGATTTTCATTTCATTTCATTTTCAAATGATGGTTTGCTACATCAGGGGCATTAGGTTGCTGGCATGCTGAATCTACTCCTAAGTCAATGGAAATAAGTTGATCATTATTAAATGACATTCCACATAATGCAGAAAAACAGGCTAGGGTGTTTCTGGAAACATTACAAAAATGCCACAGCAGAATGGAAAAGATATTAGAAGGGCGCAACCAAAATTCTAGCCAAAGGGTAGTGTTAAAGGAAGGCAGAAGGCTGGCGAGATTAAGGAGGTTAGGGAAGAAATTCTAGAGCTAGACAGCTGAAGACACAGCTGATGACAGTGGACAGAGGTACATTGGATGCACAAGTGGTCAGAGATAGTGAAAGATCTCATGGAGGCTGGAGTAGGTCAGAGAAGGAAGGCGATGGAGGAATTCACACACAAAGGTGTTGGGGCACTGGGGGACTGGGAGCCTATGCAGACCAGCTAAGAACAGGGCTGACCAATTCAAGAGTAGGATAGGGGCAGGAGAGTTTTGGATGAGCTGGTTTATGAAAGGTATAGGATGGAATATTGCAGGGTGAAAACAGAATATATCTCTGATGAAAGGAAGCAGGGTTGAAGCTCAATTTGGGCTCAAATAGAATGCAGAGGGTGTAAATGGTACTCTTCAACCTGAACCAGTAGTCAAGGAGAGGGCTGGGGTTTGTGGCAAGGAGATTCAGCTCATCACAGCAGCATGTTAAGATGCAGAAAACTGAGCCCCATCCAGAACTGGATACTGGACAAACAGCCTGACTAAAGGCAAAGCAGCAGAGGGATGGAAAAAGGTTGCAGTGATAGAGAGCTGGACATCAATGTTGATGTGGCACGGGGTGGTGGTAGGGTTAGCCAAGGATGGAGTATTGGGAGGAAGTTCCAAGATGATGGCTTGAGTATGGAAAGAGAAGCTGCTGGAGGAGATTTTCAGACTATGAATGAATCAAGATGACTGGAAGCGAGTGAGAGCAGTCCCACTGAGCTGGACAATGGAAATGAGGCACTGAAGAAGGATGGTGCAGTTGGCCACATCAAATATTGTAGAGACGTTGAGAAGATGAGGAGTGATAGTGCACCATTGTCTGTCACATGGCACGTCATTTGTAACATTTTTTAGTGTTGTGGAAGGAACAAAATGTCCTGACTCGAGAGGTTCCAAACTCGGAGTTGCAGATGGGCACGGATTTGGGGGATGATCATTTAAAGCACAAGATAACAGTCAATGATTGTAACTTTTCTTTAAATTTATGAAATATACCCAAGTCTCCCTGATGATTCAATGGAGGTTGTGAAGCTGCGGGTTGATTGTAGTGTGGGTCAGCCACAGCATAATGGATGTGTGACACAACTGGCCTCCTTGCCCCTTGGTCAGAGGTGGAATAACATAAATAAATACAAAAATCAGTCAGGGTCTTGCTCCTGACTGCTACATGCAATTTGTGCTATAAAGTGCGCGTGTAAGTAAAGGTTTCGTGAAGGCAGAAACAGGAGAGCTGCGCTGGCTAGGCACAAAGAATGGGTGAGGTACAACACGGCTCCAGTCATCCATCAAATGGTGCCGCAGCAGCAGTTAAAGCCTTCAGGACAGAAGGGGACAAAAGTGATTAAATGAAATACGCATAGGCATACCCCTCCCATCCACTCCCTTCCCCGTGGGAACCACGATTCACAGATGTGCAGCATTAACGGAAATTAGCTTTCTGGCTAACACTTGCCATGTTTAAAGAGGTCAGAAGTACAAGAGAAGAATTTAGGAGTCCAGAATCTACTGATGAGAGTCTTAGCAGTAAATGCTAAGCAGTGGCTAAAGGCTATCAGAGTGCTTGTCATTATTCAAATGAAGAGCTGTACAAAAGGAAGAAATTCATAAAGACAATTATTGATCAAACACACCCAAGTTTGTGGTCAAGTCCTGTAATTTCCCAGATCTCACAAACCCCTATTTATGGTCATTTTAAAACATGTGGATGCAAACTATTTAGGTTTTCTTGGTATAAATGCATTCAACCATTGATTCTAAATATTCAAATGGTGTCATTTTGTGCCCCGAGCATTAATTTGTCAGGGGATGACACTAACCAAAATGCTCGAGTTCGGAAGTGTTTTACTGTGGTCTATCTAATCGTATAGCTGCAATGTCAGATTTCTGCCAGGAGAGGCCCCCAGTGACCTGTTTAAAAGCTGGGTTCCATGAAGAGATTGAACACCTCAGAATAAGCGACTGAGTACACCCTTTGATTACAATGATTTTCACACTGATAAAAAGATAGTAATATTGATCAACTCGCACTGCCAGTAAACAATATCAAAATACATAATGAGCACCGGTCAAAATACAGAAAAAAAGCCCACCAACTTTTCAGGTCTTTTCTCTGGAATGAAATATTATAGTTCAACAGCATTTAAAAAGGAAAAGAAAAAGAGGAAAGGAGGAAACAAAAGCAAAGGGGAAAGAAAAGAGAATGGGCTGTGAAGTGCTTGTCTGGAGAACACAGCATGGTTAAGTGGTAGAACTGGTATCATTGGGAGACAAATGGAGGTGTAACCCGACGCTGCTGTATTGAGAGACAACAAAGAAATAAAAGACCTAAGCAATATACATAGTGTATCCCTTGATAAAGGAAACCAATAGCAAAGGAAACCAGCCAGAGAAGGCAGGTTCCAGAGACCTGGAAATATTCTGGAAGAGAAAAAGGTTCAACATCAAGCATGCTTATCACCTCAAATCGTGTGGAGACATGGAGAGATACCGTGGCTAGTTATCTTGGGATGAGAGGAAAATCATACAAAAGCAATTGTGTGGGGCTTCACTACAGAAGGGGGAGCCAGCAGAGGAAGATGGGATGGTTTAATATGTCAAATGGTGCAGTGCTTTTCAGTTATAGAGAGTACTGAAGTGAGGCCCTGGAATCCAAACATAGAATTACAAGTGAGCTTGAAAGTGGGTGGCATTTATTCTTATTCTTCTCTGTGAATCACAACAAACTTTCAAAAATCTTCTGGCTTTTAAAACCCAAGGTTGGCTGAATCACTACTTCTAGATTTATGTTAGCTCATTACAACATCAGTGGTGTCCACTCCTATGGGCTTTAGTCCTTCAGCAGTTCATGAAAAATGTTGAAGAATCTTCAATGTACAACAATAATCCATAAAATTTTGAAAATAACAACAAAGATAAAAATAAAGAAAAATGGTAAAAGTTTAAAAAGTGGACAGACATAAAGATGTAAAAAAAAAACCTGTGTCATGTTCAGTGTTCTAGTTGGTCTAGTTTGGTCCTTACCTCCACTGGAGAGGGTACAGGGATTTATGAATGTTGCCAGAACTGGAAAATTGGGGCTACGAGGAAAGACTGGATAGGCCGGAATTGTTTTCCTTGAAACAGAGAAGACTGAGGGGAGATTTCCATAGAACAGTACAGCACAGAACAGGCCCTTCGGCCCTCGATGTTGTGCCGAGCAATGATCACCCTACTTAAACCCACATAACCCGTAACCCAACAATCCCCCCATTAACCTTACACTACGGGCAATTTAGCATGGCCAATCCACCTAACCCGCACATCTTTGGACTGTGGGAGGAAACCGGAGCACCCGGAGGAAACCCACGCACACACGGGGAGGACGTGCAGACTCCACACAGACAGTGACCCAGCCGGGAATCGAACCTGGGACCCTGGAGCTGTGAAGCATTGATGCTAACCACCATGCTACCGTGAGGTTACAAGGTTTTGAGGAGCCTGCATAGGGTGGATGGGAAGGATCTGTTTCTCTTAGCAGCGGGGTCAGTAACTAGTGGGCATTGATTTAAAATGATAGGTAGAAGGATTAGAGGAGACGGAAAAAATGTTTTTTTCACTCGGGGGTGGTAGGGGTCTGGAACTCTCTGCCTGAAAGAGTAGTAGAGGCAGAAATCCTCAACTCGGGTGTCAGGATATGCAACCAAAGCCCCATAATCTCTATGGCTATGGACCAAGAACAGGAAAATGGGATTAGCTGCAGACAGTTGGAATGGGATCTCATATGTTTCCATAAGATCACCTCTCATTCTTCTGAACTCCATTGAATACAGGTGCAACCTTTCCTTCAACCCATGAATTTGAACCTTCTCTGCGGCAAGGTGACACAGTGCCTTGCACTGCTGCATCACAGCGGCAGGGAGCCAGGTTAGATTCCAACCATGGGTGACTTGTCTGTGTGGAGCTTGCATTCTTCCGTGTCCATATGGGTTTCCTCTGGGTGCTCCGGTTTCTTCCCACAGTTAGGTGGATTGGCCATGCTATTGTCCTTTTGTGTCCAAATATTGGGTGTGTTTACGGGGATAGGATGGGGGAGTGGGCCTAGGTAGAGTGATCTTTCAGGGGTTGGTGCAGACTCAATGGGCCAAAAAGTCTCCTTCTGCATTAAGGGATTCTATGATTCTCGAAACCGCCATTAATCCAATTATGAACTTTAAGGAGACCAAAACTGTTTGCTGTACTCCAGATGTAGGGCTGGACTGTCCACCCCGCCTCTCCACTTTTCTGCCCCGACACGCTGGCGGGATTCTCTGTTACACCGGCCGGTCAATGGGGTTTCCCATTGTGGGGCAGCCCCACCAGGCCACCGGAAAAACGGAGAATCAGGCCAGCGGAGAATCCCGCCCCCAGTCTCCCATTTCCCTTGAAATAAACATTTAATTACCCTTACTATTCACCTGCTGTAGCTGCAGACTAACTTTTTGTGATACATGTGCCAGGACACCCAGATCTTTTAGCGCCACAGATTTCTGCAATCTCTCTCCATTTAAATAACTCACTTCTTTTCTATCCTTCCTGCCAAAGTGGACAAGTTTACATTTTCCTACATTATACTCCATGTGCCAAGTTTTTTTCCCACTCACTTGGCCTATCTCTATCTCTTTGCAAATTTCTTACTCCTCTTTACAACTAACTCTCTTACCTACCTTTGTCTCATCAGCAAATTCATACATTTGGTCTCTTCATCCAAATCATTACTATAAATATTGAGGCCCCATCTCTGTGGCATTCCACCAGTTCAGAACTTAAGAAATAGGAGCAGGAATAGACCACACAGCCCATCGAGCCTGCTCCGCTATTCAATATCATGGTTGATCTTGGGCTTCAACTCCATTTTCCTGTCCACTCCCAATATTGCTTAACTCACTGAGACCAAAAATCTGTCTATCCTAGCCTTAAATATATTCAAGATTCATATGTAGTTATAGCTTGACAACCTGAAACTGACTCATGTATTGCTACTATTTGCTCTCTGCTAACCACTTCTCTGTCCATGTTCATATGCTACTTCCTGCACCATGAACTTTTATTTTGTGTAATAACCTTTGATTTGGGACCTTATCAAATGTCTTGTAGAAATCCAAGTACACCACATCCACAGGTTTCCCTTAATCAGCACTGTTTGTTACTTCTTCAAAGACCCCCAATAAATTAGTCAAACATAATTTCTCTTTCACAAACCTAACCTGATTGTGCTTCATCGCATTATGATATACTAAGTGCCCTGTTATAACTTCCTTAATAACAGATTCAAGCATTTTCCCTATGATAGATGTTAGGCTAACTGCCCTGTAGTTTCCTGCTTTTGGTCTCCCTTGGGTCACTTTTTGAATAGAGGAGTTGCATTCGCGATTTTCCAATCTGAAGGGTCTTTTCCAGAATTTTAGCAATTTTGGAAAGTTACAACCAATGCATCTACTATCTCAGCAGTCACGTATTTTAACACCCCAGGATGCATGCCATCAGGTCCTGGGGACTTGTCAGCCTTTAGTTCTAATAATTTTCTCAGTACCCCTCCCCTGGTGATTGTAACCATTTGAAATTTCTCTCTCCTGTTCACCTGTTGATTTACAAGTATTTCTGAGATGTTATTTGTGTATTTTACAGTGAAAACAGACAAAATTTCAGTTCAACACTTCCTCCATTTCCTTATTTTCCATTATTAATTCCCCAGACTCACTCTCTAGAGGACCAACATTCACTTTAGTTACTCGTACCCTCTTTAAATATTTGCAGAAACTCTTAGTGCATGTTTTTATATTTCTGACTACCTTTCTCTTATGTTTCTCGCTTACTATTTTTAAACATCATTCTTTGCTGGTTTTTAAATTCTGTCCAATTTTCTGACCTACCACTAACCTTTGCGGAACTAAATGCTTTTGCTTTCAATTTGATACTATCCTAAATTGCCTTAGTTAGCCACAGATGATGTGTCCATCCCTAAGAGTCTTTCTTTCTTATAGGAAAGTATCTTTTCTGAGTATTGTGAAATTTCTCCTTAAATGTCTACCACTGTAACTCCACTGTCCTATCCTTTAACGTTCTTTCCCAATTCACTTTGGCCAGCTGAGTCTTCAAATTCTTCTATTGCCGTTTAAGTTTAAAACATTAGCCGTAGACTCATTTCTTACCCTCAAACTGAATGTGAAACTCATTTTATGATCACTACTACCTAGAGATTCTTTTACTTTGGGGGCATTAATTCACCCTGTCTCATGCACATTACCAGATCTAGACTAGCCTGTCCTCTGCTCAGCTCTAGAACATTCTGCTCTAAGAAATTGTCCTGAATACACACAATTAACTCACAGTCCAGGCTACTTTGCCAATTTTATTTCTCCAATCCATATGTAGATTAAAATGACTCTTGATTACTGCAATACTTTTCTTATGTGTCCTATATTTCTTCCTGCATACTTTGTCCTACAATGTAGTTACAATTTGGAAACTATAAAGTACTCCCACAAGTGACTTGTTACCATTGCTATTTCTCATCTTTACTCAAACTGATACTACATTTAGAACTGAGGTCATCTGTCACTATTTTACTAATGTCATCCGTCACTATTTTACTAATGTCATCCCTAACTAACACAGCTACCCCACCATTGTTTTCTAGCTTGCTGTCTTTCCGAAAAGTCAAGTACCCTGTAATATTCAGATCCCAGTCTTGGTCACCTTGCAGCCAAGTCTATGTAGTGGCTATCGGTTATACATATTTATTTCTATTTGTGTTGGCAGTTCATCGTTTTGTTATGGATGCTACGTGCATTCAGATAGAGCCGTTAGTTCTGCCTTGTCACTATTTTTGCAAACTTTGTCCTTATCTGCAGGCGCACTCATTCATTTGTACACTCTGTCCCTTCCTGTTACACTCCGATTATTGCTATCTTGCTCTATTCTTGGCCTTTCCCTTTACTTTACCACATATTCCCAACATGGCCACCCCATAGGACCATAAGACATAGGAGCAGAATTAGGCCACTTGGCCCAGAGTCTGCTCCGCCGTTCAATCATGGCTGATATTTTCTCATCCCCATTCTCCCCATAACCCCGGATATTGAGTTTAAAGCCCTCTCAAGCCGTTGGTTATGACCCGCCAGAATACTAGTTCCAGCATGGTTCAGGTGAACACTGTCTCAACAGTACAACATCTAACTTTCCCAGTACTGATGCTAGTGTTCCATGAATCAAAATCCGTTCTTCCCACAGCAATCTTTGAGCCACTTACTCAACTCCCTAATTTTACATACTCTATGCCAATTTGCACATGGTTCTGGGAATACCTTTGTGGTTTTGCTCTTTAATCTATCCCCTAGTTACTCATATTCTATAAGCAGAACCTATTTCCGAGCCCTATCTAGGTTGTTGGTACCTAAGTGGACCACGCCAACTGGATCCTTTCCCTCCCACTTCCAAGTTCTTCGCCAACCCGGAGCAGATGTCCAAAAGTGCAGAAGGCAGTGCAGCCTTCTGGACTCTCACTCTTGGCAATACTGAACTGGGTCTATTTCCTTGACCAAACTTTCTCCTGCACTCCATGCTATTTACTCACTGTAGGCTTCATGTACTACGGTGCCACGGTAAACTTGCTCATCCATCCTGCAGCCCTTGCTCTATCCATTTAAGCTGCCAGAGATGCTCCTCCTTCAGACAGACTGGAAGTGATAATTTGTTACATTTGCTTGTGCCTGCCTTATTTTTTAATGATTAATCTCCGTGTAATACAGTTGATTCAGTCAACAAAAAGGAATCTCAGGGACAGAATATGCAACTGTTATTTTCATCCAATGATGCTAAATCTGCAACTTTATATGTTGCACTTTCAAATGGAAGCATTTTCATAGAATTTCATAGAATTTACAGTGCAGGAGGCGGCCATTTGGCCCATCGAGTCTGCACCGGCCCTTACAAAGAGCACCCTACTGAAGCCCACGTATCTACCCTATCCCCATAACCCAGTAACCCCCACTTAATATTTTTTTGGACACCAAGGGCAATTTAGCATGGCTAATCCACCTAACCCGCACATCGTTGGGACTGTGGGAGGAAACCGGAGCACTGGAGGAAATCCACAGACATGGGGAGAATGTGCAGACTCCGCAGACAGTAACCCAGCCAGGATTCAAACCTGGGACCCTGGAGCTGTGAATAAACTGTGCTAACCACTATGCTACCGTGCTGCCCCTTCTTCTAGCTAGTACTGAAAAACAATAAGGTGGAAAAGGGGTGGAATTCATCCCACCTAATCACAGGTATAGAGGAACATACAGAACTTCATCGATGTTGTAAAATCCAATATGAAATTAGCCGTTTTCACAGCCGATGTTTAACCTCAGGAGTATGAAGCGCAAATAGTTTTGCAAATTCCCGTAGTTTAGTTGGTAGAACAGACATTTTTGATAAATGTTTCATTTAACTGCAAGTTGTTTGCTTTAAATCCAGCAATTACCATTTAAAACTTGATTCCATCTTTATCGCAATTCGATGATGAAACTGAAGTATAGAACTTGAGATTCTGTCACAAGTAATTAGCACTAACACGCCACCATAAGAGAAAAACAGATGTAAACTAGCATACACCATGTCACCCACTGAACTGAACTGAAATGGTGTTCGGTGAAAGTATAGAGATACAAGCCAACTGTAAATAGCAGGAGCTCGAGTGGTTTCGCTGCAACGTAAACATCACCTACAGGTGAGTCATAGAAACATAGAAGATAGGAGTCTGCTCCGCTATTCGTCACCATCATGGCTGATTGTCCAACTCAATAGCCTAATCCTACTTTCTCCCCACAACTCCTGATTCCATTTGCCTCAAGTACCATATCTAGCCGCCTCTTGAATGTATTCAATGTCTTAGCCTCAACTACTTCCTGTGGTAATGAATTTCACAGGCTCACCACTCTTTGGGTAAAGAAATGTCTCCTCATCTCTGTCCTAAATGGTCTACCCAAATCCTCAGACTGTGACCCCTGGTTCTGTACACACCTATCATTGGTAATATCCTCCCTGCATCCACCCTATCTAGTCCTGATACCAAACATCAGCTTTTCCAAATAAAGGGGTAATAACTGTAGTCATTTACACTTGGGCATTACAATTCTGAGCAAGTAAAACCCAATCCACATCCATGTTAATGTCCATATATAAAACTACAACTCATTCACCACAAACTAATGTTCATTTTCTCTTGGACATTTCAATTTTAATCTGAGCTCTGAACTTTCTTACTGGGCATGGCTAAAAGTGCTGAAAGACATTAGAATGGAAAAATATAGGCAGATGAAAAACTACATTAGCAACAAAATGTAAGTGTTGCAAACAGTGATGCTGCACGCCACATACCTCAGTAGGCCCAATGTGTAGAAATGGGATTCCCCATCAGTTGAGCGGGTCACTTTCACAGTGAACATAGGCTGCAGCTGACGCAGTTCCAGCAACACGATTGCTAAGTAGTGGATAAACAAGAGGGCATCAACCAGCGAAACTGCGTACTGAACAATTCCTTGGTAATTTGGATCTCTTGAGTCCAAAATACGTACTCCATAGAACAGCCAATAGGAAACCACAAATACGAATATCAGCACCATCAGGAGTGCCCGGAACACAAAGACACGTGGCATCTGCGCCTTTGGTTTGCGAAAGAAGAGTGCCCAGGTTCCAATGAGAAGGATGAGAAGCTTGAAGGCGACAGAGATGAATAGCCCTTCGCATACAGTACCACAGGGTTCAAGCACTTCCCGCCACAGAACTTGAGGCAGAACCATAAAGGCAATGGGAGTTAAAAAGACCAATATTCCAAGCACAGCAGCGATGGCTATCCCCAAATGCCGAGTACAGTCCAGCCCAGTGTCATCCACATCCTTTGTGATCCTTGCAATATCTTCCTGTGATATACTGTGCTCTGAAGTCCCAGTGATGGCTGTTGTTGTTTCCCCCCAGTTATCATCCTGCAAGGTAAAATGCCATGATAAGAATTGCATTTTACAAACCTTTTATTGAAATCAACAACTAAATCAAGCCAAATCAAAACAACTTATTTGTTTTTGAAGCTTGAAACCTGCCCCAGATTTTCTGAATAAATGTCAATATTGCACTAGTTCCATATCAATTCAGTAAGCTTACAAGGTCTTCAACAACTTCCCAATCCAATATTGAAATACATGTCTGCATTTAGAAGCACAGGAGCCCTAAAATAGGCCCCAAGATCAACTAAAATCAAAACACTTTTCTGTTTTTTTATATTTATGCTTTTGTAATACTTTAAATTCTGCAATAAAATCCTGCACAGCTTCACAAACTAATTATTTAAAGCCACTAAGTGGTAGATTTAATTAAAATATTCCCAGAGAAATTACAATCACATGGTTTAATTATTAGGCAGGTGTGTGAACCCCAGAGTATAATTCTATCAGAGTAGGACACATGGTCTAACTTATAAAAGGCACCTTTTCCAGAACTAGCAGTTAGAGGAAATATCTGTATATTTGCTTACATTGTCTGTACACAGCAACTAGGGGAAAATTAACCTCCTGGCTACTATATTGAATCCACTATTTTCTATCAAATTTTAATCCTGATTGTGTCAAGTGTGTATTTAGTCTCTACCACTGCTAATGTCCTTCAACTGGTCTTACTCACATAGCTTACCACAAACAGGTCAATAGTTTAATCTACCTTCAGGGAATAATTTAAACCAAGGCTTCTTTTTAACCAGGTATGATTCTGAACCTTGCTGCAACTTTTAATAACACACTCTTGTTGTCTTTCCTCCATGAACACAGTTTTGCTTTTATGCTCAGACATTGTGCAAAGACCCCAGGATGATGAAGAGGATGGATCTCAGCATATCTAAAATGATCTAAATTCTGGCCAACAGATTTTACAGAATATTCCATTACTGTTGTAACCAATATGTTTTCTTCCCTGTACATGCATTATCCAGTGCTGTACCTCAGTGGACGCTCGTAGAAACTAACCTCTGTATTAAAACTCTAAGTGCCACTGGATACAGTTCGAAGTCATCCTCTTAACTCCCATGAACCGCTCAAACTACTGAATTGTAACAGGACTGAATCACATTGATTCGCTCAACCCACAACCTCTTTAACCAAAGTCCAACCCTTCAGTGCTGCAATGAATATGCAAATTACTCTGGGCTCAGCAACATTTAGCTTATTCATGACAGATAAGAGAGTTCAGAATTTCTTGCCTTTTTTTGTTAACTCGTCACAAGCGCACCACTTGCTGTTTTAAAAGCAAATGCTATAAAATTTACTAAATACTTCAATAAAATGCTGTAAACTTTAGTGAATGCTTTTCCATTACATTAAAAAAAAAGAACTCCCACAATGACAAACATTATGATTGAATACTGAGACTAAAACCGAGACAAAAAGGTTGTCAGCAGAAAAGGTTACAGGGTGAAGCAAAGGTTACACAGATCCATGGTGCAAGAATAAATAGCCAGTCCTAACAAATTCCACTTCAATCACTGATAAGAACAACTTGCATTTATAGAATCTAGAAAATTCATGAAGGAGTTTTAAAAGATGTAAAGAAAAGATAAATAGGAATAGATGAAGAGAAGGCCACTGAGGTACGCATTGAAATTTGGAGAGGTAACCAAAAAGATGATTTTTACTTCGATTTTTAGAATCACCAATGGCTGGTCGAAGGGAGGAGACAATCCATAAAGAGTTAGAGGGTCAAAGAAAGCAAAATAGTTTGTAAGAGGAAGGCCAAGAAATTGCAAACACAGGATAGGGCAAGACCACATAGATATTAGAAGGGCAGGGATTATAAATTTAATAATTGTATGGGGCGAGAATTAAGTGTAGGTCAGTACAGGATTAGTGGGTGGCACATTCTGAGAGCAGCAGAATTATTGTAGACCATTTCAATTTGGACAAGAGGGTATTCTGCATGCCAATATTATTTATACATGGGATGGAACTGCAACCGTTTACAGAGTCTTTCAAAGTGACAATCATACGCATTAAAATAAAGAACATTAAAATGATGCTACAAAGTTAAGGGGCAGGATATATTTCAATGTCAGAATGCTACTTGATTAGGAGGATGACATGCAAGTAGTAATATTCACATGTGTCTGTTACCCTTGCTTTAGGTGGTTTGTGGTCACAGGTTTAGAAAATGCTTTTGGTGGTGCTATGGCAATTTGCTGCCGTGCATCTTGTAGATGGTACTCTGGAAATCTGGAGGTGATTAACTCACAGTAGAATTCCCAGCCTCTAACCTGTTCTTGGATCCAGAGTATTTATATGACTGGCCCAGTTAAGTTTCTGGTCAATTGTGAACCCCAGCATGTTGATAGTGGGGAATTTGGCTATTGTAATGCCGTTGAATGTCGACGGTAAGTTTCTCGCCTTTTAAGATGATCACTGTCTAACACAAGTGCGGTATGAATGTTACTTGCCACTTTATCAGCCCAAGCCCAGGTTGTTCGGGTCTTGTTGCATGTGGACATGGAATGCATCTGAAGAGTTGCGAATGGAATTGAACAGTGAACATCTGACCGACTGATGGAGGGAAGGTGATTGATGAAATAGCTGAAGATGACTGGCATGAGTATTCTATCCTGAGAAGTTCTTAGATACCTTGGCTTGGGATGATTGGTCACCAACAACTACAACCATCTTCCTTCGTGCTAGGTATGACTCCACCAGATACCCAGTGACTTTCATTGGGTGTGACATTTGGTCAAATGTCACTGTGGTGTCAAGGGCAGGCAATCTTACCCTACCTCTGGAATTTAGCTTTTTTGTTCCTGTTTTGACACAGATTTTAATATAGTCTGGATCAGAGTGGCATTGGCAGAGCCTAAGCTGAGCATCAGAGAGCAGGTTATTACTGAGTAAGCGCTACTTAATAGCTCTGCCAACAACTCCTTCCATCACTTTGCTTATGACCAAGAGTAGATTGATGGGCCGATATTTGGTCAGATTAGAATTGTCCTGCTTTATGTGGACATGATGCACCCAAGCAGTTTTCCATATTCCATAGCCTTTGCTGTTATCAATTGACTTCAATTTGCTCTTATATATTGACAGAAACAAAAGGGAAAAAGACAAACGAAGCAACCTCCAGGGGTAGCAACAAGTTGGCCGGTGAAAAACATCTTTATACATATATCTATCTAACAAAATAAATGAACAAAAGGGACTATAATCAGATAAACTTCTGAATTTTTGAAAACAAACATTAATGCTCATTCAATAATAAATAATTATATCACAATCTTCACTAATCTGCCAACTGAAACATCAAATGATATGGTTCTCATTTTGAAACTTGATAAATCAGTCCAAGTCTTACCTGTACTGTCTCATCCCCACGAATTGACTCATTGCCAAGCAATGGTTCTGCTGGTGGTGTTTGGATGGTAACAGATTTTTCAGACCGGCTACTGTCTTTGTTTCTGGATCTTTGCCGATCTCGGCTCCTTTCACTGAAAGAGGCAAAAGCAGGGAATTTGATCATGGCCGGGGAATGTTGCCACAGAACCCATATAGGACAGCTTTAAATGATCTACACCACTGTATTACAATTCAATATAGGTTCTGCTAAAATAAGCAACATATTCTCCCAATCTAAAACTCTAATTCACACTACGCTTGGCTTAAACATTCTTGAATATTAGGCCCCTCTCCTGTTTGATGTGCTAAATTGGACTACAAAAGCAACCTACACTCGAACATTCCGACAATAGTTGGGGCAAATGTTAATCTTATGAACCAAGTTTAGAGTTACACAGACTGACAGATGGACAAAGAACCCAGATGCAACATAACAGAATAAGAATGAGGCACGGAATTTGAAAAATAAGCAACAAAATAACTACAGAAAAAGTAAAGTAATGAGAGAAACTAAAGTTATAAAAAATGCTCTACATCAAAGGAAGGAAAATGCAGGATTAGCTTAAGTTATTTTGTATTCATCTTTTCATTTTCTTCCAATTGTGTTCAGTAGAATACATAGGAAACTAGTTCGCTGTCCATTAGCAATCAGCTGTCAGAAGCTGCACAAGATTGTCTGAGAACAGTGATCTCTGTCACTCCCCAACCTTAACCTGGCCTTTCCCTCTGTCCAACACTTGATGATATTGGTATTTAATTCTGGTCACCATCGCATATTGCCTGAATTCCTAAATAATGCCAATTTAGAGTATGCACCTAATTTTTACCACCAGGGAACTTGGTGATCCAATGTGTTGTGCCATTTGAAATGCATTATTTTGTATTTCGAAGACTGGAAAGAACACTAATGCTAATTTTGCCCTTATCCTGGCATCCAGTCCAGACTGAGCGTATAGAAGGTGACGAGAACCAACAGCAGGGACAAACCTACTAAATCATGCCCTCACCAACATGTTTGTTGCAATGTCATCTGCGAGGGCAGTACTGGTAGGAGTGACCACCGCTCAGTCCTTGTGGAGATGAAGTCCCATCTTTACACTAAGAGCAGGCTCCAGTCTGTTAAGTGGCACCTCACTTTGCTAAATGGGATAGATTTAGAACAGAATCTACAAGGTGCTGCAAATCATCAGCGGCAGCAGAGTATTACTCAACAATGATCTGAAACCTCATGGCTGGCATATCCCTTACTTTACCATTGCCATGAAGCCAGGGGAATAACCTTGGCTAAATGAAGAGCAAAGAAGAATCTGCCAGGAACAGCACAAGGAATAGCCAAAATGAAATGCCAACCTGGTGAAGCCACAGCAAAATACTACACAATCAATAAATCAGATCAAAGCTATGTAGTTCTGCATCATCTAGTGTGAGTGGAGGTGGATAAAGTGGAGAAGAAAGCTCCATAAACATCCCTATCCTCAAATTTGGGGGAGCCCAACATGTCAGTGAAAATGACAAGGCTGAACATCTGCAAGAATCTTCAGTCACAATTGGCAAGGCGATGATCCATCTTGGCCTCTTCCTGAGGTGGTATCACAAATGCCAGTCTGCAGTGAATTAGATTCACCCCATGTGATGTCAAGAAATAAGTGAGGGCACTGGATAGAGCAAAGGCCTTGACAATATCCTAGCCGTACCACCACTAGAGCAATAACACAGGCATCGACCCAACAAAGTTGAAAATTGTCCTATCCAACAAAAGGAAGGACAAATCTAACCTGGCTAATCACAGTCCCAGTCTACTCAAGATCATCAGAAAAGTGATGGAAAGAACTGGCAATAGTGCTATCAAGCAGCACTTACTTAGCATTAACTGCTCACAGTTGCTCAGTTTGGGCTCCGCCAAGGACACTTGGCTCCAGACCACATTCCAGAGTTGAGCCAAAAATAGGCAAAAGAGCTCAATTCCAGAGATGAGGCAGATAGCCCTTGACATCAAAGCAGCATTTGACCAAGTGTGGAGTCAAGAAGACCATAGCAAAACTGAAGGCAATGCAAATTAGGGAGAAAAATCTCCACTAGAATCACATCCAGCACAAAAGAGTACGGCTGTGGTTGTTAGAAGCCAAATATTTAAGTCCCAGGGTATCACTGAAGGACTTCCTCAGGTTATCAGCTAAGACATAACCATGGTGGCAGGGTAGCACAGTTGCTTCACAGCTCCAGGGTCACAAGTTCGATTTCCAGCTCAGGTCACTGTCTGTGCAGAATCTGCACATTCTCCCGTGTCTCTGGGTGCTCAGGTTTCCTCCACAAGTCCCAAAAGATGTGCTTGTTAGGTGCATTGGACATTCTGAATTTTCTGTGTACCCGAACAGGCACCGGAGTGTAGACACTAGGGGATTTTCACAGTAACTTCATTGCAGAATTAATGTAAGCCTACTTGTGATACTAATAAAGATTATCTTCAACTGTTTTATCAGTGACATTCCCTCCAACATGAGACCAGAATATGGTTGTGGGGTGTTCAGTAACACTCAACTCCTCAGGTACTGAAGTGGCCTGTGTCCACTGCAGCAATCTAGGACAACATTCAGAATTGGGCTAAACTGAGAATTTTCATTTTTTACACAGAGGGTGGTACGTATGTAGAATAAGCTGCTGGAGGAAGTGGTTGAGGCAGGGACATTGACAATATTTAAAAGGAATTTGGACAGATTCATGGACAGGAAAAGTTTAGAGGGATATGGGCCAAATGCAGGCAAATGGGGGTTAGCTTAGATGGGCTTTTTGGTTGGCATGGACCAGTTTGGGCCAAAGAGCCTGTCTCCGTGCTGTAGATTCTATGAATGTAAATGTCGAGTAATATTTGTGCCACGCAGGTGCCAGGCAATGATGATTTCCAACAAGGGAGATTCTAACCATCTCTCCCTAACTTTCAACAGCACAACCATAGCTGAATCGTCACCATCAACATCCTGTGGCTTACCATTGACCAGAAACCTAATTAGTCCAAAGATGTGCAGGTTAGGTGGATTGGCCATGATTAATTGCCAATAGGGTGGAGCTGTGGGCTTAAGGGTGCTCTTTCCAAGGGCCGGTGCAGACCCGAAGGGCTGAATGGCCTCCTTCTGCACTGTAAATTCTATGATTCTAGACCAGAAGATAGTTCTGACTGGCCTTGCGGCAGCAAGTACTCAACTCCTGCCTATTGTCCACAAGGCAAAAGTCAGGAGCTTGGTGGAATACAATCTACTTGCCTAGATATGTTCAGCTCCAAGAATACCCAAGAAGCTCAACACCACCAGGACAAAGCAACTTGATTGTTTGGCACCCCATCCACCACCTAGAGACATTCACTCCCTACACTATCAGCACTAGTTACAAGATACATTGCAACAATTTGCCAAGCCTCCTTCAACAGTACCTTCCAAACCCACGACTTTTAACACCTAGAAAAACAAGGGCAGATGAATGGGAACACCCTCACCTACAGGTTTGGCTCCAAACCATTAACCACCCCAACTCGGAATTATACTGCTGCTAGGTCAAAATCAGCTCAGCAGGTGTACCTACAGCAGATGGGACTGCAGCAGTTTAAAGACAATTAGTGGTGGCAATAAATGCTGACTTTATATGTTCCTGGAAGGGAGCTTCGCGAGTTTGAGGAGCTTGGAGGAGAAATTTGGGTTGGTAAGGGGAAATGATTTTAGATACCTACAGTTGCAGGACTTTGTTCGTAGACAGGTCCCATCTTTCCCGCGCATCCCGCCAATGGGGATCCTCGACAGAATAGTCTCTAGGAGGGAAGAAGGGGAGGGCAGAGTCTCGGGTATATATAAGGTGCTCATGAGGGAGGAAGGGTCCCAGACAGAGGAACTGAAACTTAAATGGGAGGAGGAGCTAGGCGGGGAAATGGAGGATGGGCTGTGGGCAGAGGCCCTGAGTAGGGTAAATTCGACCGCGACATGTGCTAGGCTCGGGCTGATCCCATTTAAGGTCGTTCACCGGGCCCATATGACGGTGGCTCGGATGAGCAAATTTTTCGGGATAGAGGACAAATGCGCTAGGTGCGCGGGAGGACCAGCGAACCATGTTCACATGTTTTGGGCATGCCCTGAGCTAAGGGGGTACTGGGAGGGATTTGCGGGGGTCATGTCCCAGGTGCTAAAAACAAGGGTGGTGATGAGTCCAGGGGTGGCAATTTTTGGGGTTTCGGAAGACCCGGGCGTCCAGGGGGAGAAAGAGGCCGATGTGTTGGCCTTTGCTTCCCTGATAGCCCGGCGACGAATATTATTGGCGTGGAGGGACTCAAAGCCCCCGAAGACTGAGTGGTGGCTTGCGGACATGTCGAGTTTCCTGGGGATGGAAAAAATTAAGTTCGCCTTGAGGGGATCTGTGCAGGGGTTCACCCGGAGGTGGCAACCATTTATTGACTTCTTTGCGGGAGAGTGAGCGTCAGCAGGGGGGTGGGGGGAGGGGGGGTAGAGTAGAGTAGGAGGGAAATATGGCGGGTAGTACCGGTGGGAGGGGAGCGGGCTTGTGCAATATGTTACGATGGAAGTATTGAAAGTACGTGGATGTTTGCACATTTTTGCCTTTGTTGCTTCCTTTCTGATGTCTGTAACTGTTTATAAAGCCAAAAACTACCTCAATAAAATTGTTTATTAAAAAAGAAAATAAATGCTGACTTTACCAGTGATGCTCATAGCCCACGAATGAACAAAAATAAACTCCTAATCTAAAGTAGACTGGGGCAAAAGCTAGTTAATTCTAAAGAGTCATTGCTGCTAAACTATCAAATCCTCTATCAAAATAATGCATACTGCTAATGTTGCTGGATGCCAAATTTTCAAATTAAACTCCTGTTTAGATAAAGAGATGAAAAAAGTCTCTACTGTGTACCAAATCAAACTGGCACCTGAAAGTACTTGCCTAGTTGCTCGGTCAAACATTCTCAATAAGGGATGCAGGCTGGAGATTGGTGTGACATATCGTGGTCTTCCAACGCTGCTAAGAGCAATGCGTTGTTCATTTTATATGGGGAGCACACACACAATGGGAGAACAGCAACAAGGATCAGAGGTGGCCCTGCCAGTCTTTCTTGACGTAAGAAGGCAGCTCGAAGTGGAAGGTGTTTAGGTAGAGATAGATTTTGGCAACTTCGTGCCAGCTCAAAAATGCAAGCATGATTTTTTGCTCCATCATCTGGTTCCCTCTTAGAATGTACTCGCAGTTTCAATAACAATGCAAGGCAGTAAATGTATTTCCTTTAGAACTCTGTAAGCAGCTCCTTGTAGAGTCACTTGTTAACACATGGTCCTTTTCTCCTTTTAAATGGGGTCTTGCAAAATGACAGGACATGGCAGAAGGAGACATGGATGAGTTGGCTACTTCTCAGGTCTTTTCACATTGTCCAACCCAGTCAGACCACTCAAGAGGTTTGCAATGTGTCAGTGGTCAGAGAAAGTTAGTAAAGTGTGGCAGTCCTTTTATGCCATTCATGATCCTGTACCAAAAGGGATATGGTCACAGGAATCTCCAAAATCTCTATTAACAAGCAGCAAGCTGCTCCAATTTCACTCCACTCACTAAGGTAGTAATAATAACATTAGATTAGGTAGAAAATACATTCAATACTTTGTCACTAAGGTGAAGTACCCAAGAAACAAACAGTATCATAAATACAGGGCACTCAGAGGAGGAGCATATAAACAAAGAGCAGAGTGCAAATGAGAAGACAAGTGAATTTCTGCACATGGGAGGAGACACATGGCAGAAGTCCTCTAAGTTACACAAGTTTTGTGGGCTCTCGCTTGTTGGGGAATGGGTGTGTGTAAGGAGATAAAATTGTACATTTCTTTAAATTGTTATTTATTTCCTACAGGATCGTTACTGCTAAGCTTCAAGTGGTCAAACAAGATCTGAATGCTAAATTACTACATTTAAAGTGAATATTTCCCAGTATAAAGCACTGGAGCAGGAAAACTAGTTATTGAACTTTGAACAACTAAGAGCTCTTTCCCTTCCCTCCAACTCTTTTCCAAATGAATCTGCAAAGGGTCACCTTTTAGCTATAATCTGAGATGTAATTACATTAACAATAATACAAACTATTCTAAAGAAACAGTACCTACCCATGTCTGTGAGAGCTCTTGGAGCGACCTGAATAGTAGGAATAGCCAGAATATGTGGATTCGGTATCCATTGTCGCAGATTCCTTGCAGACTGGAAGATAGAATGATTTCCAATTGTTGATGGACTTTGGTCCTGCTTTCCAGGAGCCAAGCGGTTGTTTGTCAATGGTCTTGCCCAGGCCAGTTGGGATGGTCAGTAGGTTGGCAGCATGGTTCTTTAACTGGTCTATTTTGAAAACAAACCAGGGGTCTCTTGTGAAGAAACATTAACCTGCAGCAAGAACATACATGGGAGTAAAATACTTTTCAAGCAGCATATTTCACACTCTACCTCAAGTGATTACTGCACTGCAGGTGACAGACTGACAAATATTTGATAATTACATACATTTCTCCACGCAATTAAATTTGTAAATTGAAGGTTTAAACCTAGCTATTAAATAAAAACACATCCATAGTTAAATCCTCTAGGCACAGTAGGAAATGTTCGCTGAACAGAAAGCAAACCAGAAACAGCACAAGAGAGAGATTCAGTTGTATCAGAACTAATCCTAGATTCTGTTGGACAAGTCACCCTTATTTTGTGGTTACCATATTATTGAAAATATCTATCACATATTTTTACACCGGACTGAAGTGAACTGTTCAACTGAATAACCAAATCTTACTCCCATGATTGCAGAGTCCGAAAATGTCGTGGCATTTTATATAATACGTATCTATATCGCAGCTACCAGTCTGAAACCTCATATTTGTCCATTACTTCCAACAAGGTAGGCTTTCACTTTTAGTGTCAGAAACTACAAGAATTATCCGAAGATAATACACACACACAGCTCCTCGAGCAGTCATTAAAATCTAAGTGTTGTGACACTATACAGAGGAGAATTTAAAATATTTAAATCGACCCCAGTTAAGTTCAAAAAGTGTTTAGGGTTTCAATGGAGCTGGTCAGCACTTTTTAAACTAAGTTTGACACCATATTTGAGTTGCATTGCATGCAACGCCAAAACCAATGTTTGAGAGTGAAAGGTTACATGCAAATGACAGCACTGTTGCAAAGCAAAAAGTGATTGCCAACAAGGCTAAAATTGTAATATAAAATACAGATTATGTGGTTATGGACATGACTCATTGCAATGTTACAGCAATCATGTAAGGACTGTGAAAATCAAATAAGTGACAAGAAACAATATATGCTGGCCAGAATTAAAGGCAAGAACATTATAACTGTAATTTTGATTGCACAAGCAGAAAAATAGTCTGTTACATTAATTAGCGGAGGTTTATTGCTTAGTTCGAATGACCAGAATATTATATTACCTTTGATAGAAACATCCTTTACCTAATTAGTATATTTAGATATCCACATTCAATTACATAAAACATGGTAGAAAAATAAGTATGAATACCAGAAAGGAAAAATAAAGTTTTTTGTCATTGATATTTAAAGCACATCTAGTTATAACACAATACAGCAAAGATGTCAGATTGCCAATTTAAGCATAATCCTAAAACCCCACAGCTATATATAAAACACAGAACTAAAATTATTCACAATACTGATTAAAACAAATCAGCAATAATATTTTGATCTAAGTGCATAGAGATTTATTCAGACAGGCAATTTAACTTTAATGGGTGGCACAACAATAATCAAACCAATATACCTGACAGAAACAGAACTCTATCCTGCATCAAATTTTTATTTCAATGTTATAAGATATGCGTTATGGTTTTAGCATTGGGTAAAGTGATTGGGCCCTGTGTGAAGATAATATCAATATATCCACAAATGTCTCAATTGATAGTGCACCAATGAGTGCCCATTGCATGTTTACTGTTAATTGGACTGTATAAGAAATATTTTTGGACTTGTGGATTGATTCTTTTTTTAAAGTAAGATTTGTAGCAGCAGGAATGACCTCTTACATGTTTTTCAACAGCACTTTTCCTGATCAACAAAGAATAGGTGGGACTCGCTCAACAAAGGATAACCAACAAAAAATATCAAGACACTTGCAGTTCTTCAGTGAAGTCGGCAGACATTTAGGCAATTAAATCGAGTTTTTATTGGAAATTGTTGTCACACAAAATCCTCTTTAGAACTTGTGCACTGACCCAAAAGTAAAATCTGTAAAGTCACACTCTCACAACACAAATTAAATCTAAGTATTGGTACAATAATTAAGAAAAACATTTACAAGGTCTAAAAACACTTCACCATTAATGGGGCATTTTGGAATGTAGTTACCATTGTAATACTTCCGTTCCAGTTTCCTGCTAGCTGATATAATAAACAGTTTCTTGGTACTGCCCACTGCCTCCCAAATCTGCTGCCCTACTCAAACAGGATATCCTGAACCCTTCTGTCCTCGCAAAAACCAACCCCATTTTCAACTTCCCTTCCCTCTCCTCAGCAGAGAATCTGCTGCAATGGCTGTTCTTCCTGCCTTTGCACCTTTATTGCTCGAGTCTTAACAGGATCTATCCCTTTCCCTCTCTTAACTCTCACCCACAGCTATCATCAGTGACATCATCCACAACAGTGTTCCAAATGCGTGCTGATGACATCCAGCTCTACCTTTACCGTTCCAGGTCAATGAAGCTGTTATTGTTGGGAAAGGTGGTGGCAGTCAATTTTCACAAGCAAGATTTTGTAAACTGCAGTGATGCAAATGACTAGATGATCTATTATAATGTTAATTGAGGGACAGATTTGTGATTAATAATATTTTACTGTAATATATATTTCAAAATATACTCTATTACATTTTTGGAACATAACAGAAGTTAACTCCCAGGTGTACAGAAATCCCATTCAGTCATTATGGAACTGTGAGAGATCAGTTTCACCTTTCAGGATGATAGATTCTCTGATTTTCTCTCTAAGGTATAGTTGAGATTGAGAGCTCATTCTACTATTCAGTGGCACAGTGCTTCACTGAATTTGTCACAATGCCATCCAAATGCGATTTTTCATTTTTAAATGTTGTTGATTTTCTTGTGCTATACATAAACCAAATGAGTATAGCCTGGTACAGAATAAAACTCCAAATACTTTGCACCAGTTTGAATATTTCTATTTCCAACAACTCTGAATCCTACTTATGTACTGCTGCTTATTTTCAGTGATGATACAATGTTTCTTTAAATAACTCAGCTCAGCATTGTTCTGTGGAGTATCTTTTCAGTCCCTAAATATCTCAGTACCAGTTGGGAATTTGGTGACGTAAAATAAGTTAGTATCTGCCAAATGGCCATTAATTACTAAATAACTTAAAATTCAACTGAACCATTTTTGCTGCAACATTATAAGTTGTTACGTTTGTGAAATTACGAGTAAGTTCATTGACCAAATTAGACTGTCAATGCACAGAATGCCAGGGGATATGATTGAATAGTGACTTGGTTACTTCTCATGCAGCAGCGTTGCAACCATTTTCCTTAGGTTTCATGCAGTATTAGCAATTCTTTCCCAACCACATTCTAAAAATCAAGCTTCCAAAAGTCATTGTACATTAAATATATCCACTGCAATGAGCTCCTAAAAGAAACACAGTGGCTAATAAATCAATGGCCAGTGTTATTTCCATTCAAGTGCCCGTAACATTAGCAACAAACAAATTTAGCACATTCCCTCCAATCTCACCCATTCTAATTTGTAGCTGGGGTAACTGAGGTGGGAGGGCCAGTCTGAGTTCAATAAAGCTTTTGTCAAAGATGCTTTCTGCATTGTCCATTTTCAGAACAACTGAATTTCCAATCACAGAAAGCATTAGCAGGTCCATGTTAGCAACAGACACATTAAATGATTTGTAGAAAACTTTCCACCAAAGTACTGCCTGTTGTTTCAGATATGGGGGATCTAAATCTGTGAACTCTGAAGCTGACCTTCAGCCTTCTGGCAATAGCCAAGCTACGGGAAAATCCATCAGCATATTGGACAGAGGTTGGCTGGTTCAGAATCTCCTCTTGAATTATGAACTTCATTATTCAACCCCATTCCTCGAATGGATTTGATAATCACAATGCAATTTCAGTAGCATTTTCAGCATGAAAGTCGACTTGGTAAGAAAAAAACACTTCAAACTGGATATTTTCAAGGGAAGTAAGGAAGTCACTGAGCTGGATAAGCATGAATGCAAGAATAATGTTCTAGACTTAAGACATTATGTTGCAGATGGTTAAACTGCGTAAACCCACTTTCTACAAAAGTAAAATTTCAGAACTCTTCTGCCCAACAAGAATAAAAAAATTATAGTGGAATTTTCACAATGTTACACAAGACAAACCATTTCTGGCATGCTTGCCCTCAACATTACTGAGTTTGATATGTACCTATAATTTACATAATACGATCCTATTTTCATTATAATGCGCATTTTGATAATGCAAGCCTTGAGCTGAAAATGTTTCGGGTGGAAGACTATATATAGACAACAAGTTTAAAAATAAGATGGCGATGAGATCAAATTTTGGGGGGGGGGGGGGGGGGGGTGAACAAAAAACAAAGAAAATTGCAGCACAGGAACTGGCCCTTCGGCCCTCCCAGCCTGCGCCGATCCAGATCCTTGATCTAAACCTGTTGCCTATTTTCCAAGGTCTACTTCTCTCTGTTCCCCACCCGTTCATATATCTGTCCAGATGCATCTTAAATGATGCTATCGTGCCCGCCTCTACCACCTCCACTGGCAAAGCGTTCCAGGCACCCACCACCCTCTGTGTAAAAAAACTTTCCACGCACATCTCCCTTAAACTTTCCCCCTCACCTTGACTTGTAATTGACACCCCCCACTCCTGGAAAAAGCTTGTTGCTATCCACCCTGTCCATACCTCTCATAATTTTGTAGACTACAATCAGGTCCCCCCTCAACCTCTGTCTTTCCAATGAAAACAATCCTAATCTACTCAACCTTTCTTCATAGCTAGCACCCTCCATACCAGGCAAGTACACCCTGAACCCCATACGACTTCACTTTTTCCATCAACCTGCCATGGGAAACTTTATCAAATGCTTTATGAAGTCCATGTATATGACATCTACAGCCCTTCCCTCATCAACTTTGTCACTTCCTCAAATAATTCTATTAGGTTTGTAAGACATGACCTTCCCTGCACAAAACCATGCTGCCTATCACTGATAAGTCTATTCTCTTCCAAATGTGAATAGATCCTATCCCTCAGTATCTTCTCCAACAGTTTGCCTACCACTGACGTCAAGCTCACAGGTCTATAATTCCCTGAATTATCCCTGCTACCCTTCTTAAACAAAGGGACAACATTAGCAATTCTCCAGTCCTCTGGGACCTCACCCGTGCTCAAGGATGCTGCAAAGATATCTGTTAAGGCCCCAGCTATTTCGTCCCTCGCTTCCCTCAGTAACCTGGGATAGATCCCATCCGGTCCTGGGGACTTGTCCACCTTAATGCCTTTTAGAATACCCAAAATCTACCCCTTCCTTATGCCGACATGGCCTAGAGTATTTAAACATCCATCCCTAGCCTCAACATCAGTCATGTCCCTCTCCTTGGTGAATACTGATGCAAAGTACTCATTAAGAATCTCACTCATTTCCTCTGACTCCACGCAACAATTCCCTCTTTTGTCTTTGTGTGGGCCAATCTTTTCTCTAGTTACCCTCTTGCTCCTTATATACGAATAAAAGGCTTTGGGATTTTCCTTAACCCTGTTAGCCAAAGATATTTCATGACCCCTTTTAGCCCTCTTTATTGCGCGTTTGAGATTTGGTGGGAGAATAGTTTGTGGAATTCTCTTCCCCAGAAAGCAGTGGAGGCCGAGTCATTGAATTTATTCAAGGCTGAAGTAGACAGATTTTTGAGATGACAAAGGAGTCGAGGGTTTGAGGGGGGTGGGGGCCAAACAAGAAAGTGGAGTTGAGACCACAATTGGTTCAGCCATGCTCTTATTGAATGGTAGAGCATGCTCGATGGGCCAAATGGGCGTTCTCTTGCTCCCAAACCCCTCTGTTTCCATTATAATTGGGAAAAAGTAATCGACTCCATTTAGAAACCAAAGTTTGTAAATAAGTCGCTCATAAATCCAATCTTAATAGAATATGGGTGCAAGCTTCTCATCTCAGAATACTTGAAAGACTACTGCAAACTTTAATCCTTACTAGTTTAACACAAATTATAGGGAAACCCTCAAACTTCACATTTACAATAGGTAATCTTGATGCTCTCCCAGATATGGTGAAAATTATCCTGCATTGTCTAGTATTTAAAAGGGTTTGAATCTTGTACAGAGTGTATATTGCAGTGCTACTTGGATTTAACGGAGTCTGCAATAGTGTATAAGAATACGAGAATCAAACAAGGGATTAATTCTAGTGACAACTGTAACCAGCATCCCTTGGAGAAAATCAGACTTGATAGTAGTTATTGCAGGAAGAAATACAAAACTATTTATCTTACAAATTTTATTTGAAATACATATTTTATTGAAAAGAACAATATCAATTTAAACAATTTCATAGCCAAGATGTAGATTGATTACAGGGTGAATTGCTGTTTTTAAAATAAATGAGTGCATGGATTTTGATTCCAGGCTGCAGCACCTTCCCATTCCCAAAATGGTAATCGCTCACTCTCTCAAATATTTAGCTAATGCTCACTTAGATATTCAACACCATCTACCTTCATGCACAATCTATTCTACGTATAGTTAGATCTATAGTGTGCACCTTCCTTCTTCCACATTTGAGCCCATTTTTCTTGTTTTTAAAGATTATGGCAATGGAAATAATATTTTGTTACATTATTTATAATGACATATATTATTACATCTATTCCCCGGAGGACCTTGATCATTTCCCCAAGGCCTTCTTTGCAGTGTTAACAATTACAAAGTCTTCAACTTTTCATTACTATTACTCAGATGCCTTAAGCTAGGCACCAGCTATACTGGCCGTTTTTGCACTGTCTCCCATGTCTTGAAATTCTCGCTATTAATTTGCAACCTGACTTGTAAGAATGTGAGAAATAGGATCTGGGGTGGTCATTTGGCTTGCTGAGCCCTATCCACGATTTAACAAAATCATGGTTCAATTTTTACCAAACCTACACCCTTCCATATTGTCCCCATATCCCTTGATTCTCTTTGTAGCAAGCATCTTTCAACCTCTGGCCTGAATATACTAAACAACTTGGGATTGGCGCTGTGGCTTAGATAGTTAAAGCGCCTGTCTTGTAAACAGGAGATCCTGAGTTCAAATCTCAGCAGTGCCTTTATAGGGGCTGTTTAGCTCACTGGGCTAAATCGCTGGCTTTTAAAGCAGACCAAGCAGGCCAGCAGCACGGTTCGATTCCTGTACCAGCCCCCCCAGACAGGCGCCGGAACGGGCTTTTCACAGTAACTTCATTGAAGCCTACTCGTGACAATAAGCGATTTTCATTTCATACAACCCTTTGAGTGAAGACATTTCTGCTCATCTCAGTCTTAAATAGCCAAACACTTTTTCTGAGATTGAAACTCCATATTCTAGGTTCACTAGTCAGGGATACATTCTCTCAGCATCAATGAAATCACTACTCATTCCTCTCAACGCCGAGAATATATGTCTAGTCCACTAAATCTTTTGTCCGAGGGCATCCTAGAAACAAGTCTAGTGAACATTTATTGCACTAGTAATGAAGATTTATACTCCAGAACTTGCTGCATCCCTAGCAAAACTGTTCTAATACAACTACTACATTAACATCTACCTGGCAACGTGGTAAATTGCCCAGATATGACCTATACACAAAAAACAGGACAGTTTTGCCCTATCAGTCTAATCACGATAATCAGTAAATGATGGAAGGAGTCAGCAATAGTACAATCAAGCAGCACTGACTTAGCAATAACCTGCTCACAGATGCTCAGTTTGGGTTCTGCGACACTTACTCAGTTCCTGACCTCATTACAGCCTTGGTTCAAACACGGACAAAGAGCTGAATTCCAGAGGTGATACGAGAGTTACTGCCCTTGACATCAAGACAGCATTTGACCGAGTGTGGTATGAAGGAACACAAGGAAAATTGGAGTAATTATGAAACACCCTGCTGCCTGGAATCATACCTCGCACAAAGGAAGATGGTTCTGATGGTTGGAGATCAATCATCTCAGCTCCAGGGTAGCTTTGCAGAAGTTCCTCAGGGTAGCGTCCTACACCCAACCATGTTCATCAGCTGCTTCATCAATGACCTTCTTTGCATCGTAAGGTCAGAAGGGGGGGGTGTTCGTTGATGACTGAACAACGTTCAGCGCCATTCATGACTCCTCAGATACTGGAGCAGTCAACATCCAAATGTAGCAAGACTGGGACAATATCCAGGCTTGGGCTGACAAGTGGCAAGTTACATTCACGGCACACAAGTGCCAGGTAATGACTATCTCCAACAAGAGAGAATCTAACCATCACCCCATGATGTTAAATGGCATTATCATCGCTGA
The DNA here is from genome assembly GCF_902713615.1 of Scyliorhinus canicula. NCBI lineage: Eukaryota > Metazoa > Chordata > Chondrichthyes > Carcharhiniformes > Scyliorhinidae > Scyliorhinus > Scyliorhinus canicula. The sequence continues at coordinate 54,060,682 of NC_052152.1, read as the reverse complement.
ACCCCCACCATCAACATACCATTGACCAGAATTGAACTGAACTAGCCATATAAATACCATGGGTACAAGAGCAATTCAGAGGCTAGAAATCCTACGCTGAGAACCTCACCTCCTGGCTCCCCAAAGTCTGTCCACCATCTACAAGGCACAAGTCAGGAGTGTGATGAAATTCTCCCCACTTGCCTGGATGACTGATGCTCCAACAATACTCAAGAAGGTTTACAGCATCCAGAACAAAGCAGCCTGCTTGACTGGCACCCATTCCACAAACATTCACTCAGTCCATCACTTGGATGCTTCAGTGGAAGCCGTGTGTACCATCTACAAGATGCATTGCTGGAACTCAACGGTTCCAAACCCACGACCACTACCATCTAGAAGAACAAGGACACCAGCACCTGCAAGTTCCTTCCAAGGTATTCACCATCCCCGACTTGGGAGTTATTGCATTCCTTCACTGTCACTGGTCAAAATCCTGAACTCCCTCCCTAACTGCACTGTGCATGTACCTACATGACATTGCATGTACTTACATGACAGGAACTGCAGCTGTTCAAGGAGGCAGTTCACCACCACCTCAAGGGCAATTAAGGATGGGCAATAAATGGCAGCCTAGCCAGCGATGCCCACAACCTATATTTTTTTGAAACACCCACTTGAGCAAGGAGCATTAGTGTGACATTTCATCAAGATTTCCTTACTGCTGTCTTGCATTTTACAGTTCCATTTCTGTGAGGGGTTTTCATTCAATGCTCCCAAATCCCTCTAATGTGTCAAGTCTTGTAGCACAGAGCCATTCATTTCCCTCCCTATTCGGATTAATTATGGGCAGGATTCTAAGGTCCCCAACCGCGTGTTTCTCGGCGGCATGCCGTTCACTGGTGGCGGGATTCTCTTTGCGCCGCTTGTCAATGGGATTTGCCATTGAAGCTACCCCACGTCGCTGGGAAATCCACAGTCGGGATGCGCTGTCAGCGGGAAAAGAAGTATCCAGACGGCCATAACAATTCAGCCTACATTTTCCCATAGTAAATTCTATTTGCTACTCTTGGGCCTACCTGCTGATTGCTTCGTAACAGCCAATGACTCTTCTTCCCCCCCCCCCCCCCCCCCCCTTTGGCCTTTCATACAAATACAAATCCAATAATCCAAAGTTTAGCACATCAATCATATTACACTAACACAGAGCAGGAACCAGAGGAATGGAACTTCCAGTAACTGTGCATCCTCTTAAATCAAGATTAATAAAATAATCTGTTTCATTGGATCTTCATGTCACTTTTATCTATGGTGTTCAAGATAAATGGATGAACTCCCATTGGTCTGCCAAAATCTTTAGCCCATTGCTTCTTCCATTTTAAAAACATTATCCAGTAGGACAACTGATACAAATAGGAGCCAGTCACCTCACACCAGATAAGAAATTTAATCAAAATCAATTTAAGATAGCAAAAATAAAATTGCTCTAAACCTTGATCTTTTGCTGTTATTATGATATATTCTTAAATTTCATGTGAAGCCTTGTAAAGTACTATAAAACATATCAGAATGGAATAAACTCTTAAAAACATTTCTCTCTCCTGTCCACAATGAATAATTATCAGAAAATAATGATGAATGGTCCATCGACCTGAAACATAAATGCTGTCTCTCACAGATGCTGCTACTGTGTTTCTAGTATTTTCTGTTTTTATTTTTAGTAATAAAAAGGATTTGGATATCCTCAATCGCAATACCCTCGAGTGAACCTCCAGCAGTTTACAAACATCTGAACTAAAGATGAAATTACTGCTTTAAAATCACTCAGCTATATTATAATAATTGAAACTGTGCCCATTTCTATGGATTTTCAAGTCTGCTTTGTCAGTTTTTAATGCCATGAGCACAACGGTGCACTTAATGTCCCTGAGGTTGGGTGACATTCTCAGAAGAGAATTAAATTCCACAATATGATTACTGCAGCCTGAATTGTAAAGTTGTCACTGATTATGAAGAGGGCCAAGATATATTAAATAATAGATACACAAAGCAGTTACCTCATGCTGGGTTCAAATACATCACACAACAGGAATTAAACAAGATGATCGTATAACCATTGTTCAAACCTCAAAATGTTACTTCATCTAATCTTTTTTAAAAATTGATACATAGATACTATTGAGCTTCTGAGATTTTTTTTCCTTTGTTTTGGGATGGTGCATCAGGCACCAACAATCTATCATCCTGTTCAATGCATGGCATGACATCCACACTAAAAGATAAATAATATCATGTAACTGTTGGAATTTATTATGGGGGATAATAAATAATTACCAGGAAATAATAGGGTCAATTTATGGTATATAAAGATTGGCTGAAAATAGTGCAAGGGCTCAGATAATCTTAAACTTCACACCTCACCAGCTCACATTCACACATTATAGCATTGTCAGCCTCTAATGTTCTTAATGAGACCAGGAGTGAAATATGAAATATACCTCCACTTCCCAACAGATGTGCTATGAATCCTCACACACTCCACCACTTGGAAAAGAAAGTAATATAGTTTAGAAAAATCTTTGTAAACTACAAACTGTATAGTGAATGACAACAAGTGAAACACAAAAACCAAGATTTCACCGAATGGAGCCTGGGCCTATATGTGTACTTATATAGGTTTAATTCTACAGGATAAGTTTTCCTATCACCCAGGGCGGGAGTTACCCGACCAACCCGCCATGAGTTTTTCGGCGGCGGAGGCAGGCCGGCAGCAGGGGTCTAACGACTCCACCCTTGTCAACGCAATTTCACGGAGACTGCATTCCTCGTTGCCGGGAAACCTGTGCGTCAGCATGGGACTGGAATATTCTGCCAAGGTGAACAGTTGGCAGATTGTGCCCCTCCCCATCATTTCATTTATTTTGCTTAAAGCACATTTTTTTTTAATTGATATTTTTGGAGAAGGGAGCTCACCCCAGCCCTCCAGGCAAGTGGAGAGTAATCATTACATTCCTGACTTGTGGCCTAGATGGTGGCCTGACTCTATATCAGTTGAATTACTTGCCTAGAGGTCCTCTGTCGCTGACCTGTTCTAACTGTCACAGTATTACATTAATGTTCAAGTTTCTGTTGAATGGCAATCCAACAGGATCAGTGGTCCTTAAGCAGAATGGATGTGATAATCAAAAAGGTGCCATGCAGGAATAAACATCCTCTGCTTGAGTAATGCATTTTAAAAATGGTAGCACAGTGGTTAGTATTGTTGCTTTACAGTGCCAGGGACCCGGGTTTGATCCCAGCTTGGGTCACAGTCAGTGCGGAGTCTGCACGTTCTCCCTGTGGTCTGTGTGGGTTTAGAACATAGAATTTACAGTGCAGAAGGAGGCCATTCGGCCATCGAGTTTGCACCAGCTCTTGGAAAGAGCACCGACCCAAGGTTAACACCTCCACCCTATCCCCATAACCCAGTAACCCCACCCAACACTAAGGGCAATTTTGGACACTAAGGGCAATTTTGGACACTAAGGGCAATTTATCATGGCCAATCCACCTAAACCGCACATCTTTGGACTGCGGGAGGAAACCAGAGCACCCGGAGGAAACCCACACGGTGAGGATGTGCAGACTCCGCACAGTGACCCAAGTCGGAATTGAACCTGGGACCCTGGAGCTATGAAGCATTTGTGCTATCCACAATGCTACAGTGCTGCCCTCCCACAAGTCCTGAAAGACGTGCTTGTTAGGTGAATTGGACATTCTGAATTCTCCCTCAGTGTATCCGAACAAGCGCCAGAATGTGGCGACTAGGGGATTTTCACAGTAACTTCATTACAGTGTTAATATAAGCCTACTTGTGACACTAATCAAAATTATTAAATGTGCGTCTGCACGGCTCATCAATTCTGAGACCAGAGTGCAACAAGCCAGGTGCACATAGCAAACTGAAGTAGAGGGAAGATTTTCTCAGAATGTTGATGGTAGAGGATTTAGTGATGACAATGCCATTGCACGTGATAGCAAAATGGTTAGAGTTTCTTGTTGGAGATGGTCATTTACCTGGCGCTTGTGTTGCACCAATGGATATTTGACAACTATCAACCTACACCTGAGCATGGTCCAGGGTCTTATCTCATGTTGGCACTGACGCTCAGTGTCTGAATGAAGCATTTCCCACTTCTGACCTTATAATGAAGGAGAAAGGTCAATTGAAATGAATGAAAATCGCTTATTGTCAGCGAGTAGGCTTCAAATGAAGTACTGTGAAAAGCCCCTAGGTCGCCACATTCCAGCGCCTGTTCGGGGAGGCTGTTACGGGAATCGAACCGTGCTGCTGGCCTGCTTTCAAAGCCAGCGATTTAGCCCTGTGCTAAAACATTGGATGAAACAGCTGAAGATTGTGCAGCAGACGTCAATATCCTGAAAAACATCGCAGAAATGTCATAGGGCGGAGATGATTGGCCCGCAACAAGCACAACCATCTTGCTTAAGGCTAGGTATAACTCCAACCAGTGATCCCGTTGACCTTCAATTTTATTTGGACTCTTTGATGCCACAACTTTGTCAATTCTGTCTTGCCATCAAGACCAGTTAGTTTCACATTACCCCTGGAACTCACTCATTTGTCAATGTTTGGCCAAGGCTATAATAAGATCTGTAGCCCAGTGGTCATGGTGGAACCCAAGCTGAACATTAGTGGGCAGGCTATTGGTGAGTTAAGTGCTGCTTGGTAGCACTGTCGACGACATCTTTCAATCAATTTTCTGATGATTGAGAGTAGACTGACGGAATGGTAATTGGCTGGACTGGATTTGTCCTGCATTTTGTGGACAGGGAATACCTGGGTATTATTTGTTTTGTTAGGTACATGCCAGTACTGTAGCTATACGAGAACTGCTTGGATCTGGACACAGCTGGTTCTGGAGCACAGGTCTTTGGTACTACTACTGAGAGTTATCATGCCTTTGTTGTGTCCAGTGCACTCAGCTGTTTGATATCACATGGAGTGAATCGAATTGTCTGAATGCGGACATAGTGAAGCTGCAGACCTTAGGAAAAAAAATAATAGAATCGATACAGTACAGGAGACCATTTGGCCCATCAAGTCTGCATCGACCCGCTGAATGACATCCTAACTATTCCCCTCCCCCACCCTGTCCCTGTAACTCCTCCTAACCTTTTGGACACTAAAGGGCAATTTTAGCATGGCCAATCCACCTAACCTGCACATCTTTGGATTGTGGGAGGAAACCAGAGCACGCGAGGTAACACACACAGACATGGAGGAAACTCACAAACTGCACACAGACTGTCATCTAAGGCTGGAATTGAACCCGGATCCCTGGCACTGTGAGCAGCTGTGCTAAACCTGTGCCACCTTTAAAGTTGCCATAGTCCCAGATGACCATAGGGCTAAGATGAATTATCCATTCGGCATTGCAACCATTGCAACCTCATCTTTCACATTGATGTGCTGGGCACCATCAACTTGAAGATGGGACATTCGTGCGGTCTCTCCCACTAGTTAATGTTTGAGATATCCACTATAAGTTGAGGGACGGGATAGAGACTGCAGGGGCTATAACTTAATTTCTTTGCTTGTGGGATAGTTTGGCTATCTAGAACATGCTGCTTCCATTATTTACGTGCTCTCCAGTGGTTCTCAATTGTAACTTCATCAGGTTTATAGTGAGAGAGGAGGAAGAATTGGTGTGTGGGAGAACCTTTCATTCAGAACATTTCCCCCATTATGATAACATGAGGAGCATAATTTTATATTTTAGCAGATTTTGTATTTCTGACTGGTATGAAGAGCTGCGTGTCTATACCTCCTTTGAAACGACTATACAACTTTGGTGTCATAAGGTTGGGTGATATTGAATTCAGAAAATTAGAAATCAATAATTAACCAAACCACAAAGAATCATGCAGCACAGGGGGAGATCACTATGCTTTGCCAGCGCTTCGGAAGAGCTTTCCGATTCACCCCTCTGCCTTATTTCCCCACAGACCTGAAAATCTTTTCATTTGCTAACATGCCCTTTTTCAGTCAGTGATATCCTCCCATTTGATCTTCCGCCCCCGACCTCCACCAGTCAGAGACTCCTCCAGTCTATACCCACCCTCAGTGATGGACATCGTCCATCTATAACTCCCCCCTCATGATGAGCAGCCTCCAGTGTATACCCTCCCACAATGATGGACGTCCTCCAGTCTATAACCCCCCTCAGTGGTGAGCAGCCTCCAGTTTATACCCTCCCTCAGTGATGAATCCCCTCTTGTCTATAACCCCAATCAGTGATGGACACCTCCAGTATATATCGCCCCTCAGTGATGGACGCCTCCAGTCTAACCCCACCCCCCCCCCCCCCCAGTGTGGCGACATGGTCCAATTATACCCTGCCCCTAGTTTAGGGACATCCTCCAGCCTACCCCCCCCCCCCCAAACTTAGGCAAATTCTCCAGCCTACCCCCTCTCAAAGTTAGCGACATCCTCAGCCTACCCCCTCCCAAAGTTAGGGACATCCTCCCGCCTCTCCCCCTCCCAAAGTTAGGGACATCCTCCAGCCTACCCCCTCCCAAAGTTAGGGACATCCTCCAGCCTACCCCCTTCCAAGGTTAGGGACATCCTCCAGCCTACCCCCTCCCAAAGTTAGGGACATCCTCCAGCCTAACCCCCTCCCAAAGTTAGGGACATCCTCCAGCCTACCCCCCCCCCCTCAAAAGTTAGGGGCACCCTCCAATCTACCCCCTTCCCTGCTAGGGACATCCACCAGTTTCTATCCCTCCTTCCCCCATAATCCGTTGGATGTTGAGAATCTGAAACTTTTTCTCGGTCTCACATTATTGTTTTGCGGGCACGAATACAAACCCCGGCGGGGCGGGCTCCCGGGTGCGGGGGGGGGTTGCAGCTTGCCGCTGCCGCCTCCCCTCCCGGGCTGGGCGGACACAGGAGCCCGGGAGGCAGGGCCGGGCTCCCAGTCTGCAGCCCGCGCATTGCTCGGGTCCGGGGCGGGCGGGGGTGGTTGGGCCGGGCCCGCCGGATCAGAGCCTGAGCGCTAGGCCGCAGTGCAGGCGGCCGCCGCTTTTTCTGGGCTGCCCCGATCCCGGGGTGAGACGCTGTGAAATGGCGCCGAGACCCCGCAGTCAGCGAAGCGCGTGGAGCAGCGCTTTGATCGCGCACACTAACCTGGGCCCAGCTTCCTATGGAAACGGTCTCGCTTCTCGCCAGCAATCACAAAACACCCGGATTCAAGGAGGGGGCTGGGGAGGGGGGGATAGGGATGGAAACAGATCCGAGTGGGGAGGGGGTGGGCGGGGAAAGTCACTCCCGTAAAAACACCACCCCTGTCAGCCGCCGTAGACAGTGGCGCGCCTGCGCGGGAGGTGCGGCCTGCTTTGGGCGGACATGGTTGGTGTCTTCTCCCCCACTTCATTTTTTTTCCCTGAAGCTGAAAGAGGAGAAGGGCGTCGAGAGACTGGTGGTCACTCCGCTCCTTTCACCCGCCTTTGCCCCTTGAATCTTAGCACACTGTTTTTAAAAAAATCATTTAATGCAATGCGAGCCTCTGTGTCAAGGTCAGGAATTGTGGCTCACTCCTCATTGCTGTTACCCCTTGAGAAGGGGGGTGGTGAGCTACTTTGAACTGCTGCGGTGGTGTAGGTACACCCATAGTGCTGTCAGGGAGGATGTTGCAGGATTCCTCACTGGAAAGTTGCCCAGGTGTGACCTGTACACCCAAAACAGGGCAAATCCAACCCAGGCAATTACCATTGTATTACTACTGTCCATCATCAGCAAAATGATGGAAGGAGTCATCAACAGTGCTGTCAAGCACCACTTGGCAATAACCTGCTCACAGATGCTCAGTTTGCGTTCCGCCAGGCTCACTCAGTTCCTGACCTCATTACGGCCTTGGTTCAAACATGAACAATAACACTGAATGCCAGAGGTGAGAGTGACTACTCTTGACAGCAAGGTAGCATTTGATCGAGTATGGCATCAAGGCGTCTTAGCTAAACTGGAGTCAGTGGGAATCGGGGGGGGGGGGGGGGGGGGTGGGGGAACTCTGCTGGTTGGAATCATACCCGGCATGAAGGAAGATGGTTGTGGTGGTTGGGGGTCAATTATTTCAGCTCCAGGATACCACTGCAGGAGTTCCTCAGGGTAGTGTTTTAGGCCCAACCATTTTCAGCTGCTTCATCAATGATCTGCCTTCCATCCTAACGTCAGAAGTGGTAATGTTTGCAGATGACTGCACGATGTTCAGCACCATTCGCAGCTCCTCAGATAATGAAGCAGTCTTTGTCCAACTGCAGCAAGACTTGGATAATATCCAGGCTTGGCTGACGAGTGGCAAGTTACAATCGTGCCACACAAGTGCCTGGCAATGACCATCTCCTACAAGAGAGGATCTAACCGTCGCTGTTTGACATTCAATGGCATTACCATCGCTAAATCCCCCACAATCAACATCCTGGGATTTCCATTAATCAGAAACTGAACTGGTCTAGCCACATTAATACTGTGGCTGTCAGCGCAAGTCAAAGGCTAGGAATCCTTTGGTGAGTAACTCACCTCCTGACCCCCCAAAGCCTGTCAATCATCTCCAAGGTATAAGTCGGGAGTGTAATGGAATACTCTCCACTTGCCTGGATGAGTGCAGCTCGATTAACACTCAAGAAGCTCAACACCATCTAGGACAAAGCAGCCCGTTTGATTGCTCCTCCTCCCACAAACATTCAATCCCTCCACCACTGACGAACAGCAGGAGCCTTTGCACCATCTACAAGATGCACTGCAGTAACTTACCAAGGTTTGTTTGACAGCACTTTCTAAACCCACGACTACTACCATCTAGAAGGACAAGAGCAGCAGATTCCTGGAAACCCCACCACCTGGAGGTTCCCCTCCAAGTCACTCACCACCCTGACTTGGAAATATATCGCCGATCACTTGCTTTCGCTGGGACAAAATTCTGGAACTCCCTCCCTAACAGCACAGTGGGTGTACCTACACCTGAAGGACTGCAGTGGTTCAAGAAGAACTCACCACCACCTTCTGAAGGACAAATAGAGATGGACAATAAATGCTGGTTAACCAGCGCCGCCCACATCCCGTAAATTAATTGAAAAGAAAATTTGACGCAATGACAGTGAAGGAGCAGTAATATTTTTCAAAGCGAGGGTGGTGTGTGACTTGGAGGGGAATCTGCAGTTGATGGTGTTCCCATGTGTCTGCTATCCTTATCCCAGCAAATGGTAGAGGCCTCAGGTTTGAAAAGGAACTCTCTAAGTAGCCTTTTTTACCGCCTGCTGCACCTCCATGCTTAGCTCAGCACCTACCGCCTGCTGCACCTGCATGCTTACCTTCTGCGAATGATATTCAACCATTCTCAACTCTGGAGAAATTTGAGTTGTTGAGCGCACAGTATTCCTGTATGTGAGCACGAATTGACTCAAATGTTTAGACAATTAGCCTTGTTCTCCTGTTACCTTTACGTATATTACATCTTCTATAAAAGTCATGCCGGCCCATTTGTGGCAGGGTGATGAGTGGACAAGGTGTGTTGAATTCCGTTCTTCAAGTAATTTATGAAGTCTTGAGATATGAATTGTGCATTATTGCTCACCAGTTATTTAGGGTAACCAAATCTGCTGAAGATTTCACCCAGTCTCTCAATTGTTTTCTCCAATGACTTTGACTTCATGATGGCAGCACGGTGGCACAGTGATTAGCACTGGCTGTCTCCCGTGCAGGGACCGGGTTCAATTCTGGCCTTCGGTCACTGTCTGCAGAGTTTGTACGTTCTCCCCTTGCCTGCGTGGGTTTCCTCCGAGTGCTCCAGTTTCCTCATACAGTCCAAAGGTATGCAGGTTAGGGGGATTGGCCGTACTAAATTGCTCCATAGTGTCCAGGAATGTGCAGCATAAGCTACGGGGATAGGGCAGGATGGACGGGGGAGTAGACACAGGTAATAGGTTCATTCAAAGGGTCGATGCAGACTTGATGGGCTGAATGACCTCCTTCTGCACTGTGGGGATTCTATGATTCTATTCAATAATGCTAAATTCAGGCCATTTTGAGTGAGCATCGATGAGGATGAGAAACATGCGCCCTTTCAATGGTCTGGCGTGATCAGCATGGCTTCTTCTGGCCATTCCCACGGGTGCAATGCGGCTAATGGCACTAAGTTCCGCACTTTTGAACAAGTCAAATACATTCCCCCCCTTTCTCTTGATTTCGGCATCTTACCCCAGCCACCAAAAAAGCTCCTGGCTATCTCCTTCATCTTTACAATATCATAGTGGCTTGTGTATAATTGGTTTAATACGTATTTTCTTAATAATGGTGGAATGATGACTCTCATTCTCCAGTGGAGATAATCTGCCTGCTGGATAACTCGAGTCTCCATTTGAAATATGGCTTTAGCTCAGGGTTTGGTCCTAAAGTCTTGCCTCGAAGCACCATGTCCATAACCTCTGACAGTAATGGATCACTTCTGGTATGCTTCACCTGTCCTACGGTTACAGGAGTGTTACCTGCTTGCTTGAAATAAAAAATGTTTCCACACAAACTGCTTATTGACAAACTATTTTGTAAGGGTAGTCAGGAGAGTCCATGAAGATTTGACCGATGATACTTGATTGTGTATGTGTATGCTGACAAGAGGACAGCCCACCTCTGCATTCTGCTCGCTGCCAATGATGCAATCCCCAGTATTATGTCCAAACATTGTTGTCAGTGGATGATCGTCTGTCAATAAAGTGAAATTCCTCCCATACAGGAACTGTTTAATTCCAAAAATGATTCCGAGGGCTTCTTTCTGTATCTGCACGTAATTGTTTTCGGCTTTATTCAAGGTCCCCGACGCGAAGGCTATCGGCTGCTCTTCACCATTGGGCATTATGTGGGAAACCCCCACCCCAGCGCCATAAGGTAATGTGTCACATGCCAGTTGCAGAAGTAAATTTGGATCAAAACGTGTGAGGACTTTTGATGTGAGTAGAACGACTTTGGCTTGTATGAATGCTCTCTCACACTGATTCCCCCCCCAATTTCCACATTTTATTTTGACACAGTAGATTGGTGCAAGGGTTTTAGGCTGGTCGCCAGATTAGAGACAAACTTTCCATAGTAGTTTAGTAAGCCGAAGAAAGATCAAATTAGTTTGACATTTTAAGTACGGTGGCCTTGGTAATGGCGTTGACTTTCAAAGGCGACTTATGCAATCCCTTGGCGTCGATGACATGGTCCAAATTCACATTTGTCTTTTTGGACTCTTTTAAAAAAATAAATTTAGAGTACCCAATTATATTTTTCCAATTAAGGAGCAGTTAGCGTGGCCAATCCAGCACATCTTGAGTTGTGGGGGGTGAAACCCATGCAGACATGGGAGAATGTGCAAACCTGGGGTGCAAATCATACCTGTGGTGGTATGATTAGCATAGCTGCCTGCCATTGGGGCAGAACACCGGCTTACCATTGGCCCTGGTTGGTC